>NW_028261390.1:28113262-29313262 GCF_051295495.1 Thamnophis sirtalis | reverse complement strand
CTGCAGTACTGCACTGCGCCACCTAGGCTTTACCGTATTCCCTAGCATTGGACAAGGATAGGCTCCTGGAATATGGACATAGTATGGTGACGACATGGTGCTGTGGGGGAAAAATATGCTTTGTTTTCTGATGTGATTTTATATTTATGTAGCCATATAAGTCCTTTAATTTGTTTAAATAAATTAAAAAATACTTAAATAATCCCCCCTCTCTGTTGAGAAGTAGTTGTGACCTACTACACAATTACTGGCAGTAGTGCCAATAATTGTACTCAATTACCCCCAGGAGGGCCATCAACAGATCTATAACTATGAATACAGATGAATGGTCTGCAACTGAAATTGCAATCCTAATGTGTTTTTAGTAAAGCAAAACTCTATAAGATCATTACAGCCATCATAACTTTCTTCATATATGCACTACTCAATTAAAAAAATCTGATCACTGGAACAATGTCAAACTGATCAAATAAGCCTTATATCAGTTATAAATATAAGAAAATATTGCAAGTAGGAGCATTTAATACATACATTAAACTTTAGGTTTTCATGATGAACATAATGTAATATGAATTCATCAATTAGGCTTGGTAGAATGGACCTAACTTGTCCTAATGTAAAAAAAAACAATCTTTCTTAACTTGGGAAAAGCCATACTTACAGATGATATACACAGAAATAAATATGAATTGTTTTCTGTACTTTATGCATCCCAGATGGCAGCAATTATAAATTCATTCATTTGTCATGGATTACTGAATGGGCTTATAGAGAAAATGCTTATGTTAGACAGCTATACAAGTAAGGGGGAACTATAATGTAATGCATTAAGGGATTTTTTTATTGGCATTAAAGCTTTGAATTTATATTAAGTAAGTCAGTGTGAAGTATCTGATTTGTCATAAACATTCTAGTGCTTGGCAGACTAAATAAGAGAAAAAGTAAAGGACCTTCCTTCAACTTTTCTGAATATTTACTGAATTGGGAAGAAATGCAGTGGAAGTATTCTTACCTGTCATATCACTGTTGTTCTGCTGATAATTTTCATCATTAGTTGAATTCCAAATAACAATTACAAATATGCCGAATCAAGAATATCAGCATGTTATGTGTGTGAGTGTGTGACTGTGTGTGTCTGTATACAATTCATAAACATGAAGTACTTTTCATATGAATGTTTACTTTAGGGACCGCCTCATCCCAATGGGACTGGCCAGTCCCACTTGTGCTGGCAGAGGAGGCATGCTGCAGGTCCCATCAGCCTGATTACTCTGGCTGGTGGGGTCGAGGAGGAAGGCCTTGCCTGCTGTTGCTCCTGCCCTCTGGAACATCTTGCCTCCTGATGTGAGGTTTGCCCCAACTCTCCTATCTTTTTGTAACGGCCTAAAGATCTGGTTCTGGCTGTTGGGCTGGGGCCCCAGGAGGGGAACAGCACAGTACAGTGGAGGTGGTTGACCAAGTATCAACTGCTGTGACCTTAGATTTTAATGTTTGGCTTTAATTTATTTATATTTTAATGTAGATATATATTTTATGACTGTAAGGTGCCCAGAGTTATCTTATGGTAAGATAGGCAGCCAATATATTTTATAAATAAATAGATATCAAGCGTATGCACGCTGGATCTAGGGCACTAGATGTAATGGTATTTTCTTGCTGCAGTTCCAGATTTCCAGTTTATGGAAAGTAATCTTGGTTTATTTGAGCATATTGTTGGAAGGCAAATCCATCTGGTTCAGTTCCAAGATGGGAGAAAGATGCTGGAAACAACATGAAGGCGGATTGGAAAGAAAATTTATTGGTGAACTCACACAAAGACAGTGTGCAGTTCTAGGTCAGCTGAACAATTAGCTAGATGAGTGCCAGGATTTTTATACAGGTCCTGAAATGCTGTTGGGGGTTGGGGGGTTGTGTAATGTCTGACATGCCCTTAGGAAATTGTCCAATGTAGTCAACTCTGTGTCTTCTGCTAAATGGTAGTTGGTTAATCTTATTATGTCCCAAATCATGTGTCAAATTTGTATCATCACGGCGGTGTCACGTGACTTATCAGGACTTTTCCCCCCCTTTGCTAAACTGGGTGGGGGCAGGGGTGGGGCCAGCATGTGACACAACTGGCCTGCGGGTTTGACACACCTGTCCTAAATGGTGATGTTCTGTTCTTAGAATGTGGGTTGAGAATGTCAATTTTTAATCCCATTGCTGGAGGTGAAGGTCTTTTGTTTCTGAATAGGCTGGCCCAATCTTTCTTAATGGGCACAAATATCTGCTGAGAGCTATTAAGAAGGTCTGAGTCTGCTTTCTGCCTTTAAGAGCATGTTTCTCTATTTCTCCTTTATGGAAATATAATATTCTGCCTTTTTAATATCCCCCAAAATATTTCAATCTTTGAAATATTTTGGGGAATATTCCATTTTATATTGTGGGGGTAGCTTCCCACAATATAAAATGGAAAGGGGTTGGTATGAGGAGAAGGGATGCTTCTTCTTCCCATTGCTACTTCCCTCTTTGCTTCCACTGTCACTTTCTTTTCCTTAATATCTGAAAAAAATGTCTCCAGAAATGGTGGCTCAACTACGTTTCTTTTTTGCAGAGACAACTCCAGAAGGATGCGGTGGCTTTGGCTAAGACACTGAGTTTCTCAATCAGAAAGGTCAGCAGTTTGGTGGTTTGAATCCTTAGCGCTACATAACGGAGTGAGCTCCTGTTACTTGTCCCAGCTTTTGCCAACCTAGCAGTTCGAAAGCATGTAAAAATGCAAATAGAAAAATAGGAACCACCTTTGGTGGAAAGGTAACAGCGTTCCGTGCGCCTTCGGCATTTAGTCATGCTGGCCACATGACCATGGAGAGATCTTCGGGCAGTGCTGGCTCTTTGGCTTTGAAACAGAGATGAGCACCGCCCCCTACATTTGGGACTGACTAGTACATATGTGCGAAGGGAACCTTTACCTTTACCTAGACAAATCATATCTACCATTAAAACAAAGTCAAGATTTACAGTGTCGTTCTCATCTCTTTCTGTTCTGAGACAATATGTAAGTAGTCCATTCCATACGAACTTTGAGTAATATAGAAACCTGTTTGAAATTGAATCTTAGATTCAAGTACTTGGAAGGTGCCTTTTAGGCCAGCTGTGGGGGCAGCCATATGATCCAGGAGAAAAACACAGCTGCTTTCCAGAGTTGCAGATTGTGCTATGTTTGTATTTCCTTGTGATTCAAAGCACACTTTTGGAATCAAATTCAAAGCACTGAGTAGCACTAATGGTTAGTGCTATTAATAAGAAAACTTCCTTAATGGGAACATTTTTTAAATGATAAACGCATATAATGTGTGTTAGAAAGGGAGAGGCTGCCATTATTTCCTTTCTTTTTGTTTAATTGCAGAGGAGATAATTTTTGTTGTTTCCAGAATCCAAAGTAGCTTGAGTTGGGAAACAATGGAGATAAATTTTTTTGGCATTCATCAGTGGGGTGAGGAAAAAGGATGGCACTTGAAGACTGTGCTGTTGGTTGTATCAAAGGAGGTTGGTTGTGGCACCAGGTTATTTGTTTTTGGATTTGGATTTGGATTTTACTTTATTTATATGCCGCCCTTTTCCCTGGGGGGACTCAGGGCGGCTCACAATCCAAGGGGGAGGGGAGTACAAAACAAAAATACACACATAAAACAGTACATCGTTAAAAAAATGCAACAGTCATACTATTCGGGTGGGGTTGAAATCTTAGCCCCAGGCTTGTCGGGACAGCCAGGTTTTAAGGGCTATGCGGAAGGTCTGGAGGGTGGTGAGGGTACGAATCTCCACGGGGAGTTCGTTCCATAGGGTCGGAGCAGCCACCGAGAAGGCTCTCCTCCGGGTAGTTGCCAGTCGACATTGACCGGCTGATGGAATTCGGAGGAGGCCTAATCTATGGGATCTTATTGGCCTAGTGGAGGTAATTGGCAGTAGGCGGTCTCTCAAGTATCCAGATCCAATACCATGAAGGGCTTTGTAGGTGACAACAAGCACCTTGAAGCGCACCCGGAGATCAACAGGCAGCCAGTGCAGCTCGCGGAGGATAGGTGTTACGTGGGTGAAACGAGGTGCACCCACGATCGCTCGCGCGGCTGCATTCTGGACCAGCTGAAGTCGCCGAATACTCTTCAAGGGCAGCCCCATGTAGAGCACATTGCAGTACTCCAGCCTAGAGATCACAAGGGCACGAGTGACTGTTGTGAGAGCCTCCCAGTTCAGGTAGGGACGCAACTGGTGCACCAGGCGAACCTGGGCAAATGCCCCCCTGGTCTCAGCTGACAGATGGTGTTCGAAAGTCAGCTGTGGGTCCAGGAGGACTCCCAAGTTGCGGACCCTATCTGAGGGGCGTAGTATTTGACCCCCCAGCCTGAGAGATGGAACACTTGGCCAATTATTGGGAGGGAAGCACAGCAGCCACTCGGTCTTATCTGGATTGAGTACAAGCTTGTTAACCCCCATCCAGTCTCTAACAGCCTCAAGGCCCTGGCTCATCACGTCCATCGCTTCATTGAGTTGGCACGGGGCGGACAGATACAACTGTGTATCGTCCACATACTGATGGTATTTTATCCCGTGCCGTCGAATGATCTCGCCCAGCAGTTTCATGTAGATATTAAAAAGTAGGGGGGACAGGACCGAACCCTGTGGCACCCCATATGTTAGGGGCCCAGGGGTCGATCTCTGCCCTCCGACTAACACCGACTGCGACCTGTCCGAGAGGTAAGAGGAGAACCACCGTAAAACAGTGCCTCCCACCCCCACCTCCCGCAGTCGTCGCAGAAGGATACCATGGTCGATGGTATCGAAAGCCACAGAGAGGTCAAGGAGCACCAGGATGGAGGCATGGCCTCCATCCCTGGCTCGCCAGAGATCATCGGTCAATGCGACCAAAGCGGTTTCTGTGCTGTAGCCAGGCCTGAAGCCAGACTGGAATGGATCAAGATAACTGGCTTCCTCCAAGGACCGCTGGAGCTGAAAGGCCACCACCTTCTCAACAACCTTCCCCACATTTTTAATACTTGTTCATTGTTTTTGTGACATTTTGTTTTATTCAACTATTGTAAGCTGCCCAGGATCGTATCTCTTAAGATAGACAGTTATACCAATCTTCTAAATAAATAAATAAAAATGAATGAAAACTCATTAATTCATGAATTTATGGAATTTCTATTGCCGCCTATTCACCCATGGCGACTCAAGGCAGCCTACAGAATATAGGTTCCTGGTGTTCCTTGCTTTTCTCTGCATTTAGAGAACAGCAGAAAAAATATTTCTTCAAAATGATTTGTAAGTAATTGAAAAGTAGAAATTCTGAGGTGTCAAAGTCATAAATATTGTAAAGAAGACCGACACTTCACTTGGCCTTTGATGGGTGGAAATCAGTGGTGGGTTCCTACCAGTTTGGCCAAACCGGTAGTAGTTTGGTGGCCTGGGTCACTGGAACTGGCAGTGACCTAAGCCTGCCACGTCCCTGAACTGGTTCTCCCGGCGGTGCCATACATGGCACCATCTTGCATTTTGCTTCTGCGTATGCACAGAGCAATTTTTATTGTTCTGTGCATGCACGCACAAAGCACGTACCCACGCACCCACGAGCAAACCAGCAGTAGTGACTGCTGGAAACCCCCCCCCCCTTTGGTAGAGATAGGAAGTTTGAATGAACTCAAGGCAAAGTTTATATATAACTTTGGTTATGTCTGTTATTAGAGTAAAATACAGTCATATATAAGATATAGCATTTACATTTCAGTCTTATAATGATTATTCCTTTCTCTTATGATGAAAATCACAATTTGGTAGATATGGATCTCAAATTGTGTAGCTTTTCTGTAAAGGGCCCTGAATTGGAGATGGAAATATTAATGCTATTAACTGCTTAATTCCATGGTTACATAAGAAAGGCAATCATGTTAGCAGAGTTGGTAACATCAAAGCTCCAGTATGTGTAAAAGCAAGCCAAGTTGAAACTGCTGCGTTGTTTTAACTGAAAACATAAGATGATTTCTCATTATCTTGGGAGATTTCATAATAGCTTATTGTTAGAGTGGGAAGGCATTATGATTAGCATCAGTTCTTGACAAAGGAGCATTTTATAATTTAGGATAAGCTCTTCTGTGAAATGAATTTTTTTTTCTCTTCAGCAAAGCACATTTTTAAAAGCAAAGCCTTGAATTTAGTTTGCTAAATGAGACAAGAAAGGGCAAAGGTTGCACATTTATTAACTAGTAGAGGAATCAATAAAGTGGCAAAAACTAATACTTCTATATTTTGCAATTCTTTGCCTAAAAGTGGAAGTTCACTGCTGCTTTCTTTTGTGATTGCTGACTTTGCACATTTACTCAGAAGATAAAACAGCTGACTCTTCTACTTTAAGGCAAAGGGTTTTAAGAAACTTAGGCAAGAGATAAATAATAGTTTTGGCCTTGCAGATGTACAATAGTCTGAACTGGAGCAATAATAGTATTTACCTTCATGCTTCACTTTGGGTGGTCTAAAGTTCTGTTTGGAAATGTGTAATTTGCCTCTTTGGCATGAGAAAAAAGAGCTAATGATGTTACTGGCCACAAAACTGCACATTGCAGTTCTACTGAAGGAATATCATGAAAATCAGAAATCCCTGAATAACTTTTATAAGCATGCAGAAAGGAGAGTTAGGGGTGGAGGCTTGGTCAGCTATTAGAAGTTTTCCTTATATCTAAACACAAGAAAGTTATATTGGATCAGACCATAGATCTGTCAGTATACCGTTAGTAGACTATTTCTGCATTGGCTGCTAACCAGATGCTCCTGGGAGGCCCATAGGTAGGATATGAGCACAACAATATTTCCTGCTGGTCTGTTCCCCCCCCCCTCCCCAACAAACATTTTTTTGAAGATAGGAAAGTAGCATAACTATTATGGTTGTTTTCCTATTCAATTGTTTAATCCACTGAAAATTAATTAAAATTAAATTAAAAATTAAAAGTCAGTGGGTTTCATCACATATTATAGAAAGAATTTTATTTAATTGGTCAATCAAATTTGACAATGAATATCACTTTGAATTGCATGGGATTATTTAATAGGTTGTTAATATAATATTCTTTAATATTAAGGTTTGTTGTTGTTAGTTGCGAAGTCATGTCCGACCCATTGTGACCCCATGGACAACGTTCCTCCAGGCTTGCCGATCCTCTACCATCCTCTGGAGTCCATTTAAGGTTACGCTTACTCCGTAAGTCCCCTACTTTGGGGTAAAGTTCCCTACTTCGGGGACTCCATCCAGCCACCTCATTTTCTGTTGCTCTTTCTTCTTTTGTCCTCAATTTTTCGCAGCATTAGGCTCTTCTCCAGTGAGTCTTTCTCCTCAAAGTATTTAAGTTTCATCTTCAGGATCTGGCCTTCTAAAGAGCAGTCAGGGTTGAACTCCTCTAGGAATGACTGGTTTGATCTCCTTGCAGTCCAAGGGACTCGCAGGAGTCTTCTCCAGCACCATAGTTCAAAGACAGTTCTTTGGCTCTCAGATTTTCTTATGGTCCAACCTTCACAGCCATACATTGCAACTGGAAAAACCATAGCCTTGACTATTCACACATTTGTTGGCAGGGTTAAGGTTATTATCATTATTATTAATAATAATAGGATTAAGTTTATTATTTATTTATTTATTTATTAATTAAATCGATTTATAGGCCGCCCAATCCCAGAGGACTAATAATGATCATTATTAAGGTTATTTAAGGTTAATTTTATTAATATTAATTCATTTTATTTTATATTAAATTTATTAAGAAAATGTACCAAAACTAGTGTTCAAATTTGAAACTCTCAACACCTTTATTTTAATCCATGAAGTTAATTCAATATTGATTTTTCTATTCTCTATTTTCATTTAGTGTCACTGTAAGGTTATGCAAACTTATTTACCATGTACCTCCACATCTGTTTTATGCAATGTACAATTAGTTTATGCAATGTACAAAATCCTTTCTAAATTAGATGAGATGGCGTAGTTTCTGCAAGTTATTTATGCTGGATAGCATGGTTAATTAGAATATCTTGCAATGAAAATAGAAACATGAATGATGCACATCTGTGTGGGTGAGATCAGAGCTCTTGATTAGGATTTTTTTTTCACAATATTTCAATTTATTCACATTTGTGGCAATCTCTTTCATGTTTCCCTTTTCCCACATTTTTCTTCTGGATTATGGGGCAGTAATTGTAGGTCTTTCTAATATCTTTTTTGTTTATAAATTTACAATTAAGCAGATAAATTTAGTAAACAAAGGCAGAACAACAGTCAAGAAATTACCACACTGTGGTTAAATGCAGCACTGCAGGCTACTGCTAGATCAGCAGGTCAGCGGTTCAAATCTCACCGGCTCAGGGTTGACTCAGCCTTCCATCCTTCCAAGGTGGGTAAAATGAGGACCCAGATTGTTGGGGGCAATATGCTGACTCTCTGTAAACCGCTTAGAGAGGCCTGAAAGGCCTATGAAGCGGTATATAAGTCTACTGCTATTGCTATATTGCTATTGACTGACATTATTCAAAGGTCAGATATCCTTATACCATCCCATAATATTGAGATGCTATTGGAAGGAAATGTTGCTTCTCTCCCATGTAGATGCCACCACTGATATTAATTCCAAACTAGTTTTCATTCTTTTTCAGTTACTAAGTCATGTTCAAATCTTCGCAACCCAATGGATTATCGCCAAAACCCCTGTCCTCCACTATCTGAGTTTACCAAATTCATGTTCATCATATGGATGACACTATCTAGCCATCTTATCCTCTACTGTCTTTCTACCTTTGCTTTCAATGTTTCCCAATATCAAGATTTTGTCCAATGAATCTTCTCATTTGGTGAACAAAGTCGTTTTGGATTAAAGTTTAACTATTCAAAATATCAATAATCTGTACCAAATTCTTTACAATTCCCCTGTGAATAAAATAAACTTCTGACATCTGACATGAAAAGAATATTAATCAGATGTGATTAATGAAATCCAAAATGAAAAGTTATCTAGACAACATAATGAACTTATTTGTTCATTAGTACATCTAATTCTTATGAATTATAGCTGATGTAACTCATGTAATTTGAATTATGAATGTTTCCTACCAATAACTAACTACATATAAAATCTCATGTTTTTCTACAGCCATATGTAAATGTCATTATACTTGCATGCAGGATTTTTTATTTACATAAACTTTTATTTAACATCAGGATGCTTTTTTGTTCATCTCAAACCAACCAACCACTGAAATAAATGATATGAAAATGTTTTGAATGTTGTGCTTTTTTCTGTGCTGTTTACTAGCTCTTACTGAGGACATTTGTATTTTCAAAAGAAACTGTATGTAAACTAAGAAATCTTTAAAAGTAAATTTATATTGTGGACAAGAATTGTTTTGTTCCTTTGCATTATGCACAGAATGTCAGTTTCCCTTGGTGATTTCCAGATATCAATATGTTGTTTACTGATTTACTTATTGGACTGAGGAAAGCAAAACAAAGAGATGAAAATTGCTGATGCCATAGTATAGTCCTTTTACAAGTGTCTGAGGTTCTCTAAAAAGATAATAGATGTGTGACAAAAGAATAGAACAGAATAACAGAGCTGGAAGGGACCTTGGAGGTCTTCTAGTCCAACCCCCTGCTTAGGCAGGAAACCCTATACCATTTCAGACAAATGGTTATCCAATCTCTTATTAAAAACTTCCAGTGTTGGAACATTTACAACTTCTAGAGGCAAGTTGTTCCACTGATTAATTGTTCTGTCAGGAAATTTTTCCTTAGTTCTAAGTTGCTTCTCTCCTTGATTAGTTTCCGCCCATTGCTTCTTGTCCTGCCCTCTGGTGCTTTGGAGAATAGCTTGACTCCCTCTTCTTTGTGGCAGTCTCTGGGATATTGGAACACTGCTGTCACGTCACCCTGTCCTTCTTTTCATTAAACTAGACATACGCAATTCCAGCAACAGTTCTTTACATGTTTTAGCCTCCAATTCCCTAATCATCTTGGTTGCTCTTCTCTGCACTTTTTCTAGAGTCTCAAAATCTTTTTTTTTTAATAGTATGGAGACCAAAACTGGATAAAGAGTGCTGAAACATTCCCTAAATCCTGGAAAACAAGATAGCCATAGACAGGCTATTCCCTGACTCACTGGAATATAAAGATGAGAAGTAAAGCATAATGAGGCTTGCAAGATAGCCTATCACAATAATGTATAGTTCTAATCTTATAGAGTCCATTTCCTGATCTTAAGAATTAACATAGATTATATCTATAGTGTTTCTCACCTTTGTTATCTCTACTCTTGACAAAGCCATGCTGGTTCTTAGTATTCACAGCATTGTCTTCAAGACATTTACAACTTATTGCTTTAGTACCTGCTCTAATACCTTTCCAATGATACTGTTAGATTCATCAATATTACTGCTATCCTCCTCTCCCCCCACTCTTATTTGCTTTCTTGAAGAAAGGAACCACCTTTGTCATTTGTTAATTGTGCACATTTAATTAACGTGGGGACTGTTTGGGGGAGTGCATGGGTATGTATGATTCGGAGGACCTGCCGGGAGATGTGGGGGCCATGGGGGTGGTTGAGGGGACCAGAGACACGGGAGAGGGTCGGGGTATCACGGTCGTAACAGGGAGGGGCAGATATGGCAGGGACTTTAGGGCTGGCCATTACCGGGGAAGGAGGGTTCGCTACATCACAGAGATCCCTCCTTCCGGCCCTATGAGTCCCACTCCGAGACCAGATGGCGCAAGTGATCAGGACCCTGGACTCAGGCTGCTGTCGCTAAATGCCAGGTCTGTGGTACATAAAGCTCCTCTCGTCCGGGACTTAATTTTAGACGAGAGGGCAGACCTGGCATGTATTACTGAAACCTGGCTGGGCCCAGAGGGAGGAGTCCCCCTTGTAGAGCTGTGCCCAGAAGGATTTCAGGTGCTGCACCAGCCGAGAGCCCAGGGAAGGGGTGGGGGTGTGGCCGTTGTTATCCGGGAGTCGTTAGTTCCTCGTAGGGTCCCTGCTCCGGAGCTTGTCGGGTGTGAGTCTCTGCTGATAAAGTTGGACCTCAAGGGTCAAGTGGGTCTGCTGTTAACGTACCTGCCTCCCAACAGCGTTGCAGCAGCCCTCCCCTCGCTCCTCGAGTTGGTAGCCGAGCTGGCAATTGAGTTCCCTAGGTTGATGGTCCTGGGGGACTTTAATTTGCCTTCGCTCGGTGAAAACTCTGATGGGGCGCAGGAGTTCATGGCTTCCATGACAGCCATGGGCTTGACCCAAGTAATTCGGGGCCCAACCCATTCGGCGGGTCACATGCTCGACCTCGTATTTCTCTCGGAGCAGTGGATTTGTGATCTTGGTCTGAGGGGTAATGACATCATACCCCTGTCGTGGTCAGACCATTGCCTACTGAGGCTCGACTTCCAGAGACCAAACCCCCACTGTAGGGAGGAGGAACCGACCAGGTGGTTCCGCCCCAGGCGACTTATGGAACCGTTAAGGTTCCAGACAGAGCTTGGGGTTATCCCTGATACTTTCGCCCACAGTCCGGTGGAGACTCTGGTTGCTGCTTGGCATTCAGCAGCATCGGAGGCCCTCGACCGGATTGCGCCACTACGGCCCCTCCGAGGCGGCGGATCCCGGAGACCCCCTTGGTTCACCGAGGAACTCCGGGAGATGAAGCGCCGGAGGAGATGCCTAGAGCACCGATGGAGGTCCGATAAGTCCGAATCGAACCGAGCAATGGTAACCACCTGCACCAAGGAATACACCAGGGCACTTAGGGCAGCGAAAAGATCTCACATAGCCACCTTGGTTGCGTCCGCTGAGTCCCGCCCAGCCACCCTGTTTAAGATAACCCGCTCCCTATTAAATAAAAGGGAAGCGGGGGAACCCTTGCAGGGCAGAGCTGAGGATTATGCCCAATTCTTAGCGGACAAAATTGCTCGGTTTCGGTCGGACTTGGACTCCATCCCCGCAGTTCCAGCCGAGGCACAAGAGGATCATGTAGAACATCTCTGGGTTGAGTTTCAGGATGTTACCCCCGGGGATGTGGACAAGGCCATGAGGGCTGCAAGTGCCTCCACCTGCGTACTGGACCCGTGTCCCTCATGGCTGGTTACTAAGAGCAGTGAGGTGACACGAGGCTGGATCCAGGCGGTTGTGACCGCCTCTCTTCGGGAGGGGAACTTCCCCGCCGCACTGAAAGCGGCGGTGGTGAGACCCCTCCTAAAAAAGCCATCTTTGGATCCAGCTGTTCTTAATAACTATCGCCCAGTCTCCAACCTTCCCTTCCTTGGGAAGGTTGTTGAGAAGGTGGTGGCCTTTCAGCTCCAACGGTCCTTGGATGAAGCTAACTATCTCGACCCCTTCCAGTCAGGCTTCAGACCCGGTTACAGCACGGAAACCGCTTTGGTCGCATTGACTGATGATCTCTGGAGAGCCAGAGATGGAGGATATTCCTCCATCCTAGTTCTCCTTGACCTCTCAGCGGCTTTCGATACCATCGACCATGGTATCCTTCTGCGACGACTGCGGGAGGTGGGAGTGGGAGGCACCGTGTTGCGGTGGTTCTCCTCCTACCTCTCGGACAGGTCGCAGTCGGTGTTAGTGGGGGGGCAGAGATCGTCCCCTAGGCCCCTAACATATGGGGTGCCTCAGGGCTCGGTCTTATCCCCCCTACTATTCAACATCTACATGAAACCGCTGGGAGAGATCATCCGTAGGCACGGGATCAGATACCATCAATATGCGGACGATACCCAGTTGTATCTGTCCGCCCCGTGCCACCTCAATGAAGCGGCAGACGTGATGAACCGAGGCCTTGAGGCCGTTATGGACTGGATGAGGGTTAACAAGCTTGTGCTCAACCCAGAAAAGACCGAGTGGCTGTTGTGTTTCCCTCCCAAAGATCTGACCAATATTCCATCACTCAGGCTGGGGGGTCAAATTTTATACCCCTCAGAGAGGATTCGCAACTTGGGAGTCCTCCTAGATCCACAGCTATCGTTTGACCACCACCTGACGGCTGTGACTAGGGGGGCATTCGCCCAGGTTCGCCTGGTGCGCCAGTTGCGACCCTACCTGAACCGGGAGGCACTCACAACAGTCACTCGGGCCCTTGTGACCTCTAGGCTGGAATACTGCAATGTGCTCTACATGGGGCTGCCCTTGAAGAGCATCCGGCGACTTCAGCTAGTACAGAATGCGGCCGCGCGAGCGATTGTGGGTGCACCTCAGTTCACCCACATAACACCTATCCTCCGCGAGCTGCGCTGGCTACCTGTCGATCTCCGGATGCGCTTCAAGGTGCTATTAGTCACCCATAAAGCCCTGCATGGTAGTGGATCCGGATACTTGAGAGACCGCCTCCTGCCAATTACCTCCCTGTGACCAATTAGATCTCACCGATTGGGCCTCCTCCGTATTCCATCGGCCAGCCAATGCCGGCTGGCAACTACAAGGAGGAGGGCCTTCTCGGTAGTAGCCCCGACCCTTTGGAATGAACTCCCTGTGGAGATTCGTACCCTCACCACCGTCCAGGCCTTCCGCACAGCCTTGAAGAACTGGCTAGCCCGTCAGGCCTGGGGACAAGGATAGTTGCCCCTCCCGAATGATGAATGTATGTTGCTTATTACTTTTATTATATGTGTCTATGTCATTGTTGTATTTCCCCTCCCTGATTTTATGTGAGCCGCCCTGAGTCCCCTCAGGGAAAAGGGCGGCCTACAAATGTTAATAAAATCTAAAATCTAATCTAAAATTAGTATTATTTATCTTAGATATTTCTGTGGTAAGCAGAAAGAAACAAATCTCCAATGTTCTTCAAATCAAGATAGCTGGATGACTTATTTTGACCATTGATTTGGCTTTTTAGATACTAGATTGCTCCTTCTTGATTTTTTTTCTGATGCTATCTTTCCATGTTATGCTTTTCCATAAATATACACTGGCTGGATTTGCACAACAGTAATCTAAAATGTGTTTGGCTATTTTTATGGTTCAATGTGTCATAGCTTGTTTCTTTTAAGAATAGGTTTTCTTGAATGTTGAACTTTTTGCTTTTCCTTAAGGCATTTTAAAAGCACTATAATTACCAATGATTGCTTCCTTGATATTTTTGAACATTCAGACAATGGGGCAATTTTTTTTCAGGATACTGAATCAAAATATGGGTTTCATGAATTTTAAAAAAATCAACATTATTTGTTAAATACTTTATGGCTCATTTTAAGTATAAGAGACACATGGAAATCTTGGTATACAAAAAATTTCCAGGTTTATTTGATCCTTCAGTAATTGGGCTATGTGAGAGCCAGTTGCTGTTGTGGCTAAGAATACTAGTTTTGCCCAAATCCAGCTGGATGACCTTGAGCTAGTCACTTTCTCTTAACTCTTGGAAAGAAGCAAAGAAAACCAATCCAATGGACAACAAAACAAAACAGGGATCATTGAAAAATAATAAACATCAAGACTATAGTAGGCCTGCAACCAAAGCCAGGTTTTCAAAAATTTCCAGAACCCCAGGAGGGAGTGCAGTTAATGGAGGGTGTTGGCAACACAACATAGAAGGTAACTTCTTGGCTGTCGTAAGAGGGCAATGTTTAATGGAGGGAACCTGGAATGCCTCCATTCTGCTGGAACATACTGTGTGGGCAGAAAAGTTGTATGCTGCCCAGAGTACCTTCCATGTGAAATGGGTGGCTATACAAATATGATAGTTAAATCAATCAATAACTATCCAGACCCTATCACTTGTACTGCTTTTGTAGGTAATAATCAGCACTTCAAATTGCACTCGGAAGCCAACTGGCAGTCAATGCAGTTTGCACAGCAGTGGTGGTGCATGGACAAATTGAGAGGCACCTGTTACTGCTAGTATAGCTGCATTTTGAGCCAGCTGTAGCTTCCAGGTGGTCTTTAAGGTCTTCAGTGGCAGCTGTACATGAAGTCCATGCATTAATCTAATTGCATTCTTTGAATGAGCTATAAAAGCAGACTAATGTTTCTCTAAAGGAGATGAACACATTGTAACTGAAATGAGGCCCAACTATCGGAATTGGAAGGCTGAATTTTCTCTGAAGTTAAAGTCATAGTCAGTTTACTCACATGCTCTCTGTACAGCTGGTTTTCTGTTAGTGGGTGGTAAGAATTGTGTTTTTGCAGTCAGGTTACGATTGGCTGGGTGTTGTGGGATTGTATTGGGCTTACATATATTAGTGTTGTATATATGGGCTAAGTTTGATTGGTTCATCTCTTAATCACCTCAGACTTTTTTATTCTTTAAGTATTAAGAATCTTCACTGGTGAGTTTAATTGAAATCATTGGGTGAGTATCCTTTAAGTCTTTTTTAAAAGTTTCATTATAAATATGAAGATTTATATTTTGAGGAATATATAACAAGATAATGATTGTTGTTGGCTTTAGGAAGTTTTATATGGATTAAGGGCTCAATGGATTTGGTTTAAAACTTTGAAGTTGACAGGAAATTTTGGAACTATTTAACTCTTTACTGGCACTGGCTGGTATTATTGCAGAGAAAGAAGCCCCATTGACTAAAACTGAAATTAGCTTACAGGTGGAATTAAAATTTACAATTTACAGGATGGAGATGGAAATACTGGATTTAGAAATGAAATATAATGGCTAAAAATTGAAAAATAAATACAAATAATCGGATGAAGGATCTAGATTATTTCCTTATACTACATTGACAAGAGGGATATGCTGGAGTTGCTATGTTGGAAGTTCAAAGAAGGCTTGATAAAGAAAAGAATTTTGAGAGAAAAGTAGAAGAAAGCATAAGAAGTCAGATGTTAGAACTTTGTTTTGAGGATTTTAAAGACTGCCTGAAGACTAATCCTCTACTAAAATGCCTGACAGATTCTGAGGAAAAAAATACAAACTCTTTCTACAACCCACCTGGGTCCATCAGTTGCTTGGGGTCAGCCATCTGAATATATGCTGCCCAGTGGTGGGTTCTGGATCCCGGTGCAACCGGTACAGTGCAACGGGGCCCAGTGTCCACTACATGAATGTGCGCAGTGCACACATGCGTACTTACCGCCTGCAATACTCCGTGATGCCTGTGCGATGCTCCAGCTGCTTGGCGGAGTGTCGTGCAGCTGTTGTACGCTCTGTGCACATGTGTGGAAGTGCCGAAGAGCTCAAATACTGATAAGGAGGGCAGGCAGGTGGGCCTTCGGGAGCACCGTACTGGAACGGTACCCAGTGCTCCCGGCAGGCACCGGTACATCTGTACCGGGGCGTATCGGTCGTAACCCACCACTGATACTGCCCTCCCTCCCTTTCTAAATTGGTCCGTGATTAATGCTGAGGTATGATTTCTGTATACTATGTAAGAAAAGGAATTCCTGTGAATTTTGCTTTCCTAGTCATAACTGACTATAGGGGGTCATTTCTGTTCCAAGGGCCATTGAGCTAGCACTGTCCAAACATGTTTCTGCAATCATGTGGCCAGCATGACATCACAGAGTGCTGTTTCCCGGCCACCAAAGTGGTACCTATTTATCTGCTTGCATTTGTTTGCTTTCAAAGTGTAGGTGGGCAGAAGCTCACCCATCATTCAACACTCGGTTCTCAAATCAGGGATGTCAGCGTTCCAGCTGAGCTGACAAGCCATTATTTTAACCGCTGAGTCATTATTTCCCCAAAAGATCACTATTGTTGAAATCCTATTGTGGATTAAGATTTAAAGGACAGGAAGCGTTAGTAGTTACCACTCACCTTCTTGAAAAGAGTATATTGATTAGTGTAATAAATTTCAGAAATTAACAGTAGCTAGTCTGTGTTGTTTTTAAGGACAGAAACCCTAAACAATGTAATAATATTAAAAACAAAAAATTAGTAAATAATTAAAATTCATTAAATCAATATAAAACTTATTCCTGACTTGATTTACATTTTGCATTCTCATGGTTAGTTTAAGCATGGTTCGTTAAATTATTCAACATATGCTGTGTTCATGTAAGCTTTACATTTTGATATAGCATGATATGTAAATCCAGATACTATAGCTACTTAATTGGAGGGGATTTCAAATAAGTTTCTTCCAAGCTCTTTCTGGAGATATCTGGAGCTGAAATCTGATAACTTTTGCTTGGAAAACTTGAGCTATGACAAGAATTCTCTGTTATTATTTAATTAAGAATTAAGAATGCCCAGAATTAAGAATGCACGGAATTATAGAGGCTGATCTTGCTTAGAATCTGAAATATGCAGCATGATGCCTACCCAAAATAGCTAGACAAACACAATCATGACTTCAACCACCAACTTTACTTTATTTGCATCACTGTGTATAATCTGTGGTTTAGAAACTTTCTAGGTGACACAATTTGCCAAGCATCCCATTGCCTGATTTGCCTCACATATTTCTGCAGAACTCTTGCAAGGCTGCATCCCAATTATATGGATACAACCATGTATTTATTTTACACCCTGTTAATGCTTTGCTGCTATGTTTTCAATAAGATATGAAATATTAAAAATATTCAGATTTGTATATAGTCAAAATTTCATATGTAGTTGTTGTCTTAACCTGTTGCCTTACTTTGTTTTTCCTGGCCTTGAACTCAAGGACTAAAGACAAATAGGTTTTTGTGCAATTCTTATCATTTCAATGATCAGGACATGATCATGGCAAGAATGCTGGGCAGTGAATTGTAATAAATTTTTAAAAGAATCCAAGCTCAGAAGAGCTTCCATCATATTCTGATTCTCATTCCATATTTTCAAAGCTTCAATACTGATTTAAAAAAAGAAAGAAAAGGTAAGACATAGTAATCCAAATTAGAAGACAACTAAGGTTAAAAAAAAAATACAACACTAGTTATACACTCTAACCAAATATTTTGATCTAGTGCCATAAGCCGCAATGTCATAAATTTTCCCATGAGGAAATCTAAGGGATTTTCCCTTTCATATATTTCCATTATTGCTTCCTCAATCTCTTACCAAACATTTCACTTACCAAACAAATGTAATTGCTGCTTATGGCCTGAGAAATGTAGTTTTGAAATATAAGTTCTTATACATATATTAATTTATCATCTCTATTCAACTAAGCTGTCAAACTTTTGCATGTTTTGAAATCTAATTTTTCTTGAGGAATATATTGATTTATTGCTTTTTTTAAAAACTGTTTTTTCTCTTTCTGAAAATGTTACTATAACTTTTGCCTCTTATTCCTCCTCTCTGCTCTCTACCCCATTTTCCTAATTTAAAACTATTCTTTTTATTACACTCTTCTGGCCACCTCCATGCATTTTGCTAAAATTAGATCCTATCGGATTCCAGGCAGCTCTGGAGAATGTTTTCTCAAAACTGCCTGGCTATCCTATCAACCAGACTGAGTTGTAGAATGCCAAATTCTCCAGGGCACTTTGATACAATGGTTTTTAAGTTCTTTCCTGCTTCATATGAAGCAGGTATTGGATGGCAACTGACCAGGGACTATCAGGATAGATAGAAATGTAAAAGGTAATTAGAAGACAATAGTGCCAAACCATGCAATCATCAAAATTAAGTATCATTTAGACAGGAATCATGACATAAATCTCCTAATGGTTGTATAGAAAATGTTCCCCTCAGATTCTGGAAATTGTAGGAAGTAGGAATTGTCTGTTTGGTTAGATAATAATCTCTGCTGATGTTCTTCTTTATAAGAAAGTATTCTGAACACAAATGACATGGCCAAAAATACAGCGTCAACAATAGATTGCATATATTAGAAAAAACACATACATTTCAGTAAAACCAATCAACTCCCTCCATTTCAGTTTTATAAGGCAAGGAAGTAGCACTGGAGATATTCTTTTTATTTTTGAAATTTTAATTACTATAAAGGCATCATGGACTGTGACAACAATAGCAAAAGTTTATGTTACACTCTAAAGTTAAAGAAAGGAGAGATGGCCCAAGAAACATAGCTGATACTGAAGCAGCATGAATGAACAAGCTACTGTCTGAAAGCAGAAAGCAGGGTTGGAGTATGAAGCCCAGAGGGCTTTTTCCAAAGAGATTTGATACCTTCAGTCTTCCACACGACGTCACCACAAGCTCAATCCAAGCTCTTCTACAGCTTTTTAGTGCCTTGGCAATATTTAAAGTATTTCTAAAAGAGATTTATATAATAATAGAGTTGGAAGGGACCTTCTAGTCCAATCCTGCTTAAGCCAGAAACTTTACACCATTTTAGACAAATCTAAATCTCCTCATAAAAACTTCCAGTGTTGGAGCACCCAACAGTTTTGGAACAAATCATTCCACAGATTCATTGTTCTAATTGTCCTTACTATTGTAAGGAGAAGTTGCTCCTTTCCTTAGTTAGTTTCCATGCATTGCTTTTTGTATTGCCTTTTAGTGCTTTGGAAAATAGGTTGACTCCCCTCTTCTTTGTTGCAGCCGCTCAAATATTGGAACACTACTATCATGTCACGCCAGTCCTTCTTTTCACTAAAGATATCCGATTCCTGCAACCACTGTTCATATGTTTTAGTCTCCAGCCCCCTAATCATAGTATCAACTTAAGTATCAACATCCTTGTTATATTGTGGCGACCCAAATTGGCTGCAGTATTCCAAGTGTGGCCTTCTTGTGATCTTGATACTCTGTTAATGCAGTCTAATATTGCATTGGCTTTTTTTTTTGGTGGCTGCAGCACACTGCAGGTTCACATTTAAGTGACTGTCCACTAGGACTCCAAAATTCCTCTTGTAGTTACTGCTATTGAGTCGTTTTACCTAATCTGTATCTGTACATTTGATTTTTCTTGCCCAAATGTAAAACCTTACTTTTGTCTATGTTGAATTTCATTTTGTAAGATAGGGCCAAGTGCTCAAGTCTGTCAAGATCCATCTGGATCTTGAATCTATCTTCTAGTGTTGGCTATTCCTGTCAGCTTGATGTTGTCTGGAAATTTGATGTGTTCCCCTTCTATTGTTTTTGAAAATATTGTATTGAACCGGATGTGAGGGCGATCTGGCTGTGACATCTGTCACCCCATTGATCGCCAGGGTTGATTCGGCTGATCTGGCTGGCTAGGCGGGTGTCCCCTTCCTCCCTCACAGCTCCATGTGCGTCCCTCCTGAAGCTGCATGCTCGGTGGAAGAGGACGACCATCCCAGATAGAAGGAGTGTACCGATCTTCGGTCAAGGGTATACGATAGCTGCGCTCCCCTGCTAGAACCTCCAAACAAGCTCAAGGTCCATTTGTAGGAGAACGTAGGGTAGTCAAGCTTCCAAGACTCCAGACACATCCAAGTGAGGCGCTGCATGTGGCAGTTTGCCATTCTTTTAACAAAAAAATAAAAAAAATATTGTATTGAACCGAAGAGAGAATCTTAGAGTACGCACTGCTTACTTCCCTCCATGTAGAGTTATTTCTATTAAGGACTACACACTGAGTGTGATTTGTCAGCCAGTTACGAATTCATCTGGTGGTGATGCTCTCTATCCCATATTTTTCTACCTTACCAAGAAGTTGGTTGTGGTCTACTTTGTGAAATGCCTTACTGAAATCCAGAAAACTATGTCCACAGCAATTCAGTGGTCTAACTAATTTAATAACTTTGTCAGAGAATGAAATAAGATTTGTTTACCATAATTTGTTTTTGACAAACCCATGTTAGCTTCTGGTTGCTTGTTTCTAGATGTTCACAGCTTGATTATCTTTTCCAGGATCTTCCCAGGTACTGATGTCAGGCTTATTGCTCTGTAGTTTTCTAGATGGTTTTCCCCATTTTTGAAGATGGTAACCACATTAGCTCTTTTCCAGTCCTCTGGTAGTTCTCAGGTGCTCCAGGATCTTTGAAATGTATGGTTCAATTGTTCCAAAATCACGTCTACTAGCTCCTTCAGAACTCTGGGATGTAATCCATCAGGACTGGGTGATTTGAACTTATCTAGAGTGGACACGTGTTCTTTTTTCTTGCTGATTTTAATTTGTATTCTTAAGTCTGTCTTTTATAGTTCTGGTTTTGATAGGATGGGCTATTTTTTCTTTTTGCATCAAGATAGATGCAAATAAGGTATTAAGCAGCTCTGCTTTCTCCTTGCTGCCCATCACTTCTTTGCCATTGTCTCCCATTAGTGGTCCGATTGTTTCTTTGTTTTTTACATGTTGAAACTTTATTATTTTTGACATTTCTTGCAAGTCTTAGTTCATTCTGAGTCTTAGCTTTACTGACTTCATCTTTGCAGATTAGATATGTTCCTTCATTAAAATATGTCTTGGTCACTGACTAGAATTCAGTATCTAGACTGAAATCCTTCTGACTTTTAATAAAATCTGAGCAGTTGATTTCAGTTTTAAATCATATATTTAAATCATATATATATTGCTTAAGTAATGGGGTCTGAAGGAAGGTAGCTATTATTTTTACATGTGAAGTACATTGTATAATGATATTTAAAATTGTGTTTTCCAAACTAATATATTAATGAAGAGCTGGCTAATAATGTTTTGCTGGCCAGCAGCTGATTTCTTTTTAAAATAAACCCAATGTGCTTCTGTGCTTCACAAATCCTCATGTATAAAAGTATGTTTTGACTTCTCAATCAGCTCTAGAGGCAATCCACTGAAGAAAAATGTTATACTGCAAGATTTTTTTACATGTCTCCATAGTGCCATATGGATCCCGGACACCTGGAAACATTCAATTATTCCATTGCATGGCTGAACACTTAGATCATGTTTCCTAAAAAGTTAGCAGAAGTCCTACCCAACCAGCAGGAATGTTACTTGTGCATTTAGAAATCTACAGTTGTCAAAGAGAAGAAAAAATGGATTTTTATTATTACTTCAGATTAGATCTCAGGTATTGGCTGACACTTGAAATGAACAGACCTTCCATCTGTTCAATTTAGGAATATTCTGCTTTGGCCCAGTTCAAGAGATACTAACTCTGGTTTATGGTATATTTGTAAGTAGTCAATAATGCTTGGTTTAATTCAATAGTATTGTAGTCAGTGCTCAGCTAAATATATCTGGAAATATATCATGAAGACAATTGCTGTTTTGCCTTTCTGCTCCTCAGGAAATAGAATTCAGCAGCAGACTGCTCTGAGTTTTTGAAATACTTGGGAATAAATTTCACTGAACGTACAACAAAAATGCATAAATCTAATCCTTCATATCGCTGATTTCAATGGACAGTAAAAGCCTTTTCTGTATACTGCTTGTATATGTTACCAGGCAATGTTGAATGGTACTTAGAAAGGATCTAGGCATAATTCACAACTCCTACTTTAAATAATCCCTAGCGATCTCCTGAGAGCCAGTTTTGTGTAATGGTTAAGACAGTAAACTAGGAATGGTGAGACTGAGTTCTAGTCCCACGTTGGGGCTAAACTGACTGGATGACCTTGGGCCAGGCACTTTTTCTCAGCCCTAGGAAGAAGGCAATGGCAACCACATTTTAACTAGCTTTGCCAAGAAAACTTTAGGAACTTGTCCAGGCTGTGAGAATTGGACATGATTTCATTTCTAAAACAAAAACCTGAGGGCAAGATAACCCTTGCCTTTGTCATCTTCACACCACTGCACTATGAGATACTTTATTCATCAGTATTCCTCAACTCTGGCAAATTTAGTATGTGTGGACATTACTCCCCAGCTAGTCTTCTGGGACTTGAAGTCCACACACCTTAGAGTTGCCAAGTTGAGAAACAGTGTTCTTTATTATCCTCCCATGCCAACTCTTGGGAGAACCAGCCCTAAGAAGCTTTCCCCACCCACACTTAGTCACGGCACAGATCAGTTGGAAGACATTTTTCTGTATTTAAAATATAATTAATGCAAACATTTACAACAGCTCTTTATACCAATCACGAAAAGTAGGCACAAAAGTTGCATCTTTCCCCAAATCTCAGTGCTATCCTGGCTTTTCTGGAAAAGTTTTCCTTGCTTTGTAGGCCTTCAGCAATCCTCCACCATCCTTTTGTTGCTTTGTTGTTGTTGCACTGTACAGATCCCAGGATCCTTTTGAAGGATTTGTTCAATTTGCCTGCCTTCTTTTTTGAAAGAAAGATTGCACGTGAGAGGAGAAAAAAGAAAAACTAAAACCTGGCCAGAGAATCTTGACTTTGGATTCTGAGTGCAGTACACAGAAAAGTTACGAGGCCAACTTTGGGGGGGGGGGGGGAAAGGAAAGATTTACAGCAGCCAGAGTAGAGTCAGCAATTGATTAGTGCAGGCCGGGTCGTGCATGCAGGAGAATGGGCCGAGAAGGGGAGGAAACTTACACTACATGTGAGATCTATGTCTTAATAAGATAGGTAAGATAGTAAAAACTGGGTAAGCTCACACACTGTGGTAAACCAGTGTGATGACTTGTGTTTGATTTAAACTGTAGACCAGAGGTTCCCAAAGTGGGCGGTACCGCCCTGGGGTGGTGGGATGACTTAGAGGCAAGGGGATCAGCAGAGGGGGCACTAAGAGGCAAGGGGGGCAGCAGGGGGGGCGCTATGAGGCAAGGGACGTGGCAGAGGAGTGCTGGAGGTGGCCGCCTCGCAGGGCGCAATTCTGTCTGGGGCTCTGTTGGCCACCAGTCAGCTGAGCACTTCCAGTAGGGGTGAAATCCAACCGGTTCTCCTGAACAGTAGGACAAATTATTGGCAGGTCAGAGAACCGGTAAAATGCACCACTGATTGGCTCCACCTTCACCTCCCACCCCTCCCACTACCTCCTTTTCGTACCTCGCCTGCCTAGAGTGCGGCTGCTGCTGCTCCCTGGTTCCCTCGCTTATCTCAACCACACAGTCCAGCAGATCTCTGCCCAGTGAGTCTTCCTTTGCTTCTATTCTAGCTACCTCCCCCATGCCCCAGCCAAGGTATTCTTTTCCCAAGCTATTTCCCTCCGTCTGGGCTCTCCCTTGCAGAGCTGAGCCTAGCATTCAGTTTAAAATCTAGGGCGGGGGTGGGGGCAACAGAGCAGCCAGGAGGGGGGGGAAGTTTTTCTTTTTTGCCAAGCTATTTCTTTTTTCACAAGGAGAGGAAGAGAGAGGGAGGGAGGGAGGCAGAGAGAGAGAGAGAGAGGAAGAAAAGAAGGAAGTGAGAGGGAAAGAGGAAAGAAGTGAGAGAGGGGAGGAGGGAGAAAGAAAGTGAGAGGGAGAAAGATGGAGAGAGGGGAGAGTCAGAAAGGAGAGTGGGAAGGAGATAGGGAGAGAAAGGGGAGAAGGAGGGAGGAAGAGAAAGAGGAAGAGAGGAAAGGAGAAAGAGGGAGAGAGAAGGGGAAGAAAGAGAGGAAGAGAGGTGAGGGACAACTGAACTTTACTTATGAAAAGGTGTTATGTCAATGGAAGAGATAGGAAACTGCATTAGTGATATATATGTCAATGCATTGATTTATACTAAAAATGTTTAGCTTAAAGAAGTTATAAGGAATCACAAATATGTAAGTTAAAAGTATGGAAAATGTAATGTACGTGTGGATGACCCTTTGCATGAGTTGTATTGGGAAAAATAAATATATTTTTAATAATAATTAAAAAAAGAAAATGATTCCCCAAAGAGGTAAAAGGCTACATTTTGCTAGAGTTATTCTTTGCTTCCAATTTGTTGAGGAAGGGGATTGGACTCCATTGTCTATATTTCCCTTTCCATCCCCATGGTTCTTTAGTGAAAATTTTAACCCAAGAACATATAGATCTGTTAAAATGTTCCCATTCTCACTTTCCATATTGGGAATCCCTAGGTAGCATGTAATAATCTCATCAAATAATTGAAGCAAATGTTGGTGCTTTCTTAATTACACCAATGCAAACAATGTGCCCACAATGACTTTATTAATTAAACTTTATTTAATTGGTCATCTCATCATACTTCAGAATCCCAAAGGTGCTTTTTCAAGAGGCAACGGTAGTTTCTGGTTTTTCTTTGAAGACACTTCTTGGATGAGAAGCAAAACATCTTCAAAGAAAAACCAGAAAGTCCAGTTGCCTCTTGAAAAGACACCTTTGGGACAACCATGACCTGGATGACTGAAAATCTCCCTGTAGACATCAGGCTCCAGAATCCTTGCTTTGCTGCAGAGTAAAGAGCAACATCCTGGTTTATTTGCACAGAGAAGGCAGGCAGGGAGTTGGTAGGGTTTATTTATTCACTTAGCAAAGCCTTAAGCCAAATGTGAACACACACATATTTTAAGTATTCTGATTTTCAGAGCAGAAATGGCAGAAGCAGAAAAATCAAAGAACAGTGAAGTAGTTACTAAATTTTACTGAGTGTACTAAGCTACTAGTTACTAAGGTTCTTGATAAATGACTATCAGTCTTTGAAAACCTGGTATCACTGGATCATGTTCAATAATTTTATTGAATTAATATTAACTAGAAAGGTTTTTAAATAGGATTTTGAATCAATATACAATTGTTAGTTTTGAATTTTACTGTTACTATCTTCCTTCCGTCGTGCAAACCACCCAGTCACATGACCCCCCCAGCCACGCCCACCAAGCCACACCCACAGAATTGATAGTAAAAAAAATTGAATTCCATCACCGGGTGTGGGGCACTGAGGATCAGTTTGTAGCACCAAGCGGGCAGTGGACTGAAAAAGTTTGGGAACCACTGCTGTAGAGTCTCCTTCTGTGGACAATTTACCATATTTTTCGGACTATAAGATGTACCGGTGTATAAGAGCCAAGGTGGCGCAGTGGTTAAATGCAGCACTGCAGGCTACTGCTAGATCAGCAGGTCAGCGGTTCAAATCTCACCGGCTCAGGGTTGACTCAGCCTTCCATCCTTCCGAGGTGGGTAAAATGAGGACCCAGATTGTTGGGGGCAATATGCTGACTCTCTGTAAACCGCTTAGAGAGGCCTGAAAGGCCTATGAAGCGGTATATAAGTCTACTGCTATTGCTATTGCTATTGCTATTGCACCAATATTTCGAAGAGGTAAATAAGAAAAAAAAGTTTTTGTCCTCCCCGGGCCCCAGGAGTATTTTGCAGGCTTCAGCAGGGCTGGGGAAAGGTGAAAACGGCCCAAAAATGGGCCGTTTTTTGCAAAAACGAAGGCATTTTTGCCTTCCCCCCAGCCCTGCTGAAGTCTGCAGAGTGTTGTTGGAGGAAGGCAAAAACACCTTCGTTTTTGCAAAAAACAGCCCGTTTTTCACAAAAATGGGATGTGGGAATGAGGCTTAAGGAGGCCAAAAATGGCTGTATTCGGTGTATAAGACGCACCATTTCCCTGCTCTTTTAGGGGGTAAAAAGTGCATCTTATATTCTGAAAAATATGGTAATGGAGTAGCATAATATGTGAATGCAGACAAATGAATACTGCATTCAACAAATACGGGGAGTCCTAGACTTACAACAGTTCATTTAGTGACCATTCAAAGTTGCAACGGCACTGAAAAATGTGACTTGTGACCATTTTTCACTCTTACGACCTTTGCTGCATCCCCATGATCATGTGATCAAAATTTAGATGCTTGGCAACCTGTTCATATTTATGACTGTTGCGTTGTCCCAAGGTCATGTGATCACTTTTTGCGAGGACAAGCAAAGTCATTGGGAAAGCCAGATTCTCTTAACAACTGGGTTACTGACTCAGCAACTGCAGTGATTCACTGAACAACTGTGGCAAGAAAGGTCATAAAATGGGGACAAAACTCACTTAACAAATGTCTCACCTAACAACAGAAATTTTCTGCTCCATTATGGCCGTAAATCGAGGACTACTTGCGATGATTAATCCAGGCTGGCTTTCACAAGATATGCTTATTCACTGTTAAGCAAACTCAAGTCGTCTGAGTTTGCAGGACGCGCCGTACCACAGACGAACCGCGGTAGCTCCGTTCCTAGAAAATGCTGCGCTCCACTGCGGTTGGCTGGTTTGTGGTTCGGGGCTCCCTCGAACGCGTTTCGCCCGGGACCACAGCTCCGTCTCCCAGTCCACCCCCTCCCCCCCTCAAAAATACATTCCGGCCCAGAGCTCTCGTCGGGCGGAGACGCCGCCAAACCACCAGCTCAGCCTCCCAGTCCAGAAGACTCGCGCCTCAACTCAAGACGGCACCGGAGGGGCGGCGGAGGAGCCAAAGAAATTAAGCGCGAAGGACCGGGACTCCTCCTCCTCCCTTTCTCCGTTGCGCTGGCCGCGGGCGTGAGGGAGTCGCTGTGGGCGGACTCCAGCCTTGCCCAACCGAGGCGAGGGAAGCCCTCCGCCTCACGCTTCAGTAGACCGGGTGGGAGGTTCCTGCTCTGTAGAGGATCGAGCAGGGAGGGCTTTCCCGACGCCGGGCTTCCGTGCAGCCGTTGGGTCGCAGTAGTTGAAAGTTACAGGAGAGCGGACACCTCGTTTGCCCGGAGAGAAGAGGGGCGGTCGCTTCAGCTCCTCTAGGCTGTCTGTCTCCGCTGGGAGCACCCGCGTTAATATTCACAGACGAGCCCCACACGCACCCTTCGGCCCTCCCTCCCTCCCTCCTCCCAGCCTTTCTCTCTCGCTCTCTCTCTCGCTCCCTTTCCCGGTCGTCTCCTCCCTCTCCTGCGCTTCTCCCTCCTCTTTCCCTTCCCCCAGAGGAGCTGCCGGAGGAGGCCGGCAGACAGGCGCGGCGCGGCGCTCCTCTTCTGTTCTCTTGGGCTGTTTGTTCGGCCCGGCCCGGCCGTCGCAGCTGCGGAAGGAAAACAGACCCCCCTCGCTCTTCGAGGCGAGAAGCAATCATGAGCGGCGGGGAGGTGGTCTGCCAGGGCTGGCTCCGAAAGTCTCCCCCGGAGAAGAAGTTAAAGCGCTATGTAAGTGTCTCCGGTGGCTTGGCGGGTTCTCCTGCTTGCAGGAAGCGCCCTTCTCCGCTTCTGGCCACTCTCGGCGGTGTTTTCTGTCTCGTTGCTGTCTTCGTTTCCGCGCCTCTCCCCTTCTTTTCTCGCCCTTAGTCCCTACGGTAGTTGTCCGCTGCCCAGGCTCTCAACCGTCGGCTACCTCTGGCTGTAAAATTATGTATACACGAATACTTGGTGGTTCTTGCGTGACTTTTTCAAACAATCTGATAATGTATGTTGGCGAATCTGACAGTGCGTAGTTTTGTTCCTACTGGGGCTTTTTGCAAGGCCCTGAACGGACCCAACTTTTCTCTTCTGATTTATCGCCCTTTGCGAGGGAGGATTGGGGAAGAGCGGACGAAGTTTTCCGGAACACATATGTCTTAAAGGTGGGGGGGGGAGTCTCCGAAGGACTCAAGACGAAACTCGGCTGTTTTGGGCGCTTTAAAAAAGGGGGGGGTTGTAGGAGGGCGAGATCCCATGGAAATCTGCAAATATGTTTTGCTCTTGGAAATTTCAAAAAGTTATTCCGCCCGTGATATCTGTCTAATATGGTTTTCGTTCGGTTTTGGCAGACTTGCATTTAGCTGCCTTCTACCATGGGAAACAAACATGTAGGAAAGGAGGAAGGCAATCTGTGTATTGATAGCATTGACTGAAATTGCTTGTTGAAGCTGCATGTATAACGTAGTTTCATTGCGTTACCTGAAGCAGTTACAATTTACACTGTATTCAACATTGGGTGTAATTTCTTTCTCTGAATGAACTGGTTAGCAGACTTGGGAAGTGTGTTTGAGAAATGCATTGATCTTTTGGAAGGCAGATCTTGTGTGACTTTTAAAACAATCTTACAGTGTCTGTTTACCAAAACTGACATCTTTGAACTATGTGGTAATAGTAAATAAAGAAAAGTATGTCTACATTGACTTTGCTTTTATCTGTAATACTATTTCCACAGAAATTTGCATTAGGGCCTCTAACCAATTTATGACATTGCATTTAAGTGTCATTCAGATAGGAAAATAGCATTTCTGGAAAATTTGATTATTATACAAAGACAAAGAGAATGTTTGCTCCCCATTTAATATAATTTTTATTTCAGAAATAGGGACCTATTCTGTGTCTTTTCACAGACTACTAGGCAAAATATTTCATAATATACTATAGATACTCCTAACATTAGGAACATAAATTACTTCAAGACCCTGAACACACTCAACTCAGCAAATCAAATTCTATCAACTAATTTATTGATGCGGTTATTCAGAACCTTCAAATAGAATAATTTTATCCACTGGCTTCCACATATGTTGATCTACAACATCTAAAATTTGCAACCACAGTCCAAAATGTCTAGAATAGATAGTGTCATCAAAGAAAACAACAATATGAAAGGTGTATTTTAAAGATAGGATGTTGTTTTGCTCTTGAAGGTAGTCTATGGTACTTGGGTTTTAAAAGAATCCAGCAGTATAAACCTCTGGACTAATAAATATACTTGCCTGCCAATTGCTGTTTCTGGTTAAATAAAATATTGTTTATCTTGCACAGCTTTGCTGGCTGCACTACTCTTACTAATGTAGCAGAGACAATTTTAAAGTACACAAGAATATAGTAATTATGTAGTTATATAATTGTTCTGAGAAATAAATATAAGAAGTGCCTAACAATTCTTAAATACTGTTTAATACCTTTAAATCTTTTTAGACTAAAATAATGAAATAGAGTGAAACGAGGCTAATTCATACTAGAGTTTTCCACAAATGAAGTGAAATTGGGCTCCAGCAGTTCTAAAAAGGTATGGTGATTTTGAAATAACATCGGTAGGGTTACTGACATGTATAGACAAGGTTGTGAGATTGTTGGGAAAAAGATTAAAAAAAGGCTGTGAATTGCTTTCATTGCAGTCACCATTCAGGTTGAACATAGGAGAAATGCTTCAACTGCTTAACTTCTTTGGTTGAGTATTTGGAGTGAAAATTTATTACAGAGGGAAAAGCCTTACGTGTTAGGTAATCTTTCAATTAAATTGATTTAGACCTGCCGCATGAAATTTGTTAAGTATTCAGACTATTTCTCCCTTTCTATTTTATTATGGCACTCAGTAGAAATTATACATACATACATACATACATACATACATACATACATACATACATACATACATATGCACTTAATTATTAGATCTTAAGTTAGAACTGGGCAACTTCTGTTCCATCCTGTTTGCATATTCTGATGCAGTTTAAACAAATGTATAATTATATTGGATCATGTAGAAAGTGAAGTAACAAGTAAGATGAGGAGGCTCCAAGCTGCATATTGGATGGAACATTACAGTGTGAAAATATTGCACTGAAATTTTCAAAGACTGAATTTCATCAGTTAGCTTTTAAAGATTAGTAATGGACTTATCCATTAGTTCTACATTCTTATATCAAAAAGGAATAGAAATAACTGGTATTTTATAAAAATGACATCTGATGTAGTTGACCGTGTTGCACAACTTACAATGTTAGTGTTTAAGGAGTAACTTTTTGCTTTTAAGAGTAACATAGCCAGCCTTCTGAAACTGGTTTAGAGTATAATGGGGGTTATACAAAATAGTAAGCCTGAATTACACATATAGGAAGTAAGCCCTACTTCAGCTTTTCATTAATATGTAGGAAATTAATGGACAAAAGTTACACTTTAAGATATTCTCACTCAACAATATTGTTTTATAAAAGTAATAGCTGTTGATGTATTAATAATGGCTAATAAAGTACAACAATAAAAGTTGGGCTAATATGCCAGTAGCTTTTTAGTTCTCTTATCCCCTATTCTGTCCTGTTGCTACCATGGTATAAGCCTCTGGAGCAGAGAACTGCCTTACATACCTTTGTAGGAAGATCCTGAGTCTTGACATACAGAATCTTATATATACAGTCCCTGCTGTTAGAAAAATAGATAAGAATTGTGGTCCTAAGTATACGTCTACTGTATTCTTATGTCACTTGTAATGTAACTTGCTATTTTAGTTTCTTTCTGGGAAGCAGTTCAGGCAACTATATGTCCAAGAAATGTTTTAACTAATTTTTATTCTCCCTTCATTCCCCTGATTATAGCTAGTACTTGGACAACCTAAACTGGATTCCAGTACACAGATAATGCATACTTAGCTGATTTCCTGCTTTAACTATATTGAAGCAGAAATGTTCATTGTAACATTTATAGCAGTGCAATTTTGAACTCCGTGCGTTGTGTTGTTGCTTGGCCTGTTGTCAATTTGCATTAGTTTTCTTAGAATGAATGCTTTTTTGAAATTTCCTCACTTGGACAAGACTTTCACTTTTCACTTTTGTGCTTTCCTCCTTGACATGTATCCATTTATACTTTTATCAATTATATACAGTACATTATAAAGTAAACTGAATGAAATATTGGCTCTTGGTGCATATTCAATTTAAATTTCATACTCATTTGGTTTTTGTAAGTTTTCTCTTTTCAAATCCAATACCATTTAAGTGAATTGGCATTTTCATTGTTCAATGTTCCGTTTACATATATATTAAACTTGGGAGCATTGTGGTCACTAGTCCCAACTGCTCATATCATGCTCTATATCTGATCAATATTTCAAGTATTTTTTAATTGTTATTTAGCCGTGATGGCGACCCTATGGCACGGGTGCCACAAGTGGCATGCGGAGCCATTTGTCAGGGCACGTGAGCAGTTGCCCTGCTGGCCAGCTGAGTTCAGCCTTTTTTAAAGCCATTTTTTGCCCTCCCCAGGCTCCAGAGGCTTTATAGGAGCCCGGGGAGGGCAAAAAAAGCCTCCCCCGGAGGCCCTCTGGAGGCTTCAGGAGCTTCCCTGAAGCCTCTGGAGCGCAAAAAAATGGCCCTATGTGCAAACCAGAAGTTCGGGAACGGACTTTCGGTTTGCTCGTAGGATCAGTTTAAGCCCTCTGGAGGCTTCAGGGAAGCCTCCTGAAGGTTCCTGAAGCCTCCGGAGGGCTTAAACCTGACTCTATGAGCAAACTGGAAGTGACTAAAGTCTCTGGAGCCTGGGGAGAGTGAAAAAAGCATGCAAAAAATGGGGGGGGCAGTGCCTCTCATGCGTGCATGCACACTGGGGGGTGTTGCACGTTGCATTATGGGTGCAGCACACCTGCGTATGACCCCCCCCTGTGCTCCCCCCTTATGGCACATGAGCCAAAAAAGGTTTGCCACTGCTGTTAAATAGTGAGGTACACAGAGCGGTGGCCTAATGATGAAGACGCTCACCATTCAGTGAGGTTGAGAGTTCAATCCTAGGCAGTTGCAGATGTTTCTCTGTCAGGGCGCAAAGAGAAAATATCTGCTGCAAACTCTGCATAGGTGTCAGGAAGGCATTTGGACAGCAAATGCTCGGCTCCATTCAATCGCTCTGATGACATACTAAATAAAGGAATTAAAGAGTCATATATATATATATATATATATATATATATATATATATATATATATATATATATATATATATATATACATACATACACACACACACACACATATACACACACACACACATACACACACACACACACACACACACACATGGTTAATTGTTCCATATAGAAATGCATCATCTAATAAGCTCCCTTGCATCCATTCATTATTAAAGCAATTCCTTCTTTTAACTGCTCTTATTTTTTTCCCCATATTTAATTCATCTTTCAAGAATTAAGAAAGTTAGTTCTTGACTTACAATCATTCATTTAATGACTCTTCAAAGTTACAGTAGTATTGAAAAAAGTGACTTATTACCATTTTTCACTCTTGTTGCGAACATTGCATCATCCTATGGTCCCTCCCTTGATCAAAATCTAAGCGCTTGGCAAGTGACATGTATTTATTGACAATTGCACTGTCCCAGGGTCATATGATCACTATTTGTAATCTTCCCAGCTGGCTTCCAATAAGCAAAGTCAGTGGGGGAAGCCAGATTTGCTTAATGACCACATGATTCCCTTAACAGCTGCAGTGCTTCACTTAACATCTATGACCAAAAAGGTCATAAAATATGGCAAAATCTACTCACAACTGCTTTGCATAGCAACAGAACTGTTGAGTTCAATTTTGGTTTGTAAGTCAGAGACTACAAGTATCATTTTAGAATACTATTTGTTTGTTGTTTGCTATAAATTGTACCTTATCTTAATGGATTTTGTTTTATGCTTTCTAGAGCCTTCCTACTTTTTTGAAATTGGTCCTCTTATGCTTTCTAGTTTCTTGGACTTTCTATACTCTTTTGAATATTCTCCCAAAAGGAGAAGTCATTCCAACTGCAGCTCTAAAGCTCTTACTAGCTTTTTTCAAAATTTGTGAAAAACTATACAGTAACTTTTTTGATGTTTCAGGCAAGCAGATTAGGTTGATATTGCACAAAAGAGGCAGTTTTTTTTTCAAAAATTTTCTCACAAAATAAAATTTTAATCATTATTTGAACAAACACTGCAACTTATATATTTGATATATTGTAATTCTGTCTGTATAGTTAGGCAAGTAACATATAAGAAAATAAATATCTCCTTTCATTCAGATTATCCTGCTGAAATGATAAAAGCTTGTGGTTCAAACAGAATGATTTTTATCTGACATGATTTGAATTTAGTTCATTTTAGTTCTCAGAATAAATTTTTGGACTCATGATTATTTCAGTTCATCTAAAAATTGTGGCTAAAAGCAAAGTAGACTAAACAAACCTATCATATTCTTACCACTGAAATATGAGAAAGTGGTTTTATAGCTTGAATATAAATGGATGTCTTTTCAGAAGTAATAATGTTTTCTCTTTTAAGGGCTTATTTTTTCTTCTCTTTATGCCTAGTGCCATAATTTTCAAAAAACGCAAAAGGAGTTATTGGCAGAGATCTTGTTTCCATACTCCTCCCCTTTTAAGCTTCTCTTTAAAGTTTTCTCTAAAGGCACAATTGATAGTCCATGGTACATGTAATTTTTTTAAATGACCCAATTCCTAGAAAATTGCCAAATCTAGCAAGATTGGGTGTTACTCCCACACTACCATTGGTTGAAATGTCAGAACCTCACAAGACTGTTGGCAGTTATTCTTTTCAACTTTATTTTATTTTAGTTTGCTGTTTTATCAACATAAACTGTGGAAAATTTAGTGAACAATGGTGCCGCAGATGTCACATCACTGTTCACTTGTTTATCATCTAGGATTATAGTAAAAACTGGTGATCTAAATCAGTGTTTTTCAACCTTTTTTGTGCAAAGGCACACTTTTTTTCATGAAAAAAATCACGAGGCACACTACCATTAGAAAATGTTAACAAAATTTAACTCTGTGCCTATATTGACTATATATAAAGTAATTTTCCCACGGCACACCTTACACTATGTCACGGCACACTAGTGTGCCGCGGCACAGTGGTTGAAAAACACTGATCTAAATAATCTGTGTTTATCTTGAGAATGAATTTATTTCTTAACAGAATTGAAATATAAATGCACCTTCTAAGTACTGTCTCATAAACACAATAATATGATAGTTGTTATAACCTTCCTAGTATCCTGGTTCTATAATATGTTTTGTCCTTTTCTTTGTAATTTTAAATAAGATATTTCCCATGCATCTTTTAAAAATAATTGTTTGACTTTAATAACTTTTCTTAAAGCAGATAATACAATAAGTGGGCTCTTTATATGATTTGCCACAATATGCTCTTACAAAAGAAAGATAGCAACTAAATACCGTGTTTCCCCGAAAATAAGACAGGGTCTTATTTTCTTTTGACCCCCGAAATAAGCACTTGGCCTTATTTTCAGGGAGGTCTTCTTATTTTTGAGGTGCAGGAGGCGAGTGTGGTCAGCTCATGGCTGCTGCTGTGTTGCAATATTTTTGGGGAGGGATTATTTTAGCGCATACATTCAAAAGCCCGATTGGGCTTATTATCTGGGGAGGGCTTATTTTTGGGAAAACAGGGTAATAAAATCTAGTCCCCTATAAAAATAGTTTCACTAAATAGTTTCATTGCAGTAGTTTCATATGCAGTTATTCCGGCCGTCAAATTTTTAAGATACTAACAAGGAAAGCTGTGGGAAACCATGAACATACCTGGAACATTTTCCTCTTGTATCCCTAAATATAATTACATGCATTTCTTAATGCATCTTTTCCTAATGTCTTATCTAGAAATAATCTAATTTTAATATCTCTTTATTTTCTCAAAAAAGTACATTAGGTAGTACATAACTTTCAGAGGATATAATATTGACTCTTCAGTTTTTAGTGTTCCAAGCCATTAGTTTTGTTATAAATAATATGGACGGTCTTCTCCTTTTATAAAGAAAGTGATTTGTTTATTTGCTACTTTGTTTCTGGATGAAATACATCATTGAAAATTTGTCTGGAAACTCATTTGCAATTTTATTTCCTTCTAAACTGCCCAGGAGCAAAATATGCTATAATTGTATGTTTATTGGTGTAATTAAGACCAGATGAGAAAGAAACACATCCCACCAGGAAATGTACTTCTCACCATAAAGTAAAATCAAAATAAATAACTGCATCAAGCTTGTACAGAGTTTGCCTGGAAGAAGAGTTTTGTGGTGTACAGGTGATATAATACTTTCTGATAAAGCAAAAAGACAATGTGATATGTTCAAAAAAAGTACTTCACATAGCCTTATAGTATCTCCCAATCTTTGCCAGTGGCCAGTAGCTGTACAAAAGCTAGAATAGGTTTTATGTGGATACTATACATATGCAGAATGTTTTCACAACTTATGCAACTCTTTTAGGGGCAGGATGGAAGAACAAAATAGTGCAATCTGATCACTTCAATTTAGAAGCAAAAAAGGTCTTCTTGTTTTGCAAAGGAGCTTTGCTTGGCTTTAAGTAAAGACCCCTTCAAGATTTATAGGCTCTTAATCAGCATATCTGAAGAATAAAGACAATGTTGGTAAATAAATAAAGGTGTTTTCAGGTTAAACTGCTTTGCTTAATTCCTGGGATTTTACTAGACTTGGTGAAGATAACAGTAATGTGTTGCCTTGTAATTCACTTGTTTCCCACAATTTTTCTATTTCTTCTGTTCTGCCTCCAAAAATGGAATAGCAGAGGGCATTCTGATTGGTGCAGCTATGAACTGTCTGCATATTTTATCTTTAAAAAGACAAATAACAATTATTTGGTTGCAAAAATATGAATTAAATGCCTCATGTAACCAGTTTTGTGAAGTTGATATCAGAAGCTCAGTGAAGAAGACACCAGACGCAATCTGATTCTTAGAGGTTCCATAAATAAATGTAGCAGCCCTTCATCTGAAAAGGCCTCTTTCTAGTGTTTGCTTGTCTTACTCCAGGAAGAAGTGTAAACCTGAAAAGAACCACTAGTAACTCTGAATTCCTTTACAGATTCATTCGGGACTAGGCAGACTTTTAACTTGTTGTGGAAAAGATTGCATGTTCTTGGTCTGGCAGCTGGGCACAGGGAGAACTCCTTATTGACATGATCGTTCTCAATATTGTTTTTGTTATATAACATGGTTGGAAGTGATTGCAATCTGAATTTTTAGATCTGATTTTGGTAATTATTTTTAGGCTCCTGTGATGTGATTTCTTTCAGAAAGAAACAATTTCTGAGGCCATTTTTACAGAGGGATCAATTGTTCTATTATTGTGACATTTGAGAGGGGTCCTTTTTTGGCTGTTCACAGTTCATTGGAAGGAAGCTTTCCCTTTGGGATAGAAATGTTTAAATTGCAAATTACAGGAATAAAAAAGCTCAAAATGTTATTCTTTTTATAGCCCCCTTCTGTTTTTTCTGTGTAAATATTTTAATAGGCTACAGTTGATCTGATATTTTAAATTGCATTAAACAGTCTTGTTTGCTGAGATGGCACATTCCTTCACATGGAAATAACAGCATTGTTGTGTGTTAGTTTTTCAGCTCTTTCCAATACCGTCTAGTCATGTTGGGGCAATGGATATTGCAGAAAATGTTTTGTCTGTGGGCTCTTTATCCTAAGATCAAGTATGTGATGGTTCTCTTACTTAACAGATGATGTAGGCTTTCATGTGGATTGTTCCTTATGTGATAATGTGGGCCTGTCCTTTTTTCTCCTTTTCTCTCTCTCCCCCTCCCTCTCATTTTCTTGCAGATACACACTCCATTTGATTCCCCAGAACTTGGTGGAACACATGAGGAAGATGAAATTTGAGTTTAGTCAGTTGATTATTATTATTTGCATACAAGCCATTGCTCAATGTTTCAGTGTTATACACTTGTACAGAAAACATTTCTGGGGTGGAAGTTCCCAAACAAAATGTGTTATTAAATGTAGAAACTTTAAAAAAAATCTGAAATGCAGATTTAGCATGCCATGTACGAATCTTCAATAGGAAAGACAGAGATTTTACATCTGATATTCATCCTTGAAATGACAAGTCTGAGATTTTTCGTTCAATGTTTTGGGCTTCTGATTACAAGCTTCACAAGAAAATGTTTTGTGTCTTACCATTGATACCAATGACACACTATGAAGTTATTTGCATTATAATTAAAGTATTTCCTTAATAATAATCCTAGTTCAAAGAAAGTTTGTGAAATACTTGAACTGAAGTATACCAAGATTAAAGAAAGACTAGATTTTTTTTACTGAGAAAAGCAGGTGTTGTGATCTTCTAGCTGCAGGAAAGCAATTGTGCTAGTTAAATGTCAAAGCTATATTGGTATATCTACTTGGTATGTAAGTAGTCCAACTTGACTATTTGTTCATCTATTTTATTATGGTAGCATATTCATGTTAAACTTTAAGTAGAGTTTTATCCTGGAAATGAGAGTTGTACTTCCCTTACTCAGCTGGCATCCATGAAATTTGATCATCTGCAAGATTATCCAAGGATATTTTGCTAAAAGTCTTAACTCATCTAACATTCATCAAACCTTGCAAGTGTAGGAAGTTAAAACCCACCCTTTCTTCTAGAAAATGAAATATTTTAGGAAATATTAAAAGGGCAGAATATTTCCTCTAAAAGAGAGACAGAAACTCAGCTCCCCCCACCTTTGTCAATGGGCCATTAAGGCCTGAATCAGTCTATTCTACATAACAAAGATCTACCCCCTTCAGGCAGACCCATCTAGCAAACAGAAATTCATCACAAGGTGCCTGGAAAAATTACATCAGCCAGCAAGGCAAACAAACTTGGGACTCAAAGCACAGCCTGCACAATTGCCCCTGCATGGCCTCATGGGAGTCTGACAGCCAATCAGAGTGCATTTCTTGCACAGGAGCAGGAGGCCCTGGGGGGGGGACCTAAAAGAGGGCATAAAACCCAGGGAGTCTCAGCAAGCCAGCCCTTTTTTTCTTCTTCAACATCTTTGAGGCGTGTGATCCAGGTCCTTTTCCCAGGACCTCAAACCATGTAATACTGTTCATCATTAAACCATCTTTCCAAGCAGCCTCCATTTTTCCAGTGTCTTTTTCCCTACTTGGAACTGAACCAGTGGTGGGTTGCAGGCGGTACCCCCTGGTACGGGCATACTGGAGCCTGCCTGGAGCATTGGATACTGTTCTGGTAAGGTGCTCTGGAGGGCCCACCCACCCACCCAAGCTCCTTACCTGTCTTTTAAGGCTTCCATGCACACGCATGGCGCATACAGCATCTGTGCAATGCTCCGCTGAGCAGCTGGAGCATTGCAGAGGCTCGTGGAGGCAGTAAGATGCATGTGTGCACTGTGTACGCATGCGCTGCGTGCATCCATCTGGACACTACCGGGCTCATTCCAACCGGCACCACCACTGAACTGAACCCAGATGGGCATTTCTTCCATCACAAGGATATCTAGGCAGAAGTGGCTTCTTACAAATAGACTTTCGTTCCTAGGATATTATTATTTATCTCTCTGTTTTCATTTGAAATACAGCATAGGAATGTGCTAAATGTTCATATAAGATGGTCATATTAGTCTTAATTTTTGAGAAAACCAAGCTTGTGGAACTGATTCTGCCCAAGGTCTTGTGTTGAGTAGATTGATCTGAAAATTATATTTAACTACAAATTATGGACAACTTTAATTCTTTACTGTTACCTTGTCCTTTGGATTTTTGCAGGCCAGGTTATGTCTTATACATTGCTCAATTGATGTGAAAGCTTGTAGAATTTGTCTGATCTGCATTTTTCCTCTAAGGAGCAAAACCATACTTAATGGTTGTTTCTCAGCCTGATAAAAAGCCATTACCTAAATACCTCACTGCTGGGGACCACCTGGTGTCTGAGGGGGAAAAAACCAGATTTAGACTGTGAAAAAAATCAGGAAATTACTTCCTCACGTTTGCAGACGTATTTTGGTTCTATTATTTTCATCTTAATAAAACTTAGTAATGAGAAAGCTGAGATTTATGCTTGGGAAAAAATATTTTTACTTGAGACAAATCTGATAGTCTGATACTATGATCCACAAGCTCCACAGTTAAATAAAGCCAAGCCAATAGTTTTCTCCCATTCTCAATTATGGGGGATGGAGGGGTTTGGTTATAACAACAAAAGGACAGAGAGTAAATAGGTCACTGACTATTCAATTAAAGTTCCAAGTCAAACTAAAACTGAAGAAAGGCAACCACATTTCATAATATGATTTTGAGCATAAAATTACAGTTTTCAGGGAGGATATCAGGAAGTGCTTTGAAGGCCTGAAACTTCATTGACAGGAAACAGAGGAACTATGGAATAAAATCAAATAAGATAATGATATGTGTTAAAATAAACTACCAAAGACCTGAAAACAGAAGAAATCAAACATGATAAAATGGTAGCAATTGCCAAGCAGAGAAGAGAAACCCAAGCCAAGGAAACCTAAGGAAGTAACTTAAATAATTTCAGAGAACTGTTGAAAGAAACCAGATGCAGAGTTACAGTGACTTCAGTAAAGACACTGAAGATGGAAAGAGAAATGGAAAAACAAGGAAACATTTTGGAGGTTCCCCTATTCAATTGGTATGCTGTAGGATGCTGATAGTAATATTCAAAGAAGACTAAAGGTAAAATTAGTCTGAATTGTGCAGTAGGAATGCCAACATCCAAAATCCCTTAGAATATATGCTATAATTACAAGAACCATTATTATTAGAGCATAATGTTAAACCAATTGGAAGACTGAAATATTGATGAAATATACACAGATGGCAAACAACTGAAGAAATTTTAAAATATTTTAACTAAACTATGCCAGTAAATCAGGGAAATGACATATGGGTTGAAAGACTGGAAGTACATACCATTATCAAAGCAAACATTTTTTAACAATACTGATAAAAGAAAATATTTAGTAGCTTGTGTTTAAGCCGTAGGGTCCTTGGTGTTCTCTGAGCTTGGGTGTTTTCTTTCAGATATTTCATTACCAAACTGGGTAACATCATCAGGGGCCCAACTCACTCTGCGGGTCACACGCTCGACCTCGTATTCCTCTCGGAGCAGTGGACTTGTGATCTTGGTCTGAGGGGTAATGAGATCATACCCCTGTCGTGGTCAGACCACTGCCTACTGAGGCTTGACTTCCGAAGACCAAACCCCCACTGTAGGGAGGAGGAACCGACCAAGTGGTTCCGCCCCAGGCGACTTATGGAGCCCTTGAGGTTCCAGACGGAGCTTGGGGTAATTCCTGATACTCTCGCCCACAGTCCGGTAGAGACTCTGGTTGCTGCCTGGCATTCGGCAGCATTGGAGACCCTCGACCGGATTGCGCCACTACGGCCCCTCCGAGGCGGCGGATCCTGGAGGCCTCCTTGGTTTACCGAGGAGCTCCGGGAGAGGAAGCGCCGGAGGAGACGCCTAGAGCACCTGTGGAGGTCCGATAAATCCGAACCGAACCGAGCACTTTTAACAACCTGCACCAAGGATTACATCAGGGCACTCAGGGCAGCAAAGAGATCTTATATTGCCACCTTGGTTGCGTCCGCCGAGTCTCGTCCAGCCGGCCTGTTTAGGATAACCCGTTCCCTCTTAAATAAGAGGGATACGGGGGACCCCTTGCAGGGTAGGGCTGAAGACTATGCCCAATTCTTGACGGACAAAGTTGCTCGGTTTCGGTCGGATTTGGACTCCACCTTTGCAGAGCCAGCCGAGGCACGAGAGGACGATTTGGTTGACCATCGCTGGGTTGAGTTTCAGGATGTTACCCCCGGGGACGTGGACAAGGCCATGAGGGCTGTGAGTGCCTCCACCTGCGTACTGGACCCGTGTCCCTCCTGGCTGGTTGCTAACAGCAGGGAGGTGACACGGGGCTGGATCCAAGCGGTTATTACCACCTCGCTTCGGGAGGGGCACTTCCCCGCCGCACTTAAAACGGCGGTGGTGAGACCCCTCCTGAAGAAACCATCTTTGGATCCAGCCGTACTTAACAACTATCGTCCAGTCTCCAACCTCCCCTTTATAGGGAAGGTTGTTGAGAAGGTGGTGGCCTACCAGCTCCAGCGGTCCTTGGAGGAAGCCGATTACCTGGACCCCTTCCAGTCCGGCTTCAGACCTGGTTACAGCACAGAAACCGCTTTGGTCGCATTGACCGATGATCTCTGGAGAGCGAGGGATGGAGGCCATGCCTCCATCTTGGTTCTTCTCGACCTCTCGGCGGCTTTCGATACCATCGACCATGGTATCCTTCTGCGACGACTGCGGGAGGTGGGGGTGGGAGGCACTGTTTTGCAGTGGTTCTCCTCCTACCTCTCGGACAGGTCGCAGTCGGTGTTGGTCGGGGGACAGAGATCGACCGCGAGGCCCCTAACATATGGGGTGCCGCAGGGGTCGGTCCTGTCCCCCGTACTATTTAACATCTACATGAAACCACTGGGCGAGATCATTCGGAGGCACGGGATAAGATACCACCAATATGCGGACGATACGCAGCTGTATCTGTCCGCCCCGTGCCAACTCAATGAAGCGGTGGACGTGATGAACCGGGGTCTTGAGGCCGTTAGGGACTGGATGAGGGCTAACAAGCTTGTACTCAACCCAGAAAAGACCGAGTGGCTGTTGTGTTTCCCTCCCAAAAATTTGGTTAGTGTTCCAACGCTCAGGCTGGGGGGTCAAAATTTACACCCCTCAGACAGGGTTCGCAACTTGGGAGTCCTCCTGGATCCACAGCTGACCTTTGATCACCATCTGTCGGCTGTGACCAGGGGGGCATTTGCCCAGGTTCGCCTGGTGCGCCAGTTGCGACCCTACCTGAATCGGGAGGCTCTCACAACAGTCACTTGCGCCCTCGTGACCTCTAGGCTGGAATACTGCAATGTGCTCTACATGGGGCTGCCCTTGAAGAGCATCCGGCGGCTTCAGCTAGTCCAGAATGCGGCTGCGCGAGTGATTGTGGGTGCACCTCGGTTCACCCACATAACACCTATCCTCCGCGAGCTGCACTGGCTACCTGTTGATCTCCGTGTGCGCTTCAAGGTGCTTCTTACTACCTACAAAGCCCTTCATGGTAGTGGATCTGCGTACTTGGGAGACCGCCTCCTGCCAGTTACCTCCTCTCGACCCATAAGATCCCACAGATTAGGCCTCCTCCGAGTGCCATCTGCCAGCCAGTGTCGGCTGGCAACTACGCGGAGGAGAGCCTTTTCTGTAGCTGCTCCGACCCTTTGGAACGATCTCCCCGTGGGGATTCGTACCCTCACCACCCTTCAGACCTTCCGCACAGCCCTCAAGATCTGGCTATCCCGCCAGGCCTGGGGGTAAAGACTATAATTTGCCCCCACCCGAATGTTGAATGAATGTTGCTTGATCTTAATTACATATTGTGCTTTATGTTATTGTATGTCTTCCCTTCCCATGTAAGTTGTTAGCCGCCCTGAGTCCCCTCAGGGAAAAGGGCGGCCTATAAATAAACGCAACTAAACTAAACTAAACTAATCAGTCCAGTGTACCTGCAAGAAAGCAATCATGCTTAGAAAGCACCAGGAAACTCACAGTTTTAACAGTGTATGCAAATTATCATGCAATATCTTTAATTTCACATGTTATCAAAGTAATGCTTAGTGTCAAACAACACATATTAGAGTTCTATGTGGAAAGGAATATGCCAGACGTTCCAGCTGGCTTTAGAAAAGACTGAGGAACATGAGACATTATTGCTGATATACACTGGACAATTGAAAAATAACTTGCTGATGCACACTGCATAATTGAAAAATAAGTCAATTTGTGCTTCCTTGATCATAGAAAAGTCTTTGATTGGTCAACTATATCAAACTATGTGCTTAAAAAATCAGAATCCCAGAACATCTCATTTTCCTGATGCAAAATCTATACACAGAAAACCAGTGCATATAGGCAAAGCAGACTGGTTGTATATTCTCATCTACATCAGAACGGGGCTCTTGACTTAAAAACTGGAGGAAGAAAATCATCAATCTCTTACATTATGCTGATGACATTCTGATAGCTGAAACTGCAAATGATCTGGGAGCTCTAGTATGAAATTCAAGGAGCATGGTACATTCAGCAGTCTGCCTTAGAACTGACAATGAAGATACTGAAGGGCTGGATAGTTTGTTTTTTAGGATTGATTATCAACAAAAAATGAATAGAAATCAAGCAATGTATCAATTTTACTGCTTGGTATGTAGCATTGTAGACCTTTGAAAAAGGTGCGGTGTTGTGACTATGCCTCTAAATATCTGAATTGTGTAGACATTGTGTGTACCATTTGAAAATTAGAATAGAATAGAAAGATTGAACTTTGGTATTGAAAAAGACACCTGAAAATATGGATATCGAGAGAACAACTAATGGAACATAGAAGAAATAAGTTCAGAGTTGTCACTCAGGGCACAAATGACCAGCTCCAGTTATTGTATTTTAAATGTATATATGCATATATTTACTTATATGGAAAAGTCTATAATGCTGTGAAAGGTAAAAGGAAAATTAAAAATAAAGTGACTAGTAGCAAAGTGGAGAGACATACAGGTAGTCCTTGACTTATGACTACAATTGGCCCTAAAATTTCTGTTGCTAAGTGAGAGATTTGCTAAATGAGTTTTACCCCATTTTTTACCTTTCATGTCACAATTGTCAAGTGAATCATCGCAGTTGTTAAAATAGCAATGAGTTTGTTAAATGAATCTGGCTTTCCCATTGACTTTGCTTGTTAGAAGTTCGTAAAAGATGGTCACATGACCCCCAGGACACTGCAACCATCATAAATATGAATCACTTGCTAAGCTTCTGAATTTTGATAATGTGACTGTGGGGATGCCGCAATGGTTGTGTGAAAAATGATCATGTCACTTTTTTCAGTGCCGTTGTAACTTTGAATGGTCACTAAATGAACTGTTGTAAGTAAAGGACTACCTGTAATTACAATGGTTGAGGGTTGCATTTCTGGAAACATTGAATGAGAAAACATTAAAATATACACACCAAAGATAATGATAATGAGTGCAATATAACAAATAATAGCAAATAAGTTCAGGTTACCTCAATTCATTGAGAAGAGGATATAATTGAATTATTATAGTTCAATATTTTCTAATTCTGTAAATTTTCTGTCATACTAAGTATTGTAACCAATATTTAGAAGGAAATTGGGCTATATGTCAATGTGAAACAGTTCTCTAATTATTGCTGCCAGTATATACCATCCACTGGTGAAATTCAATTTTTTTACTACTGGTTCTGTGGGTGTGGCTTGGTGGGCGTGGCAGGGGAAGGATACTGCAAAATCTCCATTCCCACCCCATCCTGGGGCAAGCCAGAGGTGGCATTTGCTGCTTCTCTGAACTACTCAAAATTTCCGCTCCCAGTTCTCCTGAACCTGTCAGAATCTGCTGGATTTAATCTCATACCATTTATATTTAAAGTTGTCACATATTAGAAAGGGAAGAAGCCCTCTGGGAGATGGTTGGATTCTAAGCCAAAGAGGTCTGCTTAATTGCCAGTTTCTTGATCTGATTGCTAGTCAGCTTGGCCTCTGGTTATGTACAACAATGGAGAAACCTCTAGGTGTAGGATAGAAGTAGTATAGATACAGATTCTACAGTAAAGTAGAAGTCAATCTGGTCATGCTTCTTGTCTGGACTACTACTCGTCTGGACTACTTCACAGAACTAATAGTATCATTCTTTTCCTTCTGCATACAGTTTGTGTGCTGCCCCACATGCTGCCTTCTCCTAGTATTTCCATTTGCTATTTTCACTGCTGAGTTTCAATTATGGTACACCCAACCAGACTGCTTCTCAGCCCTAATCTTCTCAGCATCTCTCTTTCTCTCCTTCTTTGTAGTAGCACCTTTGATAACTTTGGCTTTTTTTTTTATACTACAGCCTCCTTAGGACACTGTGATGGCTGTTACAGACATTACATAATTAAGGAATGTTTTATGCACCCCACACTGAATTTGTGGTCCAAGAGTCTCAACAGGAATCATACCCTGCTCGATCTCTCTTTATAGGGAATCAAGGAATCAGTCAATCATAGATCAGGGAAATCAAGACTGTTTCAATGCCTAATCAAGGGCTTAAATGTAGATTAAGAAGGGTAAAGTGCAATCTAAATGTTGCCGGAGATAATAGTAGCGCTGTTTTTTCAGCCAAATTGGCTAAACATGGAATAGACCTTTAATTGTTAAAACCAACCTGTTTAAAATGTATCTTTAAAAAAGAGCTTTGTTGCTACCACTTTTCAGGAATCAGGAAACTCTGCCTGTAAAAATTGATGGTTAATTACCTCAGTCATTATTGGGAGGACAAAGTATAGGCCCTTATAAATCAAGATACTATATGGAGTGATATAGGTAGCTATCTGAATAGATCTGGAGAACTGTATTTGTTACATAAGGAGAAAATGGTGCTGCACACCATGAATGCAATAATGTTCAAATTCGCTTCAAGCCTTGCATAAGGTTTAATGGTCTGATGCCTGAGGATTTGTTCAAAATTGCTCACAGTGTAGCTCAGATAAGGCATAGTCCCTGCCTGAAAAGACCAGCCAGTGGTTAGCCAGTGATGGCTAACTTTTCAAAGCACGTTATGTGCATGCAAGTGCACAGGTGCCCAAACCTCCCAAATGTAATGTGTGCATACCACTACACATGTGCGTGTGCGCCCCACACATTCCCCCCGTGCATGTGCGCATGGTCCTGCACATGCCTCGCCCCCCGCAGGCACCCATGGGACCCCTGCACTCGCCCTCACCCCTTCAGAGTAGCTGAAGGCTAGCTGGCTGGCAGGAGGTGTGCACGCATGCGCGGTGGAGCTGAACTGGGGCGACGGTTTGCGTGCTCACAGAGAGGGCGCTGCATGCCACCTGTGCCACGCATGCCATAGGTTCGCCATCAGGGCCTCAGGCAGTTTTCTGGGATATGCTTAAGACAGAGAACTGGTGCTGCTTCTCTCTTTTGCTGTCACTTAGATCTTATGATAAGGCAGCCATTGATGTGTTGTTGCTGCTGCTGCTTGTGCAAACAGCCAACATTCCTGTGCTTTTTTATCTTTTGTATTCAGATTCTTAAACACAAAACCATGAATTCATTATGTTGAATAGAGCTTTCATATGGGACAGTCCAATTCCCATTATCAGTTGAAGATAATTTTGCTGATCCACACAATTGCTGATTATGTGAATGAACTACATCTTGCACAGAGGTCTTTTCTACTCTTCTATCCTGGAGTAAACTCCCTGGCTATCCAGACTAAATTTAGGGAACTGGAAAAGAGATAGATGAATTTTGCCTACCACTAATATCTGCTTGAATTTTGAAATGAGACCACGGATACACCCCTTTAGGAGTGTTTTCGTGTTGCACTTTGCTCTGCAATGTTTCTTATTTGTTGGATTGTGAATTTCACTTTTTATAGTTTAATAATAGAATTTGATTTTAAAAAATGACGAGAACCATTTTTACCCAATTATACTTTCTTTCTACGAAACTCCTTCCCAAACTCACTCTTGGTTTGTTCTGTGATGAGATTATTAGGTAATATCTGCATGTATTGTTAAAAAATCAGAATAATGTACCTCACTCATAGCTATTTAGAAAGAGAATTATAGCAGTGAAATATATGTACTAATATAGTTAATGACAAAGGATAACGCTTATGCCCACCAACTCATTGATTACCTAATAGTATATAGCTATCTGAAAATTGAAATGCTCATAAAATAAGAGAAACCCTGCCGCTTGCCTCTTACTGCACATGGATACATACAAACATATACAGTATATAGATACTATGACAGAACAGAAACACCATGTATAGGTGAAACATTATTTTGTTACACAAAAAATAATAGATACTAGTAAAGACATTGGAAGAAATTCCAGAATTGTATGGTATTCCTATTTTGTTATGTTACTTAGATTCTTCTAGGATTACCTTTCTATAGATGAAAATTAAAATTAAACAAAACTTGAAACTCTTGTGAAGGCAGTTCTCTTTAACAAAACCTTGAGGCATTTTCCAATTTTGTCATTGCATTTATCAGGCACTGTTTTAAAAAATGATTATTATATAAAATAGGAATACTTAAAAATGAAAAGACTGATGTTGTTATAGAATGATATCAGTGAGTGATGACGGCAAGTGTTGATTCTAAAATTACATTACCCATTTATATGTTATATGCATACATACATCTTTCTCTTTCTATAATGTTTAATATATTCACTTTATATGGATTTAAAAATTAGTCTTTGACTGCCAAGTAATAGTTGTAAAATCGTTTCAAAAAATGTATTGAGGATTGGGGCATACAAAGTTCTTTAGTCCTGGGTATTTAGGACAAAATGAATCTTTTGACTGTTGATTAGCAAAACATATATTTTAGAAGTTACTTTAGAAAAAAAAATCATCCTTACCATTTGAAGGTTATTTTATCGTTGAGTGCTCCAGAATTGGGAAATACTCAGCTTGTGCTTTTGTGCAGCAGGTTATGAAAGACTTAATTATATGTATGACAAAATCTATTTTGTAAGGGACAGCATAATCATTGATAGTGTTTTTTTTAGAAGGGCTGCTTTAAAAAAATGGGAAGAGAATGTTACTTATACTACCTTCATAGCTGAACTTTAATGATTTGATCCAAGAGCTACAGATTAAGACCTTTGTACACACTGTGGATGGTTTCAAATTTTACACTTTTTCAAATCATAAAGCAAGCATTTACATTGAGAAAATGAAGCCATTTTATTCACCTCATATGTTTCTGTTGCACATCTTCAAATTTTCCTGGAATATATCCATGCTCTTGCTTTCCCTGTGTGAGTGTACAGATTCAGTGCAGACATAACTGTAAACTGAAATTTAGCCTTACCATAAAACAAATTGTCCTCCATACTGTCTTGCATTTTTGCTTTAGATTAATCACACAATTGAGTTATCATATAAACTCCAATTGTAGTTAATCTGAAGTATCACAAAATGAAAGAAGCCTGATTCAAAGCACAAATACAAAGATTCAAGTAGTTACAGTTATTGTACTAATAGTTAAATGTTGGGTAATATGCTAAATCATGCTTGGTTTAAATTGGAAGAGAAAGCTTCTAGTTTCTTCTTCTTTGCAGCTCTGTTGGCAGAAAGGAATGGAATGTGAAACTAAAGCTTGCTGAGACTTTTTCCTGAAGTCCTGGACATTAGCTTAGGGTTAAAAAGGCAGACATACACATGTTATTAAGTTCTCTGCCTAAGCTTTTCTCTCTCACCCTAACAATGATTGTTTTAAAGTGTTTTTTTTATAGAAAAAGTATTTGATATTTTAATATTAACAAATGAGAATATTTGCAGCTCAGGGTTGAAATGAGGGGTCCTGGGTGCTCTCTGAGCTTTCTTGCAGACATTTCATTACCCAAACTAGGTAATATAATTAGTGCTAGTGATGATGTTATCTAGTTTGGGTAATGAAACATCTGCAAGAAAATAAGCAAGCTCAGAGAGCACAAAGGACTCCCTCACACTTTAATTTCTTTTTTTAATGGTTATTTTGACATAACATTCTCACACTAATTCTAAGCAGAGTGTCAAATTTGAATTTTCAGATTTGTAATATTAATGGAACAATTGCATTTGGCAAATATTCATTCCAATTTTAACCAGTTGTGTTCAGCTCTGGTTAACGTGGAAAAACAATGAAGAAATGGACCATTGGCTTACCTGAAGGGTCGTTTTCAGGGCGCTGGGAAGGAGAGTCCAAGCAAGGGTTAAATACAGCCAAACTGCCCAGAGCTGAATTGAAACTTTAAGCCACGCCTCTGGTGATGATTATCCCCAGATTTTCAATGAAGACGTGGAACTGTTGCACGCTGAGAAGTCCAACATTGGATCAACTGGAAACACAACTGGAACAAGTCCAGTTGGAACATCCAAAGAAACAAACGTGGGGTGGACTCTCCTTCGCAGTGCCCTGAAAACGACCCTTCAGGTAAGTCAGTGGTCCTTTTCCAGGGCACTGCTCAGGAGAGTCCAAGCAAGGGACATACCCAAGCTAAATGTCACTAGGGCAGGAAGTAGAAGCAGTCAGGGTCTCTCGGCTGGAATGAATACCCTGCAGCACACGCCTCCCAAAGGCCCCTTCTGCTGAAGCAAACTTGTCTAACTTGTAATTCCGCACAAATGGAGATAAGGAAGTCCATGTGGCCGCTCTGCAAATCTCCTCAATAGGAGCCTGCGTCGCCCAGGCCGCGGTGGTGGCAGCACTCCTGGTCGAATGCGCCGTGATGCGACTGGGTACCGGTCGAGACTGAAGAACATGAGCGAGAGCGATGCAGGCCCTAAGCCATCTGCCAATCCTAGACGACGAAACCTTTCTGCCCTGAGACGACAGCTGAAAGGAAACAAATAACGACTCTGAATGGCAAAAACTGGGCGTACACTTGATGTAACGGTGTAGCACCCTGCGAACATCCATCTTGTGCCAGCACTCCTCGCGAGGATGCCTCAGGTGCGGACAGAAGTCAGGAAGGATGACCTCCTGGGCCTGGTGGAACCAGGAATTAATTTTAGGCACGAAAGAAGGATCCAGCTGAAGGACCACCCTGTCCTGGTGAAACAAGCACAAGTCCGCACGGACAGACAAGGCAGCCAGTTCAGAGATATGTCTAGCTGAGGTGATGGCAATGAGAAACATGGTCTTAAAGGTGAGATGTTTCAAGCTGGCCGAATGGAGAGGCTCAAACGGCGGTTCGACCAGAGCCCGTAAAACCACATTAAGGTCCCAAGTCGGGTATCTGTGAACCATCGGGGGGACTCAGGTTAGTCGCTCCCCTGAAAAAGCTGCGAATGGTGGGGTGACAGCCGAGAAAAGGCTGCCCCTCAGGGGACAGGATGGTGGAGAGCGTGGCAACCTGACGATGAAGGGTGTTAGGCGCCAACCCCTTATCAAGGCTGTCTTGCAGAAAGTCCAGAATGACAGGAATCAAAGCTGAAGAAGCTGAAGCACCTCTGGAAGAACACCAGGTAACAAAGGACCTCCAGTGGCATCGTAAATCCTGGGCCAAAAGGGGGCGACCAGAAGGATCTCCGCTGCCTCCGCCAGGATCTTCCTGATGACTCTGGGAAGAAGAGGCAATGGGGGAAAGGCATAGAGCAGACCTTTCGGCCAAGGGCAGTGAAGAGCGTTTACCCCCTTGGCCCTTGGGTCGTGAACCTGGAGAAGAACCTGGGAAGATGAGAGTTGGCCACTGTCGTGAACAGATCTACCTGGGGGCAACTGAACCTCTGAACTATGCGCTGGAACAGCTGTGGGGGCAGGCACCACTCCGAGTGATTGACAGTCGACCTGTTCAGCCAGTCCACCTGGGTGTTCACCGTGTCGGAGATGTGCTCCGCCTGAATGGACAGCAGATGGAGCTCCGCCCACCAACCTAGGTCATGGGCTTCTGACATCTGAGACCTGGATCGTGTGCCCCCTGGCGGTTGATGTGCGCCTTCGTCGCGACGTTGTCCATCAGTATCCTCACATGATGACCCTGAATGCCCATCTGAAACCGAAGCAGGGCCAATCGGGCCACCCTCAGCTCCAACCAGTTGATGCTGTGCGCTGCCTTGGCTGAGGACCACCTGCCCTGAGCAATCTGGTTGCGGAAGTGAGCCACCCAACCGTACAGACTGGCATCTGTTGTGATGGTGAGCCGGGTCGGCTCCTTGAACGGAGACCCCTTCTTCAGGGCCGGAGACAACCACCAACTGAGGGAGCGGTGCACCTTCGCGGAGACGGGAACTGGCCGCGATGAGCTGATCTCGTTGGCCCTTTGATAGGGCAGCAGGAGCCACTGGAGGGGACGAGAGTGAAGACATGCCCATAGAACAATGGACAGGCATGATATCATCTTGCCCAGGAGCTGTGACAGCAGAACTACCTTGGCACGAGGAGACCGCCGAACCTGCAGGGACATCTCTCTGAAGCTCTCCATCCTCTCTGGCGACAGGAAGACCTGGCAGACGACGGTGTCGATGACGGCCCCCCAGATGCTGAAGCCTGGTCCTTGGGTGAAGATGACTCTTTTCCAAGTTGACAGAGAAGCCATGTCTCCGGAGAACCTGCATAGTGTACTGCTGATCCTTGACCACCTGCTGGGGGGATGACGACTAGATGAGCACATCGTCTAAATAGCAGTGCAGTCTTACTGGTCACGACCTGAGGAACGCCACCACTGCTCCGAGGACCTTTGTGAACGTCCTTGGGGCTGATGACAGGCCGAACGGCATGGCCCGGTACTGGTAGTGTTGGCCGGCGTAGGTGAACCTCAGGTATCTGCAGTGAGCTTTGCAGATGGGTATGTGGAGGTAGGCCTCTTTCAGGTCTATGGAGGTTAAAATGTCTCCCTGCCTGATGCAGCCCAGGATTGACTGGAGGGACTGCATCTTGAACCTCCGATTGGTGCATGATAATTTAGCCTCTTTAAATCTAGGATCCCACTCCACCCTCCAAAGTTTTGGGGAACCAGAAACAGGATGGAATAGAACCCTATCCCCTCCTGACCTGGAGGTACCAGCTCGATGGCCCTAATCTCCCTGAGATGTCTTAAATCCTGTTCCATGAGGGATCTTTTGACTGGATACGAGGGGACGGGCACCTGATGAAATGACGGGGAGGAAGCAAGAGAAATTCTAGGGTGAGACCCAGCCGGATCGTTTGCAACACCCATTGGTCTGATGTGACCTGCTCCCAGTGGGCGTGAAATAATTGGAGCCATCCTCCTATGGGAGCTGACTCCCGACAGCCACTTATACTTCCTGAAGGGACGGGAGCCAGATCCCCCCCGAAAGGGGCATCTGGAGTAATACGGCTGGCGACTTCCACTTCCACTTGGAGCGCATATCAACATTCTAATGCCTCAGCCACACAAGACTCCTGGTGGTAACATTTGAAGCCAGGGCCTGAGAAGCGAACTTGGCTGCACTGAGGGTGGCATCGGCAGTGTACTCGGTGACCACCATGATTTTGTTAATCTCCTGCCTCAACTTAGTATCCTTAACTGGAACCCTCGCCATCAGCTTCCTCAACCAAAGGAGAGCTGCCCTGGAAAGAAAGGAAGCCGAGGCAGATGTTTTAATTGCCCATGTGGCCGCCAGGTGCGTCTTATGACAAGCATTCTCCGATTTCTTATCCTCAGCTTTAAGGCCCTCCAACAGATCAGGCGGAAGCACAGATGTTGAGGTGAGGGCCGCAACTGGAGGATCGATAGGTGGTAGCTTAAGTAAATCTTCCAGGCTGGCATCCACAGTATACAGCCTCTTATCATTACTAGAGGGGGTAGCCATGAACCAAATTAAGAAACATCTTGGGAATAGGAATGATCTCCTGAACCGAGACCGGCTCCTCAAACAAATCCCAAGACAAATCATCCAGTTCAGCAGGAGCTTGAACAGGTGGAGTGGACCCCATACGGGTGGCCAGCTTGGCCTTGTCCAAAATGGTTTTGAAATTTGCAATGTTAAATAGTCCCAAAGAAGAGGGCTTTTGAACTGCTGCACCTTCTTCCCCAGAGAATTCAGCCTCCTGAACAGGCAGAATGTCATCCCCCTCCTCCCAGTCCGAAGCCTCAGAGCCTGAAGAGGAGTGGGGGGAATGCAAGGGATGTGGAGGAGGAACCGGCTGGGGCTCTAGGTGCTTAGTTTTGCGGGTGCGTTTGCCCTTGTGTAACATGCCCACTTCGATACCCTGGGAAATGGCCCTGTTGATAACTTCCTGCATTTCCACTGAAAGGTCAGGCCCAAGATCCTCCATGGGCCTTGCCCTAGGTTTAAGCCTTGAAGGCGGAAGCTGAGGGGCCAAGGGGCCCAGGCAGGGCCTTCTTCAAGATCCGAAGGGTAAGCGAATAGAGGCCCCTGAAGATACTGCCCTAGACATAGAAGCTGTGGGGGAAAACTCCCGGCCTTCATTCTCACTGTCTGAAACAGGCCTTGGCTGGGCTGGAGGAACCTCCATGGCGGGTTCCTCAGGAGACACCGATTGGGAGGAAGAATTGCTTTTCAAGGGCCTTTTGGTGACGCAATGCATCCTTATCTGGCCCTGATCCCTGCTTAGGGGAGTATGGTTTGGAGCCCCTGATGGCCTCCATGGCAGCCACACCAACCTGCCTGGAGAAAACCCTGGAGGAACCCCCTGCCTGGGTGGAATCCTTGGGAGCCTGCTCAGCCATTATTAAACTGTGGCCAAATATAATCAGGGGCTACCTTCACTTACCACCTTGCAAACCAACAGACGCTCTGGAGACACGGGGGGGGGGGGGTTGCAGCAGCAATATCCAGCAGGTGGAATAAAGCACGAGCGTTAACAGCTCCCAGTGCTGCAGGAATGAGGCTTGTGACCAGCGGCCCCAATCCTTGCCGCTCAGGTGAAAAGGATACACCTAATTGCCAGCCAGGCCGGACGTGGCTCCTTGTGGCATCTGCTGTGAATCAGGCTGCAGGCAGCTGCCACGAGGTTGCAATCAGAAACCGAAACTGCAAATAGCTCACAAAATGGTGACTGGGAGCTCTAATTACTTTAAAAGTAGCCACCAAACCATTCGGAGCTCTGAGGCACCGCACCTGCATGCCGGCCACCAAAGGCACAGACGCCAACTGCAGGAGCCTCAGCGGGGCTTTCCCCCTCCCCAGCGAGGGTCTTAACTGCCCCAGCAGCTGCCTGCGTTCCCTGCAGCGCCTGGGAGTTAAGCAGGACGCCGGAGAACCGAAGAGCGAGTTAGAAACGAATTAAAGAAATCTAATTACATTCACTCAGCCTGATCACCCCTAAACTGAAAATACTCACAGTAAATACTCAGGAGAGTCCAAGCTAATAAACTAAATAAAGAGAAACTTAAAGCGCGTCTGAACTGGGCTAGCTGAATTGAAAATCTGGGGATAATCAGCACCAGAGGCGTGGCTTAAAGTTTCAATTCAGCTCTGGGCAGTTTGGCTGTATTTAACCCTTGCTTGGACTCTCCCGAGCAACGCCCTGGAAAATTCTTAGTTTATTTCCAATCCTGGAAAAAGTTCTTTTCTTCAGTTAATAATAAAATTCAGATGCAATACAACTACTAATATTGCATATTTACTAAATATATGTGTATGCTTGTAAGGAAAATACAATTTGTGTATAATTACAATATTTCATACATTTACTTACAGTTAAATTCTAGTTATCAATAGGAGTTTTGATAATTGTTGCCTTAAAGTCTTGATTATACCTGGCACTATAAACATAAATAAGAAATATTACTCACACTTTTTAATGAAAACTAGAAACAAAAAAGGATTATATGTTACAATAGTGTGGAGAGCTAAAATCATGTTTTGTTTTCAAAATGAAATATAGCCAGTGGGAAAGACTGCATAGAAGATAATTAGTTTGAAATCTACCTAATAGCTGTATTGTATTAATGCTCATAGCAAGTATAAATAATTCAAAACACAATCTAAATAAAGTGTTTTAAAGTTTGCCCTCTTAAAATGTTTTTAAATCTTATGGGGAAAAATACGAGTGTTACAGGTTTAGTTTAGTAATAAGGCAAAGCCTATACAGTTTACCTTCGGAAAAGACAAATTCTGAGGAGGGATGTACAAAATGTAATAATTCACAAATGATCCTGACTTTTTTTAGAAATCAAGAATGCAAGATTATAGTTTTTCTAGTTTGTCTTATATGGTGGGATTTCTTTTGCCTGAGGTATTTAAAAAAAACTGGTCAGCTAATTGTCAGGGATGATGAAGTTATAACAATATTGCTTTGAGCAAGGAATTAGAGAAGCTGGCCTCTAAGCTCCTTCAATTATGTTACAGTCCACCCGATTTTTTTTTTTTTTTCATATTTGTCTGAATCAGCAAGGAGGTATTTGAGTTTTCATGTCATTCATTTTCAAAATGGCTTCAGAACTAAATCTTAAATTTCAGTACAGGTTACATCCTTGTTTTTAGATCTGAAGTTTTATCCGTCCAGATATGTAATTAACTTCATTATTTAGTTAATAATATGCATGGTATCTAGAACTATTGTTTTATTTCTGTCAAAATGAAACGCATGGGGCATTTTTAGTTACGGTATCTTTCTTGAAAACCTTAAGTGTCAAAATCACTTTCTGTCATAACCTGATTACTGTATTTTTCACACTATAAGATGCTCCACACCATAAGACGCACCTAGCTTTTGAGGAGGAAAACTAGAAAAAAAAATCTGCCTCTGCCTCCCAGCAACCATCAGTATTCATCTGGCTAGTGTCCTTGCAGCAAATAGACTCATCAGCTTCAGCACGCTATTGCAGCCTGATTTAGCACAAGCAGCTGATTGGCTGTTGGATCGGCCTCCTGGAATACCGCCAATCAGCTGTTTCGGGCTGCGGGGTTCATTGTCACCCATTGCTGTGGCCAATCATTGCTGCCACCCATCGCTGCCACCATGCATCCCGTTTCTGGCCTCCATGCCCCTGTTATCGGCCTCTGCATGCCTCATTTTCAACCTCTATGCACCCCATTTTTGGCCTCTGCACACAACATTTTTTGCCCATTCCAGGCAGCAGGGATCGCTGCTCCTCACTGCTGCTGCTTGCCAGTGCTTATCACCACCTATGGCCACTGCTGCCATTGCCAGTAAATGGCAGCAGCTATTGGCGGCAGTGAGTGGCGGCAATCCCTGCCGCCTGGAACGGGCTGAATATGGGGAATGCAGAGCCCCAAAATGGAGTGCATGGAGGCCAAAATTTGTCCTTTTCAACTGATTCCTTTAAAGAAACCCATGATGTGTTCTTTGACCAGTGGTTAATGCCATATTTGCCTGCTGGTGTTTGGATTCTGTTTCACTTAAAAGAGTAGATTTGTTCTGCACAGTCTTCATTTTAAGTTTTTTGTGAGCATGCCATTTTAAAAGATAAGTTAATATTTCTGCAAAAATGGGAAAAAACATCAATTTCCATAATAGAAGAATGTATGGAGTTAGCCTTCATGACAAAATAGTTTTAAATAAAGATAACTTTGTTTCTACTAGGATACCACTTATGGACTTTATACTTAAAACAGGAAAAAATGAAAATTTGGTCTTAGGTTTTGATAATTACAGTAGATTGTGGAAATTGCTTGTATTTATTAGAAATATAAAGCAAAAAGTTGAAGCTGTAATTGTATTTTGTACTGCACAGAAGTCACTGATTTTCTTTCTTTTTACTCTACATGTCTTTCCCCTCTGATCTTCCATTTGTATTTCATATTACAATAAACTCTAATAAATATTTAAAAAATAATTTAAAAAATAAATTATTAAAAAACCATGTGACTGCTCCTGAATCTTCTCCTCCAGAAAAGGAGGCAGAGAAGTGAAGTTGCATGCAAAGATGAGGCAGGAAACAAGTGTGTTGATTGGGTTCAGCAAGATTGGATATACTCCAGACAATGTACAGATACTGATTAGGAAAGGGAATTATGTTGGTATAAAAGTAAACTGTGGGAAATTTCTGCAGGGCAAGCAGGGTAAGGGGTCTGCTGAGGTAATGTGAACTTTGCGATTATGATAAAGCAAGAATTAGTGACTAAGTGAATGGGTTTCCTCTCTGTCCTCAGATACACCCAAGCAATTCCTTTCCTCATTGAGAGGACCTAAGGATCTTGTTTGTATACATGTTAAATGTTTTTTCTGGAATTCAGCCCTTATGCCCCAAAACAGGTGTTCAAGAATAGCAGTAGCAATAGCACTTAGACTTATATACAGTTTCACAGTGCTTTAACCTCTCTAAGCAGTTTACAGAGTCAGCATATTGCCCCCAACAATCTGGGTCCTCATTTTACCGACCTTGGAAGGATGAAAGGCTGAGTCAACCTTGAGCCAGTGAAAATCAAACTGTTGGCAGCCGGCAGTCAGCAGAAGTAGCCTGCAATAAAGCCATCTCTGTCACCTCTTTGAAAAGTGATGTAACATACATTGCTAATTCAATTGTAGCTATTTTCCTGATACTCATATTGAGATATTATGGATTTTATTATTGATTTTAGCACTTATTTGTAGTGTTTTGTAATGTAACTTCTCTAAGCCACTTAGAGTGTGCTAAGTTTCAGGGAATAGGCAAATTGCAAAAATAAATTGCATGGGATATATTAAAGTATGCATCTCAATGACAAGTTCTATAGGAATATAGAAAATATCATTCCTATTGGATCAGATTAAAAGACCCCCTAGTCTAAAATTCTGTTCTTATAGTAATATGTCCTGGCAAATGCCTATGAAATCTTTCACGGGTTCCCAATAATTGGTTTTCAGAGACATATGACCTTTATTATTGAACGTAGTATAGACTAGATGCTAAAAGCTTTATTTTCAATAAATGTTTAATTTTATTTTTAAACCCAACTTTCTGGTTAGAACATCTTGTAATAAAATTTATAATGTATCTATGTAGCGTATGAAAAAGTAACGAGTGTCCTTATGCTTCTCATTCAACTTCAATAGATGAGTCTTTTAATCTTATCAGTGGAGGAAAGAAATTCTCATCCATTTTTTCTATACCTCCTCGCCCTTGCCCATTGGATATCGTCCATTACCTCTTATCTCCACTTTTTCTAACACAAATTTGTACCTTTCTGTGTGGTGGAGTTGCACAGGTTTCTTGGCTGTGCACTTTTTAAAGCTTGACATTCACAGCACAGCTAGAACTATGTACAGGTGAAACTTGAAAAATTAGAATATCATGCAGTTCATTTATTTCAGTAATGCAACTTAAAAGGTGAAACTAATATATGAAATAGACTCATTACATGCAAAGCAAGATAGTTCAAGCCGTGATTTGTCATAATTGTGATGATTATGGCTTACAGCTCATGAAAACCCAAATCCACAATCTCAGAAAATTAGAATATTACATGCAATCAATAAAACAAGATTGTACATAGAACGATATCGGACCTCTGAAAAGTATAAGCAGGCATATGTACTCAGTACTTGGTTTGGGCCCTGTTTGCAGCAATTACTGCCTCAATGCGGCGTGGCATGGAAGCTATCAGCCTGTGGCACTGCTGAGGTGTTATGGAAGACCAGGATGGTTCAATAGCGGCCTTCAGCTCTTCTGCATTGTTCGTCTCATATCTCTCATCTTTCTCTTGGCAATGCCCCATAGATTCTCTATGGGGTTCAGGTCAGGTGAGTTTGCTGGCCAATCAAGCAGAGTAATCCCACGGTCATTGAACCAGGTTTTGGTGCTTTTGGCAGTGTGGGCAGGTGCCAAGTCCTGCTGGAAAATGAAGTCAGCATCCCCATAAAGCTGCGGAAGGAAGCATGAAGTGCTCCAAAATCTCCTGATAGATGGCTGCATTGACCCTGGACTTAATGAAGCACAGTGGACCAACACCAGCAGATGACATGGCTCCCCAAATCAACAGAGACTGTGGAAACTTCACACTGGACTTCAAGCATCTTGCAGTGTGTGCCTCTCCATTCTTCCTCCATACTCTGGGTCCTTGGTTTCCAAATGAGATGCAAAAGTTGCTCTCATCAGAAAAGAGGACTTTGGACTACTGAGCAACAGACCAGGTTTGTTTTTCTTTAGCCCAGGTAAGACGCTTCTGATGTTGCTGGTTGTTCAGGAGTGGCTTGACAAGAGGAATATGACATTTGAAGCCCATGTCCAGGATCTGTCTGTGTGTGGTGGCTCTTGATGCACTGACTCCAGCCTCAGTCCACTCCTTGGGAAAGTCCCCAACAGTTTTGAATGGCCTTTTCCTGACAATCATCTCCAGGCTGCGGTCATCCCTGCTGCTTGTGCACCTTTTTCTTCCACACTTTTCCCTTCCACATAACTTTCTATTAATGTGCCTTTGATACAGCACTTTGGAAACATCCAACTTCTTTTGCAATTACCTTTTGAGGCTTTCCCTCCTTATGGAGGGTGTCAATGATGGTTTTCTGTGCAACTGTAAGATCAGAAATCTTTCTCATGATTGTGATTCCTACTGAACAACACTGAGAAACCATTTAAAGGCTCAGGAACCATTTGCAGGTGTTATGGCTTAATTAGCTGATTAGAGTGGGACACTTTGAGCCTAGAATATTGCACCTTTTCACAATATTCTAATTTTCTGAGATTGTGGATTTGGGGTTTTCATCGGGTTTTCATAATCATCACAATTATGACAAATCAGGGCTTGAACTATCTTGCTTTGCATGTAATGAGTCTATCTCATATATTAATTTCATCTTTTAAGTTGCATTGCTGAAATAAATGAACTTTTGCACGATATTCTAATTTTTCGAGTTTCAGCTGTATATAATTCAAATCCATAAATTTATTGAAAACAGTAGTAAAGATAAAAGTTCCCCTCGCACATATGTTTTAGTAATTTCCAACTCTTGGGGGCAGTGCTCATCTCCATTTTAAAGCTGAAGAACCAGTGCTGTCCGAAGACGTCTCCGTGGTCATGTGGCCGGCATGACTAAACACTGAAGGTGCACGGAACGCTGTCACCTTCCCACCAAAGGTGTTTTTTTATTTTTCTACTTACATTTTTTACATGCTTTCAAACTGCCTGGTTGGCAGAAGCTGGGACAAGTAATGGGAGCTCACTCCGTGACTCGGCGCTAGGGGTTCAAACCGCCAAACTGCTGACCTTTCTGATTGACAAGCTCAGCATCTTAGCCACTGAGCCACCATAGTAGTAGTAGTACTAGATAATTTCACAATTTCATTATAACTCAGGTTTGTGTTAACCATTGTTGAGTAACACAATAGTGGTTGGATTGTGATCCAAAAAATAACAAATTATATTAAGACTTAATGGTGTGTGTGATTCCAGCTACTGATTGTATAGGACTAATCCCTAGTCTTGCTTACTGATATTTATTAACTGGTGGTAATGAATGTTGCTGCCTACAGTATTTTATACTGTTCTATCCTTTTACAGGCAGTATTTAAGGCAATGTTAATTTTTTAAAAGAAACTAGCAGGAATACCATGAATAGAGTATTTTGCCACTTTTTCAAATGTAATTCTAGGGAAATTGTTATTAATAGAGAGTCCATCTGAGATCTTCACACATAATTAATGCACAAGTTTTTTCCAGCACTCTAACATGCTGTCCATCCTATCCTTGCTCATGCCTCTTGGAGGCTGGGGGGGAAAACACTACAGTTCAGAAATTGGCAGAGGTGGGGAGGGAAGAAGGTAGATTGCATATATTGACAAATCTCTGGCATATCTTTTTGCTAGATCTGCATTTGCATCTGACTTCTATTAGCAATACAAAAGACCTTTTCTGTCATTTTTGGAAAATTCGATTCTACCATGTTTTCCAGTGGAAGAGAGGGAGGGGTAACGTGTAGGTATTCTCAAAGCCTGATTGGTCCAAAGACTGAGAGAAAACTTCTTAAATACTCCTGCCTTCCATTCTTGCCCAGTTTCCTCTCAGTCTCTTGGTCCAAGCACTGTTTTGAGTTTTGGTGTCTAGGTAGGAAAGTTTGTTTATTCAATCTGGTCTTTGTATTTGGCTAAATTGAACATTTTAAATTTACTTAAATTCTAAATTGCAGCTGCAGCCCAAGGGACAGTCCTTTCTGCCTTGGGCGGCTGGGGAGGGCCCTGTGGGGCGTCCGTCCTCCCCTCCACGGGCCCGGAGCCTCAGCCCTATCCCCGGGACTGCAGGGGTGCTGTGTCCTAGCACAGCTGTGGGTGAGAAATTTCTCTTCGCAGCGGCTGGCAGAGAGAGCGGTGTCGATGCCACAAGGTGCATGCAAGCTGCCTGCAGAGCCGGCGTTTGACTCGGGCGGCTGCTGCGTGCTTCACTTTATTGCTTGGCGCGAGCGAGGACCGCTTGGGGGGAGTGTGAGCTGCTGTGCTGCGAGGCCCCCAGCGTTTGTTCCTGTTCCTCCCAGGACGTCGGGCAAGGCCTCAGAGTTCGTTGTGCCTCTGCTTTTCCACGCCAGCTGCTCCTGGGGCTCCGGCGGCCATTTTAACTGTTGCCACGTGCGCAAGGCCATTCAATTACCCACTATTGACATCCCGGTTGCTTCTCTGGTCTCCTCTTCCCTGGTGGTGTCTGGTGATGCGGCGGATAAGTTGAAACCTGAGGATAAGCATGCGGAACTTACCTTATGGAAGAATTTCAATGCCACTGCCTGGGCCATAAAGTCTACGGCAGCGGCCTCATATTTTAATCGCATTACATGTGGCTCCAGGATCACATCCCGATCCAGGACGAACGCCTCCACCAGGACCTAACTAAGATTATTGCTGCCTCTCAATTTTCCGCTGATGCGACCCTGGACATGGTCAAATTTGCTTCCAGCACCTTGGCCACCTCAGTTACATCCTGCCGCCTTTTATTGCTTCATAACTGGCAGATGGATAACAAGGCCAAATGGAATCTGGCGGCTGCCCCCTTCAAGGGTCCCAATCTTTTTGGGGAGGCTCTCGACCCCATTCTGGTCAAGGGGGACTTCTTAGTATTGGTAGATCTGACAGATGCCTAGCTTCATATTCCAATTCTCACAGCTCATTGCAGGTTTCTGAGGTTCTCGCATGGGGACTGCCATTACCAGTACAGGGCTCTTCCCTTCGGGTTCACTTCGGCCCCTCGCAGGTTTACAAAGGTGCTGGCGGCATTGGCAGCTCATCTGCGCTCCATCCGGTGAGGCTCCAATGCTACCTGGACAATGTCCTAGTTCAGGTGGGGTGCCTCCCTCAGGCGGTCGCAGATCTTTGACACCATCTGGAGTCTTCAGTCTCTGGGGTTTTCACTAAACTTCCCCAAGAGCCATCTATCCCCGTCCACACGCATTCTTCACTTAGGGACGGTAATAGACTCTGAGTTGGGGGTGGTCCATCTGTCTCCGTACCGGCAGGCCAGTCTACGCCAGCTCGCAGGCAAGGTTCACAGAAGCCGGTTAGTTTCTGTCCTAACATTGTCACAGTTGCTAGGCAAGATGGTCTCTTGTATCGGGATCGTCCCATGGGCCAGACTCCAACTCCGGCCCCTTCAGTGAGAGCTCATCCCCTTTCAAAGAGGGAGGATGAGCAACTCTTTTCGGACCCTACGTCTCCCAGTGGGGGTCCGGGCCTCCCTCGGGTGGTGGCTCTCCCCTGCTCTCCAACGGGACTGCTCCTTTTGGAGCCGGATAGGGTGACTGTGACCACAGACGCAAGTCTGTTCAGTTGGGGGGCCCTGGTGGGATCCCGGTTGGCCCAAGGCAGGTGGACTGCCTCAGACCTTCGACACAATATAAATTGGTTGGAACTGAAGACAGCACGCCTGGCCCTACAACACTTCCGGACCTCTGTGGAGGGCCGTCACGTGCTTCTCCTGATGGACAATGTGGCCACCAAGGCGCACATAATTCGTCAGGGGGGGACTCACTCTCGGGCTCTCTGGAGCCTGGGCAGAGCAGCACCTAGCGTCCTTGGTGTCGGAGCACATCTCCGGTCTGTCCAACCACCAGGCGGACTGGCTGAGCCAGGTGACCCTGGACAATGGCGAGTGGCAGTTCCATTTGTCCTTGTTTCGGGAGATCTGTCAGAGGTTTGGCACTCGTCTGGTGGATCTCTTTGCCATGCCGGCGAACTTGCAACTGCCGAGATTCTTCACCCGGTTCTGGACCCGGTCTGCAGAGGGCCCGGATGCCCTTCGGAGCAGGTGGCCTCAGGGTCTTCTCTATGCCTTCCCCCCGATTCCCCTCATCCCGGGGACTCTCAGGAAGGTGGTGGTGGAGGGGGCACTAGTCATCATCGTGGCCCCTTATTGGCCCAGGACGCCCTGGTTCACGTATCTAGTCCAGCTGTCAGTGGCTCCCCCGTGGAGGATTCCACGGGAGGGGGTTGTCTTGCGCCAGGGTGTCTTGATTCACCCAGAGCTCCAGTGGCTCCATCTGACCACCTGGCTCTTGAACGGCGTCTTCTGAGGAGGGCTAACCTGTGCTCGGGAGTTACACGCACCATCGAGGCTTCTAGGAATCCGTCAATGACCCCGATTTATAACTCCACCTGGGCTGCTTTCGTTAGGTAGTGCGCCCCGCTTGGCATTCATCCTGCCAGGGCCACAATTCCTCACATCCTGGACTTTCTGCAGAAAGGTCTAGACAATGGGCTGTGTCACAACACCCTGCGCTGGCAGGTGGTGGCACTATCTTCGGTCTTGGGGTGTGTGGGGTCTTCCTCCCTCTCTTACGTTCCCTTGATCAAGCACTTTCTTAAGGGAATGGCCAATCTCAGGCCACCCCCTATTCACAGGTTCCCTACATGGCTCCTACCCCTAGTTCTCAGGACTTTAATGGGACCCCCATTCAAACCTCTCTGGTCTGTTCATCTGAGATTCTTGTCCCTTAAGGTCATATTTCTGGTGGCTATTACCTCGGCCCGGCATATATCGAAGCTTTGCCATTTTCATCAGGATAGGGTGGTTCTTCACCTTGACCCTATCTTTCTCCCCAAGGTGAACACTCCCTTTTATTGGCCGCAGGAAATCATCCTTCCCGATTTTTGTCTGGATCCTTCTAGTGATAGGGACAGACTCTGGCACTGTCTGGACGTTTGTCGTGCGTTGCGCATTTATCTCACACAGACTGCGGGGGTTCGCAGGTCGGAGGCCTTGTTGGTCTCCTTCCAGCCTGGGATGTTGGGGGCCAGGGTGTCTTCAGCTACCATTGGCCATTGGCCGCGACAAGCCATTGTAGGGGCTTATGAAGCGGCAGGTCTTCTGGTCCCGTCGGGAATAATGGCCCTTTCCACTAGGAGTGTCGCAACCACGGTGGCGTGGGCCACTAGGGCTCCCTTTGAGGACATTTGTCGGGCCGCTACTTGGGCTTCCCCGACTCCTTTTATCTGGCACTGTCATCTGGATGCATTCGCCTTGGCGGATGCTTCCTTTGGTCGGTGGGTCCTGCAGAGGGTGGCTGCTGATACTCCCCTTGGACATAGTTGTTTTTTTTTCCCTCTCTGGGACTAAGTTTGGGTATGTCCCACACGTGACCCCTCCCTCTCTTCCACTGGAAAAATAACGTTGGTCTTACCTGAACGTGTCTTTTCAGGAGAAGAGAGGGAGGGGTCATGACCTGCCCCAGTTTGGTTGTTGGGGCCAAGGGGAGGGCTGGGATGTTCCCGGGGGTTTGTTTGTTCTCTTTGTTTCAGTACCGTTGTTTGCTTTGAGGAAACTGGGCAAGAATGGAAGGCAGGAGTATTTAACAAGTTTTCTCTCAGTCTTTGGACCCATCAGGCTTTGAGAATACCCACACGTGACCCCTCCCTCTCTTCCCCTGAAAAGACATGTTCAGGTAAGACCAACGTTCTTTCTGCATAGCTGGAACGTAAGCAAACCTCGGATTCTTATTTTTGGTCACCAGGAAAATGCATTTAAGAGAGAAAGTTGACAATGTTCATCCCCTCTGGAATACAAAAATAGAGGACAATATGGCAAGACTGGAAACCTGAAATTCATGCAGGCCTTGTCATATGATTTAGGTGTAGCCATCTTTGCTCTAATAGTATATGTGATTTCCAAACCTTCTATGTTGTCTTTAAATCTATCTCTAATGGTATCATTGGATTTCAGCAGCAAACTTTCCTACCTTTTCATGCTGAAAACAAATTAAACTCTAGTCTAAAAATAGAAATAAAAAAGATGATCTCCAACTCTCCAAACATGAACAAACGACAATCTAGTCTTACACAGTTTGTGTTATGTTGTATCCACATCAGGGGTCGGCTTCAAAAATTTTAGCAAGAGGTCCTTTGCTGGGTGGGCATGGCATGGTAGGCTTGGCCTAGTTGGCCTCTTGCACCATGGCGAGAGGGTTTTTTGCCCTCCCCGGGCTCCAGAGGCAGTCCTCAAGCCTCCGGAAGGGCAAAAACAGCCTCCTTAGGCTCCAGGGACTCTCTGGAGGCTAGAAACGGGCCTGTATCCAGCCTTCTTGAATTCTGGTAGGCCATTTTTCACCCTCCCTGAGTCTCTGTGCGTGCCTTGCACTTATCTGCATCCAAAATGGGCCATGTGGGGACTCCTGGGAGTGGTGGGGAGGGCAGGGTCATCCAGGAATGGGATTTGGCGATTCTGCACAGAATCTTAGCTAGAGGTTCTCCTGAACCCCCGTGAACCCCCAGCAGCCCACCCCTGAGCCACATATACCCTTGGCTACTTCTAATATAGTTGAAAACAACTTTTTCCCATTTCATCATTCTAGACTAAAAATATGAAATAAAGTGGGTGTTGTATGGGCAAGAATAGCCAAGTGTAATAAATTATAATCCTTTAGATTAGGAAATACAGCATGGAGGGCATACATGAAGCTGAAGTTGACCTACAGTTTAATATTAAAAATTTTGAAAATACTTCGCTATTCTAACAAAGTTATTTTTAGACATGGTCTTATTTACATCAATAATGAATCATTTCTAAACACATTTCAGTTCTGTTCCGATTGTGGTAAAATTAGAGTTCAAGCTTGAGTTCCTAATCATTTTGAGAGAAAAGGTACCTAGGACTGACAGTTTTGAATAAATTAATCTCTGTTGAAGCAGTGCATTAACTAATACTGGACCAAAGCCAATAAAACAGCTCACCAGTTCTGTGTGGTTGGATAAATTCCTATTGAAATTGGTTAACCCAATAATCATATTATGGGAGACCACATGGCACTACATTTAGTATTTAGATGTTCATTTCAGCTGCAGTATCTTGAGTCTGAATGAATGTGAGAAAATAACAAGAGGAACAGGTTTACTGAAAACAGTAAAAAGTCATCACAAATATTTCAGTTGCACTATTCTTTCTAGTTAAAGTAAATTTTACAATGAGATTGAAGAGAAGATATTTTATTGTTCTTCATTAAAGATAGCTTAAATGTGTTAAATTTGATAGATAAATTTGAAAAAACTAATCTGTTATTTTTAAAAACTGTTTCTGAATATATAAAGAAATATTGAATATTTCTGAATATATAAAGAAATATTTCTTTATATTCAGAATATTTCTGAATATATAAAGAAATATTGAAACCATAACACTTGAACCTTTATATGAAAGAGAAAGAAAAGGAAGCTTTGGGAGAATTATCACAATGGATTAATTTGGTATTCTATGTTGGAATGCAACTTACGTATCTCCGCTTCAGATAAAATGGATCTTTGAACTAGGCAGTAGTAGTAGGAGCTTAGGAGTTTTCAGTAAAGATCTCTATAGAGTGTAATGTTTTATTAAAAGGTGAGAGAAGCTCCATTTTACTTGGTAAAATATTGATTATTATCTGAGTATTTAGAAAGAGAAGGCTGTTAAAATATATTCTATTGTAAGAATTTTAAATTGTATATCTCAGAAATTCAGAATAAGGTGAATTTTTGGAAAGTTAAGAATGTTTCCTAAGAAAAGCATAAGAATATTAACCATTGCTTAAAAGCAATACCCATTACTATTTTTTATAACTTTATACTATTTAAAGATAATCAAATACACCAACCATCAAAGAAGATAGAAATTTATGCTAAGATTTAGCACAGAAAATTTCAATATGGCCCAGGTGCCCTGAGTTATAGATTATTATCTAGTCATAAGTAGATGTGACACTGGAAGAAGTGTCTCTGCCCTGTATCAATGGGGCTGGAAAGATTCTCCTTGTTTTGACCATGGTTCTAATATGCAAACTATTAAACATATTGCGCAATACTGCCCACGATGTGAATTTTCTGGTTCCTGAGAAGATCTGTATGAAGCAACGCCAAAGGTGATTTACCTGGATAGCTGAACTGGACATCAGTTATGAGGCCATTGCCGTTTTGTATATAATTATTGTGTGTATGTGATTAGTTCTCTTTGTCATGTTCTTGTCATATGCTAAATAAATAATAAATAAATAAATAAATAAATAAATAAATAAATAAATAAATAAATAAATAATCTGCCGCTCTAATTTGCTAAAAGAAACAGCATTGTTAAATAATTTACTCTATCAGATGGAAGTCATTAAAATTTAATGCATGTATCTACTATGGGTCTGCAGTACTTGTATATGTGCTTATTTTTTTAAAAAATAGGCTGAATAGGCATATAATATATAGTGCATTTGGAAATGCAAGCTTCTAGGAACAAATATTTCTAAAGTGCAAAAGCATGAAATGGATCTGGATGACTTCTACTCCTCCACCTGGTTCTTCTGGCATCATTATGCTTTGTCCATCTTTTGTCTTTATCTTTTATTGACTTTACTGTGATTTCTTCTGTTGCAGGCTTCCCAGAATCATTAATAGTTGGAAAGTATACAATATTAATAAATTATTATTATTATGGTTTATACAATTGGTTAACATGTGATAACTGTTGTACCAAACAGAGAAAGGCTTTATGGCATCCTATTGGTCCCACTAGAATAAGAGAAAGTAATTTGGATGCATAGTTGTTATTGTTAGCAGTGATAAGAAACAGAGTAAAATGATATTTACACATGTTTTTCACCTTGAAAAAAATACATGTCCTTAAATCAAGAAGTTCTGATGGAGTGTGATTACTGACTATATTTAGTTGTTAGACCTGTTGACTCACATGATGGATGCTATATTCCAAATTGACTTTAATGCCTGAGGAATGTTGTTTTCTCTTAATTTTTTTAGTGATGGTGTTTTGTATTACTGGGGAACCAAAAATTATCTGTGCAATGTGATATGATTGTTTTATCTGGATTCCATAATTCCAGACTTGCTTTTTGTTGTCTGAAAAAAAACCCTTCATAGTACATACTGAATGTAATTGTTTTGGTAATGCACAGAGGGGGGGTGTAGAGACTTTAATTAAGAGACTAGCGCCAGGGGTGTCAAACTGGCGGCCCAGGGGCCAGATGCATCACGCACAGGCCACACCCACCCCAGCTCCGCGAACAGAAAAACTGTCATGATATGTCACGTGACGGCAACATGACTTGGCGAGTTTGACACCCATGGATCCGCCTATTGAAAAGTTGGTATTGCATGAAGGAAACCAATGTCTGTCCAATCCTTGAAGAATCAAAGTGTGCATTTCTGATTTCACACACATTTTGAAAGCTTCCTGCAATCTTCCATTAGAAACTATATAAGTCAGCCTATACTGGTAAAATAACCACTATAGGCTGGCTTGTAATTATGAGGGTTGTAGCATAATAGCAATAGTAATACTACTTAGATTTATATTGGGATTTCAATTAGAGATTAGAGAAAGATGTGTACAGTAATTTATGGAACTTCACTACTTCAACGAAAATGAAAAGAGGCTATAATTAAACGGAAAGAGCACTTTAAATGTTGCAATACAGAATATTTTAAAACATATTGTTAAAAACCATTCAACTATTCCATATGTTACAAATAAATGCATAAAAATTAACCACTGCCGACTACGAAATTCTGATACTGTAAAAAACAATAATTACATTCTAAAACAAAAGCTGCTTTTCACACATTTTTCTTCATGACTATAAGTAGTTTGAGAAAAACTTTAAATGCATTCTCTCATTTGAGGAATACATGGGAACCATAAAGATGATTATATGTTTATTTGAAAACAATTCATGTCATATAATTTAGTTAAACGTTTATTACCATAGAGAATAATCAGTTTGCAAAAATTGTTTCGACAAAATTAAATATCTTTAATAGTTCACAAATGCACCATTTTAAAGAGCACATTCCTGTCAGCTCCACTTCTGTTTCTTTTATTTCAACATCATGTCCAGGAAAGTCTGTCAAAACAGGACCAAAAGTAGAATACACAGGTGGCAAAATTCTCCTATTAAGCTATGGTTACATTGTGCTGAGGAGTAAGTATTAATTTGACCAAGCGTTAGCAATCTATGATAAACTTTCCAAAGTCTTTGTTTCTAACCTGAATACCGTGAGCTTTGGAGGTGCTTATCAAAGACAATTTTTTGCTTTTAATTGATGGGAAACTCTAGAGATAAATAATACATTGTTCAAAAGGTATAAGGATAGCCACACTATATGTGCTTTGGTAAAAGCTTTTGTAAAAGTCCAGTATAGATTAAAAATAAGTTTAAAATATAAAAATACGTGTGTGTGTGTGTGTGTGTGTGTGTGTGTGTGTGTGTGTATATATATATATATATATATATATATATATATATATATATATATATATATATATATAGAGAGAGAGAGAGAGAGAGAGAGAGAGAGAGAGAGAGAGAGAGAGAGAGAGAGAGAGAGAGAGAGAGAGAGAGGAGTTAAAATATAAAAATGTGTTTGTTTGTGTGTGTGTGTTTTTGTGTGTGTGTGTGTGTGTGTGTGTGTTGCAATTGTGCTGATAAATAAATAAAGGGAGACTAGTATAGATCTATTTCAAGCTATTTAGCTCTCATCAGCTAGCCATACCCTTACTGGGAATCAAACTATACTAGTCTCCCTTTATTTATTTATCAGCACAATTGCAATACAAATGTAACAAGGCAACATAAAAACACCTGTCCTCCATCTTAGCTCCTCCCCCTCCCAAAAGATATGGGGAAAAAGTGGCATTTGTTTGCATTCTTTACAAATCTGCTTAGTGGCTGGCTTAATAGAGGACACCTGGATCCCATATCTGCTTCTGCATTCACTCTGTTGCAATCTGTTGTTGTCTTTGAAATATATGAAGAAAATCCAGCCTCACAAAGAGTCGGAGTAATTGGAAAAAGGAGAATACCAGAAAATTCTAATAATCTTTTCAAATAATTGTAGTTATTATTCAGTACTACACACAAATTTACAATAGAAATATTTATTAATATCACCATTGAACTCATAAGAAGTCTTGAAATATTGAAAAGGTGTGAAGCTCATGTGGTGGATAGAGGTTTTCCAAAATTCTAATTTTTACTTGAAAGTTCTGATTATATCATTTGTATCAAACATTGCCATTAATCTGAGCTCATGTGCTCGTGGTCCTTTTCACTCATGTGCATGTGTGTATAAAGGCACCTGCCCCTCCTCCCCTCCAGGTCGCTAACTCAGAAAGGTTGGGGAACTCTGGGGTATGGCACAGAAGGACATCTTCTAGACCAGTGGTGTCAAAGTCACGTTGTCATGGTGGCGCCATGTGACGTGTCGTGATTTTTTCCCCTTTCCCAAATCAGGCTTGGGCATGGCCAGCGTGTGACATATCTGGCCTACAGGCCAGGAGTTTGACAGCCCTGTTCTAGACTTATCTGCTGCCCTACACTTAGCGACCATTCAAAGTTAAGCTACCTATGATTTAGATTTGAAGATCTCCCTCCACATGATCACATGACCACATTTTAGATATTAAGCAACCAGCTCACATTTATTCTGTTCGCAACATCCCTCGGTCATATGACTGAGATTTATGTTTGTTTTGCTAGAAACAGATATTTGCTTCTGATTTCCAGCAAAAACCATCCATAATGAACAATGCATTCACTTAGTGATTGTGGCGTTTGCTTAATGACTATCACAAAAAAGCTCATAAAATCAGGCCTAGACACTTTACAGGCATCATGCCTTACAACCTAATTATCAGGCTCAATTGTGGTCATAAATTGAAGACTACCTGTACTGGCTTATTAACAAGAATTTAAAAATAGATAGTCATCAATTTACAACAGTTTGTTTAGTGACCGTTCAAAATTACAATGGCACTGAAAAAAGTGACTTCTGACCATTTTTCACACTTATGATAATTGCAGCATCCCCATCGTCATACGATTTACATTCAGATGCTTGATAACAGGTCCATATTTATGACGGTTGCAGTGCCACCCCAGGGTGATGATCTTTTACGACTTCTGACAAGCAAACTCAATGGGAAAGCCAGATTCACAATGACAGTGCTACTACTGTTATTGTTGTTACTACTTTAACAATTGCAATGATTCACTTAACAAATGTTGCATGAAAAGTCATGAACTGTGGCAAAACTCAGCAAATTTCTCACTTAGCAACATAAATTTTGGGCCCAATTGTGATTCTAAGTTGAGGACTACCTGTACTCAACCTTTGTTAAATTTTTGCTTGAATGTTTCTTTGATATTACCATAGTAATGTATTATGAGTGGCATTGACTGGGCAATGCAAGATCGATCTGTTCTACGGATGGGTACTGCTGGGTAGACAGATGGAGGCTGTGGCTGGGAGGTTTTGTTCTGTTTGCTGCTACAGACCTGTTTCCCAGGTATAGTACTTCTTTCCAGAGAGACAACACTGGAGCTGACAGATAATTTCAATGCACAAACATCAACTATATCTTTCATCTCAGCTAGACTCAGCAACCTCTATATATTTGGGCAAGATTGCTGGTTTGGCCCAGGTTGGTGATATGCATAGTGATCTAACATGCAAATAGTAGATTACACTCTTAAAGAGAATGTTTGCAATTATGCTTCCCATGTTTAATGCATTAGCTTACTACATTTCAGGGTGAATGTTTTGTTTTTCTTTTAGGTAGATAAGGGAGGAGAAAAAAAACTGAGATTTTAATTCTCTCTGCCGAGCAGCAGCAGTACACTGATATTAAGAAAGCAACTTACCAAGGCCTAACTAAGTGTTTCAACTTGCCCTACCACATGCTTTCTTTTAGGCTTGTTTGTCTATTGTACATTTCCAACTGGCTTATCTTGTTAAACAAGTACTGCTAAAAGTTCCAAATTTTCTAAGAGAATGACAGTAGCATTACTATAACATATTATCCCAAGGTGGCATTGATAACTGGTGTCATCAGTCTGTTTCTCCATATTGAGGGGGGAGGAGAATCCAGAATGGGTTGACCTTATCATCTCGTGATTGGATTGAGTCAGATAAGCTCTTTGGGCAATGCCCCCTGGCACCAGGTATCCCCAGTTTTTCTGACTCACCCAATCGTGAGAGGTTGCACATTCTGGATCTCCAGCAATTTACTAGGATTTAAAGAGAATTCATTTGGACCCGTTGAGTCTTGCCTTCCTGCACCGCGCACAGCCTCCTCCTACAGGATTGGGACTGCCATTAGCCCCCCTGGGGCGGCACGCTGCCCTGGCCACTGAGTGAATCTGAAGCACTCAGTGAGGACCTTGGCCGGACAGCAGGAGGATAGGGCGCAAGCCTCCTGGAGGCAAGCCCTAGCGGTGGAGGATTGTAAGTCGCTGGAGCACTCCGTCGCTCCCCTCAGGGGTTGAGCGACGAACCGGGGCTTCCCAAACGCCACGGGGCACGCTGCCTCCACATAGCCAGAGGATTGCGAGGAAGCCAAAGAAACCTTTCCTGGCCACAGTGGCATTGGGGAAGAGGCAGGAGGAAGAGAATCCGGCTGAGAGGGCGCGCGGCAGCTGCCTGGAGCACAAGCCGCTCTTCAGGTACTTTTAAATTTCACACCCCTTTGCAAGCTGGGTGGTGCCATTTTGAAGCCAGGAGGACCCACGTGGTCCAAGATGGCGGTGCCCAGCAGCTACCAGGAAGAAGAATCCCAGGCAGCTGCAAGCATGGACTGCAGCCCCACTGGAGGGGCAGAAGAGAAAGCATCCAGGTCAGTGGCTTCCCCAGAGACTGGCCAAGGGGGGGGGGGAAGGAAAGGCTAAATGTAAAAGCAAGCACCTCCATCCCAGGGCAGATTCAGAGGGAGGGGGGTCACAAGCCTTCCAAGCCCTCTAAGTACGAGAGGAGAAAGCATAAGACTTTAGAGAGGCTCTGCAAGAAGGCTGCCAGCCATTAGGCCACCCCAGGCAAAGGGGAAAAAACTCCAGGCACTCCCTTACCCAGTGGAGGCACAGTGGAGAATCCAGCCCTGCCAGCAAGGATCCCTATAGACACCTCAGGACTTTGGGGCACTACTCAGGGGTGGCAATCCCTTACCACTCCTGCTGTGGGGGCAGCCTTGCCTACTGGACTTCCCCTCTTGGACATTCTCCCTGCTCAGGGGGGCATAGGCCCCAGCCAGACACCTCCCACAGGGGCCCCCAACTTTCAGGAGATAATGATCCAGGCATTTCAGCAATGCATGGCAGCGGCATTCCAACAGCCACAGAGCCCCCCCCCCCCCCGGGCTCCTGAATTCCCAGAAGCCTAGAAGGAAGAGATCCCCAGCTCCTCAGATTCATCCCAGGAGGACAGTGACATGGAAAGTGAGGAAGGCGAGATCAGGGAGGACAAGCTGTGAGAGGACGAAGGCATGCCCTTTTGAGGGGGTGGAGGAGGCAGAGGGGGGTGCTCCTTCCGCAAAAATTAAAGCTAGGACCAGCGTTCTCCCCATTGGGGGGTGCTTAGCGCACTTCCCCAACTCCTGGCACCTCACCTCCTCTGACAGGTGGGTGCAGAAGACCATCAGGCATGGCCTTTCACTCGAATTTCTTTCCAGTCCCCCCGAGCTTCTTCCAGATATGTCCGGTTTCAAAGAACCCAACCCGGAGGTTGCTGATGCAGGAGGCCATTCAACACCTGTTGGAGATCAGGGCGATCCAGCCGGTGCCTCCGGAGCAAAAGGGTCAAGGGCACTTCTCCATTCTGTTTGTCATCCCCAAGGCCTCAGGGGGTTGGAGAGAGATCCTTGATCTGAAACGCCTGAACCGTTCCATTTGTTATAGGAGGTTCAAGATGCACTCCCTGCACTCTATCTGGAGGGGGTTAGGCAGGGAGACTTTCTCACCTCCATAGACCTCACAGAGGCCTACCTGCACGTTCCCATTGCCCAGGATCACTGCAGGTATCTCAGGTTTTGCTACATGGGACACCACTATCAGTACCGGGCCCTCCGCTTCGGGCTGTCTTCGGCCCCGAGGGTATTCATGAAGGTAATGGCAGCGCTGGCAGCACACCTGAGACAGGTCCCGGTACACATCCAATGTTACCTGGATGACCTGCTTTTGCAGTCATCTTCCTTTAGGGGTGCCCTACAAGATCTAGACATCACCATGACAGTCCTGAGGGACCACGGGTTTATGGTAAACCTAGCCAAGAGTCACCTCCACCCCTCTACTAGTCTGATTCACCTGGGAGCCAGAATAGACACCCAGATGGACTTGGTTTTTCTGTCGCCTGACAGATAGTGCTTAGACAGCTAGCCTCCTCGATAGCCAGGAAGCGCAAGGTGTCCTTAGCCACTCTGTCTAAACTGCTGGGCACCATGCCATTGGCATCATCACGTGGGCTTGCCTCCACACCAGAGATCTCCAATGGTTCCTCTTGCCGTTCCAGCGAAGGAGAATGAGCTGTTCACAGACCAAGGTACTTCTCCCGGTAGAGGTCTCCTGTTCCCTGACTTGGTGGATGTCCCCAGCGACCACGAAGGGCAAAACTTTTTGGACACCAGACTGCCTGATGGTAATGACGGACGCCAGTCTGAGCGGGTGGGGTGCCCATCTGCTGGCTCAGATGGCGCAAGGACAGTGGACTGAGGCAGAAGGGACTCACAACATAAACTGGTTGGAGCTCAGGGCGGTCCGCCTGGCCCTGTTACATTTCCAGAACTCGATCAGGGGCCAGCACATATTAGTCCTCACAGACAATATCACCACCAAGGCCCACATAAACAGGCAGGGGGGGGACTAGATCAAGGGCCCTCATGAAGGAGGCCAAACATCTGGGACAGTGGGCCGAAAGGAACCTACGGTGTTTGAGGGCAGAACACATAGCAGGGGTGGACAACACCAGGGCCGACTGGCTCAGCCAGACCGAGGTGGACAACTCAGAGTGGAAGCTGCAGCCGGCAATCTGCGAGGAGGTGGCTGAGCGCTTTGGGCGCCCGGAGGTCAATCTGTTCGCCACTCCCCTCAACACCCAGCTCCCAAGGTTCTTCTCCAGGTACCAGACAGGGGGGGTGGCGAAAGGGACAGATGCTCTGCGGAGTCTATGGCCCAGGGGTCTTCTTTATGCCTTTCCTCCCTTGCCCCTGATCCCCAGGGTCATATGGAAGATCCTTCAGGAGGGGGTGGAAGTGGTTCTGTTGGCTCCTCGCTGGCCCCGGAGGCCATGGTTTGCAGATCTCCAGTCTCTGGCTGTGGAGAGGCCCCGGAGAATCCCCCAGGAGAGGATATTCCTCAGCTGGGGATCGCTGGAGCACCTGGATCCTCAATGGCTCCAGTTGACCACTTGGTGATTGAGCGGAGCATCCTGAGGAAAGACGACTTCTCCCCCAGGGTGATAAGGACTATCCAGGCCACCCGCAGACCCTCCACAGAGCGCATCTATGGCTCCACGTGGTGGGCCTTTGACTCTTGGTATAACTCCCGGGGGTACAATCCTATCCAGGCTATGGTGCCACAAGTTCTGGACTTCCTCCAGGGAGGCCTGGATAGAGGGTTAGCTCCTAACACAATTAGGAGACAGGTTTCAGCCATCTCATCAATTCTCCTGTGTGGCAGAAACCAGAGTTTGACGCACCACCCCATGGTCAGGCAATTCCTTAAGGGGGCTTCCAATCTCAAACCACCTATGGTACACAGGTACCCTTCCTGGGACTTACACAGGGTATTGGACGCTCTAACAGGCGCTCTGTTTGAGCCGTTATGAACAGTTTCCCTTAAGTTCCTGAAACTGAAGGTGGCGTTCCTGGTGGCCATCACATCCGCTCCTGCTTCTATCGAGCCCAGGAACTGATTTGCCCAACTTCTGTCCAGACCCTTCTCACCCGTTGGAGAAGAAGTGGCACACTCTGGACGTAAGGAGGGCTCTGAGGATTTGCCTCAGGAGAACCAGGCCAAACAGGAAATCCGAAGCTCTGTTTGTCTCCTTCCAACCAGGATCCCTGGTAACAAGGTAACTTCCATCACTATAGGCAGGTGGTTGCAAACCTGCATTGCCACTGCATACCAATCGCAGGGCTTACAGACACCAAATCATATCACAGCTCACTCCACGTGGAGCACAGCCACATCCACGGCCCGGGCCACGCAGGCATCCCTGGCCAAAATCTGCAGGGCAGCCACGTGGGCTTCCCCCTCTCCCTTTGTTAGGAACTATAAACTGGGCTCTTTTGCCTCGGCAGAAGCCTCGTTTGCCCGCAGGGTGTTGTAGGCGGTTCACAGGGCTGGGCCCATGCCTCAACAGGCCTGAGTGGGGGACATGGGGCCTCAGGGGTCTCCCTCCCTAGGGATGTGCAGGCTTTGGTACGTCCCATTCTGGATACTCCTCCCCCCTCACTATGGAGAAAGGGCGTTGGTACTTACCTTATATGCCTCTTCTCATAGTGGGGGGAGGAGTATCCAGTCCCTCCCTGACTATGTTTGTACGACTTAATGTTATGTTCATTGTTTATGAAGTTATATATATATTGATGTTGAAGACAATAAAAGCTAAGAACTGAAGTGAATGGTGCAACGAGTCGGATAGAGCTTTTCGTCACTAAAACGGGGGAATACCTGGTGCCAGGGGGCGTTGCCCAAAGAGCTTATCTGACTCAATCCAATCACGAGAGGCTAAGGTCAACCCATTCTGGATACTCCTCCCCCCACTATGAGAAGAGGTGTGTCAGGTAAGTACCAACGCCCTTTTTCTACACAGTTTTTCGATGAACATCATCACCATGGTGGTTCTTTCACTTTCTCACAGTAAAATATAAAAATCTGAAAAGGTGCCAGAATTTAGTAATTATTTATGTATAACTTTGGTTTAAAAAACCAAATATTTTTTTAGCAAATCTCTAAATAAGAGTAAATAAGAGTGTTATCTTGTGTTATCATCAAAATAATGAGTGTTTTGTTTGAAGGAGCTTAGTGTTCTCTTGGAATTATTCATATTCTTAGTTTATGATTCTATTAAATACATTCATATCATTCCCATCAAAATTGTACTTGAATTATATCTGTTTTGGCAAAAAAAACCTAACAGTCTAGCAAGTAAATATTGCATTTAGGGAGATCTGTTACCAAACCTGTCATTGGACAACTTTCTAAAGCATCTCAATGGCTTTTTGACTTTAAGTTGCATTTTGATTGATAGAATTCTTAGGAAAGTGTGTGTTATTTTCACAGATTTAACATATTGTGTATTGTATATGAACATTTATTTTGGGATACAATTTATTTTGTTTTAGTAATAAAAAAATGGGTTGTAAATATAATTTCAAATATTTTTTAAAATTTGATCCATCTTTTAAAAATTCATACTGTGTACCTGTATAAAATGCTGATAACTTTCTCAAATGTTTATAGAATGTAAATAATTTATAGCAGATTATTTTGTATCCATGTGGTTTGTGTTCAACTTCTGAATAAATTCAACATTTCAGTGAATAGCCTGAATGCTTAATTTTAATATTGATCCACTATCTGATGTCTAATTTGTCCTTCATATGCATATACTTCCTGAACCCCAGGCACTAGAGAGAAACATTATAAATATAGGTATGCTGAAATCTGTATAAAAATATTCCACAAATCATATACACTTTAATACAGGTAGTCCTTGACTTACGACCAAGATACAAAATTCTCACTTATCTACCTGCATGGCTGTCATTTAATGATGCCAAATGGTGCTACCAGGATTGTTTTTTCTAAGCAATGCAGTCATATGACCTCATGTTTTAAGACTTTGTCATTTAGCAATGGAAATTTTGGTCTTAATTATCAACATAATATCAGGACTCTCTCTATTTAAAATTTCAGTATAGCTGTGATTTCTGTCATTTTTATTTTTTATTTTATCCCTTAAGCATAAATAATATTTTTAGTATATGCATGTGTTTTAAAATTTAGTATTTTTACATTTTGAAGCAGACAAAGCAGAGTTTATATCTTGATATGACATAATGATTTCCACATCTCTCTCCTACATGTGATAAAGGAGTATTGATGTCCCTTCTTTCTCAAGTTATTCAAATTATTTGGTCATCCTGTCCTCCTGAGGTTGCTGGAGATTTCTGTTGGATGGCTGCAATTCAGAAATGAACATGTATTCTGAAGCATGGATTAGAAGATAAATCTTATCAGAAATTAAAGTTTGTTTTTATGTTGCACTTGTGACTAACTGGAAATAACTCATAGCTAGGATTGGATAGAATTGTAATAGTCTAGGGCAGGGGTGTTAAACACAAGACCTGCGGGGCCATCCTGGAAAATGTAAGGGGCTGTTCTGCGTCGCTTCTGCCTGTCTATCCAGTGCGAAGAGGAAACATGCCAGCAGTTTGGAAAGTAGTGTCATGTTGGCCACGCCCACCCTATTGGCTACACCACCCAGTTGGCCACACATACCTGCCCCCTCTCCCAATCAACCACAGTCCTGATGCGGCTCTCAATAAAATTGATTTTGACACCCCTGGTCAAACTAGCTTACAGTAGTCCAGTGTTGGAATAAACTGTGACTTGACCCCTACTTGAATGCCTTCATTATACCTGAGTCTTGGATTGTGTCCTGATTACATTTCTGCTTCTGTCCAGGTTTTGTTTTAGTTGGATATACTATAATTTGTATGTTTAATTCTTGGGCTTCTGCTTTTTTCTTAATCTTGTTACCGTCTTTGGTTGATTGCGTAATTACATTTTATATTACCAAATCAGCAAAAGACTTTGCTTTGGTTTTGTAACATTTGCATTTCATTCCGAATTTACCTTTCGATTTACTTAGTATCTTGTTTTCATTTATGTAGAACTCCATGCCTCTTTTTAAACTATGCAATACACAAGAGGGAAAGAAGTGTATACATTGCCTTGCAATTTTTAAAATCTTCATTCATATAATGTGGAGGATTCTTAGGAAACCTCTTAACTATTGCTTTTTGGTAATATTTTTTAAATAAGGTATTGTTAGAAAATGCAATTTATTGCTCATTTCTTATTCCTGTTTTTCATGCATCTCTTTTGGTTCATGGAATAGTGTTAAATCTCTGCATAATTCTAAATTGTCATTACACAATAAATAAGATAATTAATTTTTTACTCAAAAAGTATCTTGGGATGTTGAAATAGTTTCTCACTAGTTTGGGAAATTTTCTTTTCACTTTCTATTGCCTTGTTTGTGTCCATTTAACTTCTGTAGGGATTGGAAAATATGTTCATTGTTGTCAAGGTGTTGCTGATTAATGATATAATATAATGATGATATAAAATCTGCACTGCTCAGTGCTTCTTTGAGTAGTATTTGGATAAATAATTGAATAAATCATATTGGAAAATGGAAAAAAACAACCCCCTGAAATTGTGAATGTTATTATTAAATGTAATACTGTACTATAATGGTGTTGTCTTATTAGATAGGAGGTATTTTCTTTCAGAGTGTCTAAATTCAATAATACCTTCCTTTTTCTACCATATTCTTATTGTCAGTTGTAGATAATTTTAAATAATTATATAATTATAATTTGAAAGAATCTTGTTTTTAAAATTAATATTAGAAAACATAAACTAATTAAAATATGTACATCAACATTTAGATAGATATTCCTTTATAATACTTTATGTATGCTATTTCAATTTTGAAGAGTTATAAACTTAACCCACTGATAGAACTTGTTTGAAACTCAAATATGCTTGCTATTTTTTCTGACTCTCAAACTTCATAGTTCACAACTTTTGATCTGAAAGCATGTGTAGCATCATTCACTGGTAAGCATTTCTTCTACCTGTGCTTTGGCTTTTTTTTAAAAGCACATTTATTTCTCAGAATGAATTGGCAAGGCTTTTATTTGAGTTATTTTTATATTAACTAGAACTTTAAAGCCACAATACTGTACAACAACAACAACAACAACAACAACAATAATAATTTGTTGTCAGAACAAAGCACTGCATGGCCAATTTCTGGAAAAAATAAAAGATAAAGTGGACAGTGAACAAACTTGGTTATGGTTAACAACAGGTACATTAAAGAAAGAAACAGAGTCCTGGCTGCGCAAGAACAAGCTATCCGCACAAATGCCATTAAGGCCAAAATTGAAAAATCCTCTGATGATGCCAAATGCAGACTTTGCAAAGTCTTTATTCATGTTTAATGAATAAAGTAAATAATAATAATAATAATAATAATAACATTATTATATAATATATAATAACATTATTATGTTTATTAATTAATTAATATAATATATAACATAATATTATATAATAATGGACAGAAAAAGCATTGCAGTAGTCCAGGCAAGAAAGGACGAGGGCATGAGTGACTGTGCACAGAGCATCCCAATCCAGAAAGGGGCGCAACTGATGTACCAGGTGAACCTGGTAAAAGGCCCCCCTGGTCACGGCTGTCAGATGTTATTCTAAACTAAGCCGCATATCCAGGAGGACTCCCAGATTGTGGGCCCTCTCTGAGGGGGCTAAAATTTCTCCCCCTATCATCAAAGATGGAACAAGATGCACAAATCAGGATGACGGAAACCACAGCCACTCAGTCTTGGAGGGATTGAGCTTGAGCCTGTTCCTCCCCATCCAGATCAGGACAGCCTCCAGGCATTGGGACATCACGTCGAGGGCATCGTTTGGGTGGCTTGGGGTAGAGATGAAAAGTTGGGTATCATCAGAATATTGATGATACCATACCCAAAATCATGGATGATCTCGCCCAGCAGTTTCATATATATGTTGAACAGGAGGGGTGAGAGAACAGACCCCTAGGGCACCCCACAAGTGATGCACCTCGGGGTCGATCCCTGTCCTCTAGTCAATACGAACTGTGACCGATCCGACAGGTATGAAGAAAACACCTGTAAAACAGTGCCTCCCCAACCCCCTGAGTCGTCACAGTAGGATACCATGGTCGATGGTATCGAAAGCTGCCGAAAGGTCTGATAGGACCAGGACAGAGGAACAGCCCCTATCCCAGGCCCGCCAAAGATCATCAACCAACGCGACCAATGCCGTCTCCATGCTGTATCCGGGCCTGAAACCCGACTGAAACAGATCCAGGTAGGTAGTTTCATCCAGGTACTGGGGAAGCTGATGTGCTACCACACTCTTGACAACCTTCACTACAAAGCGAAGTTTGGAGACCGGACAATAGTTGGCTAAAGAAGCTGGGTCCAGGGAAGGCTTCTTAAGGAGGGGCCTCACCACCACCTCCTTCAAGGCAGTGGGAAAAAACCCCTCTCTCAATGAATCGTTGGTAATCGCCTGGAGCCAGCCTTGTGTCACCTCCCGGGAAGCTGAAACTAACCAAGAAGGACACGGTTCCAGCACACAAGTGGCAGCACTGAGTCTCCCCATAATCCTGTCCATGCCCTCGGGGGTCACAGGGTCAAACTCATCCCAGATAGTCTCCACAAGATTCATCCCCGTCGACTCGCCCGAATCTACTCAGTCAGAGTCCAAGCCTGTCCGGATCTGAGCAATTTTATCCTACAGATACTGAACAAATTCTTCAGCCCTACCCTGCAAGGGGTCTTTCCCAGTTCCTTGGTTAAATAAGGAACGGGTCACCCTAAACAGGGCGGCTGGGCAGTTATCTACAGATGCGATGAGAGTGGAAAAATGTTGCCGTTTCGTCGCTTTTATCACCACAAAGTAGGATTTAATATGAATTCTTACTAGTGTTCGATCCGATTCGGACCGGCTGGCCCTCCAACCACTCTCTAGGTGTCTTTTCCGGCATTTCATCTCCCGGTACTGCAATGGCAGGAACTATGCGGACCTGTCATAATTTAAGCTCAGCGCTATCATAATTTTGAATGGTTGCTGAACAAATGTTTGTAATCCAAGTACTACTGTAATTTTTAGGGTTATTTTTCAGTATGCAACAATAAAAAACTATACTAGCCCCTTAAATATTATGTCATTTTAATGATAGTGAAGGAGGTTAAGTATTTTCTTCAAGACTGTTGGGGTCTTTACATAAGAATTATTCAGCTAATGAATTATGTGAAAATATGTGAAAAGCTGGTCTTTTTCATTTGAAAGTCTTTCTAAGACTGCCAATTATTTATTGTACTTTTACTTCTGTAATAAAAGCCTCTTTTTTATCTTGTTCTTGTCTTCTAGCTATTTGACCTTTGCATATCTAGGATTCAGTATTTTCATTTAAAAAAGAAATGTCATGAATTCTGTTCAAATGAATATTTTCTTTGCAGTTTATAAGATGTTTGTGCTTATCATGAATAATTCCAGTAGTATTTTAATTATAATTTTTAAAGACAATGTGTGTTCTCAGTTCAGTTATCCCTACTCACAGATTGAAAAAGTTGCCTCTCATTGTCTCATCACATGCAGAGATCCATAAAATTTCTTTTTAGTCAGTATAAACATTAAAAATTAAATTCATTCAAGATGTTTCAGTGTTTTCTAAAGCAGATGAAAATATCCAGATAGTTTAATTTCGATGTAGCTCCAAGAATGAGGTTTGCTTGTGCTTCTTCTATTGCTGAACCGATGTTATCCTTGAATTTAGATACCTCTGTATTATCCAGAAATAGTTTACTGCTCTGCATAGAGAGGAAAAAGTATAGCACCGTGATGGCAAACCTATGGCACACATGCCACAGGTGGCATGCAGAGCCCTCTCTGCGAGCATGCCAGCCATCGCCCCAGCCCAGCACCACTCTGCATGCGCCTTCCGCCTGCCAACTGATTTTCAGGTCTCTGCTGTGCATGTGTAGGGTGCATGTGTGAGGGCAGGGTGCATGTGCAGGGGGTGCTCACATTGTATTTTGGGAGTTCACGGGTGTGTGTGCTCCTCCTTACACCCAGTTTTGGGCCTGGAAAGCCTCCTGCACCAACTTGGAAGCCAAAAATGGGTGGGGGGCACAGGTGTAGAGGGAGCTCGCATTGCATTTTGGGGCACCAAAAACGTTAGCCATCACTGGTGTAGCAGGTCATTTAACCAAATTAATTAATTTAAGACATAATGGTTGGCTTACTAGGTAGTATAATTATTCCTTGAAGCAGTAATAAACTTTTTAAACTTTGTAGTTAAAAAAAGAAAACATGGAATTAGATGCTGTATAAACATAAGTACACAATACATTGGAATAATAATAGTATGAACTTGACCAAAATGGGTATGAAAAATAAGAATACTAATAAAAGAGCTTATAAAACTTATAAAAAATAACTATTTTTAATATCTTATTGAAATTATTGGTGATTAGATAGAGATTAATTGCCCCAATGTAAAATCTGCTCAGATTGATATTTTGCAAATTTATTCTTAATAGCTACCAAATTGTAACTAGGAGAAAAAATTAAATCCATAATTGTACAGTAACACTTGCTGCCTACTTCTTTCACGTCTTGGTTGATGGTGGTAAATTCAAAGCAGAATTAAGAAAACATACTTTTCATAAATTACTTTTGTTAAAACTAGCTTTAAAGTTTGCCCTGACATTGTTTTGATGATTTGGTGAAATATTTGCAATATAATGAAAATACATGTTTTTTGGCTGTTTGATCTCAGGGAAAATGTAACATTCATGAAAGTGAATAAGAAAGAGCATTATATGCTCACTCTTCTATATGAAATTGATTATATTATTTTTTCCTCTCATCTTCTGGTCTGTCATTTTGCTTTCACTGACTGTTCCCAAAAGCTTGTATGACAGAATGGCTTATGTCAAATTCTAACATAATATTAATAATTCCTCTGCTGATAAAATCTTGCACTCATAAAGGTTTCACATAATCATGTCATAGCTTATGTTCTCAGTGTGTCTTAGAGTTCCAAATCATACATTTTTTTTTAAAAAACCTACATTTTATTCAATAAAAGACTACTCTTAATCACTATCCAGAATTCCCCAGTAGTTAACTGTTCTGACCCCCCTCTTCACTCGTTCACAAATAACAGTCAGACAGAACTTAAAGGAAATATCTTTATCAGTCCTGACTCAAGCTGGCTGCGAGCCCAAAAATAAACGTATATAAAGTCTCTAGCAAAAAGTTACACAGCAAAAGCAAAAACAAAAAGCTCTTACAGCAAACCAGGTTTACAGAAAGCAAATCACTTTGAATCAGGTTTACAGAAAGCAAATCACCTATCCAAGTGCCTCTTTGAATCTCGAAACTGAACTCACGAACAAACGAATGATGAACCACAAACGACGTTGACTTCTGCAATTAAGGCGTGGCACCATCCGTCTTTTATCTGCAGAAGACGACCCTAACAAGCAACAGCTGCTCATTATTCCTGCATCCCGACGCAACTCACGGCAAGCTTCTGCTGAGTCACAACAGTTAACTAGATGCATGTGAGAATCTGATTGTACCCGAACTTCCAGGTTACCTGTAGGGCCATTTTTCTCCCTCCAGAGGCTTCAAGAGGCTTCTCTGAAGCCTCTGGAGGGAGAAAAACAGTCCAATGCGCAAACCGGAAGTCTATTCCTGAACTTCTGATTTGCACGTTGGGTTGTTTTTCGCCCTCTGGAAGCTTCAGGGAAGCCTCCAGTGGGAGAAAGATGGCTTCAGGGAAGCCTCCATAGAGAAAGAAAGCCGAAGTCGCTGACAGGGCAACATCTTGAATACCCTAACACGTGTGCCATAGGTTAGCCATCCCGGGCCTAGGTCAAATGCCCTTAGAACTTGTTAATATGCAAAGACAAAGCATAAACTGCAATCTTTAAGTATCCTGATCATGCAGTATATGGTGTGGTACCTTTGTATAAATTTAAGTCCAAGCAGAGGTGGTATTCAGCAGGTTCTGACCAGTTCTGGAGAACTGGTAGCGGAAATTCTGAGTGGCCCTGCCCCCATCTATTCTCTGCCTCCTGAGTCCCAGCTGATCGGAAGAAAATGGGGATTTTGCTGTAACCTTCCCCTGGAGTGGAGTGGAAATGGAGATTTTACAGTATCCTTCCCTGGAATGGGGTGGGAATGGAGATTTTATAGTATTCTTCCCCTGCCATGCCCACCAAGCCACGCCCGCCCGCCATGCCACACCATGCCCACAGTAAAAAAAATTGAATCCCACCACTGAGGCTAAGGATCTTAAATGATTATTGTATCCCCAACACAATTTCTGATGCTTATTTGGGGAAATTATATTTAGGAATTACACATATACCGATATCATAGCAAATACTGCAGATGCATATTTATGCATCTGCATATTTAAACTTATTACTCACTTTCCAGTGTCCATTTCTTGAGATAGCTACTTAGGATAGATGTGAGTTTGCTCTGAATTGACAAAACAAAGATATCTAAATTTTTAGTTTTGTCTTTTTGGTAGGAGGAGGAATAGCAGCTTTTTTTTCCTCCTCCCCTTTCTCTTAAGATGCAAATGGGCTTGACCAAATTGTCTGAGCAACCCCATTTTCTGTCTCTTCCTGCATGTTACTTCTGTTACTAAATGAATACGGAGCAGTTGAAGTCACAGACTTGGCTCTGAGCCACTGGTGCTCTGCGTGTAGCTTCTGTGCCACTTTAATGAATAGTGATGTGATTCAGAGATAAGCGGAGATTCAACTTGGAAGAGGTATGTTTTTCTCTTTCTGTCTAGTTTTCTTGACTACATTCAATCCCAATTTACTCAATATATCTACTATTCTTCTCCCATAGCTTTTGTATCTTGCCAGAATAATTTAGATTTCTTTCTAGTTAGACAAAGTTATGTTTTGATAACTGAAGATTTGCCTCCATTAGATAATGACCAGTGTATGTAGAAAAGTTTGCTCAGTCCTTTTGTCAGTTAAGGTCGGGCGAATATTGCTGCGTATGTACATTCAGTTGAATTGCTTTAAGATGTAAATTCTTTCATAAGGCATGTTAGGCAGCCAGAGACAGAACATTGTGATGTAATAGTCAGATTCCATTAAGTATGGTGCCAAAATCCAGCTAATTAGATTTGTGTAATAGATTGGATTTGGATCAGATATTGCTAATAAGAAGTAATTTATATACTGTAGATATGTCTTAGAAAACATTATGAAAACAAACAACAAAACCACAAACATGTCATAATGAATCTGAATAGTTTTAACAAATATATATTTATGTCATTTAAAGTTATTAAGGAAAGATGATGTCTTAATTTTGTTACTGTTTGATGTTTTTTTTTTCCTTGGTTTTAATAGCTACTCATTTTTAATGCCAGATAAGCACATTGCTTAAATATAGCAGGTAGTTATGATTCTCATTTTTAAATTATTAGTCTCTCACAAATAGTATAATTGATTATCATATTTTTCCAGTCAAGAACTATCAAATTTATTAAATAAGGATAAAGTAGAGACAAATACTAGTAAGGTCTTTTAAAATAAAATTGTAACTTTTTACTTGTTTTAAATAAAATTGTACATTTTATGGTGATTTTTAATTTGCTTATAGACAAAGAGAAAAAAGTTTTAAAAAAGCATTAAACTCAAATTTTGGGAGGGTAATAAAATAAACAATTTCTATGACTTGAAGTTTTAATTGTAAGTAAATCTGAGTTCTACAGTTTCTTTAGTCCAGACTATCTGTTCCTTTGAAGGTAAAATAAGGGTGAGATATTGTTCTTTCTGCCCTCAATATTTCTGAGGATAGATTAAAATTAGCTATATTATTGATTGGTTTGCATTGTAGCACACAATCTTCTGAGACTAAAAGGCACAGGGTGACACTTTTGAACTCTTAACTGCATAGTGGGCTACTGTTTCTGAAATTCTTTTGCTAAAGAGTTAAATTATATTGCAGATTGGATAAAAACTATTAGCCAGTGCCTTCAATTATTATGAATAAATCTAATGCCTGATTATGATTAATATAATTGTATTTAATAAATATTAATATGAATAATATAATTATATTTAACTTTGAAAAAAGGTCCTTAAGTCAGTGAAACAAAATATGATTTTGATAGAAGTTAAGACTTCTACTTATTACATTGAGTTGCTGAGTAATATGTGTGGTTGACTACATGCATAGCTTTGTCATAGTTTCTTCTATCAATTTTCTCTATTTGTTCTTTGAAGTGTAATTTATTGTGTGGATATGTTCTATAAAATTATGAGGCTTAGGAGAAATTAGCTTGGAAAGCATTAGCTGTCTTTGATATTTAAAAGACGTATGTTGAAAGTTGGCATCTTCTCTGCTAGCAACAAAATGTGTTATCTTGTGTAAAATAAATTTCCAGGAGTTGCTCTCTTAATTTTGCTTGAAAATTCTATAGATAAGAAAAGTTTGCAGAGTCTCTGCCAAATGTGTTTGACTATAAATGGACTAGTATTTATGTTCAGGTAAATGCACAGAATGGTTGCCCTCGCTAGTAAATTTAAAGGAATTTCTTCCCTTCGATAGGAAAAACAACTGGAATGATATATTATTAAGTACCTCACTATGTATCACATTCTGGCATTTGATAATCTACATCTTCTGGCAGATACTGAAAAACTGTTCAAACTTCCCCAGTGTGAAATTGCAGAATCTAATGGTTCATGTATGCAGTAATGACTACAGAAATAAACCATATGGGTCCTTGACCTCTTTGCCCTCCATCCTTTAGCCTGAATGACAGTATGCTTCTTTATATTTGTTGTATGCTTGGAATTATGTAGTTAGCTGTCTGTCTGAGCCATCTTTCCTTGGGGACTATAAGTGGATGTTATTGCCATAAATAGACACAATAACAGCAAGTAGTGCTCTGGCAAGTTCAACTGCATGTTAATTTCGTTGTATTTAAGTACAATGACAATAAAGAGTATACTTATACTGAGTATACTTATACTTATAATAGCAAATAATACAATTATGAGGAGCAGGAGTAGATTCCAAAGCAGATTATTTTGAAGTTGTTCATACATGTTTGCTATTATTTGTAACTGTTTGAACCCTAACTCCATTTGATAAAAATGAATGTTTATTTAGAGACAATCATCCAGTGGATTGGATGCATCAAGCAATCTTAAATATATAATACTTATTTGTAAGATATATAAATAGTGAGCTGATTTGAAAACTTGATCAGTTTGTGGATTGTATTGTGTTACATATTAACAAAAGAATGCCATTGGATAATAGGAACACAGAAAATAATGTGTGTCGACAGTATATGGATAGTTGAAAATCTGTCTGAAAAGAAAATACCGTATTTTTGGGAGAATAGCACACACCTTTCCCCTCCAAAAAGAGGATGAAAATCTGGGTGTGTCTTATACACTGAATACAGCATTTTTGGTCTCCTGAAACTCACCCCTTCACAAAAATTGACGTGCAGAGGGTTTGGGAGGCCTGCAAAGTGCTCCTGGGGGCTGGGGCCATTTTCTCCATAGTGTGGGGGGAGGAGTATCCAGATTGGGTTGACCCTTGTCCTCTCATGATTGGATTGAGTCAGAGAAGCTCTTTGGGCTACGCCACTTGGCCACCAGGAAGACCCCAGTTATCGACTCAATCCACTCAGTGGAGATTGTACCATTCTGGATCTCCAGCAAATCATAAGAATTAAAAGGAAAAAATATTTGGACCCGACGAATTTTGCCTCCCTGTAGCGCGCAGCCTCCTCCTGCAAGGACTGGACTGCTACAAGCCCCCTGGGGTGGCACGCTACCCTGGCCACTGAGTGAGATGGAGTCACTCAGTGAGGACCTTTGCCAGGCAAGCAGGAGGAGAGGGCACAAGCCTCCTGGAGGCAAGCCCTGCCGCAGAGGCTTCTCAGGTGCAGGAGCGCTCCCCCGCTCCCCTCAGGGGTTGAGCGACAAACTGCGGCTTGTTAAAACGCCCTGGAGGGCTTGCGCTGGCAGCGATCACCAGAGAACAAGGTGAGAGCCGGAGAGGCTCAGAAAGAGCGGCGGGGGGGGGGAGAGAGAGAGCCCCCAGCGGCAGTGGAAGCCGCATGGCAGCCTACAAAGGCACAAGCCATTTCCATGTCCTCCAGCAAAGAGGAGCTTTTTGATTTGGAGCCGGGGGCCATTTTGAAACCATGTGGTCCAAGATGGCGGCCCCCAGCACCTCAGAGGAGGCCGGCAGGAGCCGAGCTCTCAGCCCTGCAGCCAGCAACCACCGAGGCACTGAGGAGCCCTTAAAAAGAGGTATTTTCTCAGGCTGCCAAGGTGATACAGACTATCCAGGCCACCCGCAGACCCTCCACGGAGAGCATTTATGGCTCCACATGGCGGGCCTTTTCCACAGGGTGTAACTCCCGGGAGTGTGATCCACTTCAGGCCATAGTGCCACAGGTTCTGGACTTCCTCTAGGTGGGCCTGGACAGAGGGTTAGCTCCCAACACGATTAGGAGACAGGTTTCAGCCATCTCATCAGTCTCTGTGTAGCAGGAACCTGAGTTGGACTCGCCACCCCATGGTCAGGCAATCTCTCAAGAGGGGGGCTTCCAATCTCAAACCACCCACAGTACATAGGTACCCTTCCTGGGACTTACACAGGATATTGGACGCTCTAACAGGCGCTCGGTTTGAGCCTTTACGAATGGTTGCTCTTAAGTTCCTGACTCTTAAGGTGGCTTTCCTGGTGGCCATCACATCCGCCAGGTGGATATCCGAGCTGCAAGCGCTGTCCACCAGGGAGGATCTCTGCGTGTTCCACCAAGACAGAGTGGCATTACGGTTGTATCCGTCCTTCATCCCCAAGGCGTGCTCCTGTTTCCATCAAACACAGGAACTGATCTTGCCCAACTTCTGTCCAGATCCTTCTCACCTGTTAGAGGAGAAGTGGCACACTCTGGACGTAAGGAGGGCCCTGAGGGTTTACCTCAGGAGAACCAAGCCAAGCAGGAAATCCGAAGCCCTGTTTGTCTCCTTGCGAAACAAGGTAACTTCCACCACAATAGGCAGGTGGCTGTGAACCTGCATAGTCACTGCTTACCAATCACAGGGTCTGCTGACACCAAGTCATATCACAGCTCATTCCAGCATAGTGCAGCCACTTCCATGGCCTGGACCACGCAGGCATCCTTGGCCGATATGTGTAGGGCAGCCACGTGGGCTTCCCCCTCTCCCTTTGTTAGGAACTATAAACTGGGCTCTTTTGCCTCGGCAGAAGCCTCGTTTGGCCACAGGGTGTTGCAGGTGGTCCACAGGGCGGGGGCCATGCCTCGACAGGCATGAGTTGGGGGCATGTGGCCTCAGGGGTCTCCCTCCCTAGGGACGTATAGGCTTTGGTATGTCCCAATCTGGATACTCCTCCCCCCTCACTATGGAGAAAGAGCGTTGATACTTACCCAATACGCCTCTTTTCATAGTGGGGGGAGGAGTATCCAGCCCCTCCCTGACTATGTTTGTACGACTAAGTTATGTTCATTGTTTATAAAAGTTATATAAATATTGATGTTGAAGACAATAAAAGCTAAGAACTGAATTAAGAGTCTGGAGTGAATAGTGCAACGAGTCGGATAGAGTTCTTTGCCGATAACTGGGGTCTTCCTGGTGGCCAAGGTCCGTAGCCCAAAGAGCTTATCTGACTCAATCCAATCATGAGAGGACAAGGTCAACCCAATCTGGATACTCCTCCCCCCACTATGAGAAGAGGCATATCAGGTAAGTACCAGCGCCCTTTTTGCTTGTTTTTGCCCCTCCCCCCAGCAGCAGTCTACAAGCCTCCTAAAGGCTATGTATGCCCTTTTTTTTGGCAAAAAACAGACCCATTTTTGCAAAAAAATGGGCCGTGTTTGCTTGTTTTTGCCCCCCTCCCCCCCAGGAGCACTTTGCAGGCCTCTTAAACTCTCTGCATGCTCCGTTTTTCACAAAAAATAAGCATGCAGAGGGTTTGGGAGGTCTGCAGAGTGCAAATTTTTTTTTGGTTGGTGGGCATCAGGTCTTCTGTATAAATGTTCTGACATGTTTGTAGGCATAGCAAGAATTTTCTTCAGGACATTTTCAATGAGTTATCACTTACCTCAAGATAGACATGCATTCCAATGAACTACAAAATTGAGATTTAATGATAGTTGTTTGAGGAAACCAAAGTTGATGGCACTCCACTCGCCCGTTCTTACTTTATCTGAGCTTCTTTCATCATTCTCCATTCCCAATAGCTGTTGTCAAGTGCTGTCCCATTGGATATAATGAACCTATTATTCAGGTAATCATTTGTAGCCATTTTATTGTAGTTATTCTGGCTGAGAGTGATTGGAAGGCCTACTTACCAAAACCTTCTTCCTTCCTATTTTTAAAATAATAGAATGCAATTTTAATCCTATTCTTAAAATAATAGAATGGCTCTAAACCAGAGGTGTGAAACTCAAATCATGAGGGCCAGATCTGGCCCATGGGGTGTTTAGATCTGGGCCATGGGGTTGCTTCTTTCTTAGCAACTACTACAGTTGCTTCTGTATTATGCAGTCATCAGTTAATAGGCTTAAACAAAAAAATCAATTTCTTAGTCATATTCAGGCAACAGGGAAGAGACAACTAAAGGCAACCAAGCTTTAAACAGCAGGGGCTAGAATTTCAGTAAGAAAATAAAGCAAAAATTACACTTTAGGTACATATTACCTAAATTCTTAGTATTTCAACATCTGCCAATGCATGTTTTTTTGGTATGTATATTGAAGGAAGCACTTTAATATTTTGCACTTTAAGGCAAAAAACATCAGTGGTAGACTTGAGTTTAGATCAAGGTTGGCTTTATCAGAACCAAATGCATGTGCTACAACTGGTAAATTTGTACAAGCAATAACAGTTATTGAGAAGTAGATTAGTTGGTGACATGTGAGGACTTGTCTCATCAGGAAGGACTGAAAAGAATCTATTTTAACCTCTAAGCCATTTTTCTGTGGCTAAAAGGAACTCAGGAATGCAGCTTGGAATCCAGCATTAAAATTTAAAAATGTTTGCTTGCTGTTAATCTGGAATATCTCTGATCCCTCATAGGCCAGCCAAACCTGAACATGTCCTCTCAATATGAGAAGATGCAATGTCCTGATAACCAAGAAAGACAAGTTCCCTGATTCTGGCAGCATTTGTTCTCATTTATTTATTTTTGTTTGGAGAAAAAAGCAGATAACAGATGAATTATTAAAAAAAAGTTCATGTCAATGTTCACGAATTGCAGAATTAAGATCCTTACTCAGTGATGTGAGCTGTAATATATTGGTCATCAATTTAAATAAAAGGGATGATAAATACTTATAATGAATACTAATGAAACATTTGTATGTTTCATGAGATTCAAATATATGCTATATAAATAGAGCAGGGAATAGAGCATTGGAGCACTTCACATGCATGCACTCATCTGAGCCGCAACAAGGAAGAGGAGCTGCCCAGGGTGCATGTGCACACCGGAAAATAAACTTCTATCTTCTGCCACACACATGCGTGCCAGCCAGCAAGTCTTTCGGTTACTGCTGCATGTGATGATCAGCTGGCCAGCGTACATGCTCATGCCAGAAAACGGAGACCAGCTCTTCTGGTTTCCAGAACTGCTGCGCACATGAAGGCCAGCTGATTGTTGCATGCATGTGCCCGCACCAGAAACCCGGAAGAGAAATGGGTAATGCCGCATGTGCCAGGCGACATGGTTCTGCGTGCCACTTTGGGCACATGTGCCATATGTTCGCCATCACAGAACTAGAGTGTAGAAATCTATGCTCTGTAGCATTGTAACAAAACAAACAAAGCATGCAATGCAATGCAAGCAAAAGTTATACTTTTATGTATGTTTTCTAGATATATTGGAAGTTTTACTATTTGCCAAACTATATTTATTATAATTAGAGGCAACTGTGGAAGTTGTGCTAGGAATTCATCTGAAGAATTCCATATTGAAGAAAGGTAGTATATTATATGCATGTTTACTCATAGTGAATTAATTTCTCATGTGTTTGTCCATATGCAACTAAAATTGCATTGTCTCTATCCCAAGATTTTCTCAAAAATCCAGAATGGGATACCTGAATAGATTCAGTGAAGATCAAATTGATTAGTGCCTGAACAATTACTGCTAGTCAAGATTTGGAGAGAATGGTAAATGGAGTGGAATCCTGTACATTCTGTAATATTTTCTTGCAAACCGTGTTGGTATTCTTCCACTAGGATCTCATTTTATTCCTGCTGTGTTCAAATTAAAAAACCTTTTTAAAAAACCACAAAACCTATTTAAAATTTGATGGTAACATTATTTCTGAAAAAGTCAGGTATAACAACGTACTGTATTTTTCCGTATATAAGATGATACTTTTTCTTTAAAATGTTTGCCTAAAAATGGTAATACATGGGGGGGAAGGGGCTGAGAAGAACCACGGTTGCGAAACTGCCAATACATTATCTCTGCAAACTAGCCTCATGAGCCAAACTTCCACTTGCTTAAAATTTTGATTTCTGAATTTGGGGTAAGAAAAAGTGTGGGGAGGGGTGTCCTATGCATGGGGGCATCTTATAGACAGAAATATAGGTAATCTTCATCAGCCAAAAGAAAAGGTGGGTAGAGGCTAGAGAGATTAACCGAACCTTCCCATAGTGAAGACACTTTTCCCAAATACCCAGCAGGCTCACATTTGTAGGAAGTAATACATGTAACAGCATATTGGAGGGTAAATGCAAATTTTGGGCAGACTCGCAAAGGAGGAGGCTGTCATTTAGAATGTTGGCCTCAAGCTGTTTAAGGCTATGTTAAAGATATGATACTGTATGTACATAACATAGGATACAGCAGTAAACAATGGGGAAAAAAGAGGAAGGCTGTGCGTTTAAAAAAATGTATATGTATCATACCAAGTTTCTTCAACTCTTGTGTCTTCAAGATGGATAAGGCTGATATATCTATCATACTGCAGTGCGCATGATAAAGCAATTAGGTTTTGGCTTCTTGACAATAAATCTATTTGGGAAATATACTATATTACTGTAGAATTAAGAATGCTTGTCTTAAGCAGTTTATTCTTAAATATTTCTTGTCTTTCCTGCTAAGAGCAGTATTTTACATAACTTAAAACTTAGCTGAACCCAATTTTCACTTTAAATCTGTTTGAGGATTTCTCATCTCTTTACACTGGAACAAAACTAAAGAACTAAATACTCTCTTCCATTCAGTAATCATAAATTCCATTTTATACAATGGTGAACAGCCTTTTTATACTGGAATGTAAGATTTGGATTGTTAATTACAAACCAAAACTGGATGAAATTTTCCAGTGGATTTACAGAAGAAGGAAATTTAAATCCAGCTTAAAAATTATTTATGTAAACAGCCTGATAATAGGCTCATCAATACAGTTCTGTGTGCATATCATGTAACACACTTAGAGGTAAGTTAAAGGCTGCATAAATGTACTTTCCTTTGCCAAATTTTATGCTTCATTAACTGGATTCTAAATGAAACAAACAAAATGGTAAAGAGTTATGTAGTTTCTTACCAAGCACATCTAAATTACATTAAAGTAACTATTTTTACAATCCCCAATGCATGTCAAAACTTTTGAGCACCCTTAATGTTTGGAAATGAAAAATTGAAAAATTTGACATGTCCTAAAATCTAGATAATGATGAAGATAATAACATCCATAAAACCATGAACTGGTATTTTGAGCTACTAATTCAGAGATGGTATTCAGCCAGTTCTGACAGGTTCTGGAGAACCGGTAGAGGAAATTTTGAGAGTGGGGAGAGAATGGAGTTTTTGCAGTATCCTTCCCCTGCCATGCTCACAGAACCGGCAGTAAAAAAAAAATGAATCCCTGTACTAATTGTTGTGTTAATCCTAAAATGCAGAGTGCACCTATTAGTGTTGGTATGCAAAGATTAAAAACTTTATTATGTTACATTTGCATGTATATATTTATCATAAGCAGCCCAGTTGGGAAGTACATAGAAAGTGTAACCGTGCCCTGCTGCTAAAGTTCGTAGCTCTAAAGTAACAATGTTTTTTTTCAATCTATCAAGTGTCAATTCTTTATCCAATAGATATTTGGAAATTAAGATATTCAAGTTTTAGAATTTTTCTATGTATAGGATATTTCTTTTGAATTCAAAAATATTTTGCATAGTCTTTACCAAGCCAATTTTAATTTGTTCAAAATTTGGATTTACAATAGTAATGAACTTTCACAGTTCGCTAACTTAAAATTTCTATTAGAATGTTAACATTTATTAGATTACTAATAGATTTCAGTCTATTGTATCAATATAATAAACCGGGGAGTCAAACTCGATTTCATTGTGGGCTGCATCCAGGGTTGTGTTTGACCTTGGGAGGCGGGGGGGAGTGGCCAGGATGGGCATGGGCAGCTCAACGTCACTGGTGTCAGGGGTGGCTGTGGTAGCTCTGCCAGTGAAAATGGGCTCCCAAACTCCATTTTTGACTGTGCTGGCTTCCTGTAACCCTAGGCCAGTGAAAATGGAACTTGAGAGGGCTGCCCACAGCCCTCCTGAGCTCTGTTTTTCCTGGCAGAGGCACCCTGGGCCGGTCCTTTACTGTTTCCAGGATGGCCCCGTGTGCTAGATCTAACCATCCTGCGGGCCTTGAGTTTGATACCCCTGTAATAGACTGTTATAATTATAATATAATATAATTAATAAAATATTTATGTATCCTACACATTAATAGTAATATTTTTTAAAAGGTAGGGGAAATTGCATTAGAACAACTGCAAAAATATTTTGATCGTATTGCTCAAAAGAATTTTTTTTGTTGTCCCCTCTTGGTAAAAAGAAACAAACATCTTTTAATTTGAATTTGTTTCAGTTGAATTAAATTATCATTAATTGTTTGAGTGTCATTTAGACCATTCCCATGCCTGAAATATCCATGGTTCCTTGTGGCTTCAACTCTTAGAAGTGTAGTAAGTATATACAGGGCAGTGGTGGGTTTCAAAAAATTTTGGAACCTACTCTGTGGGTGTGGCCTCCTTTGTGGGAGTGGCTTACCGGCCATGTGACTGGATGGGAGTGGCTTGCTGCCCATGTGACTGGGTGGGAGTGGCCTGCCGCCCATGTGACCGGGTGGGAGTGGCCAAGACGATGTCACTGAATTCTTTGCCCCAATGGATGAACTACAATAACATTAAAATAAGTACAAAAACAATAAAAGAGCTACTTACAGCAGGAAGATGACTGTTCTTGCCAGTCTTCAGTATCACTGACTCCAATGAATGGGCTGCACAAAGAAGAGACACAGGAATGAACTCTTTCATTGCCATCATTGGGATGAAACCAGCATACAAAACAATAAAGATAGCTACTTACAGAGGGAAAATTACTGCTTTACTGATCTCCTGCACCATCACCTCACCACCTTGCTCCAATAACCTGCACAAAGGAGAGACACAGAAAACAAGACTTTAATTGCATGCCCTGCTTTAGGATGAAACAAGCACAAAAATAATAGAAAAGGAAAATTACTGTCCTTTTTTCCATCTTCTGCACCACCACCTCACCACTTTGCTCCAATAACCTGCACAAAGGAGAGACACAGAAAGCAAGACTTTACTATATCAAGGACGAACCCAGCACAGAGCACACCCAGCAATAAAGACAGCTACTTACAGAGGAAGGATCACTAGTTTGCCAGTCTTCTGCAAAAATCATTAAAATCAAGAAGACTTTGAATACTTTTTCATGTGGGATTTGTTTTAGCAATTGCTAACTAATGGAAACAGAAATTAGAAATCCAAAAGTATGAAAGAAAACACCAATTATGTAAGGAAAGGTCCCTAAAATGTATAAGGAAATATTATCAGATCATTATTAATGTGTAGATAACTGCGGGACATTACACACCCACACCCACACAAACTATGACAGGAAAACACCAAAAAATAAGACTCCCCCCCCCAAAAAGACTGCAAATGAAACCAGTTTTTCCCTAACCCTAAGGACAGGAAAGACAAAGCCACTGGAATAAAAACCATCAAGGCATTGTGGGAAATTATAAAGGACAGTGCCAGGAAGCTCACAGAACCATCAACCACCTCAGAATTTCCTAAACAACGAAGGTGAAACATACGAAATCTGGCAAAGCTGCCTTGCACCAACCTGGCCTGCCCATAGAAAAGCAGCCACTTTGAGACACATAAACCATGCACCAACTTGCACAATTAAAAGAAACATATTGCATCACAAAGAAAACATTTGCAAAAAGGAATAACATTTCTTGTAGTAAATATATTTTATAAACAATTAAAAAATAAAATTTCCCTAAAAATAATTTTTAAAAAGATATTCTATAACTAAAAAAATCCTTAAAAACATTGTTAAGTATTCCACCAGCAATAATTTATACTGTAACTATTTTAAGATATTGTACCAGCCGTAGTATACTGTAACGATTATTCCACCAGCAATAGTTTATACTGTAACCATTTCAAACTATTCCACACACAATAATTTAAAATGAAACCATTAAAAACATTCCATACACAATAAATTACAACAAAACTAAAAAAATTAAAAAATTCTATGCACAATACATTTTAAATTATTGAGTATAGAATTTTTAAAAATGGTTTATTTTAATTTATTTTGGATAGAATCTTTTTTTAAAATAGTCTAAGATAATTTAAAAAAAGAATCCACAGAGAATACATTGAAGTAAAACATTTTAAAATATTCTATACTCAATACTTTTAAGTAAAACTATTTTTAAAAATTCTATGCACAATAAATAAAATAATATTTTAAAATTCATTAAAAAAATAAAAGAAAAAAACCCGGGTCACTTACCAGCAGGCAGACTCAGCAGCACTCCAATGCGATGGATCCTCATCACGATGAATGGAAGCAACAGGGAGCAGGCAGGCAGAGAGGCAGCAGGTTGCCTGGCAGGCTTAGCCAGCCAGGCGAGGCTGGAGAGAGGGGGCGGGGGGCTTCCCTTGCGAAAGCTAGACCGCCACCCCCCCCCACCTTCGGCCGCATGGCATATGCCAGCCCACGGCTTTCTCAAGGGAAGGCCTGAAGGCAAAAGCTAGGCTGCCACTGCACCGCTACCACCCCCCACCCGCCTTCGGCTGTGTGGCATACGCCAGCCGGCGGCTTTCACGAGGGAAGGCTGGAAGGCCTTCCCTCGCGAAAGCTGGGCCGCCACCACCCACCCAAAGCCTCCCGAGTCCTGCCGCCAGGGCTTAGTTGCTTACCTGAGGGGGAAGCAGTAAGCTCCTGGAAGGCGAAGGGAGTTTTCAAATGGAGGTCAAGCGCAAAGCTTTTAAACGCTTCGCCTCCAGCCTGCTCACTGATTGGCTGGACTCCAACCAATCAGTGAGCGGCAGGCTGGGCTAGTTTAGTGCGGACGGGCAGGGTAGCGAGCGAGCGAGCTGCAACGCGCCGGCAAGGACACTTTGCAGCGACAGGGGCCAGGACCGGTACCGGCGTTCCCGGAAGTTAATTACTTCCGGATTCACCGACCAACTGATTTGCAAGGATCGGCAAGGACCAGTAGGAGCCCACCCCTGCCCTTTATCTACCTTTTATCTTCTCAGCTGAGTCGCAAGGCAGAGTGGATTGCCCCGCCTCATCTGTTTTCCTTCTCAAGCTGCAATCTGGAAGGTGATTATTCTCTGAAATGCGCATCCACACCGAGCGCATGCTCAGCGAACCATTTCTTAAGCTGGTAGGATTCCATCCCTGAGTACATATTATCTTTAATATACCACATTGAAATCAAGAATAATCTTGTTGATTTTAACCCTAAATAACACAGTGATAGAATAATCCACCCAAAGATGATAATGGTGCAGTTCCTAAATTGCACCTCCAAAAGAAGAGTAATTGTGATGGTATCAGTCTTGATGGATTTACTGTTATCTTCTATTCATTCTTCCTGATGGTTAAACATCTAGTAATCCAAACTGGATTATTGCAGAATTGTAACTCTGGGAAGCAACTGTTCATTTAGGATTAAGGATCATGATGCCTCTAAGTATAGGTTTAAACAAGAACATATTTTCGTTACCAGTATTTATTCCATAGCTTTTTTTGATGTACTAAGATATATATGCATCTTATCTTTTTGTTAGAGAAGATACAGTACCTTTTGGAAGTTGGATAAAAAATTTTGTATGACCCCTATACATTACTGATTTACTACAATCAGCTAGCTTTTAGTAGTAGAATATTTCAGGTTTTTAAATTTTCTGCTGCTCTCTCCTATATTCAGCCTGAAATTGTGCTCACATTAACAAAATTAAACCATGGTTTACTATGAACTAATGGCATTTTGAGATATCAGTTTAAGTAAACATGATATAGCATGGTCTATGATCCCACTTCTTGAATACATTAGTGCAAGGGGACAATTGGCATTCTTGTGTTTACTTATGTAAACACAAACATCTGTTTTTGTGTTACAATTGCAGAATTGAAATGGTAGTGTGCTTCCTATTTGGTAATTTAACTAGAAACCCCCAAAGAATTGAAGGGCTCTGAAACAGAAACTTAGATTTGATGGAACCTTGATAATGATAATGATTGAAAACTCCAATGTGCTTTCACCCAGTGGATTTAATTTCTTTGGCAGTTTGTGTCATTTGCTTACTCTTGTTATTTCTTTTTTGGCCTTTCGGCAGCTTCCTTTTTCTCTTTTTGCCTTCTTTCCCAGCCTTTGTCATATCCTGTTCATTTCTAATTCTTTTTGCAAGCACTAAATTACTTGTTAACTTTTTTTCTTCTTTATGTTCAACCATGTCTTGATTGTAAGGGATGCAGTGGCTCAGTGGCTAAGATGCTGAGCTTGTTGATCAGAAAGGTTGGCAGTTTAGCAGTTCGAATCCCTAGCGGCACGTAACGGAGTGCACTCCTGTTACTTGTACCAGCTTCTGCCTACCTAGCAATTTGAAAGCATGTAAAAATGCAAGTAAAAAAATAGGAACCACCTAGGTTTAGCTGGCTCTAAGGTCAGGCAGTTGTGTCTTTTTGCTGTTATTTTACCACTGTTAGAGTAAGCTCGGTTTATAGGATGATGTTAGTAAAAAGAATGCTCAGAATTGGCCAAATTTATTTCAGTTGAGAGAATTTAGCAGTTTAAAAAAACTGCTATTTTATTTATAGTAATTAAACGAATCTAAAACTGGTGGTGGGTGGATAAATCACCCATTATCTAGAGGTATATAAAATATAAATACTGTATACTTTAATAAGCCATCCCTCATGAACCTTCTTAATCAAAAGGTTGGCTATGTCTGTAGAAATCATTCGTCTGATCAGGCAAGTTTTGAAATGTAAAACACAATTATAGTATCCTTAACAAAAGATCATCAGCTCTGCTTAAACATTTCCAGCAAATCAACGTGCATCAGTCTACAAGGCAGATGGTTCTGTTGTTAATTCTGACCTCTAAAATTTAGCTAAGATGTGATTCCCTGCAGTTTCCATCCAAGTGATTGAAGACCACTATCATGTTCTCTCTTTTTAGGGCGAATAAATGAACCAGTTCTTTGAACTGTTTCTTCTAAGACTTCTTTTTCCAGATTTATGATTAACTTGCTTAGCGTTTTCTGCAGAGATTCTGCCAATATTGTTATTAAAACAGCATGTGAGACTTGGTACAATAATTTAAATACTTCCTGACAAAAGCAAAAGATAGCTGAATTGTTACCAACCACAATTGGGACATTGACATCTTGTTCACATGATTCCCTCGGATTTTTTTTAAATTTCCTTCAATATTTGAGATGAACTACCTATCCATTTCTACCTGTGTTACATTTCAAAAAAAGATTGGTACCAGTAGGACCTGAGAGGAATGAAAAGGTTTCTGCAAGAATTTGTAAATTTCACAGTATGAAGATTTTTTTAAAAAAAGCAATTCTTCCCTTGCAGGATTTATCTAAAATATTTATTCATGTATTTATTTACATATATCTTATACATTGGTCTTTTCTTTTCAAGAGAAAAATGTGCCTTGATGAAGTCAGTTATGCCTCTGCTTATTATTTTCGTATATAGCATAAAGTTTCAAATAGTTTGTTCATCTGTTAAATAAGTACTTCTTTTATATACATTAAAACATTCTGAAAACATACAATTGTTGTTATTTTCAGTCCATTGTGTCTGCTTCCTGCTGGTCAAAGGTTATTATAATAGGGTGGTGTATAGTAAGCTGGAAAGCTGACAGGAAGACTAACACTGAGCTTCTTTTGGGGTAGACGCAACAACTGAAAAGATTGGAATTCAGTGATATGTTGAAAACAAAGAAGAGGTACTTTTTCTATTAACAATAGTAAACTATCCATATGAATACTTCCATCTTTTATTTGATGTGTTATAAAGTATGTAAAATTGGTTATTTTATACATTTTAATCTTTTCTTTAAAGAGTTGATTGGGCTTTAAAATATTTTTTGAAAATATTTGCATAATTCTTCACTCTTGCAGCATTACTGGTATTTTCAGAAACAAAAGCAATCAGGATTTAATGTGTATTAAATGTAAAATTTGTAATCTTGTTAAAATTTCTTGAAAAATAATTCTTTGTGTAAGGCATTGTAACAGAGATAGGAAGCAATTCTAATCATTTTGCAAAGAGAATTTCTGCAAAAAAAGGACTGATTCAAAGACTTGAACAGAGGATGATCAGGTTCCTTATGGTTTTGAGCATATATAAAGAGTTTGTGACTTTAAAATAGCTTTTAAAATTAATTTTAAAAATGAATTAAAAATTAAAATTATTTTTATTGAAGGAATATATGAAGACGAAAAGGAGAGATACTGAATAATCATGTATGTAAATTTGGATTTCTTGGTAGTCATCATGCCTTTTCTGATTACTACTGTTATTATTTATAAAGTGCATGAAGTTTAGGTGTCAAATTCAATTAAAACTGATCATATTGACTTAATGACTTCAAGCTGTTCTTCTAATGCTTCCCAAATACCACCCTATATCCTTGTTTTTTGTCACTTCATCCATGATGAATAAATCAAAAGAAAGGGAAGACAGATATTGCCTACTATGCTTTCTGAAAAACTATAAAATTTAAGACAGCTTTTCATAATTTTGAAATAGAAAACGACTATAAAATGGCTTCTGTTTTTTCAATCAAAACCTGACCATACGCATGTGCCTCCCTCCCTCCCTCCCTCCCCCTCTCTCTTTCAGAGTTTGTTGATACGTGGAGCAGTTTTGGTATTTTTAGAAAAGAGAATCAATAACAACTAATATTAAAAGAATTACTCTTTAAATAACATTAAAAATAATTCTAATAACATTAGTTTGTTTTAATATCATGCTCTTTGAGGCTTGCGTTAGACTATGTTAATACAGCTTGACAAATATTGGTAAGTAAAGGGATTTATTGAAAAGCATCACTTCCAAAAGCTATCAACTGGGTGAGAGAATTAATATGAAAGAAGCAGAAAAAGATTTTTGAATATGTATTTCGCAGGCATAGCAAGCTAATGAAATAACAAATGTCAAATGTGACTTTAAAATAGCTTTTAAAATTAATTTTAAAAATGAATTAAAAATTAAAATTATTTTTATTGAAGGAATATATGAAGACGAAAAGGAGAGATACTGAATAATCATGTATGTGAATTTGGATTTCTTGTTGGTCATCATGCCTTTTCTGATTACTACTGTTATTATTTATAAAGTGCATGAAGTTTAGGTGTCAAATTCAATTAAAACTGATCATATTGACTTAATGACTTCAAGCTGTTCTTCTAATGTTGGAAGATGAATTCAAACATTAGAAGAAACTTGCTCTCTGTCCTGGAGTTTAACAAGGCTGTAAGCTAAAATTATTTATCCTTTTTTTAAGGTTAACAAGATGGATAATGTCATTTGGGCTGCAGTTTTAAAGCTCAGGCAGGCAGTCTATTCCCACATGCCATTACAGTTTTATGAGAGTGGAAGGGAGCATGACCCTTTGATTGTTCTTGATTGTGAATGTGTATAGTGGGATTCCCCCTATGCAGCTATCTTCAAAAAGTGTTATATTTTGCATGAGCAAGTGCTGGGCAATGCAGGCAGAAGTCAGTACCATTTTTATTACTTTAGCTTCAGCGGGCAATGCAATAATTCTTTATTGCATGATCAAATCTAATATACCTGAAATCTCCAATACCTAGAATTTACACTCAAGAAATCCTGATGTTTGTCTGAAGTGCATGTTTACATAGAGGTGTTCTAGTAGCACATTTCAACTTAGGATAATAAATTAGTAATTATAAAATAATTACACACACAATCTTATCAAGCATTTTATAGCTTTGCCTGCTTCTTAAAAATCTTTCAAATAATATGCTTTTCTAATTTTCCGTTTTTAGGTTATTAAAAAAGTGCTGCAAGATGCAAAATAAAAAGCACTGTTATATTTACATTGTCTTCAATGTTTTTGTTTGCATAAGTACACTAAAGTTAGAACAGACCAATGCAGAACTGGTAAATGGTGACAATAGATTAAAAACAGGAAATGTTGGCCATGTGTGTATTTCAAACAGCTAATCAGGATGATAGCCGGTGGAGTGGAAACTTCCACTGAGACTATTTTTTCCTTATTTTTCTTTGTAAGAAAAGATGGTGCTTCCTGGAAAACAATTCTTTAAAAGTGTGAATGTATTTTTGGCAAAGGGGGAGCAGTGTAACAATAAGTAAAGATGCACTTCATATTTTCTGTCCTTATTTATAAAGCTTTGTAAAAGGAATTAAGATACATTATTACAACTGAAGCTTGAGCAATTATGCTTTAAGTAGTTTATCTTTGTGGCAAGCCAGTAAATATCAATATTTAGTGTTAATAGTGTGTTAAATTATTTGTGTGCTAAATTTTGGATGAAATTATTTGTTTATTTGAATGAAAAGCTTATGGCGTAGGAAAGTAGTCTGCTTTGCCCATTCATCCATTGGAGACTGAATCTGATAAAAGCCTCACGTAGACATAGGAGCTGCTATGATATAGAGACCTTCCTATCCATTAATCAAATATTCTCCTCCTCTTATTAATAAGCTCTTTTCTTCTTATGCTTAATTTTTCCTCTGTCCTCTTCAGTCAGGACTGATGGAATAAAGCCTGCAGTACAAACTCTAATTCTGGTTAGGTTTCAGCAGTACTATTATTCTGCTTTAACAGGGCAGAAAAAAACTTAAAAATTGATATTTGCTCATTATAGTAATATCTATAACAAAGACCAACTCTTTCAAGTGTATTCCTAAAGATGTTAACATTAGGTGTCCCACCTGTTAAAAGGAATCAAAGAATCTCAGCAAGGAAGGGAAAATCTTATTGATTTTCCAAGCCAAATACTTTGGATCCGAAAACCAAAGCTGTGCTTTTCACTTCATTCTGTAGCATGATTGTCTGAAGTTTTTCTCAGTAAGGCAATATACAGTTTCTATCAGGCAGCCAATATTAAAATGTTAAAAATAGAACTTACTTCAAGAATCCCAGATATTTTCAGATAACAAAGAGTGATTTATATGGACTCTCTTTGCAGTTTCATGAAACATAGTAGGGCCATTGTACTATGATTAGCACGCGTGCTGATGTCAGGTCTCTTGTCTAGCTTCAAGCTTTATTCTGCTGTTAAATTGTGCTTTTGTGCTATAATCCAGAGAACCTTTGTGTCTGCCTTAGTAGTGTGTAGTTTCTGAAATTGCTTTTGTTTTTAAGGACAGTCTGTGCCAGTTTCAGTGAGTGACTCATTAAGCAACCGAAATAAACATTCCCATTTTCACTCTGAAAAAGATGTATTCTGGGGAAATAAAGCAGAGATATAGAAGCAGGTGTTAGTTGTCCAAAGGCAAAGTTTTCAAACATGTAGAACTATAAACAAGTTTCGTTTATATTACCAAGGAAGCTGCAGTAAGAGTGATGTTTCACTCTCACAGAGGATCTTTGTTAGCTCTGAAATACAGAAAGATTTCAGTGTACAAGTTGGAGAAGAAACTTCCAAATCTGCACTATATAGATTACAACCACCTTACTGTACAAATCAAAGCACACTTTTTCTCACACTTACATTGGGTACATTGATGTCCTGTTCTTCATTTGTTCCTGTAAGTATTTGCCGTATTACGAAACCCCTAAGATCACCTAGATCAGGAGTGTCAAATTGGATTTCTTTGAGGGCCAGATCAGCATTGTAGTTCTCCTTTGTGGGCCAGCTTGGGGGGGGGGAACGGGACAGATGCCTCCTGCAGCACTTTGCCAGCAAAAAAACAGGAAATGGGGAGGCCATCCACACCCCATTTTGCCCAGCAGAGTGCTACAGGTATTGTCTTCCTCCATCTTCCCTGAGTCTTTATGCTGCCTGGTATCGGGTCAACGTTCGGGGCTCAGGACCCCAGAGAGCACCTCAAGGTTTGGGGAGAAGGCTAGAGTTTTAAAGGAGATTTGGGTTAATGTCAGGGTTCCAAGTAACACCACCCCCAACAAAAGAAGATTCCGAGGCTTGAAGTTCCTCAAAGTTCCATTTCATTTCCCCATCCAAAAGAATGTCAAAGTCCCTGCCTCAGCAGCCACATGACTGTCACATGGTCCAATCAATGCACCATCCCAACTGGACATGCTTCCGACTCACACATCCAGGTGCAGGGCAAAGTGGCCTTGATTCTCAGAGAAAGGAATTTTGTTATGACTATATATCTCCCCAGCTTTGTACCATCCTCTCTCCCAGGCACTAAATATGGCAGGCCTAAAGATCCAATTCCCAATATGGCTTCCAGGCATGACAGGAGGAAGCTGTCCAGTCTGCAAACAGGGTTTGAGGGGCTGTGCGCAGCCCCCCATGCCCCAGTTTGGTTGCTAGAGGCACCGCAGGCCCCGGTCCTTTACTATTTCTAGGCCCACCCCATGGGCCAGATTTAAGTACCCTGCGGACCGGATTCGGCCTGCGGCCTGTGAGTTTGACACCCCTGACCTAGATACTGATGGGTTACAACTCCTGTCTTCTTAGTACTCAAAAAACCAATAGTTTTTCTACTCTAATGGAAGGAAATTAGGAATGTTATACAGTATAAAATAATACAAAATATTGAAACTTTTCTATCTGAAAAATTGGTTAATGTACTGAATTTAGAGGATTGTTTATGAGTAGGCTACCCCAATGTAGCTTAAAACTGAGTTGTTAAAATTTGTCCTTTCATATTTGGTGGAAAGTCAAAAAGAGTCTTAGTCAAAAAAAAAAGTTCTGCTTGAATGTTTAACCAAAGAAAGGACCATAACAGTACTATAATACTAAATTCTCAATATTTCCATATAAATAGGCATAAAATGGAATCTGTTTTCTGCACAAGTCCTGCAACTAGATAAAGATAACCTAATTAAATAAATCAGAAACATGACACTTGTTTGTTTATCAAGGAATGATCCAAATAACATTTTTGTGTTGGCAAAAGCAAAGTTACATTGCTTTCAGTAACTGGTGTGTGCCCCCGCTCCCCGTTGGGTAGCAGTGATTGCAACAAAACTTTTCTTACAACTGTTCATCAGTTCTGCACATTGGTTTGAAGGAATTTTAACCTATTCCTCCTTAAAGAAAGCTTCAATTTAGGGATGTTGCCCTGAACTGCCCACACCATGTCTGTTTACATATTTCTTTAGGATTAAATCAGAGGTGGGTTGCTCCTAGTTCCCCCAAACCAGTAGAGGTGGTGGCGGGAGGCTCAGCCCATCCTCTTCTCCTCATGCACAGAAGAGTTGTGCATGCAAGCACAAGCAAACTGGTAGTAAACCAGTTAGCAACCCACCACTGGATTAAATTCAGGACTTTGACTTGGGAGACAGGAGAAGGAGGAAGAGTAGACTAGGCAATGGTCAGATTAGAAGCACTTAGCTGGCAGAAGCAATGAGGGTGCAGCAAGCATTTCAGAAGGGACCTTTCTAGATTCTTGAATTATAAAGGCATGGGGAAAGAGATGTGCTTTAAAAATTTTAAGATTCTGTTACTGTAACTTTACAAAAAAAAATAGTGCTAATGCTTAAAGTTTGTATTTCCTGTCTATACTACCTCTAAGGACTGACAATAGTAAAAAGATTGTATTTAGAAGTTGCCAGAATATTTTAGAAGTTCAAAAAAATTGATGATTTCCTCTTTCTATTTCCCATTTTGGCCTTCTCTTTTTCTGCTTCTCTGTCTCCCTCTGAAATCAATTACTCCTGACAAGTCGCAATTTTCTTGGATTTCAGAAATGATTTGCCTCTGTCTGTTTCCCAGGGCTGAGAAAGAGTGGCTGACCCAAGGTTATTCACCTGGCTTTGTACCTAAGGTGGAACTAGAATTCACAGTCTCCCAGTTTTTAGTCTATTTCCTTAACCATTATACCAATCTAGCTGTATATTTAGAAAAAAAAAGGGTGTCCAAGAAAACTAGAGACAGCAGATGAAAATGTGTAAAAATGTACATTAGCTGTGACAATAGAAATTGGGGTTGGGAAAGGCTGGCTTATGCCTTAATAACTGGGTTAAGATTTAATACAGTATAAGGCTTTTTGTTCTTGGCAATTGGCTGATTCTTAAATAAATGGGAATGTGATTACAAGCTTGAATATTTTGTTAAACCAAACTATTTCATGCCAGAAAATGAAAAGACCTTTATATTTTCAAACATACATAAATTTGTACAAGACATTAAGGTAAATTAGTTGTGGGGAGAGGGTGTGCAATGTAAAATAAAAAGTATCAATTTCAAAAATTTTAATCTTGTAGCTTTTTCTGTTGGCCACAAAGATTATTGGTATATTAAAGATATGTAAGACTCATTACCCTATATTGCTATTTCTGTCCTGAGCTGAAAAATCTCTGGGGCAGCATATGATTTAAGTCTAGTGGCTTTGTACTGAGTATTCCAAATTGTCAGTTCCTTTGCACTTCTTAACTACTGCACTTTCTTTTTATATAGATTTAATTGAATTCCAAATATTTCAATTTATAATACAATGTTATCGTTTCAAATATGTATTTAGATTACTCTGTGCTACTTCGGTAACACACTCATATAAAATATCTGGATATTTTCCCCATCGTCTAGGCATGGAAGAGAAGATGGTTTGTGCTCCGCAGTGGTCGGTTGACAGGAGATCCAGATGTATTGGAATACTACAAAAATGACCACACCAAGAAACCAATTCGTATCATTGACTTGAATTTGTGTCAACAAGTGGATGCTGGATTGACATTTAACAAAAAAGAGTTTGAAAACAGCTATATTTTTGACATAAATACAATAGACAGAGTCTTCTATTTAGTTGCCGACAGTGAAGAGGAGATGAATAAGTGGGTTCGATGTATTTGTGATATCTGTGGGTTCAATCCTACTGATGATGGTAAGTAAATTGTTGTTATATTTTAGCAATTTGTTAGAAACGTGATCCCATACAATCACATTTGGGATATGGAAATTCAGAAGATAACTTTCTGTTGTATTTAAGTCTAATATGCAGTAATTTAAAAAAAAACCATATTGGTCTTTGCCATTATAGAAAATTATTGTGGCATTTCATTAGCCATTGTTTTCTAATGCCATGCTTCAGCTTCTGAAAGAAAGTTTTTTGGGAGCAAAGATGGTCCAGTATGCTGTGCAGCTGCAAAGTTACAGCATCAAACAGATACAGTACAGGCATGCATATGAAGAAATGAAGTGTCATTTATAGCCACACAAGATAGCAAGAAAATCTAAGCACATAGGTCTTGCCGTGGGACAATCATTGCCTGTACATATATGGAAAAAAGAAAAAGGAGCATTTTCCGGGGGCCAGTTTGAAGTCTTCTTTTGAACTTAGCTAGTCCTTTTAATGTGATTCCTTTGATCATGGAATTCTCAGGATACCATAATGAATAATTTATGTGATATTCCCTATTTTCTTAGGTATTCCTCTGAGAAATAGATGATGTGTGTTTCTCAGCTAGTAAAGTTTCTCATTCAGAAGTGTAGTTAGCTATAAGAGACATTAGCTAGTACGTTTGTTGGAAAAGGAAGAAAATGTTTTTGAAAACATATTATTATGTATTGTAAATATTTGTTTAATTATTGAATTTTGGAAAGATGCATGAAGCAAATATAAGTCTTCCATAATATGAGATCATTGTTAGAGTGTCAGAATAGGACTGAGCTGGTTTCAAATGGTTTGGGCTACAGCATTGCTGGATATCCTGGTCTAGTGACTAAGTTCCCCCTACTCAGCTTCACTGGTGAATTGAGTAAATAAAACAATGGGGAGAGAGCCACATATGAGAAGTGGATATAAATTTATTAAATTAATAAAATATATTGTAAGATGAATTTGTAAATATGATGATGGGAAAGCTGAAGTATGTAAGGACAGGGTTCAATCAATGACCATAGAGCTTTTATTTTTTAGTTATTATTGTTAACTGATTCTGATTCTGGGGTAATAAAAGTACTGTATATGATTTATGGCTTAATTTTTTGAAGTATTTGTATGTGCTCCTGCCTTTTAATATATTTTTTCTCCTGTCTAAGTTACGTAAAATTTTGAAGAAAATACGTTTTAAGAATAGCTTTTGCAGGATGAGTACTTCAGGTCTAGTATTACTGAATCTATAAGTTTTCTGATATCAATTTGAAATGCACTTACTCTGCATGATCCTATGCTTAAGTGAGTTGCAGTAAAAATGAGTTGCAATGTCACACAAATACTTTTTCTTGACCTAATACATAATCATTAATTTCCTTCTGACATAGTTTTTACACAGGCTACTTTGTAATTATGGTCTTCTTAGTATTTGCTTGGTTGTTTGCTTGCTGACATTTCATTACCCAACTAGTTAACATCAAGAACTCAATAGTCTAGCCCCAAGTTACAAATATTCTTTTCTATTGGATCTTTCTATTTGAATCTGAAGACCTACACAGATTATATTCAAACTGCAACTACGAGTATTCCCAGTTATCAGGCCACATTGGTAGCACAAATGGCAGAAGAAAAAGTTCCCAAATATTTTCATAATTGATTTTATGAAACATACTTTTCAGAATCTTAAAGGATTAAATTTATATATTTATAAAGTTGAACATTGAGAAAATGTTTGCCTTATATTATACCACAGTTATAGGTTGTTTTGGAAGCAATTGGACATTATAACAATGTTGAGGCTAAATTTGGGACAGTACGATGAATATTTGCTATTGCAAAATATTTGCTATGGTTTTCTACTTTTAGAATTTAGTACGCAGATTAATTGAATGGCACATCTGTTTTGCAGAATGAATGGGAATATCCATACCAAATTCTTTCCTTGGATAAACAGTTGAGCAGATATCCATAGCCTGGATCCAAAGGCAGTTCTCAATCTTACACCGACTATATAAATGTAGCTTTCTGCATTGCAGAACTGATTACTAATAAGTTTCCCTTTACTATGTGTGGGTGTTCTGCAGTTAGTTTTACAGTTTAAGACTGTGGTAATCTAATAATTCAAGTTTTAACTGAGGAATTGTGAATTATTAAGGTGGCATCTAAGAATATAGGCAATTCATGGCAAGGCGGATATTTTTTTTGTAAAATTAGGTTGTTCAGGCCTGATAAATTCAGTATTTCCAGATATCAAAGAAATTGCTCCAAGGCCTCCATTCATGACTGGTAGAGCAATGAGGTTTCCCCTCCCCCCAGTAAACAACCAACTTCAATTTGCAAGTACCTGTATTTTGTAATTTCTTCTCCCCCAATTATTTTTCCTCAATCTTAGCATCACATGGAATAGCAACATCAATGTACAAGCCTTTCTTTTTTTTAATAACTGTTATATTAAGCATGTTATTAACCACATGCCTGTCTCTTTGCATCTTAAAGCACCGTGACATCTTAACCCACTTATTTTCAAAAACCTTCTCAACTTCATTATCTCAGTAGTTTTTACTGCATTCAAATCCAAACCTTTGGCAAAGTTTCCAGTGAATAATCTGGCAGTCACGATGCTGCTTGTAGTCAGTTTATGAAATTTTGCTGCAGCCACTGATCAAATGGTCAATTGTTTCATCCTTTTCGTTACAAAGGCGACATTTGCTGTTGCTTGTTATGATGTTGAATTTTTGCCTTCATCATCATTATTTCTTTAATAAAAACCCATTCATCCTATAACACACCCATCAAGCTACAATAGCATAAAAGTAAATACAAGAACATAAAACGATCACTTCAAGCATTTCAGAGGCTTACTACTTCTTGTGATGTGAATATTTACATTATTAATTGACTTTGAAAACAATTAATCATTCTCTTCTATTCTGTTATACATTAACACTGAAATTCAGAACATAAAAAGACTTTTTTTGTCAAGAAGAAAAACAGGGGAAAATAGAGTTTGTGTATTTATTTTATACAATTGTCAATTGGGAAAGAAATTATGGGTTCCTCTTACTTTAATCTGAAAGGGGCAAGTGAGAATTATCTGGTTCATAGACATCATATCTGAAGATGGGTAATTTGATAGATTACCTTGATTAAGCGGTTGAAAACCTAACAGTCACAATTCTTTTATGGAATAACTGCAGCCTGCTCCATTATCTCTTTATCTTGAAGATATTATGAATAGTTGATACAATATAATCCAAACATTACTAATTTTTAAAGTATAAATCAGCATGCATTATATTTAATACTTTAAAGTTCTTTTAGTAGCATTTAGGTGAAATCTTGAACTTCTTGGCTTTTTGTACCTTCAGCCATGATAATCTTTTGGACTGGTTGCAGGGATTGGAAGTGGAAATCATTCTTCCTCCATGGCTGGAATCTGTTGGAACGGTTTTGGGGGTGGAAAAAAAATTCACACAATGTGAATGTCCCAGATTTTGAATCTTTTAACACACTTTTTAAATATGAAGCAGATGAGTGAGGCCATCTGATGGCATGGGGTAGTATCATGGGGTAGTATCATCCGCTGAACAGATAACACCGCTTCACTGCTAATCTTCTGCTTGGAGATTGTAGAGATCTGGCTCAGAATGAACGGGCTGTGACTCAATCCTAGCAAAATGGCCAAGCTTTGGGGTTTGGGACTCTCAGTGGTATAGCACTTCCCCACACAGAGCTGAGAGGCAGTTTGAGTGGACTTGCACCTCCTACTTAAGAACCAGGTAGCAGCCATGACTAGGGAATATTTGCACAGATTCATTTGTTGTACCCATTTTTGAACCAGGAAGCCTTGCTCATGGTCATTCATCATTGATTATTATTTCCCACTTGGACTATTGCACTGTGCTGTGCATGCACATTGAAGACCGCCCAGAAGTTATAGCCAGTCCAGAATGCAGCAGCTTGCACAGTATTGGTGCTCGCTTTGCTCATGTAATACCTTTGTTGTGCAAGCTTGACTGACTTCCAGTTTCTTTGCAGGTCAATTCAAAGTATGGTTATCACTTTAAGGTTCTACATAGCACAGGACCAGGTTGTTGGTGGCACTGCTTCTCCCTTAGAATATCTGCCCTTCCACCAGATTGCTAGACTGGCCACACTTCAGATCCTTAGCTTTAATGTTGCTGTCTAGTGGGATCTAGAAATCGTGTTTTCTACAGTAGGCTCTTCTCCATGGAACATTGTTACCTTTTAGATCCAGCTGGCACTCACTTTCTTAAGTTTCTGGAAAGCCATCAGGAGATGTTGACCCCAGGAGTTGGGATAGTAAGGTTGGGGCCTAGGGATTGAATAGCTGAATAGAAAAAAATGTTGGATTGGGCATCAGGTTTTTCCTGATTTTTAGTTCTATTGTTTTTATTGTTTATGGTTTTATTATTGTTATTAGCCAACTAAAACTGTGTACAGGTAGTCCTCGACTTATGATCACAATTGAGTCCAAATTTTCTGTTGTTAAGTGAGACATTTGTTAATGGAACATTTGCCTCATTTTACGAACTTTCTTGCCACAGTTGCTAAGTGAATCACTATAGTTGATAAGTTAGTAACTCGGCTGTTAAGTGAATCTGGCTTCCCCATTGACTGCTTGTCATGAAAGGTGATCATATGCACTTGGGACACAACAATGGTCATAAATATGAACCAGTTGCCAAGCATCTGAATTTTGATCATATGACCAGGGGGATGGTGCAAAGGTTGTAACTCTGAAAAACAGTCATAACTCACATTTTTCAGTGCTGTTGTAACTTTGAATGGTCACTAAATGAACTGTTGAGGACTACCTGTACTGCAAGATGGATGGCCATATAACTCTTGAATAAATGTATGAATGAATGAATGAATGAATGAATCAATCAATCAAGTATTTAGTGACTTAGCTGCATATTCTGTTTTGTAGATGCTGTGAAGCCACCAGGCAATTCTTTGCCGGCATCAGCCGAATTACCCTTAGCTGTCAGTACTTCCCTACCATCTGTACAAGCCGAGCCATCCCTACCTCCTCCATATCAGTTAATTAATATCCCACCATTAGAATCTGCCTCCAGTCATGAAGATCCACAAGATTACCTGTTACTAGTCAATTGTCAAAGTAAGAAGCCTGAACCAACAAGGTAAACATTTAACTTTATGTGTCATTAAAATGCTATAGTAACAGTTGTCATAGCTAGTTTCTCAGAGGTTATTGTACAGAGCCATGTTGGCGCAGTGGTTAGAATGCATATTGCAGTTCGGCAGTTCAATTCTTACCAGCTCAAGGTTAACTCAGCCTTCCATCCTTCCGAGGTTGGTAAATGAGGAACCAGATTGTTGGGGTCAATATGCTGATTCTGTAAACCATTTAGTGAGGGCTGTAAAGCACTGTGAAGCGGTATATAAGTCTAAGTGCTCTTGCTCTTGTGGGCTACATTACTTGTTCCATTCTCTTGAAGTTCATTATTCTTGATGAAAAACTTTTTTTTAAAATAATATCCTTTCCCCCATCACTCCTTATGTAATTTTTAAAGAACTATGACTAAAGTCTGATTACTTAAGGGTGAGGTAAATTGTCTTAAGTACCTTCTGGATACATGTTATTTTCATAAAATCTGAAACCCAACCTATATACAATGTTATTTTATTTTTAAAATTGCTCTTTTTATCAAATATTTTTTTCAAAAGGGAGGGTTACTGTTCAAAAATAATTTCCATCACTGATCTCTTAATTTTTATCGCGTACTCAAAAAAACCAGCTCTTTCATCTTGGAAGAAGTGGAGGAATATTTACTGCTGGAGGATTTTGAAAGTAAAAAAGTTCCATTGCAGTGAGTGTTTGGGATTTGTCTTTAGAAATTAACCACAAATCTAAAGCCTGTTTGGGGAAAAAAAACAGCCTGTGTGTGTATTTGTGCATCTTGTGCATTTTGCTTTGGATTTTCATAAGCAGTGCAAATAATTACTACTTGATGTATCCAGAGTGGCTTGAAGTGGAGAAATTGCTACATTGTTTGCAGATGTATTGGTCATTTTGAAAAAAACACTGAAGTAAAAGGGTTTACCTTTTAGAAATGGGGAAAAATCAGTGCTTGGTTTACAGTTTTGCTACTTGCTAAGAAAATCATCACATTGGCAATTGGTCTGCTAAAAGTTTAGAATGTTATGCCTTTTTCTCACGTGAAGCAAATGTAAGGAAGTAGTAATCCCATTTTACTCTGTATGGAACAGACCATAACTTGGATATCATGCCTAGAACAATCAAGACAGTAGAAAAGAAATCCTATGAAGTACAATTTAGACTTGAGAAGCTGAGAACATTGTAATTTGACTATGCTTAAGAGCCATGGTGGCGCAGTGGTTAGAATGCAGTATTGCAGACTACTTCTGCTGACTGCCATCTGCCTGCAGTTTGGTAGTTCGAGTCTCATCAGGCTCAAGGTTGACTCAGCCTTCCATCCTTCCAAGGTTGGTAATTGAGGACACAGATGGTTGGGGACTTCGTTGACTTTGTAAACTGCTTAGAGAGGGCTGCAAAGCCCTAAGAAGCGGTATATAAGCCTAAGTGCTATTGCTGTGTTCTTCTGAAACTGAAAAAGCAGAGTAAAAACCACAGTCTTTTCTTAACTTAGGGCATGTTACAATTTCACATTAGAAATGGTCCTGACATTAAAACAATGTAACAGTGAATCTAATTAGTTAGTTATATGGTGGACTTGCTCTCACTGGATGTAGCCAAGTATACCTTAGGCAGCTATTTGTCAACATTGGTTTAATTTGGATTTCTTTACAGAGCAGGTTTGGATTTGATAAAAAAGACAACTTTTAATTCTATAATTTTATGAAGATAGTGATAAGGAAGGATGCTGCAGTATATAATAGGGATCCAGATGATCAGCCACTCATATTTAAGAGCAAAGTGGCATACACAGCTGCTTTTGAACAGTATTTTTGTCCCTGGTTTATATTCAAATATATTCCCATTCCAAAAAACAATGTTGTTTTAAACATTTATTTTCAATTGTAACTTCAAATAACTTTAAAACATTATTTCTTAAATATCTTAGATACCTTTAAAATATTATTTCTTAGTTTGAAGAACTACATTATTCCAAAACTGAAGAATTCATAACAAGTTATGGAAAGTATTTTTTTAAGGATTGAGAGAAAGAAAGTAGTTAAAAAATAATAAAAGTAGCACATTTAAGGCAATTTAATAAGAGTTAGTATAATTAGTGTTTTGTTATTCATCAATCCTGTGTAGATACCTAACATTGATGTTTGTAAGAAGAGATATCTTAGAAGCCTTGCTGACTAAAATCTATAGACAGAATTAGAGCTGAGAGTTTAGCAACATAGTATAGAAATACAGTATATCATGAAAGCAACTACTTTTTGAATTTAAGAATGAAAATGCCACATTGGTACCTGCAGTCTCAGTGCCTTATGATTTACCAAGAAGCAGTTTCTCCCTTCAGGTCCCTCTGCATTATAGGAGCATGTTAGCAATGCATATAAAATTAAAGCCTGAATGACACAGAGTTGTGATTATCTATTTTTGTTTCTTATTTTAGGAAATATTTGTTTCTGGAAGAAATATGTCAGTGCATTTATTTTTTGTTTGTTTTCATTTATTACTTAGGTTGTCAGCTGATACAGCAAAATCTGCCTGTTCTGAAACAGATTGTAATGATAATGTGCCTTCCCATAAAAGTTCTGTGCAATCGCTAAACAAGCACACAGTGAATGGATATTTTCAGCAACATAGTGTATATGATTCTCCCACATCAAGAGCTGCTTCGGTGTCAGTAGATGGCAGTCTTTATAATCTACCAAGGAGTTATTCTCAAGATGTTTTACCAAAGGCATCTCCTTCTGGAACTGATATAGATGGAGAGCAACATGTTTTTAGCACTCCATCTGCAACCTCTTCTCTTGATATACAGATGAGGCATTTCTCCCTTAGTTATGACATTCCCTCAACACCTGGAAGTACGTACCAAATTCCACGAACTTTTCCAGAAAGTTCATTGACTCAAGGTTCAAAGCTAGAGACTATTCCAGATGTTCCTCCACCACGCCCTCCAAAGCCTCATCATGCTTCAGATCGCTCTCCAGTGGAGGCGTGTAGCATCGCACGTACTGCCTCAGATACTGATAACAGTTACTGCATCCCTACAAGTGGCTTGCTCCCATCTCGCAGCAACACAATTTCCACCATGGATATGAATATATTTCGCAAAGGTTAGTGGGTATTTTATTGGATAAATTTTTATCAAAGATTTCATTTATATTAAATTGAAATATTGCAAGATCCAAGAGAAGGATGTTAGCTCAAAATCATTGGATTTGTTTTAATTTCCTTTTAATGTGATGTTATAAATCTTGATTATTTCAATGCAGATTTCCATTCAATAATATTTATGTAATATTATTTTAAATTGTGAACATTCTGTTATTTGGAAAGCTCAGACTACTGATAAAAAAGTAAAAGTAAACATATATCAATATTAAAAGCATTTTAAGATGTCAATATTGCAAGTTTAAAATTATTTCATTTTCCACCCAAAATTAAGAATAATATAAAAATGTACGGTTGTATTCATATCAAAATAGTACATGTGATAGTAGTTTCAGTCTGTCACTGAGTACTTAATATTAAGATCCCCATTGCATTATTATTTAGTAAATATAAATTTATATACACATTCATATATTGATAAAAGGAAATCAGACAATCAAAATCATTGGTCTTTGAGGTTACATACCATATATGGGCATTGATGTTATGGGAATCTGAATTTGCTGAAATCAGCGAGAGTTTACTTTGAGTTAGTGAGTTATGTTCTTAACTTGGTTTTCTTGTTTCGCTACCTTTTGTTATAGATTATTAAGAGAGAGACATCTCTTAGGGCCAGGGTGTCAAACTCAAGGCCCGTGCACCAGCCCAGCCACCAGGTGCTTAAATCCGGTCCGAGGACCAGCCTGGAAATATCTAAGGACTTGCCTGCGATGCCTCTGCTGGCTAAAACGGGCCATGTGGTGCCCGGTTTTGGCTGGCAAAGTGTTGCTGGAGACCAGGGAAGCTGAAAATAGACCACGCAGAGCCCGTTTTTGGCCCATTTAAGCCTGTTTTCAGCCCGCGAGGTGCTGCAAAAGGCATCCATATTGTCTCATCACTCCCTCTGCTCTTCTCCCCCTGTTGGCCCACTGAGAACTACAATGCTGATACGGCCCTGGAAGAAATCTGGTTTGACACCCCCATCTTAGGACTACTGCAATATGGATATCCTACATTAAGGATTAGATGAAGCCCTCTTGTACTGCCAAATTTCAGTACCAAAACAAAAATATGCATGTATGTTTACTATGTTTTTTCCTATATAGTAATGATATATTTATTTTAATTAATTTCCCAACATATAAAAATGTTGCATAAATGACTTCAAATCCTTTTGAGCATGGGTGTCACACTCACAGAGTCACATTGCTGTCATGTGACTTTTCATGACATTTTTCCCATTTGTGAAGCTGGAGTGGATTTGGCCTGCGCATGACACATCTGGCGCGTGGGCCACCAATTTGATGCCACTGCTTTTGAGCCTGAATGCTATTTGTGATGTAAATCAATCATTTTATTATCAAGCAATATGGCTTCCAGAGTTCAAACTATTTTTAATCTGAAAATTGCCATTGTGATATTCATCTTTTACTATGCAAGTATTCCGTAATCATTTTAGTGTCTACCAAGTAGGATCAGGCCATTTAGTGCTTTTGAATGTTGTCGCTTTCAGCTCCCTTCTGCTTCTGTTGGAATGGCTAAGGCTGAGGTTGTATGAAAAGTCATGAGCTTGGACAGTATCTATTTAGGTTTATCCCTTTCAACTTCATAACATTTGAAATCTTTATGAATATTATGAGGATGGTATGGGATTAAGGAGTAGGTTGATATGTGCAGAAGAGCCAAAACTGGCAGTCAAAATGAAAATTACAGAACAAATTGGATTAAAAAAAGGATGGGAAGGAATATTTCTCTTTCCCTTTTAAGTCTGATGTCTTTGTTCACTGCTTACATCTGTAAGGTTGAGCATTGGCTCTGTTTGCATTTTTAAACTGTGACATAGCAAATATCCCTGTTACTGAGTTATAATGCTACTACTATCCTTGAAGTTGGCTAAAATGTATAGTGGCTAGAAATTTTGCCTATTTTGAGGCTAACCTTAAATGGTTTTGGAATTACAGGAAAAACATTAATTCTAACATTAATGTAAGGATGACTTACCCTTATTTTAGCGAAAGCCTGGAAATCAGGTAAAGTTAATATCATGGTACTGCAACACAAAAAAGGGCATGCTTGTGGCTATACTTAGCTAGAGGTAGACACCTGGGCTAATTTTTCTAAGCTCTTCCATCAGCTATAGCTATATTGTGCTTCTACTCCCATTATTTCCAGTCAAGTGAAGTTTGTGTGAATATATCCAAAACATAATACATGTGGAAGGCTGTTATAGAAAGTGGTTATACAAAATTTCTCATTTTGACTACTTGCACTTAATTGTGTGTAGTTTTTATGTCATTGGGGGAAAACATTTGCTTTCTTCTCCTTTGTTTTAGACCTTGGTTCTCAAGACTGCTATTTTGTTCCACGAACATTTCCAAATGATAGATCAAGCTCACTGGAAGGCTTCCATAACCACTTTGTAAGTATTATTTTGATTTGCCAAGGAAGAAAAAAAGTTTCTAAAGCTGAAATGCCAGTTGACTTACTAGTGAAGTCAAGAAAGAATGCTGAATATCAAACATCAAACTTTAGGCTGACCATCAAATATCAATCATTGGCTTTATTGTTTTTCTCTGCGCAGTAAATTGAAATACTATATTTTTAATACATGAATCACAAGATCAGAACAAGAACTCTCTTGAAGAGGATTAAACTTAAACTCTCTAAAGCCAGAAATTCTTTAGGAGCGTTCTCATGAAAAATATTTGCAAGGATGGCTTGGCTATAATGTAATAAAAGGGTGTCTTCATAATGGGACATCAACCTGATGAAGGAGAGGGAAGGAGCTTGGCAAATATTATGAAATAAAAGATGGTATCTCAATCTATTGCACAGGGAATATCAACGTATCTGATTGTTGTCTAATGTTATCTCTGAAGGCTAAGAGGTCATTTGTTGGTCAGAGGGATCTGTAGTGATGGCTACTGGGACTTAGGTTGGTGCTCTTATATGAGCAAATATTTTAATGTCAACATCTGCAGGCCTTTTATTAAGATGATGAAAATGCCCACTGAGTCCTTATTGTACCATACATATTTCAGCATTTATCATACTGAACATTTGGTTGTGTGCATATTCACTAATAAAAAACAGTAGGGATCCTTAATAGAGCCTATGAAAAATATTTGCAAGGAAGGCTTGGCTATAATGTAATAAAAGGGCGTCTTCTTAATGGGATATCAACCTGATGAAGGAGAGGGAAGGAGGTTGGCAAATATCATGGTGGAAATAATTCAGCACATAAGCCTCTTGCAAAATGTGCAGAAAGGTGTAAGGAACATAATAGGATAAGAAGGCACAGAATGGGTGTTTAAATGTGTAAGGGATGAAAGAATTCTCTTCCATGAAGGAACAGTTGGGATCCTTTGATCAATATGTAATAATGTATCATACAACTTGAATCATAGTCAGTGAATTCTGATTAATTTACTGCTACCATAACTTTTGTTTCTAGAAAAATAAAAGTCTATTGACTGTTGGAAGTGTTTCCAGTGAAGAACTGGATGAAAATTATGTTCCCATGAACCCCAACTCTCCTCCACATCACCATTCTGGCAGTTTTACTGAACCCATCCAAGAAATGACGAACTATGTGCCAATGACTCCTGGCACGTTTGATTTTTCACTATTTGGAATGCAAGTGCCTCCACCAGCACACATGGGATTTAGATCTAGTCCAAAGACCCCTCCTAGAAGGCCAGTCCCTGCAGCAGAATGTGAACCTCCTCCAGTGGACAGGAACCTGAAGCCAGACCGGAAAGGTGAGAGATGAGCGTGTGCAACCAGTTGCTCTAAGCATTTTCTTCCTATCATTGTTTACCCTTCACAGAATAAAACCATATTAGAAGTTGGTAGCCAGTATGAACAATTTTAATTTAGAGTTTTATTATTAAGATATTAAATAGGCTCATCATAGTTTAATTTTGATTTGTATCCTCCTTTTAACACTTAATTTGCATAAGCCACTTAGAGCCAATTTGCTCTCATGTGGTTAGATGAATTATGCCAATAAATAAAATCACAGCAATTTTTAAAACATTTGCAATATTTTATTGTTAATTCTATACTTTAAATTTAAAGTTTTGCTTTTAATTTTGTGCAAAATCTTGTCCGCAAATTATATCTCTGTTTTGGAAGTAATTTAGGCATCAGTAATCTATGATCATCAGAATTTATAGATAATGTTATTTGTTTTTCATAAAATAAGTTATTAAATGGATCTCATTCAAATCTTTAATTTTCAAATACATAAGCATTTTTGAAGCTGGCAAACTCATAATTTTACTGTCTCTTTAAATTTTGCTGGTACTGTACCATACTGTATATGGTACTCATCTCAAATATCTTCATCTCCCAGTGTCTATCAAAGTGATATTAATAGATAATACATATTTTAATGCAACACTATAGAAGGAATGCATGTCATTGTCATGGAATAGCAATAGCAGACTTATATACTGCTTCACAGTGCTTTACAGGCCACTCTAAGTGGTTTACAGAGTGAGTACATTACTTCAACAACCTGGGTCCTTACTGAGATTTTTATTGACCTTGGAAGGATGGAAGGCCGAGTCAACCTTGAGCCGGTGAGAATCAAACTGCTGGTAGTCATCAGAATTAGCCTGCAATACTGCATTTTAACCACTGCACCACCACGGCTCTCTAATAATAGTGAACTATTATTAACCATTACTCCTAGATGTTGTAAAATTACCATTCATAGTTTGCCTCATCATTGGCCATGCCAGTGCAGTTCAGTAACATCTGGAGGGCCCTGCTTCAATGTCTCACAGGCTTTTTAATTGAATCACATTATTTGCTACCAGTAGAAGAGATGGTTTGCAGCTTAGGGATCCTTGCTGCTATCTGAGCTTGGTTGTTTTTCTTGCAGATATCTGCAAGAAAATGACCAAGCTCAGAGATCATCAACAACCTCACAGATTATTTGCTTTCCTGAGATCTACTAAAATGGGAGAAGGAGCAGAGTGGCAATTTTCTCTTATTCCTTCTGCAGCACTTTTTATATAAGAGTAAAGAAAGGAAGTGGCAGCAAGAAGGGAGAAAGAATAAGAGAATATTGCTGCCATATTTCCTTTTTCTAGCACGATGATTTGCTAGATTCAAGTTCCTATTTGTTTATAGAGGTAGAAGCCTGGATCCAACCCAGTGTATATAAAAATAGAGGCAGGTAAGAGAAGATACACGTTATTTGAGCATATTTTGCATATATGCCATTTTATAAAGATTTTTTTTACCTTGACTCATACTGCATTATATGCTGATCATAATTACACTTTTTTGCTGTTCTAATCTTTTAGTGCTTACAAGAATTTGTGATGGTACTTTCAAAATCTCATTGGTAGCAAATTCACATGTTGTTTTCCCTCAGCACTGCTGATCAGCATTTCTACCGATCAAATAACTTGAGTTACTCATAACTTTTATCTAAGTCATTAAAAAAATCTTATTGATTTCAAATGTAAGAGGTATAGCCTCAAAGATAAAATTAAAAGGAGGATTTGTTTTTAAACATCATATCAATCTCTTGTATTAGAACCTGCCTTAACAGAGATGTCCTAATTTTAATATAAAAATTAATTGACACAAAATATAATTGCAAAATGGTACATATACATGAATTAAATACTTTATTGCAGTTGAAATTTCATCCAGCCCTGAGTTTTTTAGTAGATGACACATTGAGATCTTTAAAAATGTTAACAGACCTCTGAGTGCTCATGCTGAAAACTGATTAGCTATCTGCAAATAAAATAGCATGTTTGGTTACTGATGTTGTTAGTTCAGGTAAAGGAAAGGCACACTCAGGCTTAGGCAGCAACAGCTCTTTATTAACTCTGAAACAACTATGTACAATCCAGCAAAGGTTCAGTCTGGCAGCAGCCCTTTTATAGGGAGCTGTCAGACCCGTCGACCAATCAGGTTGAATCTCTGTTCCCACCGGAACAGAGGACCTTGGTGTAAACCATTGTAATTGATTCTGGTATCTAACAGATGTAATTGTGTACAGTTTTATATAATAAATAGTTAACAAGGCTTTTCAAAGCTGTGCTTTAGTTTCTCTTGCTCACATGTCTTTAAAGCACTGTTAAAATAATAATACAGCATTCTTTTGTTGTTCATGTTATATAACCTTTCCTTTTGAGATAATAAGGCATTTCATATGCAGTGATAATTATATTTTGTTATTGCAACTCTTTTAATTTGCATACTGGTGACAGCTGTTTGGTATTTTACCATAGAACAGGGGTGTCAAACTCCTGGCCCATGGGCCAGATGCATCACGCACTGCCCATGTCCACTCCCATTTAAGTGAAGGGGAAAAAAGTTGTGATACATCACGTGATGACAACATGATGATGCAAGTTTGACACCCCTTCTCTAGAATTACAGGTAGAACATTAAACATAAATCTTGTGTCCTAATATACCCTTTGCATAGTAGTTTTAGCTGTTCTACCTTAGCATGACCTTAAACAATATGAAAGAGGAAGGTATAGAACATGATTCCCTAAAATCACATAAAACTCTCTTCCTGTGAACCTCATAGTTGTAAAGGATGCTAGTCTACCCAATTTAAATTCCCAACCTAAATAAAGTTTATTGTCATCTTGATCTATATAAAATCCAGAAATGAACTATTGTTCATTCAACCAGCAGAGAATGATTCTCAAACAATTGTAAAATAAAAATAAAGAAGAATTTTCTAATTGGCCAGATCAGCAGCCTCAAATCCATCAGGTGCAAGCTCCAACCCTTTCATGCATTCATTCACCATCATAATGTTTGTGCACAACAAGCAATCTCACTCAATACAAGCATCTTGTATCTCAATGTTGAAATGGCTTCATCACTTATTACCTCTTGATCTCCTGTAGATGATCTGAATTACAAAACTATGTAAATCCCTAAAAATATGCCTCAGTAAATTTTATTTTTTAAGATACTGTTGCTTCTGTAAAATGACATAATACTGTATATCTGGAAGGGGTCTGCTTTAAATTTGATAATCCTGATAATCCTGGTTTCTTTCCATGTTAGACATTAGATCTAAGTTCACTTTGTTGCCATAGCTTTCTTGGATTCATTTAAAGAAAGCTAAATGTGAGATTTTGGTGGGGCTTTTTGTTTGAATTTTGGTTTTTGGATGCTTGAACTTTGCAGGAGCCCACAAAAGACAATTCTACAAAAACCCACAACAGTGCAGGAAAGCTTGATGAAGTCAGTTTTTTAAAGCATTCCTTTTGTCAGCAATCATGATACTCCAGTATTAAGCATTCTCTAAGTGAAAACTATTTTATACCTTTCAAATCTTTCATCATATAATTTAATGTTAGATATTGGGACAAGGCTATCACAAATAGAATTTAAATTTTAAATAATAAATGTGTCATAGTCACCCTCCTTATTTCTTATAGCTGCATTCATTCTTGTTGATACAAAATTTTTAAAAAGTTTCTGCTGTATTTCACTGCTGAAATTGAACTGCCTGTCTATAGTAGTAATTCAAAGGCCATTTTATTTATTTAACTATAGAAATAGAAATAGCACTTAGACTTATATACCACATGATAGTTCTTTACAGGACTCTCTGAGCACTATACAGCATCAGCATATTGCCCCCAACAATCTGGGTCCTCATTTTATCAACCTTAGTAGGATACAAGGCTGAGTTAATCTTGAGCTGGTCAGGATCGAACTCTGGCAATGGGCAGAATTAGACTGCAATACTGCATTAGAGTTCAATATTGTGCCCACACACAAGCTCTATATGCTATTAAAAAATCTTGTTTCTGTAACCTTTAAGTAGACAAAACAGTGCATCAAAGGGCAACAATTTTTGAAACAAGGTACCTCAAATGGGCTATCTTACAGAATGCATCTAAAATCCAGGACCTGTGATTTCGGGAGGATTGAAATATGGCATATTTGTTGTCACATCAGTGATGGTATGATGCTATAACATGTCATCATCCATAGGGTCAGTAGACCAGTTCTACCCTAGCTTTTCAGAGGCTGGTTAGATTTGCCTCTGTTTTGATTGCTGGAGACCAAGTAGAAAAGTCCCACTCTTGCCAGGTGGGACTTCAGAGACCAGGGAAACTGGTCCTACTATCAACTGCTGGAGTGCAGTTAGCCAAAGTAGGCCAGCAGGAAGTCAGAAGTCATTCCCACTCTCATGGTATTTTGCTTTTGTTCGTTCTGTTTTTCTGTGTAAATAAGGACATTTTTTTGAATTTTTTGGAGTTATCTAGTTTAACATATTTATATACTTCAATAATTAAAAATATTTTTACCATAAGATGACCTCCAGAACACATTCTTTGTGCTGTGGCTCACCTTTTTTTCCTTGATATACTTTAATTCTTTTCACAGTATGCTAGTTTGATTTATTGAAATATCACTGTAGTGTTCCTCCTTCCAATATGGTAGCTAGCAGTGCTGTTTTCAGCAAGAACATCGTATTTGTGGGTGACATTCAACTCAATTATTTCCTTCAAGCAACTTTGATGCATGGGCTATCAGCATGCTGCATGTACCTTAGTGTGAGATTTCTGTCTGTCACTTGCTTGCTTACTTTTCAAAAATGCAATCTCTTTGCAGCTTCTTAATAGTCGTTATTTTTCTGGTTTTTATCTTGATAATAAAAAGCTATATTAAGAAAGATTCCTTTTTTTATCAATTAGGTCAAAGCCCTAAAATTTTAAGACCTAAACCTCATGGTTTAGAGCGAACAGATTCACAAACCATAGGTGAATTTACAACAAGGAGAAAGGGTATGTACTTCACCATTGCATGATCTATTGGGATGGGTATCAAACTCCAGTAAACAGTAATCCTGACTACTCGTATCGTTCCAGTTCATAGAACTGCTAGCTTCTCAGCCATGTTTTTAACTTGCTCAGGAAAAGACATTTGTAACAAAACGTGTTGAAAATGCTGCATTAAAAATCAGCTTTCTTCCCTTTAACTTAGGCATTATTTCAAACATATTTGCTTGGTTTTAGATTATTTACACACTATATGTGTAATGTGCTGTTATAATGTGAAATACATAAATACTCAAGCAACTGAGTTATGACATATTATGATTTCTGAAGACTACTCTTTATAGAGATTTTATTAGTATAAAGGATATTTTTTCAATTAATGTCTAACAATGGGAAAAAATGACATCTTTTTATACACCCATTAGATAAACTTAGTAATGTATCTAGAAATTTATCTAGTAATAGATAAAATTTAGTAATGTCAGAATTAATTGACACATTGCTATTTTAAAAATATCCCTGCCTTGATTTGATTTTGGTATTAGATGTGTTATATAGAGTCCTGGAGGCTTTCAACAATTAAGAGAATTTATGCTACTTGTTCCTTGAACTACTTCAAAGGTCTGAAAGGCTTATATGGAAGCCAAAAAAAAAGAACAGGCTGCTCCAATGAACAGAAGAAAAGTACTGTGTTTAATGTTCGCACACATTAAACACAAATGTGTGTTAAGCACATTAAGCTTTAAATGTGTTTTGAAGCACATTTTTCCAATTATTTTTGAAGTGTGCGCAATTTAATTGTTATGCATTTATAACATTGTATTAAATTGTGTACTTTCTAACATATTTAATGCTCCTTTAAAAAAAGAATTTGATAATTACTGTAAAATTAATCTATGTTAAAATACAATGGATATTCATACACTGCATGCTTATTCATGGTCCAGTTAGTATTTTAAGCATTTTTAAGTAATTCGAAAAATACCTTTTTTGAATTAGTCTAATCAAGAATTGTATGACTGGTTTAAAATAGTACTAAAGACAATATTCCATGTACCAAACTGTTTAAAAATAGAAGTACCATATTTTTTGGAGTATAAGACTCACCTTTTTCCCTCAAAAAAGAGGCTGAAAATCTGGGTGCGTCTTATACACTGAATACAGCTTTTTTGCCTCCTGAAACCCTGCCCCCTTCACCAAAATGGCCATGCATAGCCTTTAGGAGGCTTTCAGAGTGCTCCTGGGGGCTGGGGGGGCAGAAATGAGCAAAAAACGGGCCATTTTTTGCTCACTTTTGCTCCCTCAGCCTCCCAGAGCACTCTAAAAGCTTCCTAAAGGTTATTCATGCCCTGTTTTGAAAAAAAAAAAAAAACAGGCCCTTTTTTGTTAAAAAACGATCCGCTTTTTGCTTGTTTTGCCCCTCTAACCCCCAGGAGCACTCTACAAGCCTCCTAAAGGCTATTCATGCCCTTTAAAAAAAACGGGCCCGTTTTCGTGAAAAATGGGCCATTTTTGAGAGGTCTGCAGAGTGCAAAAACTTTTTTTTTAAATTTGCCTCTTCAAAATCTTGGTGTATCTTATACTCTGGTACATATTATACTCCGAAAAATACAGTATGTCAATATGTTACAATAATGAAACATATTATACTATTTACTAATTTATACCAGTAACTTAACACCATCTATTATTTATAATAGAGTACAAAATTGGAACTAAAACCTGAGATAGTAAAACTATTAAAAGCAACTATATATTTTTTTAATGTGCTTTTAGGGTCTTTTAACTTATTGGGCATTATTTGAAATATATTTTGCTTGGTTTTAGGTATTAGAATATTTAACACAGACTGCACTTAAAAAAGTGTAGGCGGGCCTTCTCAGATTATCTCAAAGAACAAGGAGATCATATACAAACAGATTTGACTCAAGTAGCCTGCATTCAAATGATAGGAAGCTTTAGAAATATTAAACAATGTTTTGTATTTCACATTTTGTATTAAGCCTGAAAAACGGTATTGTACCAATTTAATTATGAAATAGCATTAATTGTTTTAATACAAAACATCCTTCCTTTCTGCAATCATTTGATCACTCAAGGCTACTAAAGGTCAATAATATGCAAACATTCAAAAACCAAATGCATAAAGTATATAAAAAAATCTTTGCCTGCATATGTGCTATCACCAATCTCAAAGTGATGGATGTCAACATTTCCCAGGATCCATTTGTTTTTAATGCAGGATAATATTAAGTCATAGCTAGTTGCTCTAAGGTTGTATTTAGAAAATAGCAAAGAAAAAAAGTTAGGCAGTTAATGTGTAAATCTAGTAACATACTGAATTAGACCTCCTTAAAATGATTATGATCTTATGCCATGGTTTAGCTAATAATGATTGCATTCTCATGAGCTTAATAAACTAACATTAACTACTTTAAAAAAGATCTGAATTCTATGATCTTCTGCTAAATCATACGCTATTGTGCTGATTAACTTCCCTTTCTTTATAAAAGGACCTTACAAAATTAACCAAGATATTTAGGAAGGGAAATAATAGTTATGGTTGTTTATTCTAGCAAGATACAACTCCTTGAAAAGTGAAAAATTGGAATTTATCTATTAAAAACAGAGAAAGTCTGAAGAACTGGTTTAGTGGAAAGTCACTTAGTCTTGTCTAATCTTTTAGACTCTAGTAATTTGCACAAAGCAATTTTTTGTTTCTGTGTGTGTTTTAAAAGCAGTAATGAGAACTAATACAAACTAAATTAGAACAGAGATAATTAAGAAACAATATAGTATATTAAGAGTATATTAAATATATTTTCCCATAACATTTCATGATGAAGTTTCATATGGAAAATGAACTGTAATAACATATGTGTATAGTAATGTAAGATTTCTCTTAAAGTACATTATTTTCAAACTTGTTTCTTGTGTATATAGTTAAACCAGCACCACTAGAAATTAAACCTTTATCAGAATGGGATGAATTGCCAGCTCCAGTTAGATCTCCAATTACCAGAAGTTTTACACGAGAGTAAGTCTTTGAATTCTTTTGTATTCTTTTTTTATTCAATGGTGTATATTCTTTTTTATTCAATGGTGACCAGGGGTGAGTTGCTGCCAGCATTACTGCCAGTTTGGTGTGTGTGCAAAAAGTGCATGTGTGCAGTCACCTGTAAATAGGTCTGCGCATGCGCAGAACTTTAAAAATTGCCAAAAAATCATGGCGACGGGGGAACTGGAAGCATGGCCAGCCCAGGGCACTGCCGGTTCTGCAACCCAGGCCAACATTCCACTACCGGTTTGCCCAAACCAGTGTAAACCAGTAGCAACCCACCTGTGACGGTGATCACAACTACTATGTGTTCTGCCCATATAAATTGCTTTACATATGTTCCTGCCATTTTACCATGCAACAGAGAGACTAGTACAGGATTATGAAAAAATCAAGTTGGCAGTCATGACCACCACCTTAATTTTTCTGAATCCATCCCCACTGCAGATGCCACCACCAGAAACTCTTCCTACATACTTCTCCTATGGACCACAGTTTTTTTTTTAAAATCTCTTCAGGAGCAGTTCCTGATATTTTACTACTAGATTCTTTTGCATTTGTTATTTCTTGAATTATCATTCAACTTCTTTATTTTATGGTTCTTGCTTTTAAAGGGAAAGATGGAATAGAAATACTTAAATATAATACAGAAATATATTTATGAACAGCATAAAATAAGTACACCACACATTTTAAAGCACTTTTCTTCATTTAGTTCTTCCAGGTTCCCATTATCTCCCCGGCCAGATTCAATTCATAGTACAACTTCTAGCAGTGATTCGCACGACAGTGACGAGAATTATGTACCCATGAATCCAAATCAGTCCACTGATGATCCAGTAAGTTGTTTTACATCATAAATATGCCCTTTCTTCAAAATCATATCACACTTTCTGTTTTTCTGTGGGAGGGGAGGTATTAAATCAATTAAATACTTTGAGATTTATGAAAGTGAAATAATGTTGGAAATAATATGAGCATTATTTTGTAGTTACACTTAACAAATTACAGATAGTGACAGACAAACTGGGTAATCGGATGAAGCAAATTAGTCATGTTTGTTTTTAAAATGGTTTATTTCATGTATTTCATATCTTGAAATGTTATTAATAATGTCTGACAATTAAGTTCTGGGGACCATAAATTGAGTAAAACCTTGGAAGTAATGGAATCTAATTGCCTCTTTCTCATTTTCAGCCTTTTCTTAGTTTGAAGATAAGAATTATTCTTTTGATTAGAACAGAACAGAATAAAAGAGTTGGAAGCAACCTTAAAGGTCTTCTAGTCCAACCCATGCTTAGGCAGGAAACCCTACATCACATTTATTAGAAATAAATGGCCAAATGACCAGCTTAGCTCCTATCACAAAGTAGAGAACCTGTGGTTCTCCAGATACTGCTGAATTTCAATCCTCCTAAACGCTGCTCAGAAATAATGCTCTTTTGAGCCACAAGTTTCTAAAGTGGCTGGTGAAAATACACAGGGACTACACAACTTTTGTTCTAACAAAAGATATTCTTTAGTCATTATATAGACTTACAGACTAGAAGTCTTCAATTTATACAAAAACCTTTCAAAACTATTCAGCCATCATCATGTCTTCTGATAGTGAATGAATTACATTATGCCCCTGTACATTTTATACAACTTTAAGAAATATTTTATTTATTTATTGTGAAATAATAGTAAGAGAAGGTAGGCAAACTTTCATATAGTCTTTGACCAACATATACCCATATATGGGGAAGGAAGGAGGTAGTCAGTACATATTGTGAAGTAAATTATTATGAATATAAATATTAATGTGGCTTTCCAAAATTTCAGTTTCATAACATCTCTTCTGACCCCCAATAAGCATGTTTAACACTGTTCAGCCATTTCAGAAGTGTTCTGAACTGGGTCATGTTCCAAATATTTCTGGAACAAACAAAATAATACCAAAAAGGAGAATATTTGTAGCTCAGGGTTGACATGACTAAGGAGTGCAGTGGAGGTGCATCACATTGCACTTCTGCTAGTACTGATGATGTTACCTAGTTTTGGTAATGAAACATCTGCAAGAAAACAAGCAAGCTCAGAAAGCACCAAGAACAAAACAGTGTTAAGCAATTTCTAGTTAACTTAATACGACTCATGTTGGCTTTGAAACCTTTTGCACATCTCTAACATTAAATCTGAGTTTGTTTTTAGTTTTTTCATATGCTGTGTCCCTAAATAATTTTAATTAAAGGCAATCTTAGTTGTAAAATATTATTGGATATTTAAATACATATTACAAAATGAGACAAAAGTACTTCACAGTGTTGAGGGATGCATTATTAAAGTTTTTCACAAATAATAACAATAATTACAATTACAATTTCAGGGTTTGTTCGGCAGCAGCAGCCTTGATGGGGGAAGCAGCCCTATGGTAAAACCTAAAGGTGACAAGCAGGTGGAATATTTAGACCTGGATTTAGATTCTGGAAAATCTACTCCACCTCGCAAGGTAAACGCAACTACATAGCTATCCACAGATAATTTAGCTGCTGACAATGAATCATTTTATTTGTCAATTACAGTTGAGGTCCATTTTTTGGGATTACCAAAATCAAGAAAATACAATTATTTGTTATTTGTCACTATACTGATAAGTTTAGAACTTTTCTTTTAGCCAACTTTCCAAAGCTGAGTAAAAAATGACTTTTATTCAAACACTAATGAATGTGCGGTATATACCTATTTACCAGTAGTTGCTTTCTTCTTCTTCATAAACTTGGATCAAGAGTTTATAGCCCAAGCCTCTAGTTTGAAAGAATGGAAGTGAGGAATAAATAAATAAGAGTAATTATTTGCAAAAAAAAGTATCCCATTTTTTCCATTAGATATGTCTGCTGAATCACATTCTCTTCTGAAAAGAAAGCCTTTCATTTGTGGAAAGTACTTTTATGTTACATTGCCTTACTATAAGTCTCTCTCTGTATGTGCCTTAAACTCATTGCTGACTCCTGAAAACTATCTGGACAAGTTTCTGCAGTTTCCTTAGCAGCATTTTCAGAAGTATTTTGTCACTCTCTCTTTCCTAGGGCTGAAATAGAGTGACTTGCCCAGGGGGCTTTGTGCCAAAGGCAAGTCTAAAAGTTTCCATTTCTTGCCCACTGCCTTATCCACTATACCAACCTCTTTCTGTTATTCTCTTTTAATGTCTTGTTTTGTTTCTTTTCCAGAAAAAGAGTAGTGTTTCTGGCGGTAGTGTGGCTGATGAGAGAGTCGATTATGTTGTTGTTGACCAACAAAAAACATTAGCATTGAAGAGTACAAGAGAAGCTTGGACAGATGGAAGGCAATCAACAGAGTCTGAAACACCAACAAAAAGTGTGAAATGAAAATAAATTTTTTTGACGTCCTGTTTAAATATTCTTAAAGAGAGCCACCATTAACTGAGAGAGAAGAATACTTCAATGAATTATTTTTCTTCAAATATTTCAATATCAAGCTGATGACAACATGGAATAAAACAGTAGCCTATGGCAAATCTTAGTGATTTTCATGATGTAAAATAGTGTATCTTGGGTCTGAGAAAAACATTTTGATCTGGAATTAACTATTTGATAGTATTACAATGTTGTATGCACTTTTTCCTTGTTAAAATGGTGGTTCAGCTTTCTCCACCTAATGTACTTTTAACATCCTCCTTTCTCCCCCTGACACTACTATATAACATTCTAGGAAGTAAGCTATGTGTATGATATTGAAATTAAGGTCTGAGGTGCATTTTAATAGCTCAAAGATCAATTAGAAAAAATAGTTTCACAATTTTAATCTACTTGAACTGTCAAAAGATGATTTGTTAAATGCCTATGTTTTATATTTAATACATGCAAAGAATATTTCAAACTCTACAGCAGTGGTTCTCAACCTGTGGGTAGGGACCTCTTTGGGGGTCGAATGACCCTTTCACAGATGGTCTTAGGAACCGAGACACCAATTTTATGGTTGGGGGCCACCACAACATGAAGAACTGTATTAAAGGGTTGCGGCATTGGGAAGGTTGAGAACCACTGCTCTACAGGTTGCCTTCCTATCAGAAATGGCTGTGAGTGAGTAATAATAGGCATGTTTCTGGATCTACTCTAATGTCTTATTCAATAATGCATTAATTAGAGGAGGTCCTTTTGAATTTTCACTGAGAACAGTGTTCTTTTTTTTGCCGAGCAAAGATTCTGCAGGGAGGGATCTTTGCCCAGAATATCACATAAATCTCAATATTATTGAAGGTATGCAGGAGTGACTGATCTCACTCTTTAACTGCAAAGTGTAATATTTACTTCATTTACAAAAAAAGAAACTATGACATCAGGTACGTACCTAGCCCCACATTGTGCTAGTTCACATATCAGGTTCAAACAACGTGCTTTTAATTTTCTACTGCTACCAAGTCTTTGAATTGGTTTTTAGTATGAAAATTCATGAGGCGGTGTGACATTCACTGTTTATAGTACTAGAAGATACTGTGATTTTTGTTTTGTTTTGTTTTGAAATCAGACCGCAATACAAATGGAATTATTATGTCTTGGCACCACATGAATCTTTTTAATGATCCTTGTTATTCCAAGTTTCTTGCTTGGCCTTATATTTAAATTCCTGTGTAAGTGGTATTTTTAACATCTTGTTCTTTTTTTAAAGGAAAACACAAGATTTATCCCATTTTTAAAAAAAGTTCTTCAGGTACAGAATTCATTTTGAATACTTTGATTTATTGAATCACTATTCTTATTCCAAATAGTAAGCTGCTTCAACAGCCAAAAAGAGAAACACTAATTCTCTTTAAAGTACAACTTAAAAAAATAATAATTAATCATGGTGGAAAAATTTACTAATTCATTCTTTTGTAGTTGTATGTTGCATTTCTCAAACTTCATAAATACTGAATAAAGAAAGAAATGCTGGCCTTAATATTATATCTAATTTTCCAATCCCATTCCAACTTAATAGTTTGTAAATTTTCTTTATTTCTAACAAGGTTTCTTTTTAAATTAGAAATATTTTGGTGTTTTAAATGTTTTTTAAACTAAACATTGCATTTCGAGATGAATTTTAAATAAATCCAAGTTGTTCTGCTTCATGTGTGCAATTCATTGATTGAGAACCATAACATAATTGTTAACCCTTAATAACTTCAGTATGTAGATTATTAAATAAGATAACCTATTAAAAATAATGATGGTAGTTTTTTCAAACTGAAATGAAAGGATATCTTCAAAAGATGTCTACCCAGTTTTTAATGCTTCTACTACTGAGCCCATCTGTTCATCAAAATTTTCTGAGTAGATGTACCTGGATGAGCCATATAGCCTAGATGAAGACAATCAAAACAGCAACAAAAAACCACAACAGGTCCTCCAAGACAATATGAAATCTAAAGTCAGGTTTTAAGAGCTTTCAGAACTAATAAGAGAAAATGTATGGTCCTTATATCAAGGGAGATATTCTTCCAGAGGACAGGGGACATAGCAGAGAAGGCTTGCTCAATATGATAATGGAGCCACACATACCTGGAACCCACACATTTTGATGGACAGAAACAAATGGTCTCTCATATCCAGGGTCTACTCCATGTAGGACTGTATATGTTAAAACAAGCCCGTTGAATTTCACTCAAAACTGACTGACAATCCATGTAGCTTGTAGTGGCAATGACTCATGGATATATTAAGAAGTGCCTGTTATTTTTTGTGCTAAAGCATTTTGAACCACCTGGACAGCTCATATAATAATAATTCAGTCATGGGGTGAGCATACCAGGAGTAAATGATTGAAGGCACTCCTGACTGAGAAATGGGTGTAACTGGCACCCAATCTGAACTTGTGCAAAGGCCCTTCTGGCCACAGCTGTCACCTGCTGTAAGCTGCAATTCTATAAGGAACTACAACTTGTGTACCAGTCTTCAATGGGGATGTGCTGCCTGGTCTAAAAACAACTAGTGTCCTCCAAAAATGGAATTGTGGTAAAATGAGAAGATGATCAAAATATATGCTGCTGTGAATTCTTGAATGCAAAGGGATATATAAGTCTAAAAAAATAAATTAGTTATAGAAGTTGAGATCCATGTAAATATAAGGTACTCTTGAAGTATAATGTCAGCCATAAGATGTACAAAGTGAAAATGCTACTGTTCAGAGCATGGGGAAAACTAGCTACAAATTGTCTCTTGCAATGATCAATGGCCAATCAAGAAAGGAGTTGATATTGAATTTTGTTTTAAAACACTTGTTCATTTCTTTGTTTCATGTTTTTAATTTGGAGTACATAATCACATTTTAAAAATAATGAAATTAATATTTTCTTAAGAAACCACTTCTAGCAGATCCACCCTACCAACAGAATGAAGCAGGCCAAATGCTTTTTTTTACTTTGCTGCTCAATATCATTTTTTCCTGAGATGGGTGGATGGATGGGTGGTAGATGGATGGATGGATGGATGGATGGATGGATGGATGGATGGATGGATAGATAGATAGATAGATAGATAGATAGATAGATAGATAGATAGATAGATAGATAGATAGATAGTGCTACAAAGCTCAAAGCCTACCGAGCAGTAGTGTTAACTACCCTGATGTATGCCAGTGAGACTTGGACTGTATACGGGAGGTACTCCAGGTAATTAAACCACTTCCACATGACCTGCCTCCATAGAATTCTGAGGATCCAGTGGCAGGACAAGGTGCCAGACACAGAAGTCCTCTCCAGATCAGTTCACACCCTGCTGGTGAAAGCCCAGACACACTGGGAAGGCCATGTTGCAAGGAGGCCAAACCATAGCAGCCCCAAACAGCTCCAAGGAGGCCAAACCATAGCAGCCCTAAACAGCTCCTCTATGGTGAGCTGTTTCAAGGAAAGTGATAGCATGGGGGACAAAGGAAGCGATACAAAGGCTCCTTCAAGCCCCTGGATATTGACACCACCTCCTAGGAAACCCTGGCACAAGATTGATTGACATGGCACACGCTGATCTGCCAGACATCTGAGAACAGAAGAACAACCATAGCACAAGAGAAGCGAGCACTCCGCAAAGCCAGAGCTGCAAATGCTGCAACAATGGTATCCACACATGTCTGTCCAACATGTGCCTATATAGGTCTTACCAGCCACCTGTGGACCTACATCATGGCCAGCCCACAACCTGTTAGATGTCAAGGTTCTCTTGAAACATGATGGACGAACATCGCCTTTGTATTGTTAGAAATTATACAAGTGTTTTACCAAACATTAATCCATTCAAATTATAAATTATCTGATACCAACAGATTTGAAAAAGCTTTGGTTGTATTTAGTTTATACAATTAATTTCAACATTATTTCTTTCAAGCTACAGTTTTGGAGGTTTGTTCTGATTTGCTTATGTGTTATAAAATCATTTTTCAAACTTTTAGGCTGGAAAGTAAGAATTGAGCAATAGCTATCCTACTTAGTTTCACTGTTCTTATTTTATATATTGCTGACAGCTGACATTCTATACTGGATATAAATAACAAAACATTTAAAAATGTGGTTTGCATTTCAGTGTTTCACTTCACTGAATAATAAATAACCATATTTTTGACAGATTTTTTTGCTACATTATGAAGTAATCGCTACTTAACCTAGAAACCTTCTATTATTAAATGTCTAGAAGACTGAGCAAATGTACCATTTTTTGCATTCTTACCTGTAAATAAAATCTAAATCTTACTAAGAATTCAGAAAATCTTCACAATACTACAGTTCCCATGTTTTTCAGCAGGAGTTGAACAAGAGAACTATTGAGTTCATGTTGCATGAACTCAGTCATTGTGCTTTATAAAACAATGTGAAAAAACCCCCAAATTGCTTTTAACTGCATTATCTTGGTAAGTGCATTATGCTAATATTTTAAACCTTTAAATATGTATATTTTAACTATCTTTTTGGCCATGGGCAAATCAATTCAACTTGTTGCTAATGAGAATTAAAAAGAGAATGTTTTAGAAACAAAGATAAGGTATTGGAAAGTATAAGTATAGCTGACATGCCAGTGGCAAAGGATGCTAGGACAATGGTATAAATGATCACTGTTTAATCATCCTTATTTTTTAAAAAACAGAATAAAACTGAAATCCACCAGAAACTATCAAAAGTCTGATGTCATTTCTTTTCTTAGTAGTGGTTTCATGAACTTTTTCAGATCCTGGTCAATACAATGGCTGGATTCACACATTGCACTAATTACAGTGTGGTTGGTTGGCTTAAGGCTATAATTGGATTTGACAAATTGGAAGTGAATTTATGGTTCCGTTATAAAAGCCATAAACCATGCTAAGCAAAAATTCTAAACTAAGTCAATGTTCCTTTTCCTGAAAAATTGAATAAAAAAAATTAAAAAGAAGTTAAAAAAAAGATTAAAAGACCAGGAGTAAATTATACAAAAATTTAATCTGATGAAATTTATTTACATATTGAATGTCAAATGAATAAAAAAAATCAGTGAGGTTTATGCAGTAATTAAAGAGACACCCACACAAGCAATAACACAGATACACCAAACTCAGCAGGCACTAAGTAACATCAAGGATCTATACACTCTTGGAGTAAATGTCAATCTGGGTTCAGTTTCACGTGGGAAGAAAGACACTGGAAACCTGGAGACTGCTTGGAAAGATGGTTTAATGGTGGACAGGATCACATGGTTTGAGGTCCTGGGAAAAAAAGGGGAAGAGATGCTGAGAGTGCCTGGGTTTTATGCCCTGTCTGGGCTTTTGAATTTGAGCTTGCATTCTGATTGGTTGTCAGACTCCATGGGGACATGCACGGATAACTTTGTAAATTGTCTGTGTCCTAGGCTTGGTTGAGCCTTGCTGGGTGATGTAATCTTACTAGGTGCCATGTGGTGAGTTCTGTTGCTAGATTAAGGTGACCAGATTTTAACATTGGTAAAGCGGGACACCATTGACGGGTGTGTGTGTTCTTGATTAAAAATTTGGTCCAAAAGCCTCTTTCTTGACAGCGCTTTCAAGAAAGAGGCTTTTGGCCGCTCTGGTGGTATGTCTGCCATACACACACACACACAAAGAATCCCAGACAGACAAACAAGCAGCTTCCCCACGTGGGCTTTGTTCTTAACCAACAGCGGGCAAAGGGAATAGAGAGAGGGGGCGATGAGGCTGCCTTTTGCGCGGAGAGCAGGAGCTTCACCAACTGCAGAAAGGTGCCCCGGGGCTGGGATCCAAGGCGCGCTTAACTAGGCGAGGAACTTGTGTGGACCCGCCGGTGCGTGGGAACTGAGGAAAAGAATGGAGGGGAGGGGGGCATGCAGAGAAGAAGAAGCGTGCCGAGCTGTCATCGGGTCTGCTGAAGCTTGCGAGGGAGATCTTGAAGCGGAGGATCCCAGGGCTGCGGATGCAGGGCTTTGATCTTGTGATTCTGGGATCAGCGGCCACGAGGGATTGGCGAGGATGACCGGCACTTTTTTCCTCAGCCCTGAACTGGGTTTGATTCCCAGCATGCTTCTTGATCGGCTGAAGAGAATGTGATCCAAAAAGAAAAGGAAAGTGTTTGAATTAGGACAGGCAAAGACAAGAATTCCCGCTTGAGGGAAACCCGGTGGGTTTAAATTGAAGTTCGCCTGTTCTTCGTGTCAGCTGCCCTCAATTAGGGATCCCATCTAATTCAAGAGATCTTAATCCATTAATTGGCCATTTTTCTGGGATAATTGATCCCCAGGCTCCAACAACGCTGTCAAGCGTTGTCAAGAAAGAGGCTTTTGGCTGCTCCGGCGGTATGTCCGCCATTAAAATGGCCAATTAATGGATTAAGATCTCTTGAATTAGATGGGATCCGTAATTGAGGGCAGCTGTCATGAAGAACAGGCGAACTTCAATTTAAACCCACCGGGTTTCCCTCAAGCGGGAATTCTTGTCTTTGCCTGTCCTAATTCAGACACTTTCCTTTTCTTTTTGGATCACATTCTCTTCAGCCGATCAAGAGGCGTGCTGGGAATCAAACCCAGTTCCGGGCTGAGGAAAAAAGCGCCAGTCATTGTCGCCAATCCCTCATGGCCACTGATCCCAGAATCACCAGATCAAAGCCCCACATCTGCAGCCCTGGGATCCTCTGCTTCAAGATCTCCCTCGCAAGCTTCAGCAGCCCCGATGACAGCTCGGCACACTTCTTCTTCTCCGCATGCCTCCTCTCCCCTCCATTCTTTTCCTCAATTCCCACACACCGGCGGGTCCGCACAAGTTCCTTGCCTAGTTAAGCGCGCCTTGGATCCCAGCCCCGGGGCTTAACAGCCTAACCCAGAAAAAAACATTACCACTACAATTAGGTGAATATCTGCGCTTATATAACTTTAACTTATTTGTCAGTGCACAATATATGTACAATGAGATTGATTGAGCTCCATGTCTACCGATGCATCAGTGCAAGCATTTTATCTACAAGTGCATTGCACACGTGCAAAGTACATGTCAATAAAATCAACGCCGTCCTCCTTGCAATTGCAGCTTTCCCACGTAATGAAAGCTCGCAGTCAAAGAGAAAAGAAAAGCGCTTTCAACTGTCCAATTCTATTAACTTTGAATCTGCAGAAAACACAGCGCGGCTCCTCCTCAGCCAGCTCCCCCACAGTGAACCACGCGGAGCTTCTCGCGCGCCACCATTTTTCCCACACGAGCCAACCTCCAACCTCCATGCCCCTCCCCTCTGGAAAATCCAGGAAGAAACAGTCGCTACTTCTCTAGCCGAAGTATTTCCTGGAGCTCTATTGTACTGGGTCATCTTTTCCTATAAAAGGAAGTAAAAGGGGGGGGGTCCGTTTTCTTGCTTTCCTGTTTTAATATCTTCAATGAAAGTACTGAGACATAGAGAGGGGTTAGACAGAGTGTCTTTTGTGTTGCCCGGTTAGGATTTCTTAAGCAAATCCACTGCGCTTTCAACATTAAACCAAAATCGGGACTTTTTTAAAACGCCGCAGGACGTGGGACAAATTGTGAAAAATCGGGACTGTCCCGCCAAAAATGGGACATCTGGTCACTTTATGCTAGGTGGGTCCTATTATGTCCTGGAAGCCATGTCTTTTGTGTTGTAGATAAGCTGTTCCAGGCATTAATTGCCCATTAACAAAGGTGTGTGTGGGGGGGGGGGGATGAGTTTCTGTCTTCCTTTTAGGGGAAATATTCTGCCCTTTTAATATTTCCTAAAATATCTAATTTTCCTAGGAGAGGGGTGGGTGCTAAATTCCTATAATACAGACTATTAGAAAGCAATTAACGAATGTAAAAATGACTGGATGGAAACACAACCACCCCAGGAGTAATTAATTGTATACTTTGAACATGATAATCACAAGATTTGAATTGGGATAGGAAGAAAAAATATGGCTCTGTGCTTTAGGCTTATAGTGATTCCATGATTTTTATGTGAGATATAAAGTAAAAATAACTAAAATAGCTGAAGTCTACTGATGTTTTGTATTCCTGCTACACATTTCATTTCATATGTTAGCGATAAAATGTATAACACTGGTAACTTCTTGGAAAGAAGTAGCAATCTACAAATTCTTATCTAAAAATAAATGTTTTTATAACCATACAAAGCCAATAAGTGTAACTGGAAAAGATTTCTTATATATCACTGGTCCCTTACTGATCACAATAGTTGTATTAGATAGCCATAACTAGAATATCAAACAGTCTACTCATGTGATAGTTTTATTCATAGATTTCCTACATTTGGACTGCAGAAATCCAGATAAAAAATTACAGAATTAACATTTTACTGCCATCTAGGGTTCAGAATTGATGCAGCAAATGCCAAATACATTACATTCCATTTAATCTTCTAATGTGATTTTCTAGTCCTATTATGATTACGCAAGAGTTGCAGTCTATCAACTTCCTCTGAAGACACTGAAACACAATTTCAACTGCCATTTCAACTGCCACTTGTTAGATTTGGGGCTCAATAAAATGATGTTGAATGATCAATATTTAAACACTTGAAAATGAAGATTTTATATCCAGATCATATAGCATCTCGACGGTGCTTTTCCAAAAGACACTGGACTTTGTCTTTGAGGAAGATGTTTTGCTTTTCCATAGTTTCAAAGATCAGCAAATTTTACTGAGATTCTAATGTTCCTGAACTCACATAACATAGAAAATCATCAACATGAACACCTGTATTAATTCATTCATCCATCCATCCATCCACTGTTATCTAACTATAAATTAATCCATTTAGATGGAAGATTCTTTCATTAAACCATTGTGTCTGTATACCAAACCCTAACTAGTGATATATTGTTATTGTACATTTTTGTTGATTATATTTGTTTGTTGAAAGAAATCTCCTTCTGGGTTCAGCTCCAAGTGGGGAAAAAGACACTGGAAACATGGAGGGCACTTGGAAAGATGGTTTAATGATGGACAGGACCACATGGTCTGAGGTCCTGAACAGAAAAGGAGGAGGTCACATGCTTCCAGATGTTGGGTAAAGAAGAAAAGAGAGAAAAGGGCTGAAAGTTCCTGGCTTTATATTCTCTATTTGGTCCCATCTCCTTGTTTCCTGTTCCTGTGTAAGAAATGTAGTCTGATTGGTTATCAGACTCTCATGGGGCCATGCAGGGGCAACTCTCTAGGCCAGTGTTTCTCAACCTGGCGACTTTAGGTCCTGTGGACTTCAACTCCCAGAATCCCACAGCCAGCAGCTGGCTGGGGAATTCTGGGAGTTGAAGTCCACAGGACTTAAAGTCGCCAAGGTTGAGAAACACTGCTCTAGGCTGTGTTTTGAGTCCAAGTTTGAGTTCCCAGATGCCATATGGTGAGTTGGGTAAAGGGCTAATACTATCATGCCTTAATCCCATCACCCTGGAGCTGAAAAGGGAACTATTTTGATATGTAGAATAGACTGGCCCAGGCTTTTTTAATGGCCCATTAACAAAGGTGGGGGCTATTAAGAATGAGTCTGTTTCCTGCCTAAAAACATGTTTCCCTATTTCTTATCCAGGGAAATATAATTGTTAGATACCAGAATCAGTTACAATGGTTTACATCAAGGTCCTCTATTCCGACGGGAACAGAGATTCAACTTGATTGGTCGAAGGGTCTGACAGCTCCCTATAAAAGGGGTACTGTCAGACTGAACCTTCACTGGATTGTACATAGTTGTTTCAGAGTTAATAAAGAGCTGTTGCTGCCTAAGCCTGAGTGTGCCCTTCCTTTACCCGATCTAACACAGGCGACGAAGGTGGGATTGGAAGGCAACTAGGCAAACAAAAAGAGCACAACAATCCAGCAAGTAAATCCAGCTCAGAGCTCGGCGCAGCATCGAGCAGCCATCTTTGAGCGGCAAATTCAAATGTGCTCAGGGACACAGGATGTCAATGCATGCCCCACTGACTCCGTACAACCCATTCACCGAGCACTGGAAATCCTACATGCTGAGGTTCGACTGCTTCCTAGAAGCCAACGACCTTATGGGCCTTTTTGAAGGCTGGAAAAATAATATGTTCCTGAGCTACTGTGGACGAGAGGTGTTCAAGACAGCAAAGGACTTGTCTGAGCCAACGCCACTCCAATCGGTCGCTTGGTTGGTGCTACAACACACGCTGAGGACACACTACGCTCCCAGACCATCTAAACACATCCGAAGGCACAAATTCAACATTCGTAACCAGAAACAGGGTGAATCCATCAATGAATATGTTGCAGCGCTCAGAAAGGCCGCAGCATACTGCGAGTTTAGAGATCTCGATGAACTTATATTTGACCGTATCATATGTGGTGTTGGAGACATTGGCCCCAGAGGAGACTACTAGCGAAATCTAATCTGACGCTCCAAATTACCCTAGACGAAGCCAGGGCCACTGAGTCTGCCATTAAATCAACTGAAACCCTGCAGCACCAAAACAGTCCTAAAAGCGCACGGAAGAGCACAAGCGTGCATCGCGAGGCTACAGAGCCTGAAGGCTCAGAGAGCGAAGATGACAACTACCGCATGCGCAGTAACTGCACCAAGCCAACGCGAAAATTCAAACCGTATTTCCCGCCTTGCGCCGGCTGCGGAGGAAACCATCTCAGAACACATTGCTGTTTCCGCAATGCAATCTGCCAATGCTGTGATCGAAAATGGTACATCACCAAGGTATGCAGAAGCGATCACCCCGCTACAACCTGGAAGCCCAGAAGCCGACCTAACTGCCAGCAGAGGCCCAACCAAGGGACATGGCAGCTGCTACCATGGTGAACAGAAGGCAACACCAGAGTCATCTACCACACCTTCATAGGGCAAGCTTGCACGAAGCAGCCAAAAAAGCTGAAAGTCACAGTCCTCATCGAGGACTTTCCATGCGAAATGGAGATTGACACTGGGTCATCCTTGACCATAATGCCTTGGGCAGCACTCAAGCAGGCTATCCCTAGCCTTAAGAAGCAGCATCTACGGGTTCCTGACATCCACCTTCACGACTACCAGGGGAACCGAGTTCCCATCGTGGGCTAGGGCACCTTCCGGGTGAAATTCAAGACTTTCTGCGGCCAGCTACCAGTGACGATGGTCAACAGAGACCTGCAGAGACTCCTGGGGCTTGACTGGTTCAAAGCCCTGGGCCTAGAAGTGACCAGAATCAATGCCATACGAGATAAAAGCACTGAGGAACTCCTTAAGGAGTTCGAGGATGTCTTTGGCACCAGTCTAGGTAAGTATGTGGGGACCCCAATATCTTTTAATTTTGACCTCAACGTAGCCCCCATCAGGCTGAAACCCAGGAGACTACCTTTTGCTCTCTGCCCTAAAATTGATTTGGAATTGGACAAATTGATAGGCCAAAGAATCTTAGAGCCGGTAGATCACACGCTGGGAGACCCCTATTGTGACACCTGTCAAGTCTGATGGGTCTGTTCACATCTGCACGGACTACAAGTGCACAATAAATAAAGCTTTGCAACAAAGTACTTACCCTGTACCCATTGTACAGCATTTACTACATTCATTAGGCCCCGGAAAAGTTTTCGCAAAATTAGACATGGCGCAGGCATACCAGCAGTTGCCTGTAGATGGCGCTATGGTGGAGGCCCAAACCATTGTGACGCACAAGGGTGAATTCAAATGCAACCGCCTGCAATTCGGAGTTAGTATCGCCCCTGGACTGTTCCAAAGTGTCATGGAACGGCTTTTGCAAGGGATTCCAGGAGTCATCCCCTATTTTGACAACATCTTGGTATTGGCTGCAAATAAGGTGCAATTATTTAAAAGATTGAGATCTTTTCTGGCCAGAATCAGAGACAAAGACCTCTGCTTCAAAAAGGCAAAATGCCAAATTAACGTGCCAAGGGTTAAATTCCTAGGGTACCTCATCGATGGCTCTGGGATTCATCCGACCGACAAAAGAATTAAGGCAATCCAGGATGCCCCTATACCTCGCAATCAGACCGAGCTGCAAGCGTTCCTCAGGCTCCTTAACTTCTACAGTGTCTTTCTCAAACAGAAAGCCACAGTTGCTGAACCTTTACATTGGCTTCTCCCAAAGAACACAAAGTGGTCCTGGGGCAAAGCCGAAGCAGTCGCATTTGCCGCGGTGAAGAGACTGCTGTCAGTGGACACGTTTTTGGTCCAATACAGCCAGATCCTGCCACTTGTGCTAACGTGCAACACTTCCCTGTTTGGCGTCAGAGCTGTCCTCAGCCACCACATACCCAATAGAACCAAGGCGCCCATTGCCTATTACTCATAAACCTTGTCTGCTGCCAAGCGGAACTACAGCCAACTGGACCGGGAGGCTCTGGCTGCAGTCGCCGGTGTTAAAAGGTTCCACAAGTACTTCTATGGCTGCGATTTTGAACTCATCATGGACCACAAATCACTACTGATCTTGCTGGCTGGAGACTGGCCTACTCCTGCTTCTTTGTCGCCACGAATGACCAGATGGACAATCTTCCTCGTGGCCTACAGTTATCACCTCGTCCATCAACCTGGCTCTACATTGGGGCATGCCAATGCCCACTGCCTGAACTGCTTGCAGACTCTACCCCCGAGACGCCAGTCCTCCTCATTGACTGCCTAGAGACTGGTCCTGTCCGTCTAGTGACATTGCCCGCCACTCTGCAAAAGACTCTACACTCAAACAGGTTTTGAACCGGGTGTGGAGAGGGTGGCCCAAAGGGCTTGTCGGGTCTGAATTTAAAATGTTTTACTGCAAACGTTATGAACTGTCTGTAATAAATGGTTGTTTACTGTGCAGGGACCGGGTCGTTGTTCCACCCAAACTGCGCATTGCAATATTAGAGGCTTTGCACGTAGGGCACCCTGGAATTTTCAGGATGAAGTCTTTGGCCAGGAGTTACATGTGGTGGCCTAACATGGACAGGGAGAAAGAAGAATGGGTGGCTACCTGCACACCATGCCAGGAGTCCAGACCAGCTGCCCCAGAGGCGCCTGCTAAGGAGTGGGAGTGACCTCAAGCACCATGGTCTAGGGTGCACATAGATTTTGCTGGCCCAGTTCACGGCCAGACTTTCATGGTAGTTGTGGACGCCTACTCAAAATGGCTAGAAGTAGTCCACATGACCTCTACCATGGCAGAAGTGGTCATCAAGGCACTACGGAGATTTTTCTCCACTCAGGGCCTGCCCAATGTCTTGATCTCTGACAACGGGCCCAAATTTAGGGCCATGCAGTTTGAGACCTACTTAGCAGCGTAGGGAATCAGATATGCCCTGGTTGCTCCATTCCATCTGGCCTCCAATGGTAAGGCGGAGAGAATGGTAAGATCTGCAAAAGAGGCCCTATCCAGGATGGGCACGGGTTGATCAATTCCTCCTCATACAGCACATCACACCAAGTGCTACCACTAGGAGAAGCCCTTCTGAGCTTCTAATGGGTCTCCAGCTAAGTCCCACTTAGACCGGCTACACCCAAATTACTCTGACTCATCACCCCCAGATTCGACAAGTAAAATAAGGAACTTTAGCGGAGGGGATTCAGTTTACACCCACAACTATGCTGGGGGAACTCTATGGATTCCTGCCACAGTAATAGGCATCACTGGACCTCGCTCTTACCTAGTAGAGCTCGAGGACGGTCAGAACTGGAGATGGCACGTTGACCAACTCCGTGGCTGCCTCTCCAACTCCAATCTTAGGCAACCAGAGATAACTCCTGCATGGGTTAGCCAAAGCCCTACACAAAAGGAGCACAAAGTCACTCCTTCCACAGACAACTCAAGCCCGAAGGTATCAGGGCACTTATCTGTTAGTGTTGCAGGCCCGCAGCGAGCTCCGAGCGAACTGGCTCTAGAAGCTCCAGGCGTGGCCTGGGAAAAGTTCCAGGAGCTTCCACCAGGAGAAGCCGCAGAGTCAATAGGTCAGTCCGACCTGACTGAAGAACACCCACCAACTGAACTGCGCAGGTCTGGGCGAGCCACCAGAAAGCCCGCCTACCTGAGTGAGTATGTCACAAGTCGATTGATCCCATCTAAGAGGGGGGGCGGTGTTAGATACCAGAATCACAATAGTTTACACCAAGGTCCTCTGTTCCGGTGGGAACAGAGATTCAACCTGATTGGTCGAAGGGTCTGACAGCTCCCTATAAAAGGGCTGCTGTCAGACTGAACCTTCGCTGGATTGTACATAGAGGTTTCAGAGTTAATAAAGAACTGTTGCTGCCTAAGCCTGAGTGTGCCTTTCCTTTACCTGATCTAACAATAATATTCTGCATTTTCAATATTTCCCAGGATATTTCATTTTCTAGGAGAGATGTGGGTGCTAACTTCCTACATGTTTTTACTACACAAGGTAATATGCTTTTATTTTGAAAAGCTTTATAGCATTTTAAGGTTTTGTTGTAACATAACCATAACCACATATAGCCTCTGAAAAATTTGCTTGCAACCACTTGATAGCACCAAATGGCTGCAGAAAATTCTTTAATTAGAGAAGTTTGCTATTTAATAGGGTTGAAAGAAATGTCCTTCTGGGTTCGGCTTCAAGTGGGGAAAAAGACACTGGAGACATGGAGGCTGCTTGGAAAGATGGTTTAATGGTGAACAGGACTACATGGCTTGAGTCCTGAACAGAAAAGGTGATCACATGCTTCAAAGTTGGGTGAGGAAGAAGAGAAGGCCCAAAGATGGGGCTTGCAGGTTTTTTATAATCTGTTCAACCCCACCTATCTGTTTCCTGTTCCTGTGTAAGAAATGTATTATGATTGGTTGTCAGACTCCCATGGGGCCATGTAGGGGCAACTCTCTTAAACTGTGTTTTGAATCCAGGTTTGGTTGAGTTCTCAGATGCCATGTGGTGAATGGATAAAGGCTAATCATGCCTTAATCCCATCACCCTGGAGCTGAAGGGGAGAACTCTTTATTATGTAAAGGGGCTGGTTTGGGCATCTTAATGGGCCATTGACAAAGGGGGATGGGCAGGAATCTGCAGGCAGTTACTCTGTCTTTAAAACATGTTTCTCCCTTTTCACATCCAGGGAAAAGTAATATTGTGACTTTTCAATATTTCCTAGGATATTTCATTTTTCCGAGAGAGGGATGGGTGATACCGTGTTTTCCCGAAAATACGATATGTCCTCTATAGCCATGCCACAATTTTCTGGTGGGCAAAAATATAAGCCCCCCCACATATAAGCCCCCTGGACAACACCCCACCTCTGGCCAGGCAGAGCACCGCTCGCCAACCTAGCAGTATCCTGAAGGTGTCAAGCCACGGGAACCTGGGGGGAGGCAAAGGTGATCACGTTGCTTGGTGCCTTCGGGATACCGCTAGATTGGTGAGCAACACTGTGCCCAGCTGAAGAGGGGAGTTGCTGGGTGGCTGCTCTCTTGCAAGCGGGCTCCCAAAGAGCTGGGCACAGCCTCATAGGCGAATGGCTGTGTTGCGCTGTCGCAGCAGCACAACCGAACAGCCATGAAGCGACCATGCTCATGAGCAGCCACCCAGCAAAGCCCCTTTGCAGCTGGGCACAGCACCATTCACGACCTAGGAGTATCGCCAAGCTGCGTAAGCGCCTGTTCGCCACTGCCCGGCTCCCACGGCTTGGCGCCTTCCAAAAGCCAGTGAATTGTGCTCTGTATGGCTGGAGAGGAGAGTTGCGTGAGCGGCTGTTCCACTCTCGCTCACCCACCTCCCAGCCTCACGATGAATGGCCCAGCTCTCATTACGGAGCCAGGGCACCTCTGCTGCTGCCGCCATCCCAGCCTAGCTTTTTCCGTGGCTTCCAACCCAAGTCTTTCGGCAGTGGCCTCTTTGGGCGCACACTCTATGGTTATGCTCTGCAGGCAGCTGGCCCTGGCAACCCCAAAACAATAAACCCTCCCCCCATAATAAAGCCCAAGCCATATTTTGTAGGTAAAAAGAAAATAAGACCCTGTCATATTTTCAGGGGAACACGGTAACTTTCTACAATAACATAGCCATAACTACATATAGCCTCTGAAAAATTTGCTTGCCACCACTTGATAGCACCAAATGGCTGCAGAAATTCTTTAATTAGAGAAGTCTGCTATTTAATGGCCCTCTGGATTTTTTTTCTATTGGATAGACTCGTTAATTTTTAAAAATAAATTATAATCAAACTACTGGTATGCTTAATATGACAATTAATATAATAGTGTCAGTTATATTTTATAATTTATAAGCTTAAGCTTCGGTATTATTTATGAAAATCAGGTTTATCAAAAATCCTAACAGCTATAAGTTGTTAACCCAGCTACCGTCCTAATTTTTGAAGCCTTCGCGAAAACGTGCCAATATTTTCCAAGTCGGGAATGAGGAAAAACCTGCAAGAGATTCTGCCAACAGGCAAAAATTGCCGGGAGTCGTGGTTCCGAAATAGTGGAAGGCTGCACAAATCTCCCTATTCTTACTGACTAAAAGATTTGAAAGACATGAAAAGGCTAAAACTCCACAACTTTTAAGATGTACGTATTTTAATGCATGGCTGGCTGGGGAACTCTGGGAGTTGAAGTCCACACATCTTAAAAGTTGCTGAGGCTGAGAAACTGTGAGCTAATCTTCCGGTACCTCGACTTCTCTTTTTCGTTGCCTCACATCTGCAACGGAATTGTAAGCCCCTCACCGATCTAATGACTCAAGGAGATTCCCGCTCCCAGATGTTGGACTCGTGGGCAAACTTCACCCATTCCTACCCCAAATACCGAGCACTGAGGGCCAAAGGAACCCGCCTCCTTTGCTTTAATTGGCCATTCAGGCTTTGGCTTCAGCCAATGTAAGAATCAGAACGGGCTTTTTTTTCCTTTTCTTTTCCCGTCTCCGTGTTTTCTTCCACACCCAGCCCGCGAGGCTGAGTCTCGCGATACTCGAGAGCCGGCTCGGTTCCTGGTTGGTGGGACCGCGTTGAGAAAGCCGGGGCGGCAGCAGAGAGAGCGGCCTGAAAGAAGAAGAAGAAGAAGAAGAAGAGAAAGAAAAGAGTCCGGTCCGAGTCGCGCGCGGAGGGAGTCGGCGAGAACTCAATTTCACTTTTGTGTTTAAAAGCGGGAATCGGGAGCTCGGCGCCCTCGGCGATTTCATCTCCCCGGACGGTGTTCACGATGTCTGCGCTGGGACCGGAGAACGAGAACGTGAGCTCCCTTTCGGGCACCGCTTCGCTTCCCATCGGCATGGAGAACCCAGGAGGGGCCCCGGCTTCCGCCGAAGGAGCGCCCGGGATCAATGACGAAGGAACGGTAAGGGGCTGGAAAAACCGGCGCTGTGGGGGCGACCCGCAGGTTCCTCTCGCCGGCTCAGGCAGGCAGGCAGGCGGGGAAGGGCGACGGGCAACGTGTGGCAGAGAACCTCGGCCGTTTCTTTAGACCGAATCTGGGAAGCGCTCGTAACCGCTGAGTTTCTCCGACCGAGTTTCTCGAGGTGGGGAGCCGGAGACAATAGGAAGAGCCGAGCGGCGCCTCCGGCGGTGGACGCCTTGGCAAGGCAAAAGGGGGTATCCCGATGGAGGCGAGCGATTTCCCCGGGGACGCCGCTCCTTTCTCCGGGTTAATCGCGCCGCCTCTACTGCTTCCCCCTCCCTTTTCTTTTTGTCTCTCAGCCGTTAATAACAATAGCAGTTAGACTTATATACCGCTTCACACAGTGCTTTATAGCTCCCTCTGAGCTGTTACCAGCGTCAGCCCGCTGCCCCCAACCCTCTGGGTCCTCATCGGGTCTTATCCCCTCGCCTCCCTGCTTTTCCTGCTTTTCTTCCACCGCAAAAGCTCGGTCGGCGGCGTGGTCCTGGCTGGGCTGCAGGTGGAAGGGGGCTTCCAAAGAAGCGGCATTGGCCGCGCAATGATGTTCGTAGCGAAGGCGTCCTTCCGTCGCTCATGGTCGGTTTAAGCATCCAGGGTTACCTTCCGTGTGGCACGGTGATAGCCTGGCTCTGGCAAGCCTCCAGTCGGGTCGCCTTAGCTCAGAGCTTGGAGGCTCCCTTGGCAAAGCGGCGTGGTTGGTGCTTGAGAGGCCTCAGCTTTCGGTGGGTGAAGCCGTAATCCTGTGAAACCGCTTCCCCTTGTTTTAACGATTAGGATGTGCAGGCGTCAAAAAAATGTTGTTGCCAGGCCCGGAGACCCCTGCTCTTGACTGTGGAAAGGTCCTTTGGACCCTGTTCCTCCTGGGGGATGTGCATTTCTGAGAAAAGGACCCTTCTCCACTTCTCCAGGGCTTCACCTGGTTTATTGTATTCCAAGATTTCTGCTCAGACTGTTGAAAAAAAACTAAAGATAAAGTTAAAATGTTTAACATAAATGTTAAAATGTACAAAAATACACAAACCCTCAAGGGTAAATTTTAAGTAATTGTTCTTAGAAAATTAACATAGGATCTTTTTCCTTTTCTATTATTTTGCTACAGTACATTACTTGGGGTGTTGGAAAGGCTAAAGGTTGTATTTACTGGTCTATTAATCTGAAATAAACCAGGAAATGCAACCTATTTGTAGGTGGATTCCAAGCAATTTTACTTCTAGGTGCTGCTAAAGTATCTACTGTATGTTGTTGTAGAATGTATTCAGAAGTGCAGCTGCATCAGTGTTTTGTGTCCCGCTTCTGTCATAAATCCCCACTTCCCAAATTTATATTAGTAGTGTTACCTGAAAACTGTACATTGAACAGTTTGAATACATGTCTTTTTAAAGTTACAGAATAAGATACATCAATGTTAGGCAGTGTCTTTCTTCACTGAGAACAATTACACATTTACATTAATAGTTTTTTGTGTTTGTACATTTTAATTTATATGTGTTCCTTATTTAATACTTACTTTTATATGTTACCCCATAACATATAAAAGTATGCGGGGGTGCTTGCATTTGACTTGCAGGGCTAGCCTAGAAATATTAAATGACCACCCCACAGTGCCCCTGACGGCCAAAATGGATCATGCCCACTGCCTACAGCCCGTTTTCATCTGGCAGAGTGTTGCAGGAGGCTGTGCAGGAGAAAATGGGCAGAAGGGATGCAGACGAGCCCCCCACCCACCCGCGGAGAATTACAATGCTGACCTGGCCCTCGAAGAAATCCAGTTTGACACCTCTGCTCTACTATATTTATATCCATAAAAGAACCTCACCATTTTTAATAACAGCTAATTCATATTACAAATTTAAAACACAATCCGAAGAAATATTATACTTTCTAGTATTTTGACCCTGCAGCGATGGATAACCTAATTAATATGGTCTTTTGTGTGTATTGGACATCTTGAAATACAGCTAGTCCTGTATTGAGCCTATAATTTATGTTGCTAAGTGAGACATTTGTTAAGTGCATTTTCCCCATTTTATTACCTTTATTGTCTCAGTTATTTTGAGAATCACTGCAGTTGTTAAGTTAGTAACATGGTTAAGTGACTCTGCAACCATCATAAAATTGATGGATTGAAATGAGGTCCTTGGTACTCTCTAAACTTGGTTATTTTCTTGTAGATGTTTCATTATTCAGTTTGTAGTTTCTTCTCTGACACACTCACTCTAGTTGTGAAACAAGGATAATTCTCATTCTTCTGGTTTTCTAAAAACTTGTAAAAATGTGGCTGTTCTGGATGGTCTTTGGAACTTGATGCTGTAGAACTCCAAGTGGCAAAAGTATTAATGTAATGTAATGCAATACAGCACCATGCAACACACACAACACAATATATAACTTTACTTTATAACTTTACTATTTATTATGTTTTATGTTATTAATGCATTGTCTGCATCCATTCTTTTTGTATCACATAGAATATGTCTTACTAATGTGGTTTATAAACTTATAAATACCGTGTTTCCCCGAAAATACGATCTACCCTGAAAACAAGCCCTAGCCCGATTTTCACGCCTGTGCCTAATATAAGCCCTACCCTAAAATAAGCCCTAGTTAAGCCCTGCCACCGTCTGGTTGTACAAGGTGAGGCAAGGTGCAGGTGTAAAACTCAATGGCACATATACCATGTAGCGGCCTGCCACGAGAAGCTGCACCGGTGCTATGGGCCATGTGGTGTCCTTCCTAGAGTGGCTCCACCGGCATGACAAGTCTTGCCCTTCTTTCCTAGAGCAGCTCCACTGGCCCAATGAGCTTTGTGACATCCTTCCAAGAGTGGCTTCATTGACAAGACCCGAGCTCCAGTGTCCCAGCAACAGAAGGGACAGCAGACAGGGAGGCTGGAGGCCAAGATGTGCTGAGAGGTTAGGTTGTTGCGGCCACAGGCAAGTAGATGTTGGGCCAAAACAGAGCTGGTGGTAGCAGTGCTCCCATTCCTGTCAGCCTCCGGACTTGCTGTCTCTTGCACGTCCCAAAAATAGGCCTCCCTGAAAATAAGCCTCTGCTTATTTCAGGGTCCCAAAGAAAATAAGTCTGGGTCTTATTTTTGGAGAAACATGGTATATACTTTTGCTGTATATAGTTTAGATTTCCAAAACAAATCTTAATGTTTGTAAAGTTATAAAATGTGAAAGAATAGTAAGAAATGTTATTTTTCCCTAGGAACTTGTTGGTGATGAATCTCTAGGAAAACAAAAAGAAAATCAAGAACCAGATCCTACATATGAAGAAAAAATGGTAGGTATTTTGTATTATAATATAGGTGATTACTTCAGGAGTTGACAGTTTGGTTCATGCACTGGGGAGCCAAGCATCTCAAACTTGGACTGCTCTATTAAAATAATCTTAATACTTTATCAATATAATTTTGGTTTATTTTGGAAGGCTTTTAAGAATGAGAAAAGAAGAGTTTGTTTCAAAGAAGCCACCTCCTATTCATAATCTTAAATTTCCTCCAAATTCTATTGACATTCCCCACCGTATTCAGCTACACAATTTCTAGCAGTATCATTGTAATGAGAAGGCTTCCTTGATGGCCCCAAAGATTGGATGCTAAATTATGGTATTTTCTGCTTTTGCCACACTTTATAATGGATTTTCAAATGCTAAAAACTAATTCTAAAATTTGATTTTTTTCATATAAACTTTCTTGTTTTCTTGCTAATCTTTATAACTTTATTGCAGCAAACCGATCGATCAAACAGATTTGACTATCTGTTGAAACAGACAGAATTGTTTGCACATTTCATTCAACCTGCTGCTCAGAAGACTCCAACTTCACCCTTAAAAATGAAACCAGGACGACCAAGAATAAAAAAAGATGAAAAACAAAATCTGTTATCTGTTGGAGAGTGAGTAACAACAGAGTTATATTTATTCTGAAAATGTGTCATTGTAAAATATTTTTAGCACCTTTGAGTTGCAATATGCAAAGGGCATCATTCAACTAAATAAATAAATGTGAAACAAAGATCATGATTGAATACAAATATGTAGATTAGTGTAGATTGTACTTAAATTGCCTGGGGAGGTCTACCTCTGATGAGAATTGATAGGGCCATATATGTGAATAGCATACAGCTTATAGTGCTTTGGAGCATTCTCTGAGTGGTTTACAGTCAGCATATTGCCCCCAACAATCTGGGTCCTCATTTTACTGATTTCGGAAGAATGGAAGGCTGAGTCAACCTTGAGCTGGTAAGGATTGAACTGTCAGCCAGCAGAATTAGCCTGCAATACTGCATTCTAACCACTGCACCATCATGACTCTTCACTGTGAAACTCTTTAATCTGGGAAGAGTTCCTATATAAGGAACTCTTATATAGAGTTCCTTATATAAGAACTATAGTGAAGTTTAAGAAAGCTTTAAAAAGAGTTTAAAAAGAGTTGCCAGGACCCTGTCTTTGAATGTCTTTTTCTCAGCATGTGATACAGGATTATCTCCTTTTACTCTTTCTAGTTTTGAGTTGGAGAGGAATAAAAATCTGCCTTTCATTAGAATTGATAGCAATTTTTCCTAATAGAGTTTCATATATGCATGTTTTGAATATTTTCAGAATAAGTGAAATTGCAGGCATGGTTTTAGTTCAGTTTCTGGTTTACATGATTGAAAGAAGGAAAACTGACATGGCAATGTGTTGTGATGAGATTTCATCCTGTTCTAACAACCTCATAATCCTTGTGGGGTGGAATCTGGGCAACTGAATGGAACTGAGTGTTTACTGGCCGCTGCCCTTCCTGTTGCCAGCTGTGATGAGATTTGATACTTCAGAAATAGAAAAATAGCCAATACTTCCTAAAAACCATATATGAAATATTTGCCTATAGAATAGAAGAATCATACAGAGCATAGTATAGCTGTAATTAATAATAGCAGGAAAAAGCTTAAGAATGGAGAATGAGTTAATGGCATCTTGGGCCTAGAATAACTGCCTCTCACAATTTGAATTTTTTTAATGGGTTGTTTTTTTCTTCAAACCTCAGATAATTGAATTTTTTTTAAAAATTTTTTTACTTCTTCCCCAACCAAATGTTTTACAATAATTTACTTGAGTTTTTAGGGAGTAATAACGTGGACAAAGTCATGAATCCTGTTACATAAACTCTTTTCAACATGGATTGGACTGGAAAGTATGAAAAGTTGTGATGGGTGCATTTTTTCATCCAAATAAGAGTTTAGCTAAGGAGCTTGTAATAGTTATTCAATGTAAAAATTTGGCTTATTTTTGAATCTATAATAGTTAACTGTTTATTTTCTTAACATTTCCATTGTTTCTAGTTATCGCCATCGTAGAACTGAACAGGAAGAGGATGAGGAGCTTTTAACCGAAAATTCCAAGACTACTAATGTATGCACTCGATTTGAAGATTCTCCATCCTGTAAGTAATATTTTTGTTGTTTACATGTGGCCATTGGGAATTATCCAAAATTAAAAGATTTTGATACTTCTTTGCTTATTTAGCATAATAGTATTTACACATTTGCCAATATTATCCTACTTAAATTAATATATTTTTTGAAATTTTATATGCTTCCTTTCAAAACAGAAGTCTTCCTAGAACAGATTAGAAAATACTCACTTTGTCATTTTGAATACAATTTTGCATGCAAACTTTTAAATATACTTATTCTGCTATCATGTTCTACTTTTTAAATTCATTATATCCAAGTTTTAATATAAAGAAATCTATTTTTTTAAGCAGTATGATTTAGTTGGTAAAAAATGAGAACATGTTTTAAATTTTCTACAACAAATTATATTTCCAAACTGTATTCTAAATTGAGCATCAAACTTATCTCTTCTAGAACTATTACAGAGAAATTATGTGTAAACTAAATCCATCCCCAATTAAATATGTGTGTAATAGAGATTTCAGGTTTTAAAGTTACACAATTTTAAAATATATGTTCCCATGTGTACTCAAAACTATTTTTCCTCCTTGATTTTGAATGTGTGTCGTGTATAACACAAATTCAGGGATTTGTGGTTTGCTGCTTCATAATGAACACTTTAATGGAGTATCATTTCTTGTGTTTGAGAACAGATAATTTATCTGTTCTATTAGTGGGAAGGAAGGGAGGCAAGTGGGATTCAAAAAAATATTGCTAATAAATACATCCATCCCTTTGTATCTAATAACTTACTATAATTTGAGAGGGTTTGTTTATCCTGTTGTCAAGATATATTAAAATGCCATGATAATTTGTTTTATAAGTGTATAACATTTCTTTTCAAACAGAAAATAAACAACATTATCTAGTTTTCTATTGATTAATCTTTGTAGAACAGTCAGTATTTTTATTCATTTGTAGAACAGTCAATAGGGGTCCAGGACCCGGATTGTTGGGGGCAATATGCTGACTCTGTAAACTGCTTAGAGAGCGCTGAAAGCCCTATGAAGCAGTATATAAGTCTAACTGCTATTGCTATTGCTATTATTCATTTGTACTCTATTCCTGTTTCTGATGTTGGTTAGCATTTTGTTTTGCAAACATTGCAACTAGTTGGTAGACATGAGAAAAATCCTGAATTACCAATGAGTTTGCTTTGTACACATTTAATTTAATCATAATGGCATAACACTTGGCATTTTATTCTGTTAAGAATATGGACTGAATATTAGTTTTTCCTCCTGGGGTATTGGGAATACTTACTACGAAGAAAATAAGAGGTGACTTTAATTTATTATTACGTGCTTCTGTCTCTTACTGCAGATGTGAAATGGGGAAAATTGCGTGATTATCAAGTCAGAGGATTGAACTGGCTCATTTCTTTGTATGAGAATGGCATCAATGGTATTTTAGCAGATGAAATGGTATGCTGAAAGCTGATTTTATTTAGAATTAAAGTGAAAAATCATATTTAATTTTAATTATTAAAGTTTGCCCGGTTCCTTTTTGTGAACTGTTGCTAATTGTTAAAATTGCTTATAAATTGTATAATAGCATGAAATGCAAATCACAGTGAATTAATTAAAGTGAATTAAACGTAGAATAAGAGCATAATATTTTTATGTCAAAATGTAGGCTTTCTGATTGTAGATTTTCTAGTCAGTCCTGTCCCAATATAAAAGGTACTGATATAGTTATAAGCCTAGTACTAGCAGATATATGTTCAGATTTTTTAAAAAAATCAGTGCTTATTATAATAGCAAATTGAAAGTTGGTTTTTTGATTTGCGTGGTAGTTAGGTAAAATATTTCTTATTTTATGTAATTAGTTCTGACTAGCGGTATTGAACCTAGATATTTGGGGAAAATGTGCTTTTAAATATTTGTAAAAACAAGATATATATTTTCTAAGGAATGTTATGTAATTATTTGATTGGCTTTTGTGAAGGTTTTCTATCTTGAGTAGAATTATTATTTAAGATAGCCTTGGTTCTGGAGCCAATACTGTAAAGTCTATATGAATTGCAGAATGTTTTATTTTATGTTCTGCAGTTCTCCTGGGTTTTATATTTTGAGAATGATATATCATGCAGGTTGCAGCCTTTTTTTCCTTTATAGTTAAAATTCTGAATATATAATGTTTTTATTATAAAGGATTATATGCTAGTGATAAGCAGTAGCATAGTTTTGAATGTTGATCTAATTAGAGATGGTTGTATATTTGAAAATAGGCTTTCTGATAATATAGTAGCTCATCATAAGAAAATTAACAATTCTTAATAGCACTTTCAGTAAGAATTTATGATATAGGATACAAAGATATATGCTTACACAGTTATACATTTTCTAAATGTAATATATTGATACATATCGACACTCACACCCACACTCGTAAAATTCCAAGATGGATAAAAGGCAGCTGGCTTGATTGATGTATAAAATTGCATTTAGTTGTTGCTGAAATCTCCCTTTAAAAATTCAGTGCACACACACACACACACACACACACACACACAAAAACACACACACGGATTTATATCTGTATTTATCTTGCTCTCTGATACAAATTAACTTTTTGTGTATATACATTGTTAACAGGGTCTTGGAAAGACATTGCAAACAATTTCTCTTCTTGGGTACATGAAACATTACAGGAACATTCCAGGTCCTCATATGGTATTGGTTCCCAAATCAACTTTGCATAATTGGATGAGTGAGTTCAAGAGATGGGTGCCAACTCTTCGAGCAGTATGTCTGATAGGTGATAAAGACCAGCGAGTGAGTATGAACTCAAGTGTGTTTCTCTACTAGTCATATATATGTTCAGTGACAATTAGCCTACCTGCCCATAGCAAAGTACTAGGGATTTGTAAGTGAAATTTCATGAATAGTGACTGACATGCCATTAAGTGAGACATCACAATGATTTCCTGCTGGCTTCTCCATTGACTCTGGTTGTCAGAAATAGGTTGTGAATTGGTGATCACATCCTAGATGCTGTGACAGTTGTAAACACCTGTTGAAAACTGCCTGAATGGCAATCAATGGCTGCAAGGGTACTGTGATGGTCATAAAGTAACATTTCCGCACCATCATAACTTCAAATGATCAATTGGCAGGGAAGTCACTAAAGGTCTACCCATGTCCTACTGTATTCCCCCAAGCAATAAGTGTTATGGAATACTTTCAAGTTTCTTATCAATTATATCTCTATTTGGCAAATGCATTTTTGCCAGGAGCCGTGGTGGCACAGTGGTTAGAATGCAGTATTGCAGGTTAACTTTGCCCACAGCCAGGAGTTGAATCCTGACATGTCAGGATTGACTTGGCTTGCATTCTTCCGAGGCCAATAAAATGAGGACCAGATTGTTGGGACAATATGCTGACTTAGTAAACTGTTTATAGAGAGTGCTGTAAAGCACTATGGAACAGTATATGTCTAAGTTCTTTTGCTATTGTTATTTTAGGGAGCTTAAACTTTGTGTACAGTATTGGAAGTTAAACTGAAATCTATTTCTAGCTGACATAAATGCTTTTAGATAAGTATTGCCATTTATAGAATGGGCTACTTTCTCAGGTGGCTTTTTGAATTTTACTTATGGTTTATTAATTGGCAAATTTTTATAATTTAGTCCTGTTTATCAAAGGAAAATGTATTGCTATATTTATTAATGCTAAATTAGCTAATATTAGGACTGTTGATTATCTATTATTTTTAAAATACACCCTTATTCCTGACATGACCTGTTGGAAATCCTGGTCAGAATGTTGATGCAATACAGTTTGTGAATTTTTGAATTAGCTTTTAGCAGAGTTACAAATTATCCAGAGTTTATACTTCTGTATGAAACCCTGAATCTCCCTGGTACATTAAAATTATATTATATCTAATTTTAGGAAACAAGTGGTAACAGATTTGAAATTATCAGGGTCACATATGGATGTATTTAATAATAACTAACCATAAAATAAAGATTCTGTGATATAATAATGATTATTTCTTTAAAAAATTTAATTCAATATTTTCTCTGATTCAGGCTGTTTTCGTGAGAGATGTTTTGTTGCCAGGAGAATGGGATGTCTGTGTAACATCATATGAAATGCTCATTAAAGAGAAATCAGTATTCAAAAAATTTAACTGGAGATACCTAGTTATTGATGAAGCCCACAGGATTAAAAATGAAAAGTCTAAGGTAATTTTAAATATCCTATTTAGGTAAGAATTTAAATTTTGCAGATTTCTTTCCTGTCAGATGTTTATAGTAATTCTTTTTCTTTCAGTTGTCAGAAATTGTGAGGGAATTTAAGACTACAAATAGGTTATTGTTAACTGGAACACCATTACAGAACAACCTGCATGAACTGTGGGCACTTCTTAACTTTTTATTGCCAGATGTCTTTAATTCAGCTGAGGTAATGTATGAAAATATTTGTAATGTTTAATGGTATCTTAATTAAAAATACGGCTGAATGAAAGATGATATGACATTTATGTAGATGAGGTGATTGGTAAGCAATTTGTGGATGAAGCCTCAGTGATCCTGATCTAAATAATTGTATCCCAATTGCTAATAGAAATAGGAAAATGATCATCATTTGGAAAACTAATTAAAGGGAACAGGTTCAGATTTGCCTCTTTAAATAGTTTTAAGCAACAGCACCAGCTCTGTAGGAATTTATTAGTTGAATTCAATGAGATAACAGCAACAATAATAATGTGGCACTGTGAGCTGTTCAGTATGAAATAAATATTTAAAATTGAAAATAAAATATTTTTTATAAAACTGTTAAAGCATTTGAAAAAGAAGCATTTCTAGCAAGGTAGAAAATAACTGTATCATTGATGGTTGTTATCTTCATAAGCATAACTCTTCAGTCTTATAGAGTATAAGATGCCCAGAGAATAATGCTGTTTAATACCGTGTTTTTATTTTGCAGGTTGGAAATCAGCCTGACTTTTAGTGCTATTTCAATTTTTCCTCACTGATAGCTACATTTACTTTATAATGTGGAAATCAAATTATAGCTTTAGTATATCTTAAAAATAATTACGAAGGATTATTGTGTTATCTATAATCGGTATCAGTGTGTCATATGAAATTATAGATAATGTGAGAAGAGTGGGAGTATGTTCATTTATCTCATATCAAATGTTGACATGTATGTTAGCAGCATTCCTACATTATTTTAGCAAGAAATTGAAAGAGGATTGAAACATATTTTTGGAAAGCTAAAATTTTAAATAAAGTTAAATTCTTCTGTTTGTATTTATTATATGTGGGGGCAAGGAATAGTATATTAAATGCTGATTTGCTGGTAGTGAATTATTTGATTATAAAGCATGTTTTTTAATGCAGGATTTTGATTCATGGTTCGATACAAACAACTGTCTTGGGGATCAAAAATTAGTAGAACGGCTTCACATGGTGAGTTTCTTTTAAAAAATGAACTAACTTTGGTCTATTTTTACTACAAAGCTCTCACTCTATGTAGCATATGTAGGTGGCACAGTGGTTAGGGTGCAGTACTGCAGGCCACTTCAGCTGACTGTTATCTGCAGTTCAGCGGTTCTAATCTCACCGGCTCAAGGTTGGCTCAGCCTTCCATCCTTCCGAGGTGGGTGAAATGAGGACCCAGACTGTGGGGGCGATATGCTGACTCTGTAAACTGCTTAGAAAGGGCTGGAAGCCCTATGAAGCAGTATATAAGTCTAACTGCTATTGCTATTCTACCTGGAAAGTAATAAAACATGCCTCTAAACTTTGCTTGAGATGCTGTTGGTGCAGATACTGAAACATTTTTCAATTCCATAAATAGCACAAATAGTTTCATGGTCATTGGGACTTTTAATTTCCTCTATGTTTCTTTCCAGAAATGTTATGTGATAGTTGAGTTTTCCAGTGGATGAGGGAGTGGTCTTGTGTGGGTATTCTCAAAGCCTGATTGGTCCAAGACTGAGAGTAAAACTTCTTAAATGCTCCTTCCTGCCTTTCTAGCCCAGTTTCCTCTCAGTCTCTTGGTCCAAGCACTGCTTGAGTTGTGGGTAGAGAGATAGTGTGTATTTTTTCCTATTTTGCTTCAATTGGCTTACTATATTTGGTTCAATTGGACATTTTAAATTTGCTTAAATTTACTTAAAATTCCATTTGTAGCTGCGGCCCAGGGGTCAGTCCTTTCTGCCTCCGGTGGTGGTGGGACTGTGGGGGGTTCTGACCCTCCCATCTGTGGGCCCGGAGCCTCAGACCTGTCCCTGGGGTTGCGGGGGTGCTGTGCTCCAGCGCAGCTGTCGCAGGGGCCATGATTCTTTGGCAGGCCCAACAGAAGGCTCCTCTAGTGGCTCGAAGTACCTACGAGGTTTGCGGAGCCTCCGTTTGCATTTGGGCAGCTGTTGCATGCTGCGCTGAAAGGGCCAGCACAGCCTGAGCTTCAGGGGGTGTGTGAGCCGTTGTGCCGTGGGGCCCCCTGGATCGTGGAGCACACAGCTGAGATAGTCGGGTACGCCCATTGCTGTTCATTTTGGCCCCTGGTTTGGCCTCGCTAGCCATTTGTGAGACATTTTGGCTGCCGCCATGTGCGCGAGGCCTTCCTCGTTTGCACGACCATTGCGAGGCCCAGGCTGGGGGTGATCGGCCTAGTCCTACTGCTTATCGTTGGGGGTTCAGGCTCCGGTGGGGCCTACAGAGGCCTGCTCTTCTTCCGCACCTTCCAGGACACGTAAGTGGGGAGTATGGAGGAGGGATCAGGAATTCCCCAGGGCCAGACAGAAGGCCCATTGCGGGGAGAAGTGGAGCAGGGTCCCAGACCTGGGGAGTCCCTGGTAAGGCCCCTGGAAGCCCAGTGCCCCTCTATGGCCTCCACGAGACAAGAAGCCAGGAAGCATAAGGCGCTTGAAAAGACTTTCTCCAGGGCTGAGAGACAGGCCTGTCTCAGCTAGCAGGTCCAGGTCTCCGATCAGGTCCCCTTCTGGGCAATCTTCGCCTCGAGGTTTCAGCCCTTCTTCCTTGGGCTCCCAGGCCAGATCCTGCAGCTACTCCAGGCGAAGGAGGTCTCCTTCCCCTTCCCCTACGGCTTCCCTGAGTCTGGCAAGGGACAAGTAAGTGGATCCCTTGGAGGGGACATCTAGAGGGCCTTGTTCTTCACGCAGGTTGGCACCTCAGGGGCCTGGCACTTCTTATGGGGACATGGAGAATCTGGAACACCTTCCTGAAGGTATTAAATGGCTTATTTCTGCAGCCATTTCTCAGGGCATTGCCCAGCAGGACAGGAGTTCCCATTCTTCTATGTTACAAGGGGGGCCGGGCCGGCACCAGTATAGGGCTTCCTCCCCATCCATGGTTAGCGAGGCCTCAGTCATGGGGGAGGAGAATCCTCATGACGAGGATGCGGCCCCTCCCAATCCTCCGTCTTCCTCGGGCCTGTTTGCCCCAGCCATGTTCAAGACACTCCTGAATAAGGCGAGGAAGACCACTAAAATTGGGATGGGGGATCCCGGGACATGGCCATGTTTTCCAACACGGCTACGAACAAGGAGGAAATTCCTGCTCCCCCCTTGTTTATGGAGGTCCTGACCAACTAGTGGGCTCGCCCTTCCAATTTTTCTAATCCAGGAAGCAATGACCGCTGCTTCTTCTGTTGGACCTTGCGGGTCAAGTGGGCTTGTTGTTAACATACCTACCTCCCAACAGCGTTGCAACAGCCCTCCCCTCGCTCCTCGATCCAGTAGCCGAGCTGGCAGTAGAGTTCCCCAGGCTTATGGTGCTGGGGGATTTCAACCTGCCTTTGCTTGGCGAGCACTCTGATGGGGCGCAGGAGTTCATGGCTTCCATGACAGCCATGGACTTGACCCAAGTAATTTGGGGTCCGACTCACTCAGCGGGTCACACGCTGGACCTCGTATTCCTCTTGGAGCAGTGGAGACGTGATCTAGATTTGAAGGGCATTGAGATCTTGTCATGGTCTGATCACTCCCTACTGAGGCTTGACTTTCGGAAATCAATCCCCCACTGTAGGGAGGGGGAAATGAGTAGGTGGTTCTGCCCCAGGTGCCTGATAGACCCTATGGGATTTCAGACGGCGCTTGGAGAAATACCTGACGCTGTCGTCCACAGTCCGGCGGAGTCCTTAGTCGCTGCCTGGAATACAGTGGCGGCGGGGGCTCTAAACCGGATTGCGCCTTTGCGGCCTCTCCAAGATTGCGGATCCAGGAGGGCTCCTTGGTTTACCGAGGAACTCTGGGAGATGAAGCACCAAAAGAGACGCCTAGAGCGCCGCTGGAGGGCCAGTAACTCTGAATCAGACCGAGCACTGATGAGAGCCTTTATCAGGACCTATCTCGTGGCAATACGGGCGGCGAAATGTGCGCATTTTGCCGCTCTTATTGCATTCGCTGAATCACGCCCAGCCGCCTTGTTCAGAATAACCCGTGCCCTCCTGAAAGGGAGGGAGGCGGGCGACCCTTTACAAGGTAGAGCTGAGGAATTTGTTCAGTTTCTGACGGATAAAGTCACTCGGATTCGGACAGATCTGGACTCCAATTGCACGGTACCAGCCAAGGTACCGGGGGAAGGTCTTGAGCGGATTTTATGGAGCAAGTTTCAACTTGTCACTCCTGAGGAAGTGGACAAGGCTATGGGAGCGGTGAGTGCCTCCACTTGTATACTGGACCCGTGGCCCTCCTGGCTGGTCTCGACCAGCAGGGAGGTGACACGTGGCTGGATCCAGAGGATAGTTAACACCTCTCTCCGGGAGGGATCATTCCCGCTCCTCCTAAAGGATGCGGTGGTGAGACCCCTCCTGAAGAAGCCCTCTCTGGACCCAGCCATTTTAAGTAACTATCGTCCAGTCTCCAACCTCCCCTTTGTAGGGAAGGTTGTTGAGAAAGTGGTGGCCTTTCAACTCCGGCAGTCCTTGGATGAAACCAATTATCTGGATTCCTTTCAGTCTGGTTTCAGGCCTGGCTACAGCATGGAAACTGCTTTGGTCGCACTGATTGATGATCTCTGGCGAGCCAGGGATAGGGGTCACTCCTCTATCCTAGTGCTCCTTGACCTCTCAGCGGCCTTCGATACCATCGACCATGATATCCTTCTGCGACGGTTACGGGAGGTGGGAGTGGGAGGCACCATCCTATGGTGGTTCTCCTCCTACCTCGGACAGGTCGCATTCGGTGTTGGTCGGAGAACAGAGGTCGACCCCCTAGGCCCCTCAACTATGGAGTGCCGCAGGGTTCGGTCCTGTCCCCCCTCCTATTTAACATCTACACTCACGCCCTCGTCTCCTCAAGACTGGATTACTGTAACGTGCTCTACCTGGGGCTGCCCTTGAAGAGTGTTCAAAGACTTCAGTTAGTCCAGAATGCAGCCGCGCGAGCGATTGTGGGTGCACCTAGGTACACCCACGTTACACCTATCCTCCGCCAGTTGCACTGGCTGCCCATTGGTCTCCAGACACGCTTCAAGGTGCTAGTCGTTACTTTTAAAGCCCTGCATGGCATCGGACCTGGTTACCTGAGAGACCGCCTCCTGCCAATTACCTCCCAAAGACCAATTCGATCGCACAGACTTAGCCTTCTCCCGATTCCATCTGCCAGCCAATGCCGGCTGGCGACCCCCTGGGGGAGGGCCTTCTCTGTTGCAGCTCCGGCCCTCTGGAACGACCTCCACGTTGAGATCCGGACCCTTACCACCCTCCCGGCCTTCCGAAAAGCTACTAAGTCCTGGCTGTTCCGGCAGGCCTGGGGCTGCTGAAGTATCCAGCCCCACTTTAATTGTGAATGTTGTTATATTTTAAATTTTTGTTTGTCTTATTTATCCCCCTTCCCTTTTTATTGTAAGCCGCCCCAAGTCCTTCGGGAATGGGTGGCATACAAAACCAATAAACTAACTAAACTAAACTAACTACAATGTGGAACAGGCCTTTGCCCAAACCATCCAGTTGCCCATTATCGACACTCCTATTGCTACCTTGGTTTCTTCGTCCCCGGTGGTGTCCGGGGATGCAGCGGATAAGTTAAAACCTGAGGATAAGCACACTGAGCTTGCCCTGAGGACAAATTTCAATGCCACTGCATGGGACATAACGTCTGCGGCGGCGGCTTTGTATTTCAACCGTACTACCTTCATGTGGCTGCACCAGCTCCAGGATCGCATCCCAATCCAGGATGAGTGGCTCCACCAGGATCTGACTAAAATCATTGCGGCCTCTCAATTCTCGGCAGATGCAACTCTGGACATAGTCAATTTTGCGTCCAGTGCGTTAGCCACCTCAGTTACCTCCCGCCGTCTTTTATGGCTTAGGAATTGGCAGATGGATAACAAGGTCAAGTGGAATCTGGCGGCTGCCCCTTTTAAGGGTCCCAATCTCTTTGGGGAGGCTCTCAACCCTATTCTTGTCGAGAATAAGGACAAGAAAAAGGTCCTCCCATCCAACGCAAAAAAGCCAAAGACATGGTCTCATCCTTATTGTAGACAGTCTTATAGGGCTCCTGACTATGATCATCACCAACGTTTCTCCTCTTTCAGGTCCGACAGGCAGTATTCCAGGTCATCCTACCAGGACAGGGGCAGGTTTCAACACCAGTCATGACGGCCCTTTCAAGGGGGCGGCGGTCACCCTTACCGCAGAGGGAAGTGACTCGAACATGAGTCGTCCCATAGGCGGCCGTCTGCTCCTCTATGTGGATCGATGGGACGAGATCATGTCAGACGCCTGGGTCAGGTCCACAGTTAGTCACGGTCTCAGGTTAGAGTTTCTCTCCACCTCCCCGAATCTCTTTCGGTCGTTCCCTCCGTCTCGGAGCCTGGAGCGCCGCTGCCTAATGGATCAGGCCATAAAATACCTTCTCGACATACAGGCAGTGGAGGTAGTTCCCCGAGGAGAAAGGGGGCTGGGCCACTACTCCAACCTGTTTGTGGTCCCGAAGAGTTTGGGGGGCTGGAGGGCAATTCTGGACCTCAAGCATCTGAACCAATTCTTGGTTTACAGGCGCTTCAAGATGTCCTCTCTAAAGTCTATCCTTCAGGGCATCCGAAAGGGGGATTTCTTGGCATCAATAGACCTGACAGAGGCCTACCTTCATATTCCAATTCTCCCGGCTCATCGCAGGTTTTTGAGATTTTCCCACGGGGAGCGCCATTACTAGTACCGAGCTCTTCCCTTTGGGTTGGATTCCGCCCCGCGCACATTTACGAAGGTACTGGTGGCACTAGCGGCTCATCTCTGCTCCATCCCGATAAGGCTCCAATGCTACCTGGACGATGTATTAGTTCAGGCGGGGTCCCTCCCCCGAGCGATAGAGGACCATCAGCTTACCATTCAGAGTCTTCAGGCCCTGGGCTTCTCAGTGAATTTTCCAAAGAGCCATCTGTCTCCGTCCACGCGCATTCTTCACTTGGGGACAGTCATAGACTCAGTGTTGGGGGTAGTTCGTCTGTCCCCAGACCGTCAGAAAAGCGTACATCTGTTGGCAGAAAGGGTACACAAAAGTCGGTCAGTTTCAGTCCTCACGTTGTCGCAGTTGTTGGGCAAGATGGTCTCTTGTATAGGGATAGTTCTGTGGGCCAGGCTCCATCTCCGACCCCTTCAGTGGGAACCCATCCCTTTCCAAAGGGGAAGGATGAGCAACTCTCTTTGACACCTCCGCGTTCTGGCGGGGGTCAAGGTTTCCCTCAGGTGGTGGCTCTCCCCGGCCATTCGACGGGGATGCTGCTTCTGGGAACCGGACAGGGTGACAGTGACCACGGACGCAAGTCTGTTCGGTTGGGGAGCTCTGCTGGGCTCCCCCTTGGCCCAGGGCAGGTGGACAGCTTCAGATCTCCGACACAATATAAATTGGTTGGAACTGAAGGCTGCTCGCTTAGCCCTGCTGCACTTCCAGACCTCGGTGGAGGGCTTCCACGTGCTTCTCCTGATGGACAATGTGGCAGCCAAGGCCCACATAAATCGTCAGGGGGGGACCCACTCTTGGGCTCTGGCTAGAGGCCCTACGACTCGGCACCTGGGCGGAAAGGCACCTGTCGTCCTTGGTGTCGGAGCACATCTCCGGCCTGTCCAACCACCAGACGGACTGGCTGAGTTGGGCGACTCTGGACAACAGCGAGTGGCAGCTTCACCTGTCCTTGTTTCAGGAGATATGTCAGCGGTTTTGCACCCCGCTAGTGGATTTCTTTGCCACCCCGGCGAATGAGCAGTTGCCTCGGTTCTTCACTCGGTTTCTGTCCCGGGCAGCGGAGGGCATGGACGCCCTCAGGAGCGGGTGGCCTCCGGGTCTGCTCTATGCCTTCCCTCCCATTCCCCTCATTCCGGGGACCCTCAGGAAGGTGGTAGTGGAGAAGGCTCTGGTCATTGTGGTGGCCCCCTATTGGCCCAGGAGACCCTGGTTCGCGGACTTAGTCCAGCTCTCAGCGGCTCCTCTATGGAGGATTTCACAGGAGGAGGTGGTCTTGCCCCAGGGGGTCCTGGTTAACCTGGATACCCAGTGGCTCCTTCTGACCGCCTGGCTCTTGAACGGCGACTCCTGAGGGGGGCGAACTTGTCTTCCGGGGTTATTCGCACCATCGAGGCTTCTAGACGCCCGTCGACTACCCGAATTTACAACTCCACCTGGAGTGCTTTCGTTCGGTGGTGTTCCCCTCTTGGCATTGATCCTGCCAGGGCCACTATCCCCAACGTCTTGAACTTTCTACAGAAGGGCCTGGATGGGGGTTTGTCACACAACACTCTGCGCCGTCAGGTGGTGACTCTGTCTTCAGTCTTGGGGGTGTGGGGTCTTCTTCATTCTCCCACGTTCCCTTGATCTAGCGGTTTCTCAAGGGGGCGGCTAATCTCCAGCTTCCTCCCATACACATGTTCCCTACATGGGATTTGTTCCTAGTTCTCAGCGCGTTGACGGGGTCTCCATTCGAACCACTCTGGTCTGTTCACTTGTGGTTCTTGTCCCTTAAGGTTTCTTTTCTGGTGGCCATCACTTCGGCCAGGCGTATTTTGAAGCTGGACACCCTTTCCTCTAAGGAGGATCTTTGTCATTTTCACCAGGATAGGGTGGTCTTTCAGCTTGATCCTACCTTTCTTCTGAACATGAACACTCCCTTCCATAGGGTGCAGGAAATCATCCTGCCCGATTTCTGTCCAGGGCCTTCTAGCGATAGGGAGAGGCTCTGGCACTGCCTTGATGTTCATCGTGCCTTGCGAATTTATCTCTGTCAAATGGCGTGGGTCCGCAGGTCAGAGGCCTTGTTTGTCTCTTTCCAACCTAGGACGTTGGGGGCCAGGGTGTCTTTGGCTACCATTGGGTGTTGGTTGCGTCAGGCGATTGTGGAAGCCTATGGGGCATCGAGGCACCCTGTCCCATCAGGCATTACAGCCCATTTGACTAGGAGTGCCGTGACCACGGTGGCGTGGGCCATGAGGGCCCCCTTTGAAGCCATTTGTCGGGCAGCCACTTGGGCTTCTCCCATGCCTTTCATCCGACTTTATCGTCTGGATGCACTCGCCTCGGCGGATGCTTCCTTTGGTCGGAGGGTCTTGCAGAGGGTGACAGTGGATGCTCCCGTTGGGTCATAGTTCTTGGTTGTTTCCCTCCCTGGGACTGAACTTGGGTATGTCCCACACGTGACCACTCCCTCTCTTCCACTGGAAAAAGAATGTTGGTCTTACTTGAACATGTCTTTTCAGGGGAAGAGAGGGAGTGGTCACGACCCGCCCTTCTTTGGGTGGGGCCAAGGGGAGGGCCGGGAATTCTCCCGGCGGGTGTTTTTGTTTTTTGGTTGTATCTGTTGCAGTTCCGTTGTTCGCCTTCGAGGAAACTGGGCTAGAAAGGCAGGAAGGAGTATTTAAGAAGTTTTACTCTCAGTCTTAGACCAATCAAGCTTTGAGAATACCCACACGTGACCACTCCCTCACTTCCCCTGAAAAGACACATTCAGGTAAGACCAACGTTCTGTTTCTTCAGCTGCATGCATAAAGGCCTTAGAACCACAATTATTTTGAAAAGCTGATCCTTTTAAAAGAGAAATTTATCCAGTAGTATAAAATAAAATTATTTTACTGTTTGATATTATTTATTATACTTGACAGGTACTACGACCATTTTTGTTACGTCGCATAAAAGCTGAAGTAGAGAAAAGTTTGCCTCCAAAAAAAGAAGTTAAAATATATGTTGGTCTCAGCAAAATGCAAAGGGAATGGTAAGTAATTAAAATTAGTATTTGAATAAATATAATTTCTCCATGCTGATTGCTTTTTATTATTATTAAATCTTGAAATATTTGCCTTACGTTAATGTAGGACCGAGAGACTCAGTTGTCTTTGTCTTTCAATACAGGTACACAAGAATCTTAATGAAGGATATAGATATATTGAACTCTGCTGGAAAACTGGATAAAATGAGATTATTGAACATTCTTATGCAGTTACGAAAATGTTGCAATCATCCATACCTTTTTGATGGAGCAGAGCCTGGTCCCCCTTATACAACAGATATGCATTTGGTTACCAATAGTGGCAAAATGGTAGTTTTGGATAAATTGTTGCCAAAATTGAAAGAACAGGGTAACTATCTTATCTTATTGCTAAAAATTATTGGATAAAAATCAAGAAAACTTTCCAATTGCTTTAACTCTTCATACAAATAATGATGCTATTAATTTTTATAGAATTACAATATTATAAAAGTAATTCTGTTTATAAATTATCTTCTATAATTTGCTTATTATATATTATACATTTTCAAGGATTTCTAATAGCTAAGTTTATTCAGATCATATATTGCATTATGAGTATACTTACTAATTTCAGTTCTTCATAAACTTTATTTAGAAGAATTTATTTGAGTAACAATTTTTAAATTCTTTCTTCATGCAATAGGATCACGAGTCCTAGTCTTCAGCCAGATGACAAGAGTGTTAGATATATTAGAAGATTACTGTATGTGGCGAAACTATGAGTATTGCAGACTTGATGGACAAACACCTCATGATGAAAGACAAGTAAGCATGCAGATTCAGGAGGTTTATTTTTTTGTCTTTACACTCAGTGTGAATTGACCTTTTTTTTTTAATTGTAGGCTTCCATTAATGCATACAACGAACCTGGCAGTTCCAAGTTTCTCTTTATGTTGAGCACACGGGCTGGTGGTTTGGGAATCAACCTAGCTACAGCTGATGTTGTAATTTTATATGATTCTGATTGGAACCCACAAGTAGACCTTCAGGCTATGGTAAGCTTGATTAGTATGAAATCTTGTGTTTGAATCTGACTTTTTTGCAGGGATATTGAACATGCAGCAATGTTTGCTTGTCTGCCTGGATTTTTGATAAAAACTATTTCATTAAAATAAGTTTTCCATGGTAATTATTACATACTATTTTTAAGTTGTAAAGATTTAGACTTCTAAAAGTTATTCTGGTGAAATATTGTTCACAAATTGTTCATTGTTTATATTACAAAAATGTAATTTTTATGAATTGAATATTCCTTTTTTCTTGCTACATAGGATCGTGCGCATAGAATTGGTCAGACAAAGACTGTTAGAGTATTCAGATTTATTACAGACAACACTATAGAAGAAAGAATAGTAGAAAGAGCAGAAATGAAACTTCGCTTAGATTCCATAGTTATTCAACAAGGTAAAAATGTTACACTGTTTTTTAATACCATATGTGATCAGTAAGCTAAATATATCCAAACTTAAAAGAAATGCATCAAAATAAAAAATGATTGCTAAGTACTGTAATGGGAAAATATACCCAAAACGTTTGTCTAGAGCAGTAGTTCCCAAAGTGGGTGGTACTGCCCTCTGGGGGGCGGTGGGGTGACTTAGGGAGGCGCTAAGAGGCTAGGGGGGCGGCAGAGGGACGGTAAGGGGACAACCCGAAGGGGACATACTCCCAGCGGCGTCTCAGGCAACTTTCTCTCTTGCCGCGCAAGGAAGCTGGATTTTGCCTTGAAACTTGCTGTTCCAGCAATCCGAAGGGGGCATTCTCCCAGGAGCGTCTCAGGCACCTTTCTCTCTTGCCGTGCAAGGAAGCGAAACAAATTTGTTTATTTAACCTCCCGTTCCAACTTCCCCCACCCTACTACATTAAGATCCCCACGCTTCCCATTTCTGCTGGAAGCACGCAGGCCATGTGAGCGACAGGCGCGCAGGGCCCCTCGATCTGAGGGGAGCCGGGAGGTGCTAAACTGCACCCAGCCACCCTCACTCTCTCGCGGTTAAGGGTGGGAGCGCCTGAGATGCCGCTAGGAGATTGTTCCCTTCGGGTTGCTGGGACAGCAAATTTCAAGGGAAAATGCAGCTGCTGGAATCGGTGCGCCTACAACTTAATGCTCTCCTCCAAGAAGCCTGCATTACCGGGAGCAGCAGAAGAGCAGCAGCAGGCGCCACTGCCACCATCCTCCTCAGCTTCTCTCGGGAGATGAAATGGCAGGCACCCCACTGGCAGATCCTCTGGGTGAAAGGCGAGTGAAGGGTGCAGTGACGGGAGAGGCTGGCCGTCCCCAGCTCTCGAGGAAGGAGGCAGTGATGAGGCCCGGGGTTCGCTTCCTTCCTCCTTCCTCCAAGAGCTGCAGGTGGCAGGGAAAATTAAGCTTCTTTGCCAGCTTCCCAGCTGGCAAAACAGAAATTTTCTCCAACTGGAAGGTATGTGTGTGTGAGAGAGAGAGAGAGTGGGAATGAGAGAGAGAGAAAGAGAAAGAGTAAGAGAGAATAAAAGGAAGGAAGAGGGAGAGAGAGAAAAGAGAGAAAGAAGAGAGAGAAAGAAGGAAAGAGAAAGTAAGTGGGGGAGACAGAGACAAGAAAGAAGGAAGGAAGAGAAAGGAAGAAAAGAAAGAAAGAGACACAAGAAGAATGGACGGAAGGAAGAAAAAGAAAAGAAAGAAAGAGGGAAAGAGAGATATAAGAAAGAAGGACGGAAGAAAGAAAAAAAAAGAAAGAGAACTTATGATCACAATTGAGCCCAAAATTTTGGTTGCTAAGCAAGAGCATTGTTAAATGAGTTTCATCACATTTTACAAGTTGGCCACTCCCACCGGTCACATAACAGCCAAGCCATGCCAACAAAATAGGCCACACGTACAGAATAGGTTCTTAAAATATTTGAAACCCACCACTGGTATATGTGTATGTTTGTGAGGGAGAGAAAAAATAATTAAGGTCATTGATCTAAAGATGAAAAACTTTAGATAAAAGACAAAAGTGTTTATTATCCATTTTGGGTTTCTTACAAGAACATCTTTTTGTATAAGTTTATGATATCTTAATGATATCTGTTGCAGTTTTGTGCTTTGTGATAATACCTTACTGAGATTACTTCTTTCAATATCTACACAGGAATTACCATCTACTTAGAACAGTGAAGTAGTTACTAAATTTTACTGAGTTTACTAAGTTACTAGTTACTAAGGTTCTTGATAAATGACTATCAGACTTTGAAAACCTGGTATCACTGGATCATGTTCAACAATTTTGTTGAATTAACATTAACTAAAAAGGTTTTTAAATTGGATTTTGAATAAATGTGCAATTAATTGTTACAGTTTTGAATTTTACTGTTACTATCTTCCTTACGTCGTAATATAAGATTTCTTTTTAGCTAGCTGATGAGAGCTAAATAGCTTGAAATAGATCTATACTAGTCTCCCTTTATTTATTTATCAGCACAAATACAACAAAATGTAACACACATATATATATATATATATATATATATATATATATATATATATATATATATATATATATATATGAGATGAGGAAGACAAAAGTACACAGTATAGATGTTGTGTTTAATGTTGGAAAATTGTATTTATTTAATATGAAATATTACACTATTGTTTTAATCGCAGTCCAGCTTTTGGTACAGAAATAATTTTATAAATTCTTTTTTTAGCTTCAAAACACAAGTTAAATGTTGTAGGGTCAAAGAATTGCATGTTATGCCTGTTTTAAAAACTTGTTTGTGAAATTATCAGCCTCTTGAGAATATTCTCTTTTATATATATATAGGAAGACTAGTAGATCAGAATCTGAATAAATTGGGAAAAGATGAAATGTTGCAGATGATTCGACATGGAGCTACCCATGTTTTTGCTTCAAAAGAGAGTGAAATTACAGATGAAGACATTGACGGTATTTTGGAAAGAGGTGCAAAGAAAGTGAGTGGATATTAGGAACTAATAGAAAAAGTTATACTAATTCTCTTAATTCAGATTTTATTAGAAAACCAGACTTGATGATAGAGTGTTACAAAACACTAATTAAAATCTCTTTATATATGTAGACTGCGGAAATGAATGAAAAACTTTCCAAAATGGGTGAAAGTTCACTCAGAAACTTTACAGTGGATACCGAATCTAGTGTGTATAACTTTGAAGGCGAAGATTACAGAGAGAAACAAAAGGTAATGTATTTATTTACCTTCAATATGTTGGTTAACTTTACTGTCCATTTATGATACTCCCATACAATTTTCTAAAAGTACCCTATGTTGCAGATGGCATTCACGGAATGGATCGAGCCACCTAAACGTGAAAGAAAAGCCAACTATGCTGTTGATGCTTATTTTAGGGAAGCTCTTCGTGTCAGTGAACCAAAAGCACCAAAGGTGAGTGTAATTGAAACTTGTTAAAAATAGAATAATTAGAAAAAGCTTGTAAACTTATTCCTAAAATGTTTTATACACATCAGTATCCAGTCAGGGACACAGTAGTTCAGTGGCTAAGACCCTCGGCTTGTCGATCAGAAAGATCGGCAGTTTAGCGGTTCGAATCTGTAGCGCTGTGTAACAGAGTGAGCTCCCGTTATTTGTCCCAGTTTCTGCCAACCTAGCAGGTAAAAAATGCAAGTAGAAAAATAGGAACCACCTTTGGTGTGAAGGTAACAGCGTTCCGTACGCCTTTGGCGTTTTGTCATGCTGTCCATATGACCACGGATATGTCTTTGGACAGCACTGGCTCTTCAGCTTTGAAATGGAGATGAGCACCGCCCCCTAGAGTCAGGAAGAACTAGCACATATGTGCAAGGGGAATATTTACCTTACCTTTTTATCCATATTGTATTGATGAAATTTTTGGAATGTAAACTATTTAAAGCAGATTTATTTGTGCTTTTATCATAGTTGTTTCCATCTATGTCTCTTGAGACAATGATTAAAGATACAATAGAAAAAAGGTTTCTTCCCTATAGATTCAGTTTCCAATTCCTTTAAAAGAATAATGTAATATATCAGTTCATTCATCAAATCAAGCAGAATTGGAGGTTGCAGAAATTAAACCACTCCTGTATAGATTTTCTCAATTAATTAACAATTAAATACACCTATGTATCAGTGGGGAGACACTTTCAGGGAGTGAGGAATAGCATAAAATAGAAGTAATTTGTATTTTATGTGGAAATTAAATGCTGCTTGACTTCTGTTACTTAAGTGATTATGTTAATGTGTCTTTTTTTAAAGGCCCCACGACCTCCAAAACAACCTAATGTTCAGGATTTCCAATTCTTTCCACCACGTTTGTTTGAATTGTTGGAAAAAGAAATTCTTTATTATAGAAAAACTATTGGATATAAGGTATTAATCATTTATGTTTTGCTTTTTCAATTTAAAAATTAAAGTTCCGTATGTTTTACTATATGACAGTAAAGCCATATGTTCTGAGTAAAACTAGAGGTTTATATAAGAAACTATAATGTTTTTGGAGCATATGAACTAGTTGCTTATAGAAATATAAACTCCTTAGGTACCTCGTAATCCTGACTTGCCAAATGCAGCTCAGACACAAAAGGAAGAACAAATTAAAATTGATGAAGCTGAACCACTTAATGAAGAAGAACTAGATGAAAAGGAAAAACTACTTACTCAGGTAAGTTATAAACCCCCCTTAATTCCTTTTCTAGACTTACTAGTTGGTGTAGAAAAAAGTTCTTGTAAAGGAATGCAAAATTGAACTACAGTTTTGTTCTGCAACTTATGACTCCATAATTTGATGGACATTGTTTTGTCAATAACTGCATCTTGTAAACTTAGTCAATACAGTCACGTCTTCTATTGGCCTCTTTTTTGAAAATGTCTTTGAATTGTTTAACTGAACTGTTTTCTATATGAGTCTTTCTTTGCTTTATTCATCAGAATAATATTGGCTTAAGAGTTCCAGAAACTAGTATCTTCCAGTCCAAGTATTGAGACAATTTTTATTACTCTTAAATACTGTTCAGCACTGTTGAATAAATTCAACAAATTTATCTATTCCCATCATTCATAGATTGCTTCTGTCAAAACTTGCTGGATAAAAATGCCATAAACAAATCTTTATTGTCCTTTCCTGAGTTGAAATCCAGAAAAGGGAAAGTGGTATTTGTGGGTATTCCCCCCCCCCCCAAAAGGTACTATTGACCTGTTCTAATCAAGTTTATACTTCTGGAGTAGCTTTTACAGTATGAGAATGACCAGAATGTTAATGAACTTGAATGAAATGAGGATGGTTATTCAGTCATAAAGGATTTATGATTATGCCCTAGGGAGGCAAGAATTGCAGACTTCATTAGTTCCATTAGTGTCGTTATGGAACATATTTAAAAATACTTAGAAGAATCAGAGTTTATCCTCAACTGGATAATGTAATTTTTCAAGCTTCAAGTTCAACAACAACCAAATTGAGCCTTGTCTTCTAAAGGACAGTAATATTGAACAACTTCTTTTTTTTTTTTTTTTGAAGGGATTTACAAACTGGAATAAAAGAGATTTCAATCAGTTCATTAAAGCTAATGAAAAATGGGGTCGTGATGACATTGAAAATATAGCTCGAGAAGTAGAAGGAAAAACTCCAGAGGAAGTCATTGAATATTCTGGTAACACAATTTTTAAATAATATAAGAAAAGAAATATTAACAATCCAGTCTGATACATGTTTGATGCAGTCTAATACTGATGCATGCTGCCATTTTCACTTGACTCATTTCCATAGTATGTATAACATTACAAACAGTAAAACATCCATAGTAAGTGTAACACTAAAATGTACACAGTAAACAATAGAATAGTAAAACATTTACTATAAACAGTAAAACAACTTTTGAAGATTAGCTCGCAAATTTGCTCTTCTTGCCCCTCTTTTTGGTAGCTTCCACTGGCTTGCTGCCAAATATCTGCAGAAGAGTTTCACTTTATTCTGGGAGAATGAGCATGAACACTGCATGTACACAATTTTAGCCTTAGCAAGCCAAGTACCATAGAGCTTTTTTGTGCATTTTAAGTGCACACTGATCATCCACAAAGGAAATCAAGAGAATATATAGATTACAATAATGAGCACATCTGTGCAAAAGAAACTCATTTTGCTTTTTTTCAAAGCTGGCACTCAACTAGCCAACTGACCCAAAAATATTCATTAGTCGTAGAAAACTTGCAAAAAATGATACTATATTGATGATTTTCAAAACTCCGTGTGAGTGCTCTTGTCTTATTGATTCTGGAGATTTCAGACTAGATTTCCTGAACCACAAAATCAGTAGGGCCCAACACCAGGCACAGTATCACAGTATACACATACAGTCCCTTACATATTATGTTGAAGTTCAGCAGGCCGAAATATGGGTACTTTTTTTCTTTTATATTCCATCTACTTTTCTTTTGAAGAACATACAAATGTTTGTATGAAGACTTTAAAATTATATGTAATCCTGCAGCATTGTGACCATATTATAAAAGTTTTATCTAAGTCCTTTTAGCAGTTAAAATATTCATTTTGTATCTTCTTTGCTGAACATGTTGAGCTAACTTTAACTCTCTGTTGGGAAAGAAAGTATGAGGCACTAGCATAATCACCTCTTAATGGGATAAGATGAGTTAGATCAGGGGTGTCAAACTTGTGTTGTCATAAGACGTATCAGCACTTTTCCCCCTTTGCTAAACCGGGCGGGGACGGAGCCAGCACATGATGCATCCAGCCCGCAGGCCGCACGTTTGACACCCCTGAGTTAGATGTCCCAGCAGTGGGACCAACCAGGTGCTTGAAGGACCAGCCCTTTTAAAATACACACAAATCAGTTTGTCACTGTTAAAGGCTGTGCTTTATGACAAGCTTGTGGAAGTAAATCAAAAAATCTCCTCAAACCTCAGAAAAAGGGTTGTTGATCCCCATCATAATGAAAGGCTACAAATCCATTATCAAACTTAAAGAATGCTAGGATTTCCTTTGCAAGCATGTGAGACAAAACTAATAGATTACTTACTTTCTTCAGCTGTTTTCTGGGAACGATGTAATGAGCTTCAGGACATAGAAAAGATTATGGCGCAAATTGAACGAGGTGAAGCTCGAATTCAGAGGAGAATTAGTATTAAAAAAGCACTTGACACTAAGGTAAATTGCCTTTTAAGTTTTATTATGTGAAGAAAAATGTTAAAATATTAATAAGGAATGTTACTATTGTTTTTAAAATATTGTCTTTCCTATTTTATTGTTCCAAATGTTCTTTTTCAAGAGGCAACAGGACTTTCTGGTTTTTCTTTGAAGATATTTCACTTGTCATTGCAAGAAGCTTCTTGGATGAGAAGCAAAATGTCTTCGAAGAAAAACCAGGAAGTCCAGTTGCCTCTTGAAAAAGAACCTTTGGGATAACCATGACCTTTTTTATTGTTACTTTATTGTTTATTTTTTCCATATTTCAGAAAGTAAGGTTGATATATTTTCTGGTTAACTAAAAGATTGGGAACCTTTCATTAGCATTTCTCAGCACTTCTTTGTTTCAGGTCCTACTTTTCCATGGCTTCATTGTGTGCTTCTAGAAATACAGGTAGCCCTGGACTTACCACCACAATTCAGCCCAGAATTTCTGTTGCTAAGTAAGAAATGTTAAGTGAGTTTTGCCTGATATTATGACTTTTCTTGCCACATTTATTAAGTGAATCACTGCGGTTGTTAAGTTATTAACATGGTTGTTAAGTGAATCTGGCTTCCCCATTGATTTTGCTTGGCAGAGGGTCGCAAAAGAGGGTCACATGACATGCAACCGTCATAAATATGAACCTGTTTTCAAGCATCAGAATGTAAATCACATGACCATGAGGATGCTGCAATGGTCATAAGTGTGAAAATGGTCATCAGTAACTTTTTTCAGTGCCATTGTAACTTTGAATGGTCACTAAATGAACTGTTGTAAGTCGAGGACTACCTGTACTTGAAAGTGATGAATTGCTGTCCCTTGCTCACTGTACAGAACAATAGCAGCAGTGTTTACTCAGGGAAAACATTCTAGAGTGTGGAGTATGGGGAGTGCAAGCCTTTCTAAATAATTTTAGAAAAATAAAAGGCCAGGGTAAAAATAAATTTTATTTTATGGATAGATTTAATTACAATTTAATGCAATCAATATTACTATCCAGCTATGTATTGTAGTCTTACTTTTCATTAAAAATTCAATGGATAGCAAATTCTAGAGGTCTTTGAGAGGCTATGTGTAACCATTCAAAGGGACGTGGTGGCTCAGTGGCTAAGGGGCTGAGCTTGTTGATCAGAAAGGTTGGCAGTTCGATGGTGCGAATCCCTAGTGCCGCGTAATGGAGTGAGCTCCTGTTACTTGTCCCAGCTTCTGCCAACCTAGCAGTTCAAAAACGTAAAAATGCAAGGAGAAAAATAGGGACCACCTTGATGGGAAGGTAACAGCGTTCCGTGAGCCTTCGGCAGGCCACATGACCATGGAGAAATCTTCAGACAGCGCTGCTCTTCGGCTTTGAAATGGAGATGAGCACTGCCTCCTAGAGTGGAAAACGACTAGCACATATGTATGAGGGGACCCTTTACCTTTGCCTATGTAATCATTGGGTCCTTCTGGCAGAAAATGACAAAAGTAGGGATTTTATATTCCTGGTACACTTTAACAACTATGTGGTTCTCTTAATGACCAGGTGATTGGCTCAACAGCCATAGTGATTACCTTAACAACTGTTGGGGGGAAAAACAGTTGTAAAATCAACTCAGATCACATGGTGACCTGCTTATTGACTGTAACAATTTATGACCAAAATTCTGGACTCAAATGTAGTCATTAGTCAAAGACTAAGATGTATTAGTTTTTGTGATCTTTTGAAACCCCAGTCCAGTGTTCAAATTTTGAAAGAATGTCTAAATATTTGGAAGGCTGCTTTCCTACAAATTAAGAAACCCACTGGGACTTAAATGTCAGATTGCCCTATTTCATCCTGCCTTCTAATGTATACATCTGAACAGAACTAGTAAGTTTATAATTAAGGCAGTTAATAAAAAGACCCATTATATTGAACAGATTGGGATGTTCTGACATTGTGATATTGTTTACTGAAGGCTGATGCTTTATATGTTTACATACATGCATGCATGCATACCAGGGACGTGCAGTCAGGGGAGGCAGGGCCTCACCACTGTCATGATGAAAAGAAAAACAAAATTAAAAGGAAAAAGGCAGAGGTAGTTGCTGCCAGAATCACAATAGATGACTCTGGTTAGTGCTTAACTGTAGGGGGAGGCGAGAGAATCATGGGCCTCCTTTACTCTAGCTTTATGATTACTTGAGCAGAGTTAAGCAAGGGTTAAAAGGTGAAAAATTCCTTATGTAAAGGAGGCACGTGGTTCTCTCGCCTCCTCCTGCAGAGGGCACTTTGTTTAGAGGCTTTTTTTAAACAGTTAAGCAGAGTCATCCACGTGGTGACTCTAGCAGCAACTATCCTAGCTCGGCTAGAGCAGCTCTTGCCTTTTTCTTTTTACATTTTCATTGTGGCGGACAAGAGGAGAGTTGAAATCCTCTGACACAGCTGGAAAAGGTATGTGGGTTGGAGGGAGGGGGCAGGAAGGAGGAATTCAAAATTATTTGTAAGTAATTGTAATTTGTTTTATTATAAGTAGTGTGTGTGTGTTTTACCCGGCTCTGCTGGCGCGCGGGCTGGCACTTTTTTATTTTTTATTTTATTTTTTAAAGCCATGCCGCTGCGCCTCGCCATAGAGCCGAGGTGGCGCAGTGGTTAAATGCAGCACTGCAGGCTACTTCAGCTGACTGCAGTTCTGCAGTTCGGCTGTTCAAATCTCACCGGCTCAGGGTTGACTCAGCCTTCCATCCTTCCGAGGTGGGTAAAATGAGGACCCGGATTGTTGTTGGGGACAATACGCTGACTCTGTAAACCGCTTAGAGAGGGCTGAAAGCCCTATGAAGCAGTATATAAGTCTAACTGTATTGCTATTGCTATAGAGCGGGACACGCCGGCTTCTGGCCATACAGCGGGTCCCGTTGTATGGCCGGGGCGGCGGTATGCACTTTAAAGTGCCAGCGTGCCTCCCGGCCATAAAGCAGGACGTGTTTCGCTCTATGGCGGGATCTGCTGAATGGCCGGAAGGCACGGTGGCACTTTAAAGGGCATGCTGCCACGCCCCACCATAGAGTGAAACACGTCCTGCTTTATGGCCAGGAGGCGCGCTGGCACTTTGAAGTGCATACCGCCGCCTCGGGCCCGGCCATACAGCCCGTTGTATCACCGGGGCGGCAGCATGCACTTTAAAGTGCCGCACGCCTGGCTGGGCGAGTCCCGGAAGATGGGCGGGAGATGGTGCAGGCAGCCGGAGCCCCTTCTGTCACCGTCCCTGAGGAGCCACCGAGCGGTGACAGCGGCGGCCACATCTCGCAGAGTCACAGCAGCATCTACGGCATTGGCGACTGCCGACCATGCCTCCTACCTGCTCCCTTCTCGCTGCTTCTTGCCGCTGCTGCACTCTGCCGCCTTGCCCTCCCACCTCCTCTGTCCCCGCTGCTGTGTACGACAGATGCGTACGACATAAACACGAGACGCCTGTCGGACACAGCGGCGGGGACGTTGCTTCTCGCCGCTGCCACGCTCTTGCCTCACCAACCATAATCCTCACCGCATGTCACTGATGCATGCATACATACATACATACATACATACATACATATTCTTTTACATCATGCCAAATTGATTTCCTTCTTTTTCTTAGATTGGCAGATACAAAGCACCTTTTCACCAATTAAGGATATCATATGGTACTAACAAAGGGAAGAATTACACAGAAGAAGAAGATCGGTTTTTGATCTGTATGCTTCATAAGCTTGGATTTGACAAAGAAAATGTTTATGATGAATTGAGACAGTGTATTCGAAATTCTCCCCAGTTCAGATTTGACTGGTTCCTCAAGTCTAGAACTGCAATGGTATGTACTAGTTTCTGTTTGTTTTTTTAAAAAAGACAAAAAATGAGAAAACCAATTTGTGGATAGAGAAGGCTGTTATTATCTGTAGATAAACATTATTTCTTACAGATCGTTCTTGATTTATGACCACAGTCATGCCCAGAAATTCAGACAATGTGGTGGTGTTAATTGAGTCATATGATCAAACTCAATTTTATGACCAGCTTTATTGCAGTTGTTAAGTAAATCACTGTGTTAGTTAAATAAATTACATAGTCATTAAGCGAACCACATGGTTGTTAAACGAATCCAGTAATAACTTTGAGAATGGAACATAAGGCCGTCATAACTTTAAACAGTTTTTAAACAAATGATCATAAGTCAAGAACTGTATGTTACTGAAAAATGTTAGATTGGATGTAACAAGTGAAACCTGATTTATCAGAGTAGCATCTCTCCTTTGGATACACCATTTGTTATCTGTAAATTTCCTAGTACAATTATTAATGCTGGTTATAACCTATAAAGGGCCATGGGAGGGAGGGTATGGCAATGTTCTCTCGTTCTTGCTCATAGTTGAGTATTTGTTTTAATTAATATGTTTTAACTCCCTTATGGATAAACATAGTACAGCTTTTTTGTATTTTATGTTATTTTTTACTTTATAGTATTTGGGGGAGGGGTTTCTTAACTTTTTAATTGGATGCAGAAAATGTTCGTACGCTCATATGAAAAAGAAGGTACATTCTCTTGGAGTTCAATGTTTCATATATGATGATGAGGATATGGAGTAATATATCATTTATTGTTCGTCTGAGGTTGTACTTACCTTTTTTTAAAGAACTGCTAAGGACCAGATGATTTTTAGTATTTCCTGATACATAAAATCCAAATATGATTTGCTTTCTTTTTCATGTGACTGTACAATTTTTTTTCATTTCCTTACTTTAAATCTATAAACATTAAAAATATTATTAAATATTCATTCACCTTTGCAGAAATAGGTCCTGCTTAATGTTGTATGAGGTACAGGTTCTACCAGCTTCCACTGAAACATAGAATTTGACCAGTGCCAAAATGTGTCCATCCAATTGTATGTTTGGAACAGCATAGTAATTGTGTAATAAAACATTTTTTAAAGTAGTCCTTATTTACCAACCACAATTGGGATTGGTAGCTCTGTTGTTACACAAAGCAGTCAGTAAGTGGAAAATCACATGGCCATGTCTATGCTTTTTCCATTTCCCTTTGGTTTGCTCAGTTTGGCACTGGTTAGCACAGTTTAGCAAGAAGTGAATTAATTTTTGTATTTTTATTCATTAGAATGGGAGGCATTACAAGAGAATAAGTAGGCATATTGAACGGAATGTGCTGCTTGGTGCAAATGATGATGATTTTATCTAGTTGGGTTATGAAATGCCTGCAAGCAAACAACGAAGCTCTTTATTCTTAACTAGGGACATACATAGTGAAGATTTTATGCTTCATGTAATTGTAACCCAAAAGGAACACTCACTTTTATTGAAGTAGTATAATGACTATTAACTATGCATTTTTTCTGTTTTTATTCTCTGCCTCATTTCCATCCCATCAAAAGAAGTTCCTTCCATATGTTGTACTGCTTCTAGCATAAATATCGGAACTTTGTACTTATTCTTCAGAAATGGTTCATTCAGATGTACATGTTTCTTTTTCTTTGGAAGCTCATTTCCATAGTTCAGTATTACAGGGTTCTTGGAACGGTGGTAGATAATCACTTACCTTCCAGGTGTTTACATCACCATAAAATCTCATTGCTGAATATAATGATTCCCAAGAAATGGAGCTGTAGTTCCAGATACATAGTAGATGTAAACTGTTGACAAGTAGCCTTTTAACATGGCTATTTTGAAAGGCTGGAAGGATTATTCTACAGATTTTTCCAAAGTTTTATCTTACATGTGGAGGCATCTATACAGTGGAGAAGAATAGAAATAACATAATGTAATTGTGTAAAATTCTTTATACCATTGAATCTCGTTTGCCCTTGATTCAGGAATTACAAAGAAGATGTAATACCTTAATCACTTTGATTGAAAGAGAAAATATGGAATTAGAAGAAAAAGAGAAGGCAGAAAAGAAGAAACGTGGACCTAAACCATCTTTGGTTAGTGTAAATTCTGTTTAACTCTGAAGATTCAGATGAAAGAAAATGATATAAATGATAATATGAATGGGAAAAGATTATGAATCCATATTAATTATAATTTCTTAATCTAGTTTTTTAAACAGCACACATTAAGTCTAGATTTGTAGGATTAATCACATTTTTATATTACTTCATGCTAAATGGCGTAGAATTGAGCAGGATTTTAAGATAGCCTTTGCAATATTTCTTTCTAAACTCCTTTTCCCATATTAATTATGATTTTGTAAAATAATAATTTTGATATATAATGAAAAACAAATTATAAAATGTTTTTAAACTCACTATAGCTTTATAGTAATTTAAATCATGAACAAAATTCTCAGAGCTGAGACTCAATTTTTCTCTTTTCTGATTCAGACACAGAAGCGTAAATTGGATGGTACTCCTGATGGAAGAGGAAGAAAAAAGAAACTAAAGCTGTGAATACTGAATTCTTGTAATCACTAAATTTAAGCTAGTTCTTTAATTTTACGGGTCTTCATAAGATGTACTTTACAAATCTCAACTATTATGTCATTAAAGGACATTGGGTTCATGTGTTTACTTGCTGAACTAGAAGAGTAACGTAGTTTCACGTTTTTAAATAAAACAGCTGTGCTGAACTTTTTTTTACCATTAACACTTGAAATAAAAAAAATAGGCTTCATCTAGTAGTTGATGTTTTTTATATGTGTATGTATATATATATATGTATATGTGTGTGTATATATATATATACTGTTCAATTCTTAGTTTCACGAATATGCTAAATCACACTACCCACTAGTAGTTTATAGATATTATGCTTAGGTTTCCCAGGCTTTAAAGTTTTCAATGTATATCCATAGGTTTTTATGGACATATATCCAGTGATAAAATAAACATTTATCACTGGGCAAACTATTTAGAATTATCTATGCCGCTCCATTAGTTTCCCAAGATGATCTCTGTACTTTAACTTTTGCCTTTTTAAATAGGCAGGTAAAGATATCAAACATCCAGCCAAACAACATTTTTATTTTCTATGAAAATGTCTGTGGGACACAAAAGTGTCATCGGAAATATTACATTGGAATTGATACTTTGCATTATAGCATAGAGTCAGCCTTGTTGATCTACAATGTAACTATGATTGTGCTTATCTCAGTCATCACCCCCTCCCTTTTATGGGACTACTTTTTCTTTTTACTTGCCAATTATTGTATTCTGCTCAATCATAATAGTAATAAGCCAAGAAGCCAAAATCAAACTCTATTCCCATTTGTACATCATGTTAGCTGCATTTATAACTGTTAAGCGAAAGAAAATCATATCAAATTAGCTTACTGCACAGAAGAAGAGAATGTTTAAGTGAAAATCTTTCCACTCAAATTTTATTTCTAGATTTCTCACAGAAAACAAGAATTAGTCTTTTTCTTGGTTGTGCTCTGTAACCCACCTACCTAATAGAGGTACTGAGAGATTGCTTTCTGTGTAACCTTCACATATACAATCTCTGAAAAAATGCTCACTTAGCAGTCACTGATATTGGATCAAACTTCTGCCTGTACAAATTAAACATTCTGATCATGGGCTGAACTTTTTATTTCACCCAAATTATGGAAGCCACCAACTTCAAACTTAGCATATCAATTTACATTGTTATAATAAAGTGTAATTAGCTAATATAGTCATGTGAAAAAGAAAGTACACCCTCTTTGAGTTCTATGGTTTTATGTATCAGGACATCGTAGGAATCATCTGGTCCTTAACAGTTCTTAAAAATAGGAAAATAGAACCTTATTTAAATAACAACGCATGACATATTTTATCTTTAAAAAAAGCCAAAATGGAGAAGCCATGTGTGAAAAACCCTTTCCATGGTATGAAGAGCCTAAATAGCAGACAGGTGCTGTTAATTGAGTGTCCTTGGTCAATTAATCATCATCAGCAAGTGTGACTACCTCAATAAAGCCGAAGTTTTAGGAGTTTGTTGGTTTCCAGTGTTGAGATGTGTGTTATAATGTCAAAGAGGAAAGACATCAGCAATGAACTTAAAGAAGTAATCTGGGAAGGGTTATAAGGCTATTTCCAAATAATTTAAAGTCCATCATTAGTGAGGAAGATTATTCATAAGTGGAAAACATTCAAGAAAGTTGCCAATCTTCCCAGGACTGGATTTCCTGGAAAATTCAACCCAAGGTTTGTAATGGTCAAAGAAATTGCAAAAAAAACTGAAAGAGTTGCATCTTGGACTCTACAGGCCTTACTTAGCATGTTAAATGTTAAGTTTATGACAGTACAATTAGAAAAAGACTGAACAAGTATGGTTTGTTTGGAAGGGTTGCCAGGAGAAAGTCTCTCTCTGAAAAAAACATTGCAGCATGGCTTAGGTTTGCGAAGTTGCATCTGAACAAATTGCAAGACCTCTGGAACACTTTCCTTTGACAGATGAGACCAAAGTGGAGATGTTTTGCCATAATGCACTGCACTTTTTGGCAAAAAAACAAAAAAAAACAGCATATCAGCACAAACATCCCATACCAACTGTCAAGAACAATGAAGGAGGCTCTGATGATTTGGCATATTTTGCAGCCACAGGACCTGGGCACCTTGCAGTCACAAGTCAACCATGAGTACCAAAGTTTTGTAGAATCAAATGTGAGGCCATCTGCCCAGTTAAGGCTTAGCTGACCTTAGGTCATGCAACAGGACAGTGATCTTGAGCACACCAGCAAATCTGCAACAGAAGGGCTGAAAAAGAAAAATTGAGATGTTGCAATGGCCCAGTCAAAGTCCATACCACTGAAATGCTGTGGTGGAACCTCAAGAGAGCTGTACATAAACAAATGCCCACAAACCTCAATGAACGGAAACAATGTAAAGAAGAGTGGGGCAACATTCCTTCACAATGATATGAGAGACTGATGAAGTCATATAGAAAGTGATTACTTTAAGTTGTTGCTGCTAAAAATTCTACAGGCTTATTGAATCATAAGATATACTTAGTTTTTCACACAGATTTTCCATTTTAGCTTTCTTTTGGTAAAATAAATGATGACATGATGTAATGTGTTGTTCATCTGTTATATTTACCTACTTTGGATCAGATGATTTTTACCACATAACTCAAAGAGGCTTTATACTCGTTCACACGACTGTATATTTTACATTAGGAAATGTTAGGAATAAAACAGGAAAAAGCTATGTAAGGATAAATTTTAACATAGTAACTTTATATTTTCTAATTACTTGGAAATAAAAGAAAACTTGTTTTGGTTCAATGAATTCTTCTGTTTTTTTTCTACAAAAAGTAATGGGCATCCACTTGTACCAGCTAAATTCGTATTATTTTCTGTTCTCTACCCCTATCTACCCCTATTTTATTAATCAGAATGCAATCAGTAGTGTAGTTTCTGGCAAGCATATCTGACAATTCATATCAAACGCTACTGACAACTTACAAGAGTAGAAAAATATTAAATATAATTTAATCTCATTTATTATTTGTAGTAAACCTGTAGTAAATTACATCTGGTTTTTGCAGATTCCAGGCTTTCAACTTTAATAGCAGGATAGTTTGGTCTTCAGCTTTTACACTGTGGTCATGGCATTTAGTATCTGGCCTTATGTTTAGGCCTAGTGCCTTAGATAATGTAATATGACAACAAACGGAAAAGACAATACTTGTATGAAAAAACCATTTTTATAAAATGATCTCTGAAAGAATATTTTGGTAAATTCACAGTCATATATACCATAATACAGTACAGTTGAAACAGAATGTTTCTGTTCTTGACAACCTAGTTTTACCTGTCCTTTGAAATAAGTGAGTAAAGGGTCTTCCGGTTTGGATGCAGTGTCTGAAGGAGCTGTTTTTTTTTAGCAGCTCCAGCCCCGTGTTTGCGTTAAGCTATCTTAACAGGATCCATCAGCTGTTTGACAGATTGATTACCTCTCCTTCGGGCAAAGGAGGAGGGGTGAGAAGCTGAGCTTGGGAAGTGCTCCATTAACCTCCCCCAGGAGATAAATCTGGGGTGTTGAAGGTGTGAGCCTCCCTCCAACTCAGCGAATTCCGCGCCCGGGATTTAGTCTGCCTTTTTGCAGATCGAAGAAACACGTCCACCCCTTGCTCAACAATTGATTTATACCTGAATCCAACACAGGCAGACAAATACCGGAGAACTTCCAATTGTATGTATTAACAGACTTTAACTCCATTTTTCTCAAAATTCCTTCTAATAATCTACGTGGCAGAAAGACAAAGACAAAGACCGAAGAGTTTTGTAGGCGGGGTTGTGCTGTGATGTTACAAACTTTCATAGAGCTCAAATTATTACAGACTTTAAGATCACCTAAAAATCATTAAATCAGCAGTGATTTACTACAGAGTAATAACTGGAACAAGCAGCTTGCCTGGATTTATTAATTGGGTGCAAGATAAGATTAACTGAGGAAATGGCTTTTAAGCAAGAGTTAAACCACCTATCACTTCTAAAAGCGCAGGGAGTTCACCTGCTCCGACAACTAAATTACAGTCATTGCTGCCCCCCCCAACACCCTCCCCCCTGCTGGAGAACCTTTTGACTCAAGAAATATTGCAAAAAGTATTAAATGATGCTTTAAAAGATCATGCAGGCCGCAATGGAAATTAAAATACAGGAAAAGATTTCTGTTGCTTTTAAGGAGATCTCGGAAGAAGTCTTGGGATTGGTCCAGATTCGTAATCAAGAAATTAGAGAAGATATTTTAGATGCTTTTAAATGCTTATCTGGCTACGTTTCAGCAGCAGAGGATAAAGTGGAAGATCTTAGTGATTCCAATATTAACCTAGTAACGAAAATGGATGTGGTTCAAGGCAAGGTTGATGATGCAGAAAATGAAATTATAATGTTGCAGTACAGACAGATGGAATTTGCTTTAAGAATAAGGGGCCTTAAAGAGAAAAACGAAGAAAACCTGAAGGAGATTTTCTCAGAAGCCTTTGATCAACTGATGGGACAGTCAGGAGGGGACTTTGACTGGTAAATTGACAAGATATACCGTGTTAATTCATGGCTTGCCAGACAGAAACAACTTCCAAGGGACATTGTGGTGTATTTTGCCACAAGGGACACAGGGAATTTGATATTACAAGAGTCTTATAAAACCAAGTTGCAAATTGGGGGCCAGGAGGTGATAGTTTTGAAGGAAATACCACCAAAATGTTGAGATCTAGAAAGGCTATGCCTTCTTAGTGGATGAACTCAAAAACCGTCAGTTACAATTCAGATGGGAAGCTCAAGCCGGATTAGTGGTTAACTACCTGGGACAAAGATATCGTCTTAACTCATTATGGAAGGCTAAAGATTTTTACAGCAATATACTGAAGGCTGGACATCCCCCTCCTCCAGGACCCAGAGAAAGAGAGCAAGAAGGACAGAACAGACAGCAAGATACCCAAGGATCATTGCTGGTGGACCAGGTTCTTCTGCTGGAACTAGGAGCGAAGGAGCAAAGGCAAACCCGTGTGGTCACTAGGCATATGGAACAAGAGTTAAAGAAGCAACAAGCTTTGCAACAAACATAGGCAACGGCTAAAGAAGCCACAGATTCTAGCTCAGAAGTGGTGGGAGGAGCCAGGCCGAAAGCCAAACTACAGGATTTCCAGATGGCTCTTTAAAAGCTTCAGGGAGTTAAAGATTACAACTAAGTTCTTAACTTGGAACGTTAATGGCTTAAATTCACCACAGAAAAGGAAGAAAATAAACCATTATTTGAAACAATTTAAGAATGATATAATTTGCCTGCAAGAGACACATATTAGAACAACTGACCAGAAATTGATGCAGACTCCCAAGGAAGATATATTGCAATAGAACTGGTATTAGAAGGGAAAAAGATACTCTTAATGGGAATATATGCTCCCAATCAACAAGAAGACAAATTTTACAAAATGCTCCATACTAAGTTAATACAATGGGACTATAGATCCTGCATATTAATGGGTGACTGGAACAGAGTTTTGGATACCAAGAAAGACAAGAGGGGTCTCCTGCAAAACATCCAAAACGTGAGCGAAACTACCTAAGTCTTTTTTCGATATGATGGATGATATGGAGCTAAGAGATATCTGGCGAGAAAGAAATGCAAGAGAACAGGACTTTACATTCTTTTCTGATAGACATCAATCTTTTTCCAGGATTGATTTCATATTAACAACAAATGATTCACTTTCCAGGGTAAAGAAGACGAAAATATGTTCCAGAGCCTTAACACATCATAACCCAGTTTGGATGGAATTGGAATTTGGGAAGGAATCTAGAAGGTCTTGGAGATTAAATGAACATTTATTTAGATATGAGAAAAATGTTAATGAATGTAAAAAACTGTTGAGAGAATACTTTGTTTTTAACATGAATAAGGGTACATCTATGGAAATGGTTTGGGATGCAAGTAAAGCGTACATGCGAGGAGTCCTAATAAATTTAAATAGGTTACATAGACGTAGACAGGGGAAAAAAAGAAACGAACTAGAGGAAGAGATTAGGAAGAGAGAACAGGAGTTAATATTAAACCCAGGAGATAAGAAGATTAAAGAAGCAATTATCCTATTATGAGCGCAATTTAATATGCTGATGTCAGATCAAGTGGCTACTAATTTGTTATATGCAAAACATAATACTTTCCGTAATGCAAATAAACCCGGCAGATGGTTAGCATATTTGACCAGGAAGAAACAAAAATCTTGCAATATACCAAAAATATATTATAAAGAGAAGGAAGTTTATCAACAGGATATGATATAAAAGACTTTCCTTGAATTTTTTACAGGATTGTACACGGGTGATAAAATACAAGACTTAGATATAGATAGATACTTGGACAAACAAAAAATACCTATAGTTAAGGAGGAGCAGAGGGAGAGATTGAATCAACCAATAACCTCGGGGGAAATTCTCCAGATAATTAAACAGTTAAAGGCTGGGAAAGCACCGGGCACAGATGGTTTGACAGCAGCTTATTACAAAAATTTACAATTAGAAATGGTAGAACCCCTTAAGGAATTATTTAATAAAATCCAAGTGGAAGGGAAGGTACCTCCATCTTGGAAGACAGCTTTCATATTCCTGATACCTAAAGAAGATCAAGATCTTAGCCAACCAAAAAATTATAGACTTATATCACTACTCAATATAGATTATAAAATTTTTACAAAAATATTAGCGAATAGGTTAATGTTGGTTACTCAACAACTGATTCATAATGGTCAAACCGGTTTTATACAAGGGAGACAAATGAGAAGTAATGTAAGACAAATTGTTAATATACTGGAATATTTGGGAAAGAATAACCAAATCCCCACAGCGCTTATATTTTTAGATGCCGAGAAAGCCTTTGATCAAGTGAATTGGCAATTTTTAATGAAAACAAAGCAAAAGGCAAATAGGAGAGTATTTTCTACAATCAATTAAAGCAATATATCAGGAACAAACAGCACAAATTATAGTCAATGGAAGCTTAACAGAACCATTTAAAATCGAGAAAGGTACAAGATAGGGTTGCCGCCCTATCACCATTATTGTTCATTATAACTCTGGAATTATTGTTGAATAAAATAAGAGGATCAGATGATTTACAGGGAATCAAGATTAGGTATCAAGAATATAGATTACGTGCATTTGCAGACGATTTGGTTATAACTTTAACCCAACCAGAGAAATCTATCAAGGTTTTAATGAATATGATTAATCAGTATGAATAAGTATCTGGGTTTAAAATAAATCTAGGGAAAACAAAGATGCTAGTTAAAAACATGAATACCAATCAAAGGGAAGACTTAGAAAAAATAACAGGATCTGAAATAGTTAAAAAGGTTAAATATCTAGGAGTTTACATCTCAACCTCAAACGGGAAACTATATAAGTATAATTATGAGTTACTATGGCATAGTATACAGGCAGAGATGAAGAATTGGGAAAAACTACAATTGTCTTTGTTGGGAAGTATAGCAGCAGTGAAAATGAATATCTTGCCTAAGTTCCTACTTCTTTTTCAAATGATACCAATACTTAAAAAAGACGCAAATTTGCTTGAATGGCAGAAGGGTATTAACAAATTTGTATGGGCAGGGAAAAAGCCGAGAATAAAACTTAAAATAATGCAAGATGTATGTGAGAGAGGAGGCTTGAAATTGCCAAATATACTATGAAGCAGTAGTTTTATCACCAATCAGTGACTGGATCAATTCAACAGACGATAGAACACTTAATATCGAAGGGCATGATTTGGTATATGGTTGGCATGCTTATCTGATATATGACAAGAAGGTGGATAAGAATTTTAAAAGATGTCTATGTGGGCAATTCCCAGACATGCAATAGAGAACATAAGTATAGCACAAAAACAGGATGTAACTACATATAGACAGCTTCTTACTATAGAAAGAGGTGTATTACAGCTAAAACCCTTGAATGTACTAAAAGAGGAAAAGGTAATCCAAACATGGTTTCAGTATGGACAGTTACAGGCCAGATGGAAAAAAGATCAGAAAATTGATATTACGCAAAACGAGGACAATTTACTAAAACAAATTAGGGATCAAAGTCAAATGCATATAAAAGTTTATATAATGTATTAATAGAAATGGATTCGGAAACAGAACTAGTTAAAGATTGCATGATAAAGTGGGCACAAAATTTTGAAGAACCAATAATGCTGGATACATGGGAAAAGATATGGGTAAGGAATGTAAAATTCACGCAAGCCCAAAATCTGAGAGAGAATTTTTATGTTTTATAGATGGCATTTAGATCCTAAAAAACTGGCTTGTATGTATCCGAATTTACAACCTAAATGCTGGAGATGTGATTGTGTTGATGCTACATATTACCATATATGGTGGATTTGTAAGAAGGTTAAAGCATTTTGGATAAAAATATGGTGGATTATGCAAAACATTTTTAAAAAGAGGATAAAGTTTATCCCTCAGTTATTCCTATTAGGTATAACTACTGATTGTACTGTCATAGAGACTAACTTGATTTTGTACTTAATAACGACAGCAAGACTGTTGGCGCAATACTGGAAGAAGGAAGATTTGCCTACTATTCAAGAATGGACATTAAAAGTAACAAACCTAGCAGAGAAGGCTAAAATATCAGCATATCTTAAGGATCACTCAGATGTGAAATATAAACTGAAGTGGAGAAGATGGATTGAATATTCAAAATAAATACGGAACTAAGAAATTCCAGATAGTTTATGACTGAAAAAGCAAGGAATGATATAATCTGTTTAGAGTTAGCTAACAAAAGAGGAGTTAAAGCACAAATGAAAGAGGATACTAACTTTCTTTTAGTCTATTTTAGAATATGTTTGTTAAAGATTTATACCCTGTATTTGCTCTGGGAAGTTGGGGGGGAGAGGTTGGGAGGGGGTTGGGTTTGGGGGGGGAGGGTGGGGGAGGGGAGGTAAATATTTGTAAAAGCTTTTTTAAAATTTTTCAATTAAAAAAAAGAAATAAGGGAGTTAAGTATATCGATATATGACTTATAAATCTGAATGTAATATAAATTGCAGTAATGTACTGTTTGGGAAGTATTTTATTCTATATTAGGAACACTAATGAAAGAATGCTTATATTTTAGTGGCTTTCCACCTTTCGGTTGCTAAATGAAAAATAGACTGGATGGTTGTACCAGTTGTCATATAATTTACAGTAAAACTTTGGAAAGAGAAATTTAACTAAAAGGAGTCTTATTCCAAGTAGTGTAAATAAAACTAGTCTTATCATAACACACATGCTCTCCTCTTATTGAGCAATGTACAAGCAATGCACACCATTTTTCAAAGGCTGTTTCTTTTCAAGATCTTTCTATCAGAGTTTGTCTATAGAGATTCTCACTCATCCAGGTCATGGTTGTCCCAAAGGTGCTTTTTTCAAGAGGCAACTAGTTTTGCTTCTCAACGAAGAAGTTTCTTCACCTACCATCCAGTCAGAGCTGAAGAAGCTTCTTGGATGAGAAGCGAAACGTCTTTGAAGAAAAACCAGAAAGTCCAGTTGCCTCTTGAAAAAAGCACCTTTGGGACTATCAGAGTTTGCTTCTTTCTTTAGCGCTTCAACATAGATGTATATAGTTAGCATATTAATGAAATAAGCTTCCAACTGCTTGGTAATGTAACAGTGGTAATCCTGGAAATGTGAAAGTCTACAGTTAATAAGATATTAAGACCATTATTTTCACAGAATAAATAACCAATGATTAACATATGATAAATTGTTCATAATCAGCCAAGTATATAAACCTTATTAGTTCAGCTAATTAAAATAAACCTTGCAAATTTTGACTTCCTTTAAGCAAAAGAATCTATCATTGTCAATTTTACATTGAGAATTGTTCACACTTCATACATTTATTTTTTCATGAATGAACCATTAAACTACTTTGGCTTAACAAAAAAGAAAGGATGAGGAGGAATAGAAACTAGCTATTATGTCTAGACAGATACAGGTGGATAAAAATATATTGCTATTGTCATTTGGAAACATATCAGGGCAATTCATACTAGCTTTGAAAGCCACAAATGTTGGTTTCCTTTAATGAACAGTAGAGAGCTGCTCTTATACAATGCACATTTCCAAATAATCTTGAAATGTGAATTGCCCTACATGAAACAAAATAAGAAGCAGTAGCAGCAACTGGTAGATCCATTATTGATAATTTTCTCCTCTAAAGCAGGAGACTTTTATATGCTAGTTATTTTTTGACCGATTAGCTAATAAACACTGAATTAAAATATTTAAAGGAAACTAGCAGACATATTAAAACGGTTATTATAATTTAGGGATCGGTCAGTAGTATCATTCTGAGAAGAATGAATAGATATCTTAACCAACTCACAATGATTATATCAATTAAAAAATTGAATCTTAATTAAATTGCCTATAAATTAGTGTCCAAGCATCATTAGCAGGAGTTCCTCCTAAGCATGAGAAAAAAGAAACTCTTTGTTTTAACAACACAATTGCTGTTAAAAAATAAAACTGGCTATCCAATTAACCAGGGATAGTTTTTAGTATCTCAAAATACTTTGTACAGCACCCTGATTAATTAAAGCTTTGATCTCACATAGACATTTACGAGTAGATCCTACTGAAATTGGTGTAGCTTCTGAATAAGTTGGTGCAATCTTATTATTAATGTACTTTGTTTTTCTGTAAGGAAGCTCATTTGAATCTAAAACTTTCTAGATGTCTGGGGCAAAAACTTACTGTGTGAGAAATATCTAAATTTTTTAACCAAATTTAGCATATGCTGATTAATTCCACGCTACAGAACCTCAAGAAATAGGAGCAATAACTTAATTTTACTTATTTTGGAATTATATAGATTCTATCAATCTGGCATGGAAAGTTGGTTTAGAACTGAAGGCAATTCTATTCAGTTCACAATTAAAGTTGAAATAAAAAGGGGGTTACCAGCTTTGAAAATATGGCACTATTTTATTCATCTTGGTTCCATCTTGGTTACCCTAAAACAATATTGAATAGACCTTTCCAGAATGATTTCCCCCTCCCCCAAAATAACATGATAATAATTGTTTAAACGGTTGCATCTGTTGACACAAAATTTACTATGATTGCTTAGATAAGTAGCAGTTGTGTTTTGTTTTTTTAAATGATACTCTGAAAAGAAATTTCCAGGCAGTTAAGGTCATGTAAGTTATTCACAATATTTTACAACATTTTCCAAGTTCCATTAGGAGAGAGCTATTCGAACTAACATAAATAAAATATGACTAACTGCAAGCAATTGGAATAATAATCTAATATTTAGATTTAGTTGTATGACATTCATGTTACATAAGTACAGAACATTGCAGGATGTTGTATGAAAGACTATTTGTAATAACTGTCTATTAAAACATTCAAGAAACATTCTCATTAAATAAGTTCAGTATTTTTCCAATACAGTGTTTTGCTTATCAATACAGATTCCATTGAGATTTAATTATAGATATTTGCTTGTATCCCATTTAGTTAAAATTTTATCTTTTTTCTTAACCTCCCTCCCACCCTTTCATATAAAAATGGTATAAATCTAAACACTATACAACTTAATAAAAAGGAAATCAATATCCCTTTGAATAGCACCAGGCTTTCACATTGATAGATAAGGCACACTTATACCTGCTAACAGATTTTTTTTAAACCACCATTTCATGGGGGGAAATGCAAATTTAATTAACATTGTATTCCAGGAGATCATCCTGTGTTCCTGGGAGTTGGTTGTGGGGAAGTTATAAATAAGTCATATTTCTATACAGATTATCTTTGCTATACTTTTCTTCCAAATGCTGGAATCTCACACAACATAGCACCAAAACTGCAGCAGCCTAATTCCATATCTACCCCAGCCCCATATGATTTCCATTATGTAGGATCTCAATGCTGTTAAACTTCAGAGCTATCACTATTGCTCTGCTGTGTAGTCACAGTTTCATTACTTTTGGAATGATTGGTAAATGAGCTTGTTTTTCTATCAGTTGAATGTCCCTTTCGCTTCAGAAGTAATATAATAATTATAACAGTGCAGAGAAGAAGCAGTAGTCCAATTGCACCTCCAATAATGGGAATTATCTTGTCTTCTGCATTACTTCCTGGAATTTGCAGGACTGGCTTTTCATAAGGTTTACCTGCTGGAGACCATTCTCTCTGCTTGAGTGTAATTTTACTAGATCGGTCAAGAACTATATGCTGGATATTCGTTCCTCTATTCTTATCAGCACCAATATCTTGGGCAAGAGCAGGAATATCAGAAACAGCTCTCCGAGAACGACTAAGATGTGAGGTGCTGTTATTGCAAGATAAAACATGGTGATACTCAATACTTCTTTTTCCAAGGCCCTTATGAACATTTTCACGTGATCGAACCATGTAGATGGTGTGGATGTACCATTCTCGACCCACTGCTACCTATTAGATTTAAAAAACAACAACAGATGAAATAAAATAGAAAACCAAGAAAAATGAAGAAGACAGTGAGATTCCAGTAGCTGCACACCCAACTTGCATGTAGTTGTTTTCATGCAATAACAGTATTATCCACCACATTTTTTTACCTGGAATAATGGAGTTGACAGCAAGCTGAATCCATCAGAACCAGGCTGTTTTACCAAAGGATGTCCATCAATGTGATCAACTGCTAGTTTAGCGTGGAATGCCATATTTCCAAACATTTTTGCTTGTGTATCTGGTTGAGCTTTATCCTAGGGAATAAAGAAATAGTAGTATATTATTAAGTTTAAAGTTAAAAATGATGTTTATGGGAATCTATTCATCTAGTATTGCATACATACCAGGATTTTGAATCTGTACAATAGGGAAGATGAGTCAGCTAGACAACCATATTCTTTGTTACTTGGATTATACTTGGGAACATACCCATCGGCCCCTGTACATAAGAACACCTTCTCAATGTTACAGATGAAAGATTCCCCTAAATTCTGAACGGGATCCACCATGATACGACCGTAGATTTCTGAACCTAAAATTAAAGAAACATGAGATCAAAACCAACACTGGCTTGAAAAGCCCTTGGATGTAATTCCCCAAATTCAATAACCAAATAATAATAATTCATGTGACATAAAAGTAAAATTAACAGACTAAGATAATCACATTAACCATAGTTTGAATTCACTTTAAATATTTTTAAAAAATCAAATGTATATTTTTTTACTCCAATTCAGTTTACTATTTTGAAAAAGTGACAAAGGTTGAAATTTATGAACAATAATATTTATGAACAATATATGTTTGGCATATATTGATAACATCAACACACGGTGTTGGTGAAGAAGACATGCTAGGCCCAGGAAGCCAGCATAGGAAATTATTTTCCATACATCACCGCACATTGCACTGCACTTAGAGAAGACATGCATGACATTCTGGATAAACTAGATTTCTTTTATATATATTTAAAATGTTTTTAATACTAGCATGTTTTAATAATTCTGTTTATTCATCCCCCAACAATGATTGGCTATTATTATGTCATAATTCTATATAAATACTGCCCTTACTTTGAGCTATTAAGATAATTGCTTTATATTGCTCCTAGATGCTTAGTTCAGCATTTTACTTGCTCTAGCGAAAATTCCTGCACTTCAATTTTTCCTCACCAGGGGTCAGTCTTTATTCAGGACACAAGTAAAGATAATTTATATGATGTTACACTAGTGATTTAATATATCTTGGTCATCCCAGTTACAATTTGAGTAAGGTATTAGTCAATATAAAATCAGGAATTCTGCATCCTAAGGAACATTTTTTGCAGAGTCACATTACACAATGCATTTTATAATTTAAAAAACAGCATTTCATACAAAGATGATTGCTCATCTGCACCACTGTAATTTTAAATATGCTTTTTAATTCATAGTACAAGTGGACAAAAGTCCCCTTCATTCTGAATAACAAATATTGTAATATAAGAGGACAGGATTCCTCAGAGCATTATCCTGTGTAAATGAACACACTGCAGTTAACAAAAGGGATTTGACAAGTGTGGCCAGAATGGTTCATTGATCTATTTCGCTATGTTAAAGCAGATGTTACCCTCTGTAAATGAGACATCAGTTTCTTCTCCAAATCCCAGAGAACCATCAGACAGCCACAGATCCTTCTTGGATAGCAGAAACATTTGAGTATTGAGATTAAATTCAGCTGCTACTGGGTCACTGACCTGTATAAAATAAAGACTATTTAGGGAAGTAATTTCAATAGTCTTTCTAGCAAAAGTTTAGCAATAATTTAATTGCAGTTTATTCTCAAAATTATTAGAAATACTCAAGAGCATTCAAGAGAGTAAAACTAAAGAGCAAAGTGTGGTCCATGATTTGTGTTATATAAATAATTCCTTCAAGAACTAAGTGCTTTGTATAGTGCCATTGTTCTACATAAATGTGCAATCTTGAATTCCTTCTCACAGCCTTTCAAGAATAAAATCTGTAAATGTAGGTTGACTCAATCAAACAATCACCTAGAGGAAATATCATAAAGTTGGTTGGAATCGGGCGGTATCCAAGTTGATTGGTTAAATGAATAAATAAATATTTTTTTTCATAGAAAGAAACAGCAATTTTAAGTAGGTGTACCAGTCAATAAAGCCCAAACCCAACTTAAAATAAACTGATGCCTGGCAATATTCAATCCTGCTGAAAACAATTCCTCTAATGCAGTTTTATCCAACGTAATGGCATCCTGGTCTGCTGGACGTACAATTCTTTTATTGGAAGGCATAGTCTCAAAACAACTGATACAGCGTAGTTATAGAAGGATGTTCTAAGTCTAAGATAATTCTCTTGCATTAAAGTGACTTCTAATAATCCTTTATAAGGCAGGATCCATTATAGTCCATTATACAGAAAGATTGCATGACATCCTAGAGACATGCAACTATTTATATGACTAAATGTTACTAGAAGAAAGGAAAGAGTTTTATTAATATACTAGCTGTACCCGGCCACGCATTGCTGTGGCCCAGTCTGGTTAAATGGAAAACAAAGAAAAGAGAAAGTGCAAGTTTCTAATATGTTTAATTTCAGAATGCTTGTGGGTATACAATATTTTTTGTTGTTCCATTGTCTGTGGAGATATAGAGATTGTCTAGTTTGCCAACTCTAGCCCAGCCACACATATAAAGGGACCGTAGGGACGAAGCTGGAGAGAGGCCGAACTGTTCCGAATATACTATACTCACGAAATGAACGCTATGGTAAACGACACAGCTCAATTCCAACGCAATGTCACACGAAATAATTAAATCAAAATGAAAATAAATCAAAATCTATGAAAATTCAATATAACAATGCAATCGGAAACATTGAAATGGAATCGTGAAATATTTAGTATAGCGTGTGTTGCTTTTACGTCCAACAGATGGTGCTGGTTTTCAAAAAAGCATGTTTTTATTAAAAAAACATGTTTTTACCTGTCACAGGTGTGACATCTATATAATATAGGTATATAAAAACATGTGCGTATTCAAATGCAACATTGTGTCAAAATTTCAAAGCAATCGGTGAAGACCTTTAGGAGATTTAAGATTTTGAACAAACGAACATTTACATGTTTATTTATATAGATGGCTATTATTTTCAAAGGTGAATCCTAAATTAGAGACATTTATAGGTATACCTGGTGTTTAGTGCTATAATCTCTACCTTAAAGGCAATATAAGCTCAAGAGCACACTTCTCTAATCTGACACTTTTCAGATATGTTGCAATTCTAATTGTCAGAATTCTAAAAGTTTAGCTTTAATGCCACCTCAAAGTTGAGAAATACCAATTAAAAATGACCAGGTTTTGATTTGGAGAGAGTGCAAAAGAGAAAATGTGTTTAAGTATTTAGGGCCCAGTTTTCTAAGTCAGTTTATAACAACAAACATGTAAAACTAATTCAGATTTTTGGCCCTGATACTGCAATTAAGTCAATATAATTATTAAGTTATAATTCAGAGAAATGTATCAAAATGCTTCATTAGTTGAGAACATTAAAGTCCTGAAATACTTTACCTGCTGGAACCTGATATCTAGATCAAAAGTGATTGGCTCCCGTGGGCTACAGATGACAGGTTGGGTATATTCTTGGCTGGGTGTGGCAACACAAGGGATAAGTTTCACAGTGTAAGTGCCAGAATAGTCACGTACCTGGAAAAAAACCACAGAAACTAAAATACAGGTAGTCCTTGAGTTACAACCACAATTGAGTCCAAAATTTATTTTACTAAATGAAACATTTGGTAAGTGAGTTTACCGCATTTTACGACTTTTCTTGCCACCATTGTTAAGTGAATCATTGCATTTGTTAAGTTAGTAACATGGCTGTATAGTGAATCAGGATTCTCCATTGACTTTCCTTGTCAGAAGATCACAAAAGCTGATGTGGAGTGACCCTCGGGACACTCCAGCCGTCATAAAGATAAACCACTTGCCAAGCATCTGAATTTTGATCAACTGACCATGAGGATGTGAAAAACAGTCATAAGTCATTTTTTTCAGTGCCGTTGTAATTTTGAACAGTCACTAGATGAACTGTTGTAAGTCTAGGACTGCCTGTGTTAACTGATATAAATCAATGAAGAATAAGAAACCTTTGAAAGGGTATTTTGATGTTTCAACTGATGCAGAATGCGGCAGCACAGGCAGTTATGGGTACTTTTAGATCAGCACAAACCACACTCTGTGAGTTGCATTGGTTGCCAGTTTGCTTCTGGGTCCAATTGAAGGTGCTACTTTTAACTTTTAAAACCCTTCACGGCATGAGACCAGATTATCTGAAGGACTGTCTCAACTAATTCCATCCTCCCATGCCATTAGATCTGGCAGAGAAGCCTGCTTTTGGTCCCATCTAAGGACTTGGCAGGTGGCTAAAGCAGGTCTTTTCTGCCATGGTGTCTACCTTGTGAAACATTATTTCTCCCAAACTGAGGTTAGCTTGATCTCTGTTAATATTCTGTAAATTCATGCTATGTCATCGACCACAGGGGTTCCAGGAGATTGGTGATATTCAAAGATGGCTGCATCATTATTATTGATTTATTCTCTCTTGTACCTGGTGATTTGTATGTTTTATTATGACTGTTTGACATTTTTAATAAATATTATTTTAATATATTCATTTAATTTAATTGTTGTACATCACCCTGAGTCACCTCCTATGAAATGGATTGCCATATAAATTTTATTTATAAACAAGAAAACAATTAATGGTTACATGTATCAGTGTAACGGTTGGCATATGGCTTTTTAAAATTATTTTTTTATTATACTTACACAAAACCGTTGGGATTCTGAATCCATGGCATGGACAAAATCTGCATCAGTAGATGCCTAACTGATTCTGATATACCCATAACATGCTCTTCTTTTCTGCCAAACCTTAGCCTAATATAACACTCTACCAGTGACGTGCGGTGAAGCTTCTGGCTGGTGAGGCAAAAAGAAAGAAAGCGGCTTTTGCCCCCCACCCCCGCAGCAGGCTGGAGCGAGAGCCGTGGAGGCGAAAGGTGAAGAGGGGTGGGGGTGGGGTGTTCCAAGAGGTCCCCTCCCCTTTTGGCACTCCGCAAGCCAGGCCCGCAGCAGCAAGAGGATCCGCTCCACTTCTATCGCCCCCCCCCCCCCGCTCCAGAGAAGCCGGCTGCGAGTGAGTCTTCACGAGCCCCGGTTCTCTCTCCCAGCAGCCCCAGGAGGAAACGGGCCAGCCCCGCTTCCCTCCCCGGACTTTCCGGCAATAGAGGACAGCATTCCGCTCCCGCCGCTTTTTCCCAGAGCTCCGGCAGGCCTGCCGAGGAGGAGCCCAGACAAGGCTGGAGCGAGAGCCATGGAGGCAAAAGGCTGGCCACTCGGGGCTTGGGAGAGGGAGTGTAATGCTGTCCTCCACTGCCAGAAAGTCCGGGGAGGGAAGCAGCGCTGGCCCGTTTCCTCCTGGGGCTGCTGGGAGACGGAACCGGGGCTGCAAAGATTTGCCCGGCCGGCTTCTCTGGAGCGGGGGGGGGGCGATAGAAGCGGAGCGGATCCTCTTGCTGCTGCGGGCCTGGCTTGCGGAGTGCCAAAAGAGGAGGGGGCCTCTTGGAACACCCCCCCACCCCTCTTTGCCGTTTCCTCCTGGGGCTGCTGGGAGATGGAACCAGGGCTGCAAACACCCCTCTTCACCTTTAACCTCCGCAGTTCCTCCTCAACCCCCACCTCCTCCATCCCCACCTCTGTGTCCGCCAGGCATCTCACATTTATGCCCGCCATAAACACGAGACGCCTGGCAGACACAGCGGGGGGGGACGGAGGAGGCGGGGGCGAGGTGGCAGCCAGCGAAGAAAGGGGAGAGGAGGAGGAGGAAAGGAAGAGGGGAGCAGGATGGGGGGGGAGAGGGCTGCCCCTCTCTTCTCAAACAAACAAGGCTCCCCTCCCTGCGTCTGCTCCTTCCCTCTCTTCTCAAGCAAACTCTCTCTCAAATTGAGAGAGAGTTTGTTTGAATGAAGTTAAGAAAGAAACACACACACACACACACACAATAAAAACAAATTGCAATTACTTAAATTACAAATAAACTGAATTCCTCCCCCCTGCCCCCTCCCTCTGACCAACATACCTTCCAGCTACGCCAAAATTCCAGATTCGGTCTAGCTAGGCTCCAGGGCCAGGCAGGCTAGGATAGTGGCTCCTAGAGCCACCACGTGCCCTCTGCAGGAAGAGGCCGGAGAACTATGAGCCTCATTTGCATATATTTTTTTTGCTTTTTAACCCTTGGTTAACCCTTAAAAGGCAAAAAAATCCTTATGCAAAGGAGGCCCCGAGTTCTCTGGCCTCCTCCTATACTTAAACACTATGTACACTCCAAATCACTGTGAGTTGAAGTCTGGTAGCAACTAGCTTGGCCTTAATTATTTTTTAAAAAATCTTTAAAATTCCTTCCTTTCCTGAGGAGACTGGTGAGGCCCCGCCTCCGCTGCCTCTAGTGAGTGCACGTCCCTGCGCTCTACCATATATAGTCTGAAGACACAAAACTCACTCATATGCTTGTACTCTTACTGAATATGCGTGTAAAAATATCTGCTCCTAAGCCACCCAAAGTCTATTTTGAAGCCATATCTTAAGCCATGGTTTGCGTACCTGTGATTATTTATAGCACACTAAAAATTATTTTAAAGAAGGTTTGTATGAACCTAATCTAAATCTCAACATCAGAGACTTGCAAGTATAAATGAGTTTATGCTGGTGCTTTTTTTTTTTAATAATAAAAACTACCACAAAATGCTAATGCTAGTACTCACAGCAAAATCGGAAAGAAACTTCCATTGCTGCATTGGCTGATTGAAGGTTTGCTCACTTTGAGAAAGGTTCAATATGAATGTAAGGCCAGGATGGTCAGATGACATCACCATAGAAGTCAGAGAAGTACCTGCAAAAGTGAAATACCGTTTTATGATGAAGTTCATTGATGTTATCCAACACACTGTGGATGGAACTATCTTTTCTATTCTGTCAGAGTTTGTTGCATAAATTCAAATCCAGAAGCACACACAGATAACTGATTCAGTTGGATTCATTAACTTGTTTATATACATAAGAATAGATGAATAAATGTACAATAGCAACTGATGATTCTTCCAATTAAACACAAGCAGTTACTTTCATTTCAGCAGACAAAAGCCCAGACAGACTGCTAGTTTACTTCTTAGAGCAGCAGAGTTCTTTAGAGTCATTTAGAGTCATTTATTAAAATTTATAGGCCGCCCTTTTCCCTGAGGGGACTCAGGGCGGCTTACAATCACAAGGGAGGGGGGTGCAGTATCAAAAAACAAACAAAATGTGAACAAAGAAAAGTAATAAAACACAACTTTCGTTCAACAATCAAACACTTGGGCGGGTGAATTGGGAACCTATCCCCAGGCCTGCTGGGAGAGCCAGATCTTGAGGGCTGCGCGGAAGGTCTGGATGGTGGTGAGGGTACGGATCTCAAGTTTTTGTTTCAATTCTTTGCACAGACTCAGATCTGTTTAAGCTCCCATTGGCTGACTTAGTTGCTATGCCAATTCATTGACTGACCTTGTTCCCAAGTCTCTCCCAGTCATGAATATTTTAACCCATTCCAATCTAGGAAAGCAAAGAATCAGGATATAAGGAGATGGACTAATGGGTAGTGTCGGATCAGGAAATCCTTGCTGTGTGTTTTGAAGTCAGAAGGAAGTTGGCAAAAATATGCTTCTCTCTTCTCACTAGGGAATCTAAAGCATTTCATGAATAAATGATAAAACCCAGTTGAAACCATAAGTTCTTTACTGTTTATGAGATTCTCATTAAATCCCAAAGTCTGTTGTCATAGACCTACAAAGAGATTTTTAGCTTAGAAAAGATACTTAGGAAACATACAAAATGCTGGCCTTACCTGGGTGGGATATTATGAATTGCCCCCTGAATCGAATTTCTGTCCTGAAATGGACCACCAATCGCCCTTCATCATTGATTTGCATACTGGTTGGGTAAAGAGACCCTAGATGTAAGCAGCCATTATATTATTTTAGAAATATTCATAAAAAGACTAGTTGTTTGGTATCATTCAAATGTGTTGGATTGCAAGAACCACAAGACTTAGTCAGCATTGTGTGGAGTAAGGAGCCAAAATCATTGCTATGATAAAATAAAGCAATAAACATGAAAATAGAACAACATCAATAATACAAATTTTGTTTTAAAAGATAGCTTGGCTTTGAAGCAGCTGTCACTCTGCAAATGGCTGGATAAAGTTGTTTACTGCAATCCAGCCTAGAAACCAGCTATTTTTTTCTTATGAAGTTCCATATGGCTAATTGTGTCTAAGAGGCTGAGTTTTCACATCCTATAAGTAGCCAGTTTTCCAGACTAATCTCTTAAGGTAAAAAGGTTCTGGGAAAGAAAAAAAGGAAATAATACAATACAATACAATAGCAGAGTTGGAAGGGACCTTGGAGGTGTTCTAGTCCAACCCCCTGCCTAGGCAGGAAACCCTATACCGTTTCAGACAAATGGCTATCCAACATCTTCTTAAAGACTTCCAGTGTTGGGGCATTCAAAATCTATTCCAAAATCAAACCTTGTAGGCTCCACTTCAATGCTAACAGGCTGCTATTCTGGAGATGCAATTATAGTTCTTAATAAAGGCTCCAAAAGCTTCCATCAAACCTCTCAAATATTTATAATTTACCTTGCAGTTCTGCTTCTGGTGGACTTCCAATACCGTCTTTCCATAGAATGGCAGTATCATACACAAAAGTGAGCCTCAACTCAGATTGCAGGTCAAAATGTTGCCAGCCCCCAACTGCTGCAGGCGAATGGAAGACATAAGATACATAGAGGGGCACTCGAAGAGTTACATACGATTGAACCAGATTCAACACCTGTAAAACAGCACAGCATTAGATCACCCTATGTTCATACTGGATCTTTGGGAGTTAAAATCAGCTCTTCTGAACACAGTATAAAATCCCATCATCATACCTTTTTTTGTTTATTTATTTTCTGATATGTGTTGGCTCCAGAACAAACATTTCTTGTTGCACTTAGAAATCTTACTTTGATGCTTCAAAAATGAATTTACAGCTTATGGAGAAGTGGGAGAGAATGGAGTGTGGGCCAAAACCTAAGCAGGCAGCCCTCTTCCTGGCTTCTGTAATGCAACCCCAGCAAAGAACAAAACCCCACTCTAAAATCAATTTGACAGTCATCCCAGAGTGTGTGGCAATCTAAGATTACAATCAAGGCCCTATTATGGGATTAAGTTGATACTAAGAATCTCACATTCATCTCTTACCTCCGGTGCATTGCAGTCCAACTTTTCAAAAGTGAACTTGCTCATATTCAAAAGTATAGTTTCTGATTATTAAAGATAAGCATCACCGTCACCAATTTCCTCTCCTGCTTTTAGAACTGATATCAAATCAGATGAAGAATAAGAAGTGAACTAATCAAAGCCTGTATTCTAAGAAGTAAATAAAACTCCAGAAAAAAAATATAACTGGCACCTAACACTCAAAATAATCTTCAGGATTTCAAGCAGTTGAGAATATTTTTAAAATCCAAAGCAAAACTGAATGTAACCACCCATCAGTAATAGCTTATAATAATATAAATTTGATTAGGAGATGACATGGAAGTCAAATTTTCCAAACATTCTTTCTCCCTGCCTGCTTAAACTACAAGGCTATAATTTAAATATATAGTACATAACTTGGAAAAACACTTCATTTTAAAGCAAGAGGCAATGTTATTTTCTCTCACTAAGTTGAATGTCACCCATCAGTAATAAATTGATATTATCAGGTTTTAAGTTCAAATGAGTTCTGCCACCCTGAATTAACTAAAACAGTTTTTTTCCTGCTTTATATGGCGTTTCCATTTGGTGCATATTAGTACACTATTGGCTCATCAGTCACACTGAAATATATAAGATCTTATTTGGCTGCATTTAAGTTGCCCCCATTCATGAATCATAAAAATTACTATCTGTAATTTTAGTACTATCTGAACTATCTTTGTCAGTAAACTCATGCAATCATTTGATTTATGCTCAAACTGAATATATTAGAATCATGTACAGTCTTTGAGAGTTAGCACATAAAAAAATCATGTATATGATGGCACCTTTTTCTTTGCCTATGTATGGAAATTAAATTAACGGTGCCTAGGAAGTCTGGTATCTATAATTTTATTTTCATACTTATAGTTTAGTTAGACATTAAGTTGACTGCCAAATTTTCCTCCAATCTTAGCTATACATATACACATTTCTCCTTTCTATATTCATTCTGTTTTGATTATATATTATGTATTTATTATATCACTTAAAAAGTGGCAATCTGTTTGAAACTCCAAATAACTAATTTGCTTGTAAGAGGATCTTTTTAAACGTGCTATCAGCAAAGCTTTTGTTATGCCATTTAGGTTGATTTTCTAATTGAACTGTTATGAGCATTAAGCACAAAATTGTTCCTTGGCTTTGTTTTGCACAACGCATAGATTCTGCCATTGTGTTGGATAAACTAACTTTATTACTTTGTTTATATGTGAATCAGGAAATAATGTGGTCTTTAACAAACCGTAATAAATTTCTGAGTTCAACTACATTATTGGCCCGTCTGCCACAAAACTCCTTTCCTGAATAGCAGCAATACTCCAAGTAATAGATAGGAATTTCCATCAAAAGGGTTAGGAAAAGAGTGCTATGAAAGCTTTGCTGTAGACAGATTGAATCAGAATATATAATGGAACCTCATTACTCATTAATTGGTTCTGGGAGATGCAATGGGTACTAAAAATGATGAGTATCAAACAAACCATGTGATTTATCACAACCCTTTGTTTTGGCTTGGAATAACTTCCTGTTTGTCTCTTTTCTTATGTCAGTGGCCTTCCCAGCATGGCCAACTTCCTGTCTTCCCTCTGCGACCGTCCCACACTTCCTTTTGCAGTGACCTTCCTGGAATGGCAGCAAGTTGAGTACCAAACAAAAGGTGAGTACCAGGACAATATTTTCATGTCAAAATGTACTGAGTAGCAAATTCAATGAGATTTGAAGCAGTTGAGTACTGAGGTAACACTGTATATTTTGATTTTGTATATTATTGGTTTAAATGAAGGAATAATCTGTTCTGGTTTTTCATACTATGACTTGCTGTGTAAGCAACTAAGTAAAATCCTTGCATTAATAGATATTTGCTTTTCTTCAATGAAGCCTACCTGACCATCTGTCCCAATGGAGCCGCTACAGCTGGTTACCAGTTCTGACATATCATAATAACTGATAAATTCCCATAGGCAGGCCTCCAGATTGAGATTACGGTAGAAACGTAAAGTTTTAGCTGATCGTATGCTACTGCTGTATTGATAGGATGAAGTTTCTCCAATCACTTCTGGATTCTTGATATCATCTGTGATGAAGCCATGTTTTGTTTCAATTTCATTATAATCCAAGAGATTGGAGCATTTGTGATTTCCTACACGAGTGCCATCTGGGCTCAGTGTCAACTCAAAATTCGACAAAGGTCTGGTTGAGATTACTGGCAACATTCCTGAAATCAGAAATTGCCTATTAGATATTTTATGCACTAATAATAAAAGTAACTGGTGATTACATTATATTAACAATATTACATTCAGAGCATATGTAAGATTCAGATAAGTTTTACAATAGTAATTCAAATTTCAAAACAGGGTTAAGAAAAATGTTTGTAGTTAGTAGCCAAAGGACATCTAAATCTTTTGTAGGTGATGTTATGGAACTAAAGTACACTGAAATAATAGTTATTTCCCATATAAGATAAGATAACCTTTATTTACATTTTACTGCATTATTCCAACATATGGTTGTGAAACTTCATATTGCTGTTTTTAAATTTAAACATACAAGTCTGTTTGTGTGTATATGCATATTATATTTAAATCCTCAAATCTAAGCATTTGGTGAAACATTATCTAGAATAAAAAATAAAGATTTTTTAAAGTCTATGAATTGATTCTAAATTGAGTTCATGGTCCTACTCGCAAAACTACTGCTTTTTCCAAGCCTTCTCCATTTCAGCACTAAATCTAGTAGATTTTCCTCTTTCTTATAGTTAAGAATAAATATAATATTCTTTCTTTGTTAAGCATGTTAAACAAAGTTGAGGATAAGCATTAAAAGTTGTCTTTGAATTATTGTTTCAAAAATCTCCTTCAGATGTCAATTGGTGCAACACCATTTCAGCTGTTTTGGTTCTAGTGGCACACATGTCTGGTACTTACCATCTATATGAGGCATGGTAACTGAAAACCTGATCAGGTTTGGATAGTCAGGATCATCAGGACCCATGTAATGAATTTTGGCTGAGAAAGGCTCTGCTCCAACTGTACCCAGAATACGTGGTTGGCACAGACCTACGGGAAAACAGCGCCCTTTATTGATTGATCGATCAGGCGACACCTCTCATTAATGTGACTCTGGGTAACTTACACAATTATGAAAAATAAGCACAGGAAGTCTTTGTCTTATGACCACAATTGAGCCCAAAATTTCCATTGATAAGCAAGGCAGTTGTTAAGTGAATTTTGCCTCATTTTACAACCTTTCTCACCACAGTTGTTAAGTGAATCAATTTAGTTGTTAAGTTAGTAATACAGTTGTAAAGTGAATCTGGCTTCCCAATTGACTTTGCTCATCAGAAGGTCACAAAAGCGGATCACGTGACCCTGGGACACTGCAATTGTCATAAATATGAGCCAGTTGCCAAGTGTCCAAATTTTGATCACATGCTCATGGGATGCTTTAAATGTGAAAAATGGTCATAGGCAACTTTTTTCAGTGATGCTGTAACTTCTAACGGTCACTAAATGAAATGTTGTAAATCAAGGACTACCTGTATTATCGTAATATAATTTTATTTATGCTCATGGTTTAATAGTAAATGCTGATAAATACCTGATATGGAATTCTATAAGTCTAAATGCTCTCTCCAAGTGTCATTAAGTTACTAAAGTAATCATCGAAGCTCTTGTGTGTAAGTGTGTGTGCGTATAGTATATACAGTATATACTTGTGTGTGTGTTTGTGTGTGATGTCAAAGTACCTTGTATGCCCAAATATGGGAGGGAGCATGCTCTTCCTTTTTGCCTTTCAGCCCCACCCTAGGAGCCTTCCAGGCAGGAAACCATTTTTGTGTTGCATTTGTGCTGATAAATAAATAAAGGGAGACTAGTATAGATCTATTTCAAGCTATTTAACTCTCATCCCAGGAAGGGTATGCATCCCCAATAGCAGGCAGCTCACATCTACAACACACATAGCACAAATACGTGTAAATAACAGATTTGGAAATCCTTTCACAATTGTTTCCCTAATAGGCAAATTGTAGGAAGTATCAGATTACATGCAAATTTAGAGCATCACAGATCCTTTGGATACTCTGCAAGCCAACTTTATGTTTTCTTTACATGTATGGAAACCAACATGTTATAAGCTTATTTTCAAATGACATAAATGCAGAAGAAGAGCCCTGGTCATAAAGCTACTAGCTCTATTTTTCACCTGGCTAAGTTACACAGGTTCTTAATTTCAAATTATTATTTAAAAAAAATAAAAGTATACTTACTACAATAAATATATTGAAGTGCAAATGTTGGATGTCATATCTAACTCCCTTTGCTACTAACTTAATAATTGCTCTTCTAATTGTTCCATCTTTTTCATTGCTAAAAAAAACCAATTTCTCTGAATAAAAGTGTTCAGAATCACTTAATTGTTTACTAAACTTACCTTCTTCTCTATTTATTACATGAATGGGACTCAACAGTTCTAAGCCCACATCACCATTGGCCTTGACTGCACGTGCTGCACACTGAACCCTGGAGCCAGCTTGGAAATAGATGGAGTCTAAAGCAATTGACTTGGTATTAGTGAAGAAAGTATTGGAATCCACTTCACGCATAGGACTGGTCACACCATCCATGCCACTTGGGGCACTGACAAGCCAACGATACAAGGTCACTGTGTCATTGATGTTTTCAGCAGCACAAATAGATCCAGTCTTGTCATAATCTGAGTATTTGGGGTTGCATGCCTAAATGCCAAAATGCATACATTATATCCATTTAGTTATATTTAACATATATGCCATGACAATGCTTAATTAAGATGAAATAATAAGATTTTCCTCTCTTTTTGTTGAGTAGAGTATTTAGCAAATTCCTTATTCTTGTTATCACTTTATAAATCTTATGTTATGTTCATCCTAGCTAACAATTAAGTATTACTGACTCTGGTATTTCAATGTAAAAGCCAAATGCTATGGAAAGACTTCAATTTATTGAGGCTTGAATGAAAAAAGATATGGATATCATCTATTAGAAAATCAGGGGAAAGGAAGAAAGGAAGCAACAGTAGATTATCTAGGGAGTTGCAAGAAGATTTAGATCAGGTTTTAATTCTATGGAGAATGCATATGTAATACTAAACAAACATCTATTCCTTCATATCAGTTTCTTTTCTGTGAAATTGGCATTAACATGATTTTTTCCAGAAGCAAAATTTTGAGGGCACATGAAACAAAAAGTATAACTAATGTCCTCAACATTAAACTTTCTATGTTTTTAAATAGATACTGATAATCAAGTATGAACTGATAAAATGGAACTTTCCAGAAGTTTAAAAGTTTAATCCCAAATATTTTTTCCATCTAGTAGAAGAAAAATCAAGACATTATAACTTGAAAAAAGATGGATCGTACCGTTACACACACAATAGGATATCCATTGGGAGGCTGGGGATTTATTCTGCTTTTGGCAGTGTCATCATACAACAGAAGTGATACAACTTGTGGCACAGCTGGGAAAGTCACATCTGCCATGCTATCCATTTCTTCAATGTATATAATGGCTTTATTCGTCTATATTGGAAAAACATAAAAAGTTTCTATCTCTAAATGTAAAGCTGACATGAAAACATGCTTCTGTAACCAGCTACATTATACATAATATATGAAATGTTAAAATTAATCTACACATGATAGAATGCAGAATATGAAGATATAAATTAAAGGAGCATACCATTCAAAACTGATTAATTTTGACACTGAAACATATAATGAACACTTTATCATAATAAAATATAATAATCAAGAACTAAAATATATGAAACAATTATCAATTTATTCCTTTTCACGATATCTTAAACCTGACTTACGATGTAGGGTCATAAGACTTGTCTTATGCCATTATTATCCATTCTAGAGGATGACTCTAAAGGTTTCTTTTTGTTAGAGGAAAAAATTGTTCATTGGACAAAGGGAATCCATAGAACCATTCCATGCCTCTAAAAACATATCAACAAAGGAAACTGCTTTCCACCTTATTTAGTAAAAGAAACACTCATGGCCAATTCATCTTGATAGCTGTTCATATGTATCAATCCATATTTGCTAGAAAGATGTAGATTCAGATCTATAATTCAAGCATGCTAAAACTATTTTTCACTGAGAGGCAATTGGATATTATTGGATGGCACCGACACTTATTTGGTCAGTTTAATGGTCAGTCTAAGGGTAGAGATTTTAAATCAAGCCAAAGCTTTAAATCTTCCTTAATCTGAATGCTTGGTTGGGTTCAATGCTTCTAAACTTTCCAAAGAATAGAAGCAGGTCTGGGCAAAGGCTTTGCTTTTAGTTTGATCTCCAAAAGCAGACTTCCATGAATTCTGAACAGCTGAGATTGTTAATGCTTTGACATTTCTGAATCATCCTCAACTGAATGCAAACTACAGGACAAACCACTTGGATATTTACCTGTGTCTCAGCCACCATATTCTCATCAGGTTTCAAATGCACTATAAATGCTTCACGCATTTCTCTCACTCCATCATACAAAACTTCAACCTCCACAAAGTGCTCTGTTTCTCCTTCTTTAAATTCAATATCTAAAATGAATAGTGAGAAATGAGAAAATTGGGTCATATCTGTGAAATATGAATATTCATCCGTCAAAGTTTTGCACTCACATTTTGTAGCATTAAAAACATATCTAATCCCAGATTTTTAAAAAAATATATATATTGTGCAATAACATTTGTTGCATTAACATTAGGATCAGAATCTTACCCTCAGACATTGGATTATAGTCTTCTCCAGAAGTAGCTGAACCATCTTTAGTATGAATTCTTACAATGGAAATTTTGGAAGTATCTCCAAGTCGCAAGATTGGGATCTTTAAAACTGCAATCTCTCCAGGCTCCCCTGGTTCTTGAATGTTGTATTTCACCTCAGAGAATTTAATCATTGGTTCTGCAAGACAACTGAAAAAGGTCAACTTCTCCTTTCAATCAAGGCTAAACTTGGAAATCGCTTTTAAGTATAGACTAAGACAGAAAAGAAGTCCTAACCAAGAAAATAACATTTTGCTTAGTTTACTGAATTTATTATTTAGCAATGTGATTTATGTTAAATTTAATTAATGACAAGACAAGAACGATGCCATTATGAACATCAATTGATCAGTTCAAATCATAAAAGGAAGACGATACAGAATTTTGTAAGGTTAAACTTTATAAAACACCATTGTTTCCACTCAGGGTTTAATTCTATTTCAATACATTCTATTTTGTCAGCATATGCAATACTAGAGTTGGATGAATACAAATCAAAACTGATTCTCACCACTCTGTACAGGTGTGAATTATAGTAAATCCCTGAATGGTAGAGCTAGATCAGTGATGGCAAACCTTTTCAGCCAAGTGCCCAAAGTGGAACGCACATGCATATGTGTGCATGTGTGTGCTGGAGCATTGGAAACCTGAAACCAGTTGGCCAGTGCGTGCATGCCTGTTTTGGGGGCATTTTCAGGCTGCGTTTTGGGCCATTTTCTGACACACTGGTGCCCGTAAAGAGCAGCTGGCTGGCGTGCTGGAAACCAGAAGAGCAGCTGATGACAGCATGCATGCCCACGGACAAGGCTTTGTGTGCCACCTCTGGTACGCGTGCCATAAGTTCATCATCAGGGAGCTAGATAATGAATAGTTACTTTCTGAAGAACCATAAGAGTCTCTTTCTTAGACTGCCCAGTGGCACATCAGGGCTAATGTTAAAACAAATTATAACATTGAGCAGTTTCTTTTCTGTAACTACACAGGGAAAGTCTGTACCAGAGGACACACATGAAAAGAAAATAGATTTTAAGTATTGAGAAGGATTTCCTAATAAGCTATTAAATAATTGAAAGTTGGTAAACTTTTTTGATAGAAGCAGAGGCTATAATAGAAAACTTCCTATCAGGGATACAGTATTTATAAACATGACCAATTTATATTCAGCTATAGTTTTCTTTCCATTCCAGTCTTTTCATTTACTACTTTCTTTTATTCATCAGTGGGGGAGGAGCGGTTAAGCATTTCTACATTTTGAAACACAGGTTTATAACTTGTACCTCATATTTCATAATATGTTACCTTCAATTGCTCAAAACATGTCACTACATTGTAATTTTTAAGGTGACAAAAGGATGAAATTACTGATTACATGTGATTAAAGTTTTAAGTACTTTTAATATACTTTTAAATATATTTAATTTCTGAAAAATTCCAATTTAATGCTTTATTTGATACATGTTAAAATGTAACACTTATCCAGAAAAAGGTAATAAAATAAAGGGTATTTTATTTTAAACTATTTATTTTATTAGAGGATGTGGTTTAGGGTGATTTTGAAGGAAAACAGCCAATTTACTATTATCTAACAAAATGTTATTGACCATTTGACTTCTGTTTCATGGCTTTAATTTATATTTTAGAAGCATTGTCCTTGAATGGAAAGATTAGCAATGTCTAAATTAATCCTAATTTCTTATGCATATAATACAGCAGCTGTCCAGTTTGATGTCCCTTGAAGTAATAATCTAAAGGTCCTTTAATTGAAAGAATAGCAAATAGCTCATCAACCTACTGTCCTCTTCATCCTTAATCTTCACCAGTACTTCTTTTATCTCCCCAATGGAAGCACCAAATGAAGAGGTACTTTTTGGAGTTCCAAGCACCAGTCTGAACTCTTTCTCCTCTTCATAGATAGCATCATCTTCCAAAACCACAACACAGGGTTTCTCTATCTCTCCTTTAGGAAACAAAAAGCCAGGGTAGCTCTTACAGTGTATTTTGACTCTTGGTGATTTAATGCAGTGGTCCCCAACCTTTTTATCGCCGCGGACCAGTCAGCCTTTGATAATTTTACCGTGGCCCGCTGAGCGCGCGCAGGGGTGGGGGGGCGTTGTTCGCGACGACACATTGATTGTTTATATATCAGATTGTTTTGATTAAACAACTTTTATTTTATTGTATTTAAACATGCCTTACAAAATAAAATACAATTACATAAATATAAAGTGCTTTAATATGCCCCCCCCACCCGGACAGACTTATGTTCCTCAAAGACCATCCTGAACCCTCAACCTGGACCAACCTTTCTGCCCGCCCTCCCCCTCCTCACCACATTCGGCGGGCAAAGAACAGAGCGCGCGCGCGCGAATGCCGTGGAGAGAGAGAAAATAAATATATATATAAATATATAACTGTTTGGGAGTAAAAGCGGGGAGGCGCACCCGGCCGGGGGGGGGGAGGAGGAGGAAGGAGGGTGGGAAGGAAGCTGGCAAGCGAAGAACAGAAAGTAATTAGCAAGGATTAAAACGACCTGCCGGAGAAAGGAGAGGGGGAAAAAAAAACACCAGATCTGACAGCTACTGCAGCCTCCACCGGAGGGGCTGCAGAAACACACACCGCCAGTCCTGTCCTTCCTTTCCAACCAGTCTCTCTCCGCGCGCGCATACACACACACACACACACACACACCACACAAACACACACCCGCCGGCAGATATGCACGCACATACACTTTTTTTTTTTTGCAATTGGCAGAACTACGGTTTTCTTTCTTTTAAAAAAAAATAATTAAATGGAGGTGGGGGATGTGTGGAGAGAAAGGGAGAGAAGCGGACACATAAAACCGAGCCGCACTCGCGAACCACAGCATGCATCTGGGTGACAAAATTGCAGGGAGAAAGCAGGAAAAGCCGAGGAGAGAGCAAAAAAAGAAAAGACCCAGACCAAGCGCGGCAGGGCGGGAAGGAAGGCGATGATGATTGGGGGAGGTTTGAAAAAGCAGATCCAAGCGCAAAAGTTACTGAGTCATTTCAGCGGCGGCCGGAACAGTTTTCTTGACTCCCTCCCTCTCTCCCTCTCTCTCTCCTCTCTCACTCTCTCTTTCCCTGGCGATGGATCAGTGCGGGAGGGGGGGGAGAGAGAAAGGAGGAGACGGCGAGGGAGTGAGGGAGAGAGAGCCGAGGGTGGGACCAAAGGGGGGGGGAAGAGAAATGCATTTAAGAGGAGCGGATTTAAAAGAGCGATCATGGCCCCCGGCCACTGCGCGGCCCGGTGCCAGGTACTCCACGGCCCGGCACCGGTCCGCGGACCGGGGGTTGGGGATCACTGATTTAATGGATGTGTCCACTTAGGTTTGTTTGTTTTATAATACTATGAAACCAGTTTTTCATTAACATATTCCAATATGGTTTCTCAATCTTTCCTGGAATTTCCTGGCGTTCCTGAGCCAAATCCAATTTAGTTTTCAAGACCAGTCAGTTCAGCTAAGACGTGCTAACTGCAGAATCTATCACTTAACTTCAAAATTCATATTAAAGAGATTAATGCACTAACGATATCACATATTATCATATGTAATCACTGAATACTGGAAATAACCAATCTTGAGAAATTGATTTGTTTCGAGCTTCAGTTCCCCTTAATGCTAGCCAGCTTTCCAATGCAACTTATATTCCAACTTTTATCTGCTAAACTTCACAGGAATAAAAATGATAAATTTAAACAACAACAATAAAAACAGGTAAACAAAAAAAAAACCTTAATAAAATCTGCTTGATCGGGCAGTTGCTACACAACTGTTCTCTTCAGACAAAGAGTTTGAAATTCACAAATCTTTTATAGTGAAGTTTCTATAACCATTGATTAATAAAAGGCTTACTAATTAATTTCATCATAATGGAAGCAAAATCAATGGACTATGCAGTAACATGAGATTCTAGGTTTCTAGCTTTACATTCACTGAACTTTCATTTCTAATTTGTATGTTTACTGTATATAGTACTGTATACCTGAATGCAAACACCCCAACACACACACACATTAGAAGAATCATTAAAATAGGGCTTGGAGTGACTACATGGTGCCTAAAATTATGAGTATGGTCATTTTTTTTTATCATTGCAACAAGTTGCTTCCTGGGAAGCTTCTTTATTTAAAAGAAGATCTTACCTGGTAGGAATGTTATTACTGAATCATCTGTGTTTGGTCTCTCCTCATAGTCCATCATAACCTGGGCAGAGCCTTGGCGAGTGTAACAGCGGACAGTAGACTTATGATTAACATCTCCACTTCGTGAGATTACAGCTTCCACCTGACCATCTTTTTCATTCACAATGTAGAGAGGTTCCTTAAATTGGACTTTGGGTACTGCAAAAGAAATATGAATTATTCTATTTACATTCCATTGTCATGTCCACCTCATTTGAGTTCATTCTGTACTAATGTGTACATAATCAGCAGAACTGTCAAATTTATAATCAGGGCTGCTCAATTAAGAACTTGTTATATCAAAACAATTGGGGTTACTTGTAAAGGTGACTCAATTATCTGAATATATACTGCTCTATATCCTGTACAAGGTACCCCTTTTATTTTAATTTGTCAGCCAAGATTAAATTCTTTTTTATATATAGTTGATTACCTAATCAATAAATTAGTTACATTTACACACGATGATAAATACCATTTATAGATTACGATTTATGAATTAACAGGTAAAAACACCCACTGCATAATATGTATGAATCAGTTGTATAAATAATTTAAACAAAAGCCATAAAAATTCAGAGAGTTCTTCAATTCCAACAGTTCATTTAGTGATTGTTTAGGGATTAGAATGGCACTGAAAAAGTGACTTTTGACTGTTTTTCACACTTATGACCATTACAGCATTCCATTGTCAAATGATTAAAATTCTTTCATTAAAAATGCCTTCAAAATTATTTAAAATGAAAGAAAATAATGACAAAATGATTCCACTAATTAACATAATAAAAAAAGAAAAGCCAAAATCCGGACCTATAAGATTTGCATTAGGCATTCTATCCTTTTCTGGAAATAAAATGTAGTTTAGGATAGTTCAACAGATTTATAATGAACCTAATACTATCTTGGTAGCTAGGTAGGTAACCAGCAGGGGTGGGTTCCTGCCAGTTTTAACCTCTTCTATAGAAGAGGTTCCACAAATCTACAGTGCTGTTTAGAACCAGTTCCAGCTCCCTCCCCCCGCCCATCCGCCCATCATCAAGATGAATAGTGAGAGGAGGAATTCTGGGAGTTGAAGTCCACAAGTCTTAAAGCTGTCAAGTTTGAACACCCCTGGATTTTTTTTTCTAAAGGGTTAGTGGTGCAAAGGTCTTGTAACTTGACAGCTTTAAGACTTGCACACTTCAATGCCAGATTTTCCGAGCCAACATTTTGGTTGCTAAGCAAGAGCGTTGTTAAGTGAGTTTCACCACATTTTACAAGTTGGCCATGCCCACCCAGTCACATGGCTGGCAAGCCACTCCCACCCGGTCACATGGCCGGCAAGCCACTCCCACAAAGCAGGCCACACCTACAGAAGAGGTTCTAAAAAAATTGAAATCCACCACTGGTAACCAGGTAGGAAGGAAGGAAGTATTTGTTTAAAATTCAGGATTCCTAATTATAATTTCCATTTTTTTAAAAATACAGGTTCTATTTTCAAAATTCAGCTTCAGCACTCTCTGGTATGCACCTATTCCTGTTGTCTTCTAGTTCTACTAGAAAAATATTTTGTCTCGATTTATAGAAAACAATTTGCAATTCTTACAATCAGTGATGGTATCATTTATGATGATAGTAGCTTTGCTTGGCTTTCCAAGCACTGCATTCACTGGCATCTGGAGAACGAGTTCAAACTTTTCTGGGCCTTCAAGAACAGGTTGTCCTAGATCATCCAAAATAGTAGCACGAAAAGTCTGCATGTTTACACCAGGAGCAAAATCCATGTTTTGGCTTATGCCAACATAATCAACTCCAGCTACAAGAAGAGAAGAGACAAAATGTTATTATGTGTGCAATAATATTCATATGATTCAAATGGCAGTTTATATAGATTTTAAAATGCCTTTTTCATGTATCTTGGACGTCTAAACATAGGACAATTAAACTTTCTATTCCTTTTAGAAAACTGTTCCAGAGAGATTAATTAAAAGGCTACAAACTCAAAATCTGAGTTTTATTAACTTGGACAAATTAAAGCACTTTTTCGTCACAGGAAAACCATCACTGGCCTTATCTTGTTTTCATTTCTACTGTGAGATTATTTCAAGAAATTTCTAAACTTAACCGAAACACATAAAAATTGGAATGAGCAACGTCCAGGGAATTAAATTTTATTTCAAAGTTTGAAATGCATTTTTTTCTTTAAGACTAGTGCTGCAGCATATAATTTAATTAGATAATCCAAGAATGTGACTGTGTCAACAAAATAAGAGAGAATCATTCTACTGAGCATTATTCAAACAATTCCATGGAATGAATTACAAAATATTGGAACAATGAATTCATTAAATATTGGGGCTGCTGGAATGTTGCTCACCATATATGGTACTTTTCTATGCACCTGTTTAGTTTATGAACAATATATAACTCTTATATATGAAGCCCTAAATGTTATCATCATAGGACAAAATATTTGGTGAGAGATTATTGAGCAGATATATTAGTAATACAGATGAAACAATTCACCTTCTGCGGACACTGGTTCAGTTTTCCTGGAACGCACCGTGACAGTGGCCGATTTAGACAAGTCCGTTCCAGTTCTCCAAACACGAACTTCTACATAACCAGCACTCTCAGCAACATAATAGTCAGTGTCACCAAAATAGAAAGCAGGTTCTAGGACATGAAACAAAGATAGAAAAGAAAATAGTAATCTTTTTTTAAAAAAATGGATGATCAGACTTCTTGCATTTAGTCATCTGGGCAATTAAGAAAAAGGAAAACAAGGAAAAATAGTTTTGGAGATGTGAAAATGTTAACAGTTGTCAGCTGACATAAAATAGGGGATCTGTCAATATTTTTGGTTTTATCTTTAATTTCCCCAATATTTCTTAGATCATCATGCAGTCAGAGAAAATCGTGAAGAACATGCTTTAACACATGTAACCTTCATGTTCTTATAGAATTAATAGACTACTTTTACTTATATGGACTATAATCCTGAAAATCTGATTGTACTTTCCTCTTCCTTATTCCCATGTGAATTAGGGACAACTATCTGGCAAAGGATGGAAGGAATTGCCTTGAAGAATAAGAACTGCTATCAAGGCAATGATAGATAATCTCCAATAAATTATGTGAAGAAATGACTCAGGCAAACCCTAATTCACATGAAGATAAATTGAGGGTGTGGAAAGCACATTCAGACTTGCAAGATTTTGTTACAATGCTGGTAGATCTTGCTTATAGACTGTCTTATTTAGCAACAATTGAAACCTACCTAAAAAAATAAAAAACCCTAGCTTTGCAACCAATCCTTGTATCTCTATCTGCAGCATCCCACAGTTATGTTATTGCTATTCATGCTTCCTAACTGGCTTCCTAAAGCAGATTTAATGCTGAACACAGAAGTAGAACCACAAATTGTTAAATGAGATGATGTCTCACTTAACAACAGAATGAGAAGTTATGTTGTAAGGCCTTTGTGGCCATATTATTTTTCCACTTAGCAACCACAGCACTTAGTGACAGAGCTGCCTGTCCCATTTGCGATTGCTAAACAAGGTCTGTCAGTAAAAAATAGTACTGACCTTTATAGTTTCTTAGTCTTGTCTACCTTGCAGGGTTAAACTTACGGTTAGGATAACAGACTGAGACATTTATGCAAATTTTATATATGTCCCAGACTTAAATCTTTTCCTAGTCATCTTTTTGTTAATGGTTCTCTCCAGTGGTGGGTTCTGGCCGGTGCGGACCGATGTGGCCGTACCGGTAGTAGCCGGGAGCAGCTGCAACTGTACTGGTACGGTGGCTCGTTTGGCCCACCCACCCATCCGCATTCCATACCTGTTTTTAAAGCAACTGGCTAACTGCGCACGCACACATAGTGTGCGGTGCCTGCGCAACCTCCGACAAGCAGCTGGGACTCACAGGGGCAATGGAGTGTGCGTGCGTGCGTGCACAAACAGGATGCCCAGCCCATGTGCAGCGTACCGGTAGCGACGTGGAGAGGAACCCACCATTGGTTCTCTCCTCTCTCCTTCAAACTATGCTCCTTAATCTGAACAGATATTTATATTACATATATTTTCATATGCATAGTTCTCTGCAATTAAGATCAATTTTCAAAATGTATAATGTAAATATGTGGGGTATAGATCAGACTTTGAATTCATTCTCAGATTATTTTACCAATGGCAACCTAACCCCATTTTCTATAGTAGTATAATCATGAAAATGCATCTAAAACTTTAACCTGTGAAATTGAAAAGTACAGTGCACTGTGGATAGTAAAGATCTCTTTTGTAGATTGGATATTGATAACAACTACACAAAAGAAAGCCAATGGCAAACACAATTTATATATGATAATACCCTTACATTTTATTGTAAAGGATAAAATGGGAGGAAGAATATGTACATCTATCTCCAGCTTTGTAAAAGTGTGTAATTATGCCTTCTAAAAATGCAGAAATATGGATCAGTGCCTATTTCATGAATTGTTAATAAAACATATAGGCAATAGCTTAGAAACAACCCAGGTATTGCTCAAAGGTAGAATATATATAAACCCACATTTCTTCATATTAGTAATCTGTTTGTACAATCTACGTTAACTCATGAGCCTTAATCACAAAGGGAAGCTAAGGAAGACTTTTTGAATAGCATATAATTTAAATCATATAACGTAATTGCAAATTAAAGACAAAGCAAAACATTAACCGTTTACTCTATCTTAAATTATGGTTCCTGTGACCATTGATGTTTAAGATTTTCATTCACCCCTCCCAAAGTCTGGGAGGGCTGTAATCTCAACATCTAATTGTGCATTAAAACCTTTTATTTCCTTATCTATTAGCCATTTCATGAGGAAATAATACTTTTATTATGAAAAATACTACCCTCCTCACTTTTGTACAGCAATAAAATGTTCTGTGTAAACTACTCATTTAAAAGCTATTTCTGGTTTCTCAAAGGGGCCCTCAGAGTATTTGCTCAGGCTGGCTATTCCCCAGTGGTCCCTCCACAATTGAGAAACATGTGTGCCAGTGCTGAAACCTGTTCTACCTGCCCTGCCACTTAAACATTCCTGTAGAAAAACATGGTAAGATTTCCACTTCCTTGTAAAATCACAAGTTGTTTGCATCTCCATCTTCAAAGCTCATTATGGTATAACTGGATCCTTTGTTGAGTTACACATGATCAGGCAGCATGTTTCTGCATAACAGGAAAATAATACAGAACCCACAGCTTCCTAGAGTATGATCAAGGGCCAGTAACAAAACCCATATTGTTCACCCTTAGGTGGAATATGAAGATCAAAGGACTAGATTTTTTTGGTCTTGAGTACTTGATTATGCAGCTTTTTCTTTAATAGGAAACATGAGCAGTTTGCTGGTCTTATAGGTCACCATCTGCCATGATACCGTACAGAACAAACAAACCACTGATTTACCTTCTAAAATTCTTAAAACGAAACCTTCCTATCAGTTCTATATGCATTATTTAATATGAAAGACATACAATTTTCACAGTGCAAAACTACGGTATTTGTAACATATGTTGTAGTGACGTTGTATCAAACAGAATCAAAATCTGATTCTTTTACCAGATTACAAAATAGATGTTGGATTAAACAAACAGAAGCTTTAATCCCGAGCCCCCCAGATCACTACCCTCTATGTGTCAGAAATCAGAAATTATACTCTTAACATTCTGGCTGGAAATCCTGAAAACAACAGCCTCATTGGAAAATACCAGGTGGGGGATTAGGTGATCTTTACTACCTCCTATACTTTGGTATGCATGGCAGGGGTGAAATCCAGCAGGTTCTGGAGAACGGTAGCGGAAACTGAGTAGGGTGGGAATAGAGATTTTGCAGTATCCTTCCCCTGCCATGCCCACCAAGCTGCACCCACCAAGCCACACCACACCCACAGAACCGGTAGTAAAAAAAAATTGAATTTCACCACTAGACTGCATGGGTACTGTTGTCAGTTTTCAAACAATTCTACATATTCATTTCTTGATGTTCACTAACAGAATTCATTTCTTCATAAAATGGCAGCCAATTAGTCCAAGAAAGTCAGGCTCTCCCAACACTTCTAAATAAGGAATGTCCAGTTATTGTAGTAGCCTACAAGGTGCCCAAAGCAATGTCTTTCAAATTTTTTACAAAAGATGTAGGATTTAAATAACTGTCCCCTTTGTTATATCATCTGGCTCATTCATCCCCACCTTGATTCTCTCTGTTGTCTTAACTTCAGTTTCCATTACTTCCAATCAGCATGACTAATATCTGACTGAAGACTATGGAATTGAAACTCAACACGTTTCAAAGACATCAGGTTGGAAAAGGTTTCTCAATCATATGAAACCTCATTTTGAAATGTCTTCTTCTCTAGGGTTTTGCAGCAATTTAGAATATTATTTGACTTGGGAAGGTGAGTTAACTTATTTGTGCTTCTGGCCAATTTATTACTGTGAAAAGACACACTGATATTTCCCTTTCTATTGCGGTAATTTACCAGAATTGTTGACAAGCCATTTTCTCACTGGCAGAAATGCTTTCCTTACACTAGTTATTGGACTCAAGACAACACTTGTCCCTCTCCATATAATGCTCCAGTATCCTAGTCCTGATGCATAACTGTTGGCATAGTTTGCAGTTGTCGCTTCCCCCCTCTCCCATTGCATCTAATAGCAGCATGCAATACATTTGAAAGAAATGCTAACATGCTATTATTTCACTTATTGCAAGTTGTAGCAAGTTGCGAAAGGGTTTTACATTTAACAAATTGATATCTTTGCTTTCAGATGCCCCCTTTATTGAAATAGATTGTTTGAAGATCATTAGACAAATTCATGCAATATGCACTTAAAGCATGAAAGGGGAACAATGTATTCTATCATCCTTTTCTATGACAGATGGTATGGTTTAGGTTTAGGTTTATTGGGATTTATATGCCGCCCTTTTCCCTGAGGGGACTCAGGGCGGCTTACAACCACAAGGGAAGGGAGTGCAAGGTCAGAAACAAAACAATATGTGAACAAAGAAAAAATGGTAAAACACAACTTTCATTCAGCAATCAAACACTCGGGCGGGTAAATTGGAAGCCTATCCCCAGGCCTGCTGGGAGAGCCAGATCTTGAGGGCTGCGCGGAAGGTCTGGATAGTGGTGAGGGTACGGATCTCCATGGGGAGCTCGTTCCACAGGGTCGGAGCAGCAACAGAAAAGGCTCTCCTCCGTGTGGTCGCCAGTCGGCATTGACTGGCAGATGGGATTCGGAGGAGGCCCAGTCTGTGCGATATCTTTGCTGATTCAGGCCCTGTAGTAGCACAGGAGATGGTACCCTAACATCTTGTACTAATGTGTAAAAATCTCTTCTTTACTTGTTCTCAGGGATGTCTGCTGCATCATACTGGCAATAAAGAAGTAGAAATAGATTAGGAAAAGAACTGAGCTATGTTTAAGAAAAGTTCCAAATTGACTAAATAAATTTTCTCTCTTAAAAAATGTGATAGGAAGCCATCTGAATTTTGTTCCACTCATAGGTGCTTGCAACTTTTTCCCAAGAAGCTTGAGAAGTGTTGCCTGTCCATCTACCCAACCCCAAATCAAATTTCCCTTCCAAATGGCCATGTAAAGACACATACTGTACAGACTCCCTGTGGAATAGCCAACATTCTTAACACATGCTCAGCTGCAAATATGGTGAAGCCTGGCAGGAGTGTGTCATTTACTGTACAGAATGAAATGAAGCACTCGAAAGCTTCTCTTCTGTCTTTCTTTGGGTTGCAGAAATGAGACTGTTCTTTCCGACATGAGTAAATGAAGTCTAGCTGCAATACCACCATATTCACAAGCATCCCTCTGTGTCCATTTATCTGGATCTTAACCAGTGGTGGGATTTACTTCCCTTCCCTACCAGTTTGCAAATGTGAGTGCATGCGCAGAAGGTTGTGCATTACGTTGGGGTGGGTAGGTGGAGCCTCCTGCAGCCACCACTACTGGTTCGCCCAAATCATAGAGGACCGACTGAATAACACCTCTGATCTTAACATATATATTTAGCTGCGATTTAATCATTACTGTAACTGGTCTTGTAGATCTTTCACAAATTCAGTATTGCAGGCTAATTCTACTCACGATCCTGACTGGCTCTTTTGAAGAGTACAACAGGCTCAAAGTTGACTCAGTCTTCCATCCTTCTGAGGTTGGTAAAGTGAGGACCCAATTTGTTGGGGGCAATATGCTGACTTTACAAATCAGTTACAGAGGATTGTAAAGCACTATGAAGCGGTATATAAGTCTATAATAGTGCCATAATAGAGGTGGTTTTTTTTCAAAAAAAATTATCTTCCACTGGCCTGACTTAAGAATTCCAACTCCAGAAATGCTGAAGGTTATAATGTTCTCAAATTGAGCTTCACTTCTGCTAATTAAATGGGTTCAGTCTATAATTTTCTTAGCTATTATGTAGAAGACTGCTGCCTTTTTCTAGAATGTTTTTAACTTCTCAGTTTACCGTGCCTTATGGTATCCCCCAATTGTCTTCCACTGAAATACCAACCAGACCTAACTCTGCTTAACGTCTGAAACCAAACAAGAGCAGAAAGATCTGCTACTTGCTAAGGCATTTCCAGGTAACCTCCCCGCTCCCCAAATATTTAAGTAGGTAGCAGCTTAGGAAATGTACTCCTAAAACACAATGTTCTACACTTTTATGAGAAGCTTCTCTTTGAATGTTACAACTGATCGTCTGAACTACTTTACTTAAGAACGAAATACAGTTCTGTGAGCACCGAGACAGGCAGGTTTCCTGACGCCAAATCAAGTTGAGATAAGAAGGACACTGGAAACTCTGATTGTTGGGCCCATTAATGCCATTAGTTTTGAGACAAGTACACAGCATGGAAGACGGTTCATCTTTTGTTGCCAAATGGAGAAGATTTTTTTCCCTCCAGGAAGTATTCTCCTCTTCTGGCCTTTAAAATCTGGGAAAGAAAATAGCTCTCTGATTTTTACAATTGCTTAATTCTCTCTTTATCCTCCTTTCTTATTGGCAAGAACAGCACAAAGTAAGAGGGATGCCATGCAAGTGAAAAGTGCAATGCACTTTATACTGGCTCTGTTTAATAAAGAAGCATAACCAACTCCACTCTCTTGAGGTCTCTTTTTTCCAGTCTTTACCATCTTCCACTGAAGAAACCCATTTATGATTTCCTTTCCCTCTAACTCCCAACTTCTGACAGGAATTATTGCATTTCTAGAAAGAATGGAGCCAGCATATCATAAACATGTAAAAGCAATTAAAGCTTTCTCATGTATTGTTAGGTCAGACAGCCTCATCATATTTATTACTGAACAAGTCAAATTTTCATTTTCAGGAGAGTTGCTGAGTATCTGAAGTGAATAGATGCAATTATATACAGCTGTGGGCAGAGTCAGATGCTGGTAATAGGCCAGTGATAGATATTGTATATAAAACATGCTGTCATTCTTTGAGAAAAATGAGGTGAGGAAATGAAGAAGGATACTACTATTATTGATGCAGCTGCTGCTACTATACTACTACTATACTACTATGATTATGCAGTGGAATTTGTTTTCCACTGCATAATCATAAGCCAGGGGTCCCCAACCACACAGGTCTGTGGACTGGCACCGAGCCAGGGCATGCCACAAACCAGGCCTCACAAACAAGTGAAGCCCCATCAATGGGATGCAGGTAGCCTGTGAAAACACATCCTGTCCATGGAAAAATCTCTCTCCATGGAACCAGTCCCTGGTGCCCAAAAAGTTGGGGGCTGTTGATGTAAGCAATGCATTTTCTAAAAAATTAAAATATTACATCTGTATTGCTTTTGGATTTATATAGCAAATGCATACATTAAAAAGAATAAATTAGAAATAGAATTTGTAGAACAAAGCAATTGAAGTAGGTTTTATTTTCAAGGATAGGTGCTTAGCACTAATATAGATGCAGATCACAGTTCTGAGCAGACAGCTATATAATTGTAGTGAGAGTCAGTTGTTGTTGCCCCCCCCCCTTAATGAAGACTGAAGTTTTACTTCAAAGATATTTAAATATAACAAGCCTCTGAGAATCTAATATAGCATCTCTGCCAGTAGCACAAACAACTTTGGCTGACAAACATCTCTAAAAATCTGCTTTGAAGAATTTGGGAACCAAATCAAATTTTAGTCACAAAGTTGAAGAAAACTGTATTGTTGCATGAATCAAATATTCTTGTGCAACAGTGTGTGTTTCCCTTAGTCCAGATTGAACTCATTTTGCTTTTAAGTAATAATTTGAGAGTTAGTTCTGTCTCAAATGTTCAACTTTCCAAGAAACATATTTTTTTTCAATTTAAACTAAAAGCTGAAACAATGGATAAAAAATATTAGACCTCAACAGAAACTAAATATCCAAATAAAATAAAAATAACCCATCACATCTAAAAGTGCAACAAAATGTCCAGATAGAACACATATACAAGTTAAGCTATAACTTATGATTGAAAACATGATTCTGTAATCTAAGGTACATATGTAGGGATAAATGATAGACAGACAAGAGAGAAAAGATTGAGTTAGAGGGAGAGATAGAGAGAGATGATAAGAGATAGAGAAGATAGAGATAGAGAGATAATGACTGTGTAGATAAATACAAGAAGTAACTAATGGGATCAAGACCTGAACAGCCAGTTATATGATTGAAGTGAAAGTCAGTTGTTGTTAATCCTCCTTTAAATTTAATGGAGGGAAAATGAGGGGGTAAGTATTGAGGGACCAAAACTTAAACAAATGCATTGAATATTATAAACTTTGAAAAGATGTCTATCATTATTCTTTCTACTCACGATCATTTGTATCAGCTAAAATGATGACATTAGTACTGGAAAATTCAGCTCCAATTTTTCCACCCAATGGCATACTTAAAGTGACATTAAAAATTTCATCTTCCTCATAAAGTGAATCATCAATAATTATGACCCGGCATATTTTCTCCTTCTCATCCTTATGAAAGCGAATTAAACTGGTATGGTCATCAGGGCGAGATATGTAGTCAGAATATGACAAGACTGTAGAAGGAATTGTCCCAGTGGCAGTCCCTTAAAGAAAAAGAAAATAAATGACAGTGAATATGTATTGCATTTACAATATTTTTTTTTGTATGTATAATACACATTTAAAAGGTTGCGGTGGCTCACTGGCTAAGACACTAAGCTTATCGAACAGAAGGTCGGCAGTTCAGCAGTTCAAATCCCTAGCGCCACGTAACGGAGTGAGCTCCTGTTACTTGTCCCAGCTTCTAGCAGTTCGAAAGCACGTAAAAATGCAAGTAGAAAAATAGGAACCACCTTTGGTGGGAAGGTAACAGCATTCTGTGCGCTTTTGGTGTTTAGTCATGCCGGTCACATGACTACGGAGACATCTTTGGACAGTGCTGGCTCTTTGGCTTTGAAACAGAGATGAGCACCACCGCCTAGAGTCGGGAACAACTAGCGAGGGGAACCTTTACATTTATAGTACACATATATTTCCAATATTTGCATTTGTAACTTTGTTATATTTATAGTCATATAACTACAGCATGGAGCATACAATGTTCAAATGTTTATGGGTCTATTAGTAGTTTTACATCAAGCAAATACAGAATTAAAACCAGTATCATAACAATTAACATCTCTGTGCCACTTAATGAGTATAAGTCAATTTTCTTTCTCCCCAAATGTTTTCCTGAAAACAATATGTCTTCAGATACCAAACAGGGAGGGTTAGGATACTCCCGATATCAGGAGGCAAGCTGCTTTAAAGAGGGATCTATCCATGTTATCTCTGTGTGCATGTGTAATATATAGATTACAGATAGCAGAAAGCAGCATCTGGAATAACTCTTTTTCCAGTTTCCAAACTGATAACAATAGCGTGATGCTCAAAGTCCAATTTCTGAAGTCCACCTTTTCCGAATTCTCTCCAGATTATTAGAAGAAAAGTAGACATCCTAAGGCCTGTTGGGTGATTGTTTCACATATATTTCTTATCTAAACAGAAGAACATAACAACCATGGTTGGCCAAAAAAATAAATAAATCAGTGAGATAGGCAACTTTCAAATTTCTGTCAGAAATTGGAATTCCTTATGGCAAGTTGACAGTGAGCACTAGAAACCTTCATCCCTCCCCTTTCCTTCCTTCCCAGCAGTAGGTAAGCAGTGGCTTCTTAGTGGAGGAGACAGTAAAGGATTGTGTGAATGGCCAGGAAATTGTCAAGCAATACCAAAAATGAGGAGCTTAGTAGTAGTATCAAAGCAGCCACAACTTGGCCAAATTTCATTTCCTGAGGAGTAATGGATCCTGTAATTTAGCCCATTTGAGGTACCTTGGTTCAAAGGTTGTCACCCTATGATGTGCTATTTCCCAGTTGAAGGTAATGGCAAGAGTTTTATCTGTACCTATATGATATTAACACATACATTTACACATACCACTTACTTAAAAACACTGGAAATGCAGTAAAATGTAATAAAGTCCATCATTAAAAAATAATAATTGTAACTGCATAAAATATTAATAGCTTCTTAAAATGATTTCTTTCTCCTTGTCATTGCTTATAATGTGACATAATATCTTAAGATTAATAGAAACAATAGCAAATGTGCAGATGTAATTAAAGTTTATCTCACAATTAATTGGGTAATTAAGTAATGTTTATGCACTCTATCATTAAGACAATATATTCACTAATATATTTGTATATATTAAAATGCCATCATATAAATACATCGCATAAGTAACAATTTCTCCTTTATCAGCCATTTCCTTATTACCAATAGTGGATCTGCCCTTACATGTAAAGTATTAGAGGTATTTCACTTTTTCTTCCCCATTTCATATGAGGAACAATTATAATTAGGAAGTTTTCACTAAATTATATTCATGTTTAAATATGTGATATGTGGGAAAGACCTTGGGACACTTAACTAGGAGATGTTGCTAATGGAACTATCAGATAAGAGACAGTCTAGTCCTCTCCTGGGTAATGAGTGGAACAAGACCCTTAGGAAAGACCCTCCCTAGTTTCCCAGTCTGTACAGGAGGTGGGAAGGGAGGAATGTATTTTCAGACTTGCAAGATTCTGTCACTATGGCTTTACAATAAAATAGAATTAGCTCACATGATTGTGATTACTATCTAATTTACCCTATGAGGCTAACAAAAAAATTACATATTATATTTTATTAACAACTTATTTCATCAGGACCATTTTCCATACACAGGCTTTATTTATGACTTTTGAAAAGGTATTTATTTACAATATTTCTCTATTACAGCATTTGTGGATCAATTCCACTAAATAAGATGTTTGTTAAGAGAATCTTTAAACAGTAACATCTGTTTGATATTTCATGCATGTGAAAAATCCCATCTTAAGCTTCTATAACCTTAATTTGGCATTTAATGGACATTTGTCTCTAGTGACAGCCCTTTTTACTATAAGTCCATTGAATCAAGTTTTTATTCTGGGTATATGTCATAGGCTGTATAAAGGATTCCTGTAGGACATGAACGCAAAACTCAAGTGAACAAACAATATTGTCAATCTAATCTATTTATACTAGATAGAATTGAAACTAACTAGAATGAGCATTTCAAGTTCAGATGTAATAACATACTGCAGCTACATTAAGAGTAAAAGCAGAATATTTCAATCTAATCTTCTTGTAATGTGAGGTTCAACATTTGCTGTAGTTATTTCATGAGAAGTCTGATTGTTTCTTAATTAGCACAAAAAGAGATTGGATATATCAATCAATGAATAGTTTATACGTATTCCCTTAGTTGTGTAAGACATTTCTTTCAAGAAGTAACATCACCATTCATACATGCACATAAAACTGTGATGCACAGTTGAATATTCAGATGTGTACTATTTATCAATAGAAGACTTTTTGTTAACTTTTCCCTTTCATTTAGAAAATGATTCTTTCAAACTAAGTCTGTATATTAACTTGTAAAAGTTTACAAGTATATTAACTTAAAAAATATAATACAATTTATTCCCCACCAAATTCTATGTTTGGTCCAGGTGGTCTGGACAGTTCTACTAGTTTAGACTTTTAAGCCCCATATTTAATGTTCCACATATTAAGTATTCTTTTTATCTAAATGTAGACTATAAATAATTGTTCTAAACCAAGCTTCACTATACTCTAAATGGTTGGAAGAAAAGGAAATCATTCAGGATTGTTCAGGCATCTGAACAATCAAAGTAGCTAACACAAACCAGTGATTTATTTACTTGTGAGAATTAATCTAATATGACCTATACAATGCATTATTGGTGCAAGAAAGCAATAATGTCCTCCAAAAATGGCTTTTAATTTAAAGAAAAGAAAAGTTCACAATAAGCACATTGTAATTGCTATGCCCTTATTTTTTCCCTCTAATTAATTGAAAAAGCAGATATTGCTAGCTCAATTATGCCTACTCTCAGTTCAGATTGGCGGGGGGGGGATTTGTGTGCTTTATTTGGGGAGTACACAAAGTTTGGCAAGAAATGATAGGAATGTAAAGAAGAACTGTTATCTCGAAAAAAGGGCAAATATACAAAGGAAGGAATTTATTTGAAGCAGTGGGTTGTCTTTTCAATTAAAACAGAGTTTAGATTACATTGGCAGAAATACAAAGATACTAAGAGTTTACTTCAAACTTTGCATCTTTGAGAGGTAATATGTGTTACTCCCTAACATGTATAGTTTGGAAGAACTGCTATCTTCCTGTTACTTTATCTAGAAGTAACATGACTATGATGAATAGGTCTGGTCCCAACAAGGTGAAAAAAATGAAGAAATCAAAATAAGCAGAATCCTTACTCTCCTGTACTTATAGCTTTAAGTACAGGTAGTCCTCAACTTACAACAGTTCGTTTAATGACTGTTCAAAGTTACAACAGCACTGGAAAGAGTGACTTATAACTTATGTTTTTCATACTTAAGACCATTGAAGCACACGTTCATGTGATCAAAATTCAGAAGCTTGGTAACTGACTTATATTTATGATAGTTATAGTGTCTCAAAGTATGTCATCATCTTTTGCAACCTTCTGACACACAAAGCCAGATTCACTTAACCCCTGTATTGCTAACAACAACTGCAGTGATTCACTTAAAAAATGTGGCAAGAAAGATCACAAAATGGGGCAAAACTCACTCAACTAATGTCTCACTTATTTTGTGTTGTAGGTTAAGGACTACCTGTAGTAAACATTTAACATAAATGGCACATAGCAAGAGCTAAATTATTTCCTCCCTTCTCCACAGCATTCCCCATTCATAGAATCAAAAGATGTTTACATGCTGAGTCCTGTAGGTACAACATGGAAGATTCTATCCTACATAGAAGCTAGTGAAATGTAAATTAAAACATTCATTTTTCTTGCCTCCAAACTATTCTGAATGTTTAGGAGTCTAGTATTACTTTTCAAGCTAAAACTCTCTTTTTACACATGCAATCCTCTGAGTGTTTATTCTATAGTTTTATTGCATTAAATGAGACTAACTCTCAATGAACTGAGCATAAAACTGCAAGCCCTAAAATTAATTAATGACCTTACACCTCGTTATTCTATCACAGCTCTGTTTCTAGTTAGGCCACCTAGTAAGGCTCAATATGAAAGCCTCTAACTAAAGGAATCTAATATTCCTTTTTAAAGTGGCTATGAACCTGTTTTTATACTTTCATCTCCGAGCTATTACATCTTGCAGCTGTGCTGGCATACCTAACATCTTAGACTGACCAACAGCTGTCATGCTTCACAAGCACAACTTGACTAGCTGCCTAACCCATGGTGTCATAAACCTTGCAGAATATGCACCAGGCAGAACTTCTTCCTGCCTAATAAGGAAATAAAGTATCAGGGGAAAATGATCTTACATATACTTTCCACTAGTTCTCCCATTACGGTATAACAAAACTGAACAAGAAAAATACAGAGGTATTGTATTTATACTAGCATATTCAACATTTTTAGTACCTATTCATCATTTCTACATGTTACTTGGCAGTTTGCTCTAAAAGCCAATTTACAAATTTTCTGATGAATACAATGGCAACCTTCTGTTCTGCATTTTAATTAAAAAATTAGTTCCACTAAATTTGGTGGAAATTCATGAATGCAAAACTAGCTTTAGAAAATTTTGCTATTGCTCAGGAAAAGAAACTGCATTGCTTGCCTTAATGCTTACATCAGAGAATAACTATCTAATCTGGCATTAGAAGAGAGACAAATATTGGTATTTCCATAACATGACATGAGATCTTGTACAAGTTTACTGAATCTTCTACAATATTATTTGGGAATATGATTTTGAACACAATCCCTGGAATCTTGTGAGGGTTTAGTAATTTGAAAATATCAGATTGCAGGACGGCATCAGAGACTTTTTCAATACAGCAAACATATGCAAAGCAAAACTAGAAAGAAAATGAAAAGACAAATGAAAAGAAAAGGGAAAAAAACCATAGTTATTCCATGCTATTTTTTATTTTAAAAATGATTTTATTCTTTTCCGCACCTAATTTTACCTTTTTTTAAATCCCAATGATCATGCTTCCCTGTGGTTTGTTAAACCTCTTCTCCATCAAATGAAACAAAGAACGGTTTAGAAAGAAAAGAGAAAATAGTTTAAGCAATAGCAATAGCAGTGGACTTATATACCGCTTCATAGGCCTTTCAGGCCTCTCTAAGCAGTTTACAGAGAGTCAGCATATTGCCCCCAACAATCTGGGTCCTCATTTTACCCACCTCGGAAGGATGGAAGGCTGAGTCAACCCTGAGCCGGTGAGATTTGAACCGCTGACCTGCTGATCTAGCAGTAGCCTGCAGTGCTGCATTTAACCACTGCGCCACCTTGGCTCTTAAGGTGAAGAATAGCATGTAAAAAAAATATTCACTAGCAATTTGCAAGCGTTTTGGAACGGTTTTGCCTTACGCTTTTTCTAAAATGGATATACTGTGCTAAGTTAAATCAAATTCTGCTTTATGGAACAAATACAATATTTATATTTGGCATAGGTCAGTAAGAAATACCTTGATGAGTGTAACAAACAACCATTAGTTCATGACTAGTATCTCCAGATCTCCTGATAGGGATTAACAGCTCACCAACATCTTCCTCTACTCTATATTCTGAGTCAGGAATATACACAGTAGATTCTGAAAAAGAGCAGAAGGTCAATATACACCAATCATTTATGACAAAGACAAAATATACTAGATTTGTTAAAAATTATATTCCAGTAAATCGCAGCCAAGGTATGAAAGCTACAATATGAAAAAAAGCAGGGAAAAAGTAACATACCATCACCAGGATCAATGATTTCCACCACTGCCTTTTCTGGCAACTCCAGGGCAGCCATAACTGGATCTGACAAAATAATCTGGAAGGTCTCAGATTCTTCATATTTATTATCTGCAATTATTCTTACTCGCCAAGTAGCCACAGTCTGTCCTGGGTTAAACTGAACCTGTTTCTGAGCTTTTCCTCTGAAATCTTTATCCTTTTCTGCTGTTCCATCTTTAGTCCCAATGCCTACGTAAATGTTTAGAAGAAAAAAATGGATATAAGCCTTGGACTTGAAATACTTATTTCAAGGTAAATTAAGGTATCCTATCTTTCTACCTAAAATAGTTTTAAGGCACTTAATATTAAGACACAAATGAGAATGTAAAATTATAGTTAAGTTTAAATTATAGTTTAAGATTTAAAATGATAACACAACAGTTTTTTTTCTTTTTATGACCCTGTAATCCCTTAATTTGGGGTAATTTAATTTAGGGTGACTAAATGCAGCTGAGCATTTACTGGCTGGATACCCTTCCTGATGCCTACATGGAGTTTGTAACAGACACTTTCTCTTAGCACACTGAGAGAGAAACATCTGCTGCTACCTAGGACTGAACTCCCAAACTTCTGAGTGAGAGACAGGAATTTTCACACTAGGCCACTATGCCTCTCAATGATATGGTGTGGTACCTCATCACCCAAATGACAGCCATTTCGAACCTCACATGGTAGGCATTTTATTTGAGTTTCCACAATATACTCCTAAAATTGCAAAGTAACTTAAACAAGCTTAGACAGTGATATATAAGTCAATCAAACTTTTGAGCCAATACAAAAATGAAGGTTGATTCCAGCGGTGAATTTATATTAATTAATTTTGATAACTCTTTTTTTTTTTTGAGATTTTAGAGACACTTGTATTACTGCAATATTGAGAACTACCAGATTAGGCTCATTTTGAATAATTGTAAAGACCTAACTTCATTATTTGATTGAAAATTTATATTAAGATTGTTCAAATCTTTTGAAGAATATGCTTTGAAATGTATCGGAATTCATCTTAACAACCTTTCTTTGAATGTTTGAGCAGTTGCACCTTTATCCTGGCTCTACGACTCTTTGAATGTGCCCTTGCATCTGATTAGGTGTATCCACATACTTGCAAATACAGCTGTGTAAGCCTAGAAAAATATATCACTACCTTACTGATTCTAAGAGACAAGCTGGGTGGGCCCTTCTGTTCTCCTGAAGGACTTACACAGTTCTAATATTAATACAATGCTTTAAAATGCAAGAAAGAATCAAAAGTGAGAATCTAATTACTGGGAAGTAAGAAAATTCGATACTAATTTCTGCCAGGACATGGAAAATTTGCTGATATTTTTGGGAACGGTTTCCATTTTGACATCCTGGTGCAAAAATGTGATTTCAGTTATTGCAATTTAAGTTTACTTTAACACCATGAATTTGAGCTTGAATTTGTTAATATCTAATGTTTCTACTCAGCTCAGCTTTAAAAAGCGACTTTTTAAATCAAATTATCATTTGGGACTGTCAGTTACAAAAAATTTAAGAATAATAAATCTTCTGCATACAAAAGTACACATTAAGTCACATTCATAGCCAATTCTAGAACAAAACATCATTTAAACATATATTCTTAAGTATATTAAACTCCCAAGGGAAATATCACACATCTTTGTTGTACTCCTTGCTCAGTAATGAATTGCTGGCTAGGAATTTCATTTATTTTTACACATTCTTTACTTCTGTCATATACTGTATCACTCATCACATTTAGCAACCAACTTCAACTTTCTATATTTGTGCTAAACATTCCATGATTCATGCCTCTTCACTTTGTCTAAATCAACAGAGTGTTATAAACGTCTTTTATAATAAACTTTCAATTATCTTTCTCAATGCTGAAGAACACTTTTCTGGTCTGCCATCACCAGCTTTTAGTCACTTCAGTGTCACTACCTACATTTTTCCATTAGAGTTCCATCAATATATTGTCAAAGCATTGCCAACAAATAAAACTGCCTGTAGTTTATGTAGTAACTCTTGTTACTTTTCTATTTTGTAGAATGAAATGTACAAAAGATCCATCTTCCAATTATCAATAAAAATATATAATTCATACAGATTAAGCAATTCCTGTAGAAGGACTCTGGAAGCAAATCATAATAATATATGCAAGCATATAGGTCCCTTTTCATAATATTTTTTCCTGAAAATTACCATATATAGCAACAGTTCCACTCTTCGATATATATATATATATATATATATAACTATCATTCTAAATACTCCTCCCATTTTCCCTTCACCTCAGTTTCACCCCAAGCCATTTCATCTTTTTTATTTTTAATTCCATTTACTCTGGTGGAGATTCTTGGTTAACTTACTTCACTCCCCTCCAAAATAATTATACTGTATTTCTATCAAACATTTTGTCTGTCTCTTTTTAATCTTAACCATTTCTTGATTTTCTTGCCAATATGTCATTACACATAATATATATATCTTTCTCTCCTTTCTTTCTCTTACCTTTCTCTGTTATTGTATTTCATAGGCATGCTTATTTTTTTTACAGTATATCCAGTGGTGGATTTCAAATTTTTTAGAACCTCTTATGTAGGTGTGGCTTTTGTGGGAGTGGCTTGGCAGTCATGTGATCAGGTGGGAGTGGCTTGACAGTCATGTGACCGGGTGGGCATGGCCAACTTGGAAAATGTGGTAAAACTGACTTAACGACACTCTTTTTAGAAACCATAATTTTGAGCTCAATTGTGGTCATAAGTTCTCTCTCTTTCTTTCTTTCTTTCTTTCTTTCTTTCTTTCTTTCTTTCTTTCTTTCTTTCTTTCTCTCTTTCTTTCTGTCTATCTCTGTGTCTGTCTGTCTCTCTCTCTCTCTCTCTCTGTCTTTGGGGCTCTTTGTCTCTCTCTCCCTCCCTCTCTGTCTCTCTGTCTCTCTCTCTGTCATTCTCTCTGTGTCTGTCTCTCTCTCTGTATATCTCTGCCTCTCTCTGTCATTCTCTCTCTGTGTCTGTCTGTCTCTTTCTCTCCTCCCTCTCCCCATCTCTGTCATCCGGGAAGACGAGAAATGCGAGGGGTTCCGCCCCCTGCAGATGGCCTCTGGAGTCATCGCCGGCCGCGCAGAGCCTCGCCGCTGCTCCACACCGTGGAAAACATAGGCCCGTGTGCTCACAGCTCGTAAAATTACAGCCTCGGAGACTTCATAATGGTGGGAACTTGTTCTTACTCGCCCGGGCTTCTGCAGAAGCTTCCCTCTGAAGCCTTCTGAGGGAGGAAGGGCCAGTTGGGAGAGGGGCTTTGGTCCTGCTCTGGGCTGTAGTTGCGCCGGGGGCACGCACACCTATGTTTTCCATGGAGTGGGGCCATGGCCGGAAGACAAGGAACGTTAGGTGCAGCCGCCACATGCTGCCATTGCTTGCTACCACTCAGGCCAGAGCCCGGACAGGCATGCAGCAGGGGCGTGGTGGCAGCGACAGCAGCTGAGCAGGGGGAACGCTTTGATGGGCGCTGAGGGAAGAAAGGAATGAAGGAGGCTGCAAGCTCCTTTGCCCTCAGCTAGGCTATCTCCTTTCATTCTCTGCTGCCTGAACAAACTACCACCCGTCGCCCCGTGCTCTAGGATGCCTAGCCGCCAGCAAAGAATCTCTCCTGACTTGCTTTGCTGAGCACGGGGCGAAGGGTGGTAGTTTGTGTGGCGCGGCCGGCGCCTAGGAGATCCTAGGAGACCAGCCGCGCAAGCTCCCGCTGCCGTCCCCACCCGTGCCCATGCTTGCTGGTGGCCAAGCATCTTAGGCAAGTCTGGGGACCGTGCAAAGGCCTTGCGAGGTCCCTGAACTTGCCAAAGATGCCAGCCATGCTGCGTAAGCTCCCGCCACTGTCCCCACCCCTGCGCCCATGCTTGCTGGTGGCCAGGCATCTTAGGCAAGTCTGGGGACCTTGCAAAGGCCTTGTGAGGTTCCCAAACTTGCAAAAGATGCCACCTGGGCCACGTAAGCTCCCACCGCCATCCCCACCCCCCACGCCCATTCTTGCTAGTGGCCATGTGGCCCTGCGCTATAAGCGAGCCCAGGATCCTTGCAAGGCTGCAAAAGGTCACCAGACTCACTTATAGTGCAGGGTTGCAGCAGGCCACTCCATCTGGCCTTCTACCGCCCCTCCCCCACCCCACACTTAGTTGCAGCTTACTTACCTCCTCGGCAGGCAGCAATAGAGAGCCAAGCAGGAAAAGAGGTAAGTGGGTTTAGATAGGGCTCTTAGAGGCGTGCAGGGCGATTGGTGAGCCAGCCAATCAGTGAGCGACAGGCGGAGCAAGCGTGGTATGGATGGCCAGGAGGAGGGAGCTGGAACCGGTTCTAAACGGCACGGTAGATTTGTGGAACCTCTTCTATAGAACCGGTTAGAACCGGCAGGAACTCACCCCTAAGTATATCCACTTTTCCACACTTTGGGAGATTATTCTACCTTCTATTTTAAATACATTTTAAAAAAAATCTCTGGTCATTCTTCATTATACTGCTACTTCATTTCTTCTCCTTTTCTTCCATATTGATTTTTTCCTCATTTTTTCTACTTTTAATATTGCCAGTATAATATTCCTTCTCTCTATATTATTATGGAGGTAAACAATAGATAGTCAAGTCAGGCAAAAGGTCTGCATAGTGTCCTCCTGGACCAGATGACAGAATTTACAAGGATGTGGTAATGGGAATTTTTAACTAACTCTCCAAACATTTGTTGCAAAACCAACTCAGCCAAAATTATCAGATTCTAAAAAAATACATCCAAAAAACAAAACAAAAAAACCTCCCACCAATGCAAGGAGGTTCTTTTATCACCATTTTGACATGCCTGGCCACATATGGTAGCATACAGCCACAATGACCCATGTTGAGTGCACAGCAAAGGCTAATTTTTTAGACAGCCAAATGTGAGAGTTATATGACCCTATCGTGGGGATGGGAGTCAGAAAAGTAATACAATACAATACAATAGCAGAGTTGGAAGGGACCTTGGAAGTTTTCTAGTCCAACCCCCTGCCTAGGCAGGAAACCCTATACCATTTCAGACAAATAGCTATCCAACATCTTCTTAAAGACTTCCAGTGTTGGGGCTTTCACAACTTCTGAGGCAAGCTGATCCACTGATTAATTGTTCTAACTGTCAGGAAATTTCTCCTCAGTTCTAAGTTGCTTGGATTTGCCCAAAGACAATCATAAGCAAAAACAATATTCCAATGTCTAAAGTTCTCCACAACTGTTAATTTCCAAGTCAATGCTGTCTCTGTCTTCTTGGGTAGAAATTGATGTTTGGAGATCAACTAAAGGACACCAAGCTAAAGAAGGTTGCAGCACTTGTTCCAGAGGTGGGTTCCTACCAGTTCGCACCAGTTCGGTAGAACCGGTTCGTCAAATCTACCGAACCGGTTAGAAGAGGTTCCACCAGAAAGCAGGCCACACCTACAGAAGAGGTTCCAAAATTTTTTGAAACCCACCACTGACACACACACACACACACACACACACACTCACACAGAGAGAGAAAGAGAAAGAAAGGAAGAAAGAAATAAAGAAAAAAAAAGAAAAAGTGAGAGAGAGATGAAAGAAAAAAAGGAAAAAGGGACAGAAAGACAAAAGGAAGGAGAGAGAGAGAGAGAAAGAAAACACATGGCCAGCAAGCCACTCCCACCAGGTCACATGGCCGGCAGGCCACTCCCACAAAGGAGGCCACACCCACAGAGTAGGTTCGAAAATTTTTTGAAACCCACCACTGACTTGTTCCTAAGGGTCACTTCTATATTTTGAGCCTTAATAAGTAAAATGTTTGAATTCACCTGTGACATCTCCCCCCACCAGCTTTATAGTTTATCTTAGCACTTCTAAAAAACCTTCATGAAGAAACTTCAATGTTTTGCATACACTTTTTTTCCTGTTTCTTAGTGGAATTCACTGAACCACACTTAACAAAAAGTAATCAGACACATTTTATTTTAGGTAGGAAAGGTGATGGATTTTTAAAAACATTCAGTATTAACAATTAGCTGACTACAAACATTTCAGCAACATACTATGTTTCTTGTACCAACCAGTATTTGTTGTAACAAGTCACAGAGCTCAAATCAAGAAAGAGCACCAACAAATTGCAAATATGTCTCTAGAGAACAGTCTTCCTTCCTAAGTAGAAAGTTTTTACATACAAACAGGAATAAATGCATTTTTAATCTAAAATAAAAAGAAGCCATTTCAGAAGAAATGGTACAGCCCAATATAAAAAAAGTCAATGAATCTGCAGGGCATTCATAAAAACATGCATTTATAAAAATATTGTACTATGAAGGATAATCAATGAAGGTATGTAAGGCAGACTAATCTATAGCTAGAATAGATTAGCTTAATACACTGCAGGGTTCATTCAGAAAGATATCTAATATAAACAAATATTCAAAGTACATAGTACTTTGGTTGACACATTTGTTACCACCTTCATTACTGTATATTTGTTTATATGATATTTTACACTCTAAAAGTCTATTTTTTTTAAAGTAATTTTATAGTGCCTATAATCTTTTGACCAGGAAAACTATGAAAATCACAAGTTCTCTATTATAAAGCTACATGTTCCATTTTAAATATTTCAACATATTAAAACCATACTTACTAACAAATGAAGTTTCCCCCAGATATCCTCTGCGTTTCAGGGTTACCTCCAGAACCTTGGAATCCTCATCTATCATGTAATATTCTTTTTCCAATGAAATCCAAGCCCAGTTCAAACGAAAAGGTTGATTCTTCAATCTATTTCCTCCTAAAATCCAATAAATAAATTATTATGTAGTACATATAATCTGAAATATATCCAGAATCCTTTTGATATTCACATATACAGGATGTGTGCATGATACACAATATGAATAAAACTGCATGAGTAAAACAATATTTCTTCACTGTAATACTATGTAAATGTGTTATATTAGGTTTCCCTTTAATTGTGTCTTTTTGATGAGACAAAAATACAATGATTATTTAAAAAAATAAGAAAATATAATGTGGACTTTCTGTCTTCAAAAGAATGACATTTGTCTTTCAAAGGCAGACTGCTGAATTGTGTCCTAGTGGCTTTGTTCTCCTATGTTGTGCCATGGGTTTATGATGTGGTGTTTTGTACCCCCAAAGAAGATAGGGCTCTAGAAAGGTCACATTCTGAATAGGGAGGACCACTGGTTTGAAGAAGGGATCAAAGAGGTCATCTATGTAAAAATTGAACAACAGGTAAGACCACAACACCACCTATCTCCTTTCTACCTTTTAGCAGTCCCAATTTGTACTCTGATTCAGGTAGCCCTGAGGGTAGGGATAAAACACCAAGGTGCCTCAATGAGTCACAGCTCATGATCAACTTTCAGAGTGCTAAGAACCAGATGACTGCAAAGAATATAAATCCTTCCATTCCCCACCATTCAGTCAAAACTGAAGAAGCTTCCCGGATGAGAAGAAATATGTTTAAGGGAAAAAAAATCCCAAAAGTCCAGTTTTCTTCAAAAATCACTTTTGGGAAAACTAAAAGTGGGACCTAGATGATTAAGAGCCACCATAGACATCAATCTCTTTTATTTATGATGTGAATGAAATTGTTAATAACCTAAACAGATAAATTTTATCATTAATCTAGGATCATATGGAGTCCACCAGAATTTAGTCACTGATTATCACAGTTCAGGTAAGTTGTATCAGACACATCATCACAATGGATGATTGCTTTATGCCTTGCCAATTCCTCTACAGTGTACTGGAGTTGGAGAAGAGATCTTGAAGCTAACCATGAAAGCACTATGAAGACACTGTGAAAGATACCCTATGACACTGTGACATCCAGCCAAGGGAACTAGAAGCTGAGCTGCTGACAGAACACACTGGTGTCCCTGTGCTATGAAGCCTCCATCAGCTTTGAAGACACTGCCAAAAGAAAACTGTGAGCAGTGTCACAGAATAACACCCATAGCTGCTACTACAACAGACTTCCAGTGCCCTCATTGTGCTAGATTTTGCTTCCAGATTGAGAGTGCAGAGTCACCTCTGTGTCCACAGATTAATAGAGTGCAAAACAGAGTTTTCTTCAAACTTGAAGGACTACCTATAAAGTGCATAAAGTAGCTTTAATAAACTGTAAGAAATCTATAAAGATCAAGTCGTTCAAAATATAAACCTTCATTAATCTAGCTAAAATATATGACAGGGAAAAGACAGTGCTTCAAAGATAGCAAGTTAAGGCATCAGGCTAAAAACCAGAAGAATATGCAACCTTTAATTAAGATTACAAAAGATGTGCAATTATAAATAGATGTGGTATATAATGAGTGGTTTGCTTGACTATTTCTGTAGCCTAATTCATCACATTACTTAAAATTGTTTAAATTCACAATTACTGGAAAATATTAATATTTTAACATGCTTTTTACAACTGGAGATTGAACACATTCCTTTATATAGGGCTGCATTGTGAAACATGGATTAGAGAGTTTATTTATAATTAATAATAGCAAACTTAGCTACCATAGGCTGAAACCATACAGTATATAAATAACAGAGTTCATGCCATCATGCCTTCATGATTTAAATGCCGGGCACAGGGTTATATTTTTTTTAGAAATTAATTGACTGATCAAGTTGCAAAGTACACATTTCACTATTTTTTTCTGCTCAGCCAATATCGCGTCCCTTCAATCACAGGATTGTACTTTGTGCCTTTCAAGGGAAGCTGAAAGAAATTATTAGAAAGATATCTGAGTTTTACAAAAATGTATTACTGTTCGTTCAAAAAATTTCAAGCTACATCCTATTTTATAATTTTGGTCTCCTATTTCAATATCATACATGCTACCTCTTCAAAGAATGGTTTTGAAACTTATTTTTTAAAGTCTTTTGTTCCATTCCTTTTCTTATTATTGATACAGCACAAAGAATAAATAATAGCAGGAGTCAAAATGAAAGTGTTAGGTTTAAAGGTCTATCTTCCAAACGACGAAGTACAACATGGTGTTTGATACTGCCACACATCCAATCCAATTACCTTATGCTTAGTCTACTGTAGCACATAATTACTTCAGGCTGCCCTTGAAAAAAAATCCGTAAACAAAATCAAATGTATGGATTTGTTCTATGCATTTTAAAGATCATGAGATACTGGTCTTGAAACAATTGGAAATGCTTCCAGTTTGTTTTCAGATATAATTTTAAGAAATTCTGATTCTTGCTTATTATGTTCCAAGAACTCTAGACAGATGTTTGGAATACCAATATATAAACTTGTCAAAATTACTATTCATCAAAGCCTTGCTACATGTATCTCTTGTTGATATCCGATAGCTTCCTAAAATATTTTAGTAGCAGAAAACAGCTACATAACATTGAGAGGTAAAACAATACATACAAAGACAACATAAAAATCCACAATCCATTAAAACATTTCAGGAAAGGAGTACTATATAACAATTCCATAAATCACATGGATATTAGGTTTTCTTAACATCTTGACCCTAGCACTAGGATGATAAGCCAAGTTTTATCTGCCTTCTGGAAGACCAGATTGGTTGGAGCCATCCAAATATATGGAGAGGCTGTTCCACAGGCCACACAATCCCTGGTCCTACAAGAGAGCACTGTTTGACAGAGGGGATCTGGAACATGCCCACTCTGTCATATCAGGTGTAAAAGACATAGATGGTCCCACAAGAAATCTGTTCCTATTTCATGTAAGGTTTTAATGATAATAACCAGCACTTGTAATGCACCTGGAAGCATATTGGCAACAAGGTTTTAGCAGCAGTGGTTAACACATGGACTTTGTAACATACACAGTGTCAGATTCTGTATCAGTTTAACCTTCTAGGGTTGTTAAAGGGAAGCTCCACCTAGAGAATGCTGCAGTAATTTTGCCAGAAAGTACTTAAAGTATACGTAACAATGAGCAAGAACCTCCTGGTCCAAGAATGGGGGCGACTGGCATGTAATCATATCAGTGAAATATTAGGAATATTATAGTTTTATGGTTTTATAGACAACTGGTAAAGATAACATTGATTCAGACTTAGTGTGTTGTGTAAGTCTAGCCACTGCAGGTTATAAACCCTGTTGATGATTTAACAGACTCTGGTGCATTCGATGGAAGGTAATGAAATAAATTATTGCAATAGTGGCGAATATCTGGAGCTCGGGTGTAGGATGAGGGTGAGGGTTTGTTCTCTGAGTTTGTGGGTTGGTTTCTGAATGTTTTGTTACCAGGCTAGGAAACATCTTCTTCAGAGTTTAGGGATGTCAGTCAGAGATGGATTGTTCCCGGTTTTGCTGAACAGGTAGTGGTGATGTGGCTGGGTCGCGGAACTGGCAGCGAACCTGATGGCCACGCCCCCAAACCGGTTCCTTGGTCTCTTCTGCCATTGCTGGCATGTTTCTGCACATGTACAGAACAGTTTTCAGTCAACTGAGCATGTGCAAGCAATGCGCCACATGTGTGAAGCGAACTGATATCAACCGTACAGGAACCCACCCCTGATGTCAGTGTCGTGTTCTTCTGTTTATAAAGGCTTCAGGTGTGGGTGTGTCTAGTGAGAATCTTGTATATGAATTATTGTTTAGCATAAGGAGAAAACATGCAATAATAAGTAAAAGAGTAGGATGGCAAACTGACACTGGTGGTATTTGGATTAAAATTCCCATATGCTACAGCCAACAGTGGGGCTATAAAAGTAAATTATGATAGTAGTCCAAACATTTGATGTATACCAAGTTGCTTAATGGATTAAAAATATCCTCAGAATAGCATCTAATAATAGTAACAGAAATGCTAGGTCTTTGCCTTAGTCTCAAATATACTGTATCTGAAATCTACTATAGTAATAACTTTTTATTGTTTTCAATAGAAGAAATATATAAAACTTGTCAAGGCAGAAAAGATTTAAAATGAAATATTTCAAAGTAAGACATTTACTTCTATTGTTCACTGGTAGACCCAAACCTGGAACAAGTCCAAATTTTGTGCTTCACCAGACACCAGTCAATAGCAGAGGGTCTAAGAGCAAAACATCTAAAAGGGACCAGGAAAGATCAGCGCAAAAGCTGTGACAAAGTGACTTTGATATTTTTTAAACTTTTTTTAAAGGAAGGGCCACATATAGATTTTGAATGGTTTGTGGGGAAGGTTGCATTCCAAAACTGTTTACAGGACCAGGACAAATAAATGGTATGGCCTAGCTCAAATAAAATCTGATTTAACTTAATGTATATTTAATTTGAGCTCAATTAATATGATTATTTTCCTGCCTATTTAATAGTTCTTGTCTTCTGTCAAAATAAACAGAAGAAATACAGTTTGGTGACAGCTGTTAAAGGGGTTTTGAGAGTCACACCCAAGGTTTTGGGAACCACATATAAACCTGGGGCTGCAGCTTGAGCACTCCATCTATATAGGGTAAAGCAACCAGCCCATTTACAGACATCCCTAGTTGTGGAAGAACTTCTTCTCCAAGTTACAATCCTTCATCAGTCAGATTATGTGTGGATGAAACAATTACCCTCATGGTTGCATAGATGTTTTCTTCCCAATCCTTGACCTTCCTTTACAGGTCCACAGCCCTTTGTTCAAAAACACGGATCATCTGTCTTACACAGAGATAATTAACATTCCAATGATACACCCTGTGCCTCCCCTATACTACTTCTGTTTTTCATCTGTGATACATACTTCACCAGTTGAGAACCACTGATGCAGATCACTGAAACAACAGTTCAAGGGCTTCAAATTGGCAGTTTTCCCAGCCCTACAGGGTGATGCCAAGAACTCAGAATTTAACTCGTTTGGCCCCTTCCCGAAATTATTACTCTGATTGGCAGTGAGCCTTGGGCACAAGTCTTTTTTCCTCATTCATATCTGTCTGTTGTTAATAAATAATTATGGGGTTTGCAAATCATGTAAATCTAAGCTATAGTCTTCCCCCAAAATGGGTGTACTCCTATTAATTGCAGCATAGAGGAGGTGATTGCTATGCCAGCTTGACAAATGCAATATTTCACATCTTAAGGACTCTTAATAATTGTCTTAAAGTGTGTATGTAAACATTATGGCAGAGTGTTAATGGTTACATAAATAAATAAGAATAAGGAGACCATAGAACTATAATTATCCTTCAGCAATATGCTGTGAAACTTAAATTGTTTGAAAATAATATGTAAGCATGTTATATTAAGTAAGGAAAGTTTTGGTTGCAGCAAAGCATCACAGCTTCAAGTTGAGGCAATTGTGTTCTTGCACTGCCTCATTGAGACCTTCCCAAGTTATCTGCACGTATGTCTACCCATATGTTTCTTCTCCTGGGTTTATACTAACGGATGAGCAGATGACATGATAGACTTGAAACAAGTGTCAGACCCGGAAGCCATCTTTTACATTGGGCCTTCAGGCCTGCCACATTTTGTGCTGGGGGATTATATGGAGAAAGGAATGTTAATTAGACTATATATCTCCCATACTCCATACTCCCACCTCTCTGTTGGAGGTGTTACTTGGAACCCTGACAACAAGCATGGTAGACTTGAAACAAGCATGGGCCTTTGAAAAGCAATTCAATTGCCCAAGCAATTGAAGGAATGGTGTTTTCCTTGTGGCGTTGACATGAACAAAGTCTCTGAAGCCATTACACTAAGGTAATTTTGGAAATGAAGCTTTTCTTTCCTATTTTATATACATTGTTCTCAGTCAGGATGTCTACCCAAATTCTTAAATCAGTGAAAAAATTAAAGTCAAATAATATCTACCTCACATTTAATATTGACTAATGACAGTGATTGTACTATATTAAATGTTTGTGAGGATACAAAATCTCATCTAGTCAATTTTGGATGAGTTTATTATATAACATTCTTCTCTGAAATCATCCTGCAATCATGCAGTTAAATCAGGATTTCAGGATTGGTTCCCACAGGAAGGAGAATTATTTCTATTTCCCCAGAAGAGTAAAATATTTCTTAATTGGGTTCTAACCTGAATACTGAAGAGCAACGATATTACAACAGTACTTAAGCTTAAATAATCATTAAAAATAAAATTACTTAAATAAAAATGTGAATTGCTTAAAAAACCCCAACATGAGAAATACATTAGGTTTTACATTGCTTAGAATGCCACCTTTTTAAATTGGGATAGTTTAGAGGTTCGGAATGAGGGACGCGACCACAGGGTGAACAACAACAGGCTTTATTCTAAGATAAGTATGACAGCGATTCAGTTCGTAAACTAGCCCGCCAAACCTTATATACTCGGGCTTCCACCAATAGGAACCAGACTTCCAGCCGGCAACAGCCTCCCTCGCGTCCTATCCAATCCAGACGGAGGAGGCTGTTGCTGGCCAGCACAAAGGTGCTGAAGTACAAGAAACAGTGAGGCCATTTGCATGGCTCATACATATTAATGAACTTATGAATACTCAATACCCCTTCCCCCCAGTTCCGCGCATGCTCCGCGGGTGGAGCATGCGTAGTCCTGTAAGTAGGCGGGGCGGTGCCAGACCCGCCCTGATCTACGCAGTTCTCCACTAGTCGTCGGCGGAGGAGGACCTCCTTGTGGTAGCTCCTCCCGGAAGGGGGTGTAGCTCCAAGGCACGCCTTCTTGGGATGGCCCAGAAGGAGGGCTCAACTGTACTGGTGAGTAGGGGCGAGGTGGCGTGTCCACTGTGATAGTGTTGTGTTTGGAAGGCGTGTCGGGGGGAAGGAACCTTGGCCTAGGTGGGGATTGTTCTGCGGCGGCTTGAGATGATTGTGGAAGTTCCCGGCAGGGGGCGCTCGGGCAGGTGGGGCCTGGTGTGGCGAAGGCCCACGGCGTGTTCTCTCCGGATTGAGCTCTCGGTTGTTGACAGGAGAGGCCTGGAGCGGCGAAGGCCTCACGCTGGTTTTCCGGGCAGGCGGTGCCGGCATCGGTTGGGCCTGGGCTGCCGGCTGGCGGTGGGAGGCGTCTCCTCAATTGATCCAGGTGACGCCTCCATTGGGATCCGTCAGCCAGTCCGACTCTAAAAGAACACGGGCCTGTCAGGGCAGTAACAGTGGCTGGCACCCATCTAGTAGGCCCCGAAAATGCCCGGGCCCATACCGCATCCCCTAATTTAAATGAACGGGAAGGGATAACCCCCAGGTTGCTCGGCTGATCCCCTGAATACAACGGATGTAGCCGGTCCAGGGGAGTCCGCAGACGCCTGCCCATCAAGAGCTCCGCGGGGCTTCGGTTGGTCGTTGGGCAGGGAGTGGAATGTTGGCTTAGCAGGTAAGCCGCCACTTTCTCCTGCCAGTCGCCCCGGTCCATGCGGCCCAGTGCCTCTTTTGCTGAGCGGACCGCCCGCTCCGCCCGGCCATTGCTGGCCGGGTGGTACGGGGCTATGGGCGCATGTCGAATCCCTTGCATGGCCAGGAACTCCTGGAACGTGGTGGACATAAATTGGGGCCCATTATCAGAAACAATCAGGTCCGGCAACCCATGGGTCGCGAACAGCCTTCTCAAGGCCTGGACCGTACTCTCAGCTGTGGTGGAGCCCATGAGGACCAGCTCCACCCAGCGGGAGTAAGCGTCCACCACTACCAAGAAGTTCTGGCCGTGAAAGGGACTGGCAAAATCTAGGTGGAGGCGTGACCATGGGCCTCTCGGAGCCTCCCACTCACGAGCTGGCCCGGCTGGGGGATTAGGCCTAGATTGCTGACAGGGGTGGCAGCGGCCAACATAGGCCGCTATCTCTGAGTCCAGTAAGGGCCACCAAACATAGCTACGGGCTAATGCCTTCATTCGTGCTATGCCCGGATGATCCTTATGGAGCAGGGACAGTACTTGTGGCCGCAGCGCGGTGGGGATCACTACTCGATCCCCCCAAATAAGGCACCCCCCGTGGAGGGAGAGCTCCGCCTGCCGGATTTTAAAGGGCTTGAAGCCCTCTGCCACTTTGTCCACTGGCCATCCCCTCGAGACCCAGGAAGCGACCTGGGAGAGGATCGGATCGGCCTTGGTGCAGGCCGCGACATCCGCGGCCGAAATCGGGAAACCGGAAGACGCGATAGACAGGACTGAGAGACAGGGCACTAGGGCGGTGTCGGTCTCCGGTAACGGGCAGCGGCTTAAGGCATCGGCATGCCCCAGCTGCTTGCCCGGACGGTACTGCAGCGTATAAGAATACGCTGCAAGGAACTCCGTCCATCTAGTCATTCGGGGGGAGAGGATGGGGGGGGGGTCGGCTTGTCACCTGCCAAAAGCCCAAGGAGTGGCTTGTGGTCAGTGACAAGGGTGAAAGGCCGACCATAGAGGTAGTCGTGGAACCTCTTAATCCCGGACACTGCAGCCAGAGCCTCCTTGTCTATCTGGCTGTAATTACGCTCCGCCGAGGAGAGTGTCCGGGAGTAATAGGCCACAGGGGCCTCTAAGCCATTTGGGAGGACATGGCTTAGGATGGCCCCGACTCCATAGGGGGAGGCGTCACAAGCTAACGTCAGTGGCATCCTGTCATTGTACTGGACCAGGACTGCCGCTGACGTCAGAGCTTCTTTGACAGCCGCGAACGCATGCGCTTCGCGGCTCCCCCAGCGCCAGGCCGCAGATCGGTTGAGCAACCGATGCAGCGGCTCGGCTAGTGACGCCTTGTGTGGTATAAAAGGGGTGTAAAAGTTCAGGAGCCCTAGGAACGCCTGCAGCTCCGCCTTGGAGGTGGGTGCAGGGGCGTTCCTAATGGCAGCGACCTTAGAAGGTGTGGGGTGGATGCCTTGGGCGTCAATCATGAAGCCCAAGAATTCCACCCTCGGAACAGCAAATGAACATTTGCTGCGTTTCAGTTTTAAGCCCGCGCCCCTGAAACGACTGAGGACCTTCCGCAGTACTTCGATGAGTTCTGAGCGGCTGGAAGCAGCGATCAGGACGTCATCGAAATACGGAACTACGCCCGGCAGCCCATGGAGCAGCCGCTCCATCAGGCTTTGAAGATCCCCGGGGCCACGGAAACACCAAATTGCAGGCGGCGACAACGGAAAGCCCCACGATGGGTGACGATGGTCTGGGCAGCCGCCGCATCGTCATCCACCGGGAGCTGTTGATAGGCCTGCGCCATATCCAGTTTGGCGAATGTGCAACCCTGCCCCAGGGAATGGAGCAGGTGTTGCACTACAGGGACTGGATAGGGGTTTGCCTGAAGGGCCAAGTTGATCGTCGACTTGTAGTCGGCGCAGATCCTCACCGACCCGTCTGGTTTAATTGGGAGAACAATGGGGGTCTCCCAAGGGGAATGATCTACGGGCTCAATGACTCCCTGCGCCAACAACTTATCAAGTTCGGCGTCAACCTTGGCCCTTAAGGCAAAAGGCACCCTACGGGCTTTCAGCCTAATGGAAGCAACCTGAGGGTCTAAACTTAAAGATATGGGGGTCCCCTTATAACAGCCCAACTGGCCGTCGAAAACGTCCGAAAATTCCCTTAATGTGTCCTCGAGGGTGCTAGGAACCACCCGGTGGACCCCCCCAATGGATAATCCCAGGGCTGGGAACCAGTCCAGGCCCAGAAGGGCCGGCAGGTCATCCCTGACTATGAGGATGGGTAGCTTCCCCTGGAATTGGCCATAAGATACTGAGATAGGGAAGGATCCCAGCGTAGGGATCAACCTCCCTTGGTAATCCCTTAGGGAGACCTCAGATTGCCTTAGGCGTTTCTGGGGCACTTTAGGGCATAGCTTGGCGAAGAGCGACCAGGGCAGGAGGGACCGAGAGGAGCCAGAGTCCACCTCCATCCGGCACGGCTGACCTTCCAGCTGGACGGAGGTCGAGACCTTCCGGGCCCCTGCAACGGCGTGGCTCGCCGTACTGTCAAAATTAGATGGTTGACTGGTGGACTGGTAGCAATCTTCCGCTCTCTTCGGTGGCCGCTGCTGCTGGCGGCGCAGTTGCGCCTGGGGACGGCTGGGCGATTGAAGGAACGAGGGTGCTGGCAATAGGGCCCTGCAGACCTTAGCCAGGTGGCCTTCGCCCTTGCACCGGTTACAGATGGCATTTAAAAATGGGCAAGCCTGGCGCTTATGACGGCCTCCGCAACCCCGGCAGGGCACTGCAGACGCCTGTTGCGCTGCAGGTTGCGGCTTTGGCTTCCTCTTAGGCACAGTCCTCATCTGGGCCACCACTTCTTCTTCTGGATCCTCATAAGCCAGGTCGTCCTCGACCATGTGGGCTTGCGGCGATGCTTCAGGCGGTGAACGCTCCGGTGTGGCAATCTGCAACCGCTCAATATCGGCCGTGGACTGCTCAGATAATTCAGCGGCTCGGGCAGTTTCCACGGCCTGCAGTAGTGTAATTCGGTGATTTCTGAACATGCGGCTCCGCAGGTTGACATCGCGGACGCCGCACACAAACTGTTCCACCAAATTTTCCTCAAGATTGGAGAACTCGCACTGGGCCGCCACCATCCGCAGGGCCTCCAAAAATTGGCTGATTGATTCATTCTGTTTTTGGACTCTTCTGCGGAAGGCAAAACGGCGAGCTATGACTGACGGGGTGGGTGCGTAGTGATTCTTCAATCTGGCCATGAGTTCGTCCCACCCAAGCTTGTATGCGGGCCGTGGGGCTGCCAAAGCTCTTGCTGAGGCGAACATAGATGGCTCGCAGCATGAGAGGAAAAAGCTGCATTTTTCCTCTTCGGTTTGAGCCTGATTTTTGGAAGCGATCAGGTAACATTCGAACCTCTCCATAAACCCCTCCCATGATTCTCCGGCCAAACCAAAGGGGGCAAAGGGAGGTAGAGCAGATGTCATCCTGACGGTCGTGAAGGGAGAGATACTGAGAGGCCACAAAAAAATTTTTTTTTCCTCTTCAGGCAGCGTTCGTTGCCGGTCTGGAACGGCAGCTAACTGTCTGTCTCTCTCTTTTCACCCTAGCGTTGCGGAATCGCTGATCCCATCCTCGTCGCCAGTTTAGAGGTTCGGAATGAGGGACGCGACCACAGGGTGAACAACAACAGGCTTTATTCTAAGATAAGTATGACAGCGATTCAGTTCGTAAACTAGCCCGCCAAACCTTATATACTCGGGCTTCCACCAATAGGAACCAGACTTCCAGCCGGCAACAGCCTCCCTCGCGTCCTATCCAATCCAGACGGAGGAGGCTGTTGCTGGCCAGCACAAAGGTGCTGAAGTACAAGAAACAGTGAGGCCATTTGCATGGCTCATACATATTAATGAACTTATGAATACTCAATAGATAGTATTAGAAAGGTATAATTTCTTGCTAACTCTATCATATTCTTGCTAGCCCTTCAATGTGGTCAGAAAATCCTGCTTCAGCAGAATATTAAAAGATCAAAGGAAAACAGCTGTCCAACATTTAACAAAACAAGAACAGTACTAGTCAATGTTAACTGAATAACTTTTACTTGCTATTCTTACTGCTCATGACTCTTTCTGGTTGATTATTAGGGACCTCATCAGCCCAAGTTCACCATTGGTGAGATTCAATTTTTTTTACTACCGGTTCTGTGGGCATGGCTTAGTGGGTGTGGCAGGGGACAGATACTGTAAAATCTCCATTCCCTCCCCACTCCAGGTGAAGGTTACTGCAAAATTCCCATTCCCTCCCAATCAGCTGGGTCTCGGGAGGTAGAGAATAGATGGGCGCGGAGTCAGTCAGAGATGGTATTTACTGGTTCTCTGAACTACTCAAAATTTCCGCTGCCGGTTCTCCAGAACTGGTCAGAACCTGCTGAATACCACCTCTGAAGTGTGCGTATCTTAAGTGTAGTAAAAAAAAAATAGCTATCATCGACTTTTGCTTTTGTTTCTAGCGTCAATTTGATGGATCTACAGTGGTAGAATGAGACTGGCCAGAAGATTTCCCCCCATTGCATGATATCCTTGCATGGCAGGCAGAATCCTATCAATCCTTGAAAATATTGAGTTAATGACATTGGGTTACTTATCCTTGAACATGTCATCCAGTTTCAAAATAACAAGGATTCTAGTGCCCAGCACACAAAGATTGGTTTTGCTTATTGGTTTGAAACCATGGCTTATGTCATTTACTCCTAAGCACAGGCTGCATAGCTGGCAACTGAACAATTCAAATTTAAAATAATATCTGAATACATCTGTTAGGATGTCTCCAACTTTTAGGTATTGCTGGATTGGCAAATTTTCTGTCTAATTTTCTGCCTAATAAGGCAAGTGTTTCTTATAAATATGGCAAGCAAAACATGCTATCTAATAGCTAAAATGTTGCTGAAATTGTTTTGAAAAATCAGACATAAATATAACTACTGTAAACTATATTTCTGTGAAAATCCATTATGTGAATTACAGCAAAGTATTCTATTTCTTATACATGACTGAAGATTATATAATAAAAGGAGAGTATTTCATCTTTGTTTATAGTTCTGTTAAGTAAGCCTATAAAACTCTTTTCCTTATAAGGCTTACATTTTGGAAACTGTTTTCATTGTTTACAATGCACTTATTTCAACATATACTTTGCAACTTTTTTAAAGTAATACATTAAAATTTTAAGTGAATAGATTTTCAAAAAGAGATTATTACAAATGACTTTGTGTTCCTGGTTTGTTGAATAATAGAAAAGCTATATCAGTTCCTACAAAACTCTGCTAATTTACTTAATAGAAGAATGCAGCACTAATTATTATGCCAGTCAATAAGTTAGTTCTCGACTTTTGACCACAACTGAATCCAAAATTTCCATTGCTAAGTGAGACATTTCTAAGTGAGAAACGAAAGTTTTATCCCCATTTTATGACCTCTCTTGCCATAGTTGTTAAGTGAATCACTTCAGTTTATAAGATAGTAACCTGTTGTTAAGTGAATCTGGCTTCCTCATTGACTTTGTTTTTTCAGAAAGTCTCAAAAGTGATCACATGACCTTGGGACACAGCAATAGTCATAAGGAACCAGGTGCCAAGCATCTGAAATTTGATCACAAGATCTTGCAAAGGTCATAATGTGAAAAACGGTCATAAGTAGCTTTTTTCATTGCCATTGTAATTTTGAATGATCACTAAATGAACTGTTGTAAGTCGAGGACTACCTGTATTTTTCTATTCATTGGAAGATTTTTATACAATTATTTCAGTTTTTTATCAATGTTTAAGACAATATACAAATCAACTTATAAAAGACAATAAATTGAAGCAATAAAGAGCTAAGCATGATGTCCTATTGTTCTGATTTGTAAATATAGTTAGCAGTATTTTAAGTTAATTCTAGGACCCCACTAAGCTTGCCAAATATAAGCTCAGGCTGGAGAATTCTGGGAGTTGAAGTCCACAAGTCTTAAAATTTGAAGACCTCTGTATTAGGTTCTACATGGCACAAACCCATGACCCAGAAAACCACATGTATGTATTTTTCATATCACTGGAATACCCAAAGCTTATTTGTTTGTGTAACAGTTATTATTGATATATGAAATATTCTATAATTCTATATAGAATATTCTATAATTTATAAAATGTAATAAAACAAATAACACAATTAGTTTACCCTCTAATGAAGATTTGACTGTTTTCCATCAGACCAAAGACGGTTGTCAGAACAGAAAAGAAATTCAGCTATACGGTTCTTTGCCTTACTGAAATAACTCATTCTATCTGGTGTTTTATTTCACCTCTTACAGCAGAAGCTTAATGATACTTTCCATACATTTTGTTTCTGTTGGCTTGAGTTCAGTACTTTTCTTTCATTGTTATTAATGGGAGTGCATGTTACAAGCCATTTATACTATTACAACATTATCGATGACTGTACTAGAAACATTTTTAAAAGGAGGATACTTCCAAAGTGTAAAATGATCAAAGGTTTTAAGGTGCCACCTGCTGGGTAGGGCATAGAAATTATTTGATTGATCAAAGAAAATATTATTTCTTCCCATCTAGTACAAGTAGATTTCCTAGATCAAGATGATATAAGCTCACCCATTAAATCTGGGTTTAGAAAATGAACAAGTACATTTGCCAAAGTGTGATCGCCCAGGTATAAGGGACCATCTGGTTGCCCTGCTCTCCCAGCTTTATTTAGGTATTTACTCATATCGTTGGTCACTCTAATGCAGGGGAGTCAAACTGGTGGCCCACGGGCCGTATGCATCACGTGCAGGCCATGTCTACCCCAGCTCCCCTAATGGGGCAAATGTCGCGAAACGTCACATGACAGCAATGTGATACCATGAGTTTGACACCCATGCTCTAATGAAATAGAAGCCACACAGCACATCTAGCTCCAATGCCACAACTACATTCTTATCCCTGCTCCAAACATCCTCATACTCTGAAATGAGTTTCTTGTGAGGGAGGGGACAATACACATAGATACTGCTCTAAAGGAATACCCAGCGGTTCAGCTTTTGGAGACTGTCCTTTTCTTAGTTTATCAAATAATGAATATGTGGTCAAATAGTACTCCTACCATCTTCAAATGCATTTTCTCCATATCACTCTATCCTTTCTCTCCAGGAGAGTGGAGTTTGTCTCATTGATGTGATAAATCACATATAGATATCAGGCACTTTGAAACTTTAAGGAAAACTCCATGCAGGTTCTTTAGATATGTTTCTTTCATTTATTTCTAATCACTGTTTACTACTGAGAGCAGGAAAAAAAATAGATAAACTATTTCTTCCTGTTTATTCACTTCACAAAGTTTCTTACCAGCAATTCTGTGTGTGTGTGTGTGTGTGTGTGTGTGTGTGTGTGTGTGTGTGTGTGTAAGAAAGCGCGAAAGAGCACATGGGTATAAAGTTATTGCAGTTCCTTCCAGTTCTGGTAATCACTGCAGCCCCTGTAGAATTTATTGGAACCAATATAGTTTACTAATCCAGAGTCACGTATATGAGAGGAGAGGCCATAGAGTACTGTATACTGTATGCATTCTGTATACATACATGCTGTATAAATGTATTAACTAAATAAATAAATGAAGATCTCTGCCTCACTTATCCAATATTTTGGATTATTAGAAGAATTACTATACAAGATATTATCATAATTCATCATTTCAAGTCTCCCTGTCACTTCTTTTGAAAGCTAAATGTATTCTCCTGGTTACTCAATTTCTATTCCAGAAGATTTATGTTTGCAGATTAATTATTATGCACCAGTGCAATACACAAAAAGAGAGTTGCATTCTATTGTAATAGAAATAATGCACCTGAGGGCATTCCTTTCCTGCTCCTTCAGTAAACCCGAATATCATATTACATTTAGTCATACAGCTCTTAAAATCAATTATCACCTATTAGCAGCTTTGGTATCACATTATCTATTACCTTCATTAATCTCAGATCCATTAAGAACTCTGATCAATGCATGTGTCTTCATTCTATATAATCTCAGTGATTAGCTTCTCATTTTTGGTACATGATTGTACCTTATGAAATCAATCACTGTTTATTCCAAAGATAGAGCCACTTTTACTAAGTTCACATACTGTATACATAAAAGAGACTACTCATTTTATATATCTTAAGTACACATGAATTTTAAACAAATTAGTAAATAATTTGGCTTAACAGAAATCCAGCATTAAATTTAAACAGGTTCTTTCAGAAAACACAAACATTTATAGAATGTATTTTGGAATGTAACCAGGTCTGTTCTGTTTTTTTGAAATATTGAGTGTAATGCAAACATTCTCCAAATAAAAAATTCAATTAATATTTCATTGTACATTGTTACAATAAGACTATTTTTACTTGAAGGTAAAATTATCAAAGCATGTGACTTTACTTTTAAAATCTAGGAATAGTAATAAAGCCTGTGATCATTGAAATCATTAAAGAGTTTACTGACAAGTCAGAAAAAATGTAGCTCATAACAGCTTTTTTTAAAAAAAATACTGTATATTATAAATAAATTATAATTCCTTGTAAGGAAATTCTACTGGATCTAAACAAAATTAATCCTTGATGTGGTTAGGACTGGAGATTGGTTTGCATGATGAATGTGACACATCTCAAATGATCACTTAGTCTAATGGATATTAAAGGCTAAAGTGAGAGGACAAAATAGACTTTAGGGTATTCTAATATAGCTCTTCCCATGTTATACCCTTATACATATCATGCAGTTTTCCATGGTCTGGCTGCCCTCCAGCTATATGGATTTCAACTCCCAGAATTTCTCAGCCAGTTCCACTATTCCGCTGCTGAACATTCTGGCCTAGTTGTGGGATGACTACTCTTATATTGTTTGGTATAGCCAAATAAGGATTAAAATACTAAACAATTAGATATGCCAGGAATTTAGTCTCATCAAGTGATTATAATATACATGATTTTTATCATGTCCCATTGTTTTCTTTCTTCAATTATATATTTATTAAAATAATTAGAAAAATGTTTTTAAAAATTGGAAACTGTAGAACTGAATCTTCATTTCTATCTTGTTTACCCCATGTCTTAAGACACAGTTTTCCCCATCTTCCACCACACCATGATTTTAATAGGACAGCAATAGAAATGATTAAATATATTGGAAGTAGTTATATTGATTGTGTAATGACAGTGCATCATTTTTGTATTTGAGGTTCTTCAGAATACATAGGTAGCATGAATGTAGCCCCTTTCTGCAAGTTTTTAAAGCAGATACAATTCCTCTGGGATCATATATCTACCCTTTGTAGTTGGCTGAGAAAGAAGTGGCTGCTTTAAAGATATGCAAACAGATGTGCACTCTTGTGCAGCCTAAACCACTTTTGGGAATCAAATCTGAAATACTGCATAGTCCTAAAATGAGCTTTCTTGTGCTCCTCCTTTCTTTGTCATTTTAAGATTGCAACTACTAGAACAACATTTAGAGCACCAGCTGTCTCTTAGCAACAAAAATATTGGACCTCTCCTGACATAAAGATGAGACGGAGTTGCAAGGAACACATGTTCATCATTAATAACCAAAATAACAAATTCCAATTAGAATGTTAATTAGTATTTGCAGTCATATATTGTACATGTACCAGATTATAATCATATTTGATTGAAAATTATGACATCACAAATATTCAAACCTTTCCTATCAATTCATGGAGACTGTTACAATGTATTTCTTCACTACCTAAACCAGGTTTCACACTGATGGTATTGTCTCTAAAGAACCCATTTCAAATCTGTAATTAGGATGTAATAATGTACCTATACCAAGCCAAAACAAATTGTAATTTCCAATTATTGTGTAAGCTTGTATATATGATATGAGTTTCAATATCTCTGAGCACAAAAGGACTTCTGTTTTTTTAAAAAGCATAGTTTCAGGACAAGCAATCTATTTTGTGCAGCCTGAATTACAAAAAATTCACAATATTTAATGCCAATATTCATGTGCACATCACTTTAAAACTACTGAACCACTGTAAAAAAAAATCTTACCATTATCTTCAACTGAAAAATAGAAGATATCGCTCGTAGCATTTTCATGTTCTTTCAAGGCATAACATATCTTCATTTCATCTATATCAGCTGATAGGAATGAGAAAAGTTACACAAGTCAATGTTGACATCAAAATCTTTTCAATACAGGTTAAACTTACCCCTTTGGTTTTGTTTGTTTATTTGTTTAGAATCAGGTTATATTTGTGTAATATCCTTCACAATATACGAACATCTGAAGAGGTTTAACATTTCTTCCTTTGTCATCTGGAGAACCAAACCTGATGCCCTTCAGATGAATCTGAGCTATCCATATGCTCAGACTTCAATGTCCAGAAAGATTATGGAACTTTATCTGCAAAGTATCTGGTTGGAGAACACTGGTTTAAATGATTGTGAGTCACTTATTTTCATTTAGAACCTATAGCTAGGCATACACATAATACTGTTCTATAGAGTTAGAGTTCTATAAACTCTAACATAATACTGTTAAGAGTTTATAGAACAAACTATAACAAACCATTATGCTAAGCCATAAAACATTTACAAATCTCAATATAAAGAACAAACATGTCACATTAAGTCTTCATGTATGAATCCAAGCTATTAATTACTATATGCTCAGAGCACTTGGAATGAAATATAAAACTGATAGATTGTGCTGGTTGTAATCACTGAATAATACCATAATAATTAATGGAATGCCATCACAGCAAAAATTGTTGTCTTATTCCATGGGATAATACATATTTCAGGTGTTTATATATTTTCTAATATAGAACAAGTTTTAAGACTGTTGAGAATTTGTAAAAGTTAAACATTTTACACTGTCAAACACCTGATAATGCTCATATAATAAACCTTATAAATCTATGGCAATTTGAAAATGTATTTGTGTCCATAGTGTAAAGCAACTTGAGCTACAATGGACTGAGCTCTTTACTGCTAGATTTAAGCCATTATGGGCAGGAAATGCTTTTGGCTCGACAGGATTATGAATCCAGTTAATTTTGAACCTGGCAACAAAATAAATAATGGATTTGATAGGTAAAATAAAAGAGTAACTTGCTTGTAGATGTTGATTAGTGAATATGATTTTAAAACAACATTCAGACAGATTTCATTGTTTTAGAAACATCGACTTTCTTTAAAAAATGAATAAATAAACTAGTGATTACATAATACTAACCTTGGGAAAATGATTTGACACTTGCATTTCCTAGACCAATATTAATGAGAAATCCATGCTTTGGCCCATCTGTGATCTTATATTTCAATAATTTGTGTGGACTATCTCTGTCTTCTGCTTTCAAAGACTTGCTGGTTATTAGGAAGCCCAAGTGTCCAGTTGCTATATTTCTCAGTGTAGAGACACCCTTGTTCACTACTATTTGTGGTATTCCATTGTCTAAAGCATTGATCTGGATTTTCATCATCTGTGGGTTACGTGTTTCAAGGATGGTATCAGGAAAAACGTAAAAATCTGGATGTGTCCCATCCGTTACAGTGAAAGAGAAGCTGTCATGATTAGTTTCAGTGCCATCATGTTTGTAGCTGATCATATTTTCATTTAAGTCTTGTTTAGTGAAGCTGGTGACAGAATAGCTGTTGTTATAAATAATTTGACCATGTACAGGGACTTGGGTAATTATGAAATGGAGTACATGGTCAGGTGTATCCCGATCATCCACATTTAGCTCAAATGGTGTGATCAGTTTGCTTTCCCCTTCTTGAACTGTGAGGTCATGTAATGTGAGAACTGGTTTCTTATTGTCTACATCAGTAATAGAAACTCTAAAAGTACGGAAGACTGGATTATAGCCATCAGTCACTTCAAACTCAAAGCTATCCATCTTCACTTCATCATCTGCAGTGTGGATGTAATAAATCTTGTTTCCAGCTAGTTGAAGCTGAGTGAAGGTAGTGACAAGAACTCCGGGGTTATCAGAATTCTCTAAATGACCTCTGCTTGGTGCCCGGGTGATGCTGAACTTAAGTAGTTCATCAGGGCTGTTGATATCACTTGTACTGAGGAGATCAGTAGTGAGAGTCACTTTCCCTCCTTCTTTCAGAGTGACTCCTTTATTGATCACCTCGGGAAACACCATATCAATGCCATTGATAGTAATGTAAAAATATCTGTCTATCAAGGGATTGATGCCATCAGTGACATCAAATTTAATTAAGTCCCGGAGTCCCTGTTGGCCTGTATGTGTATAACATATAAATTTATGATCTATGTCATCCTGTGTGAAATTCATGCCAAGTGTAATGTTGTATAGCACCTCTTTTTCTTTACTTATATGCTGTAGTAAGCCATGCCTGGGGGATAAACGAATAATATAAGTAAGCATCCTGTCTTCTGAGTCTATGTCAGTAGCTTTGAGATCTTGATTGGTGATAACTTTAGATTCACCAACATCTACTTCTAATCCACCATTGATGGACATCCGGGGTGTTTCATCATCAACCAAAATGACCATTATTAACACTTCCTCTTCCACTGTGTGTAGGCCATCAGTGAGCTGGATTTTGAAAAAGTCCTCTTTAGTTTCTGAGTCATCATGCTCATACACAATGCTAGATGCTTCCTGAATTTCTTCCAGAGTGAAATTGGTAACAGACACAGTACCTGTAACTAGCTGGTTAACAATCTGTCCATACTTTGGAGGAACAGTTATAAAGAAGCGCAATTCATCTGGGGGAATATCAGCATCAGCACCATTGAGAATGGGTGTGTCAATTACCAAGCTCATTCCTTCCAAAACCACAAACTCACGTACAAACAATTCCGGCTTCTCATCATTGGTTGGGATGATGATAATTGGAAAGAACTGAGGTGGTGAAAAGTTGATACCATCAGAGCACTGGAAAGTGAATCTGTCTTCTAAAGGTTCTATCCCCTTATGGATGCTCTGAACATAGTTGATATGACCAACACGAATATCTTTGATAGAAAATGCACTGATGGGAATCCCAGCTCTGGATTTTTCAGATCCTGGTGCTGGAGAGATATTCTCTAGATATCCAGCAGTTGACTGTGTTAGAATGGTACAGAGAATATCATCTCTGGGAGTATCAATATCTTCCACATCCAGCAGTTCTAACCTTAACACATTTTTTCCTCCTTCATGAACAGTGAATGGTTCTTCTCCCAACATAACTTCTGGAGCAATGTTGTCCACTGGCAAAAGAGTTACAGTCACACGTACTCCTTCTATTGTGCTTCCTCTCACCACCCAGTCACTGGACTGATCTGAGATAGTAAGATTGAAAGAATCAGTCTGCCTCTTCAATCCAATTTCTCCACTATTGTGAGCATAAACAACTGTTCCGCTTATGAGATCTTCTTGAGTGAATCTTTTAGAGGGTACTCCATCCACTAAAATACTACCCAGCTTAGGGGGGTCCTCTACAATAAAAGTTAATGCCAGTTCATCAGTATCCTCATCTGTGCCCTGGATAAGAGAAGTAGTTATTTCAGTAACACTATTTTCCAGAACATCAATAAAGGCCCCCAAAAGTCCATTACTACTAGGGACCATGATGCTGGGACGTTCATCATCAACTGGTTGAACAGCAATTTTAACTGTGATTGGTACTTGATGAACTTCATCACTTACTTCTAATTGAAAGGAATCATTTCTGTACTCATCACCATTATGCTGATAGGATATGCGACCATTAGCAATGTCATCTAAGAGAAAAGATTCACCTTGTAGCATCAATCCCTCCTCCAAGTAACGCAGGTGGCCATGCTGAGGTGCTTCAGTTAAAGTGAAGACAATTCGATCAGTGTCTGTATCTTTATCAGTAGCATCTAGCTGAGTAGTGGTGAGAAAGAAACTGTGCCCCTCAAACACAGTGAAACCAGCATTGGTTATTTGTGGGGGCTGATTATTCACTGGTTGCAAAAAGAAAGTGAAAATACCTAGAACGGAATTACCAGCTGTATCTTCTACACTGTAAGTGAATTGTGCTATTCTTGGAGTAATGCCAAGTTCTTGGTCTGGTGGTCTATAGGCCACTTTATGATGATTTATCTGTGCTTGAGTGAAATGGGTAATGGGCACCAGAGGGCTGTCAGTCAATACAATTTCACCTGCCAAGACAGGGTGATTTTCGTCAATGTCAGTTGGTGATGTAAGCACTGTATATTTCAGCTCTCTATCATCTGTGTCCAAATCAGTATAACACAGATAATGCTTCTTGAAATGTGTCACTTGATATTCCAGGACAGTCATCTGTAAAGTTGTCCCTGGATATAGTTCTGGAGATAAGTTATCTACTGGCTGTATCTTGATGATAAACACCTGTTCTTCAGATTGATTTGGAGGGTCATTATCATCTTGGAGATAGAATACAAACTGGTCCATCACTACATTGGTGCTATGAGGTCCAATATGCCTGTAGAACAACTTTCCATCCAGGATATCCTCTTGCAGCCATTCAGTCACTACCTTCTCATACATACCCTCACTGTTTATAAAGTGCCAGTGGGATGGATCACTCTGATCTTCTTCCATACCTTCTTCTTTTTCATAGGCTGATGGAACCTCTTCCTGACGCAATAGAAGCTCACCCAAATGTTTCCGAACAGGTATACCTGAAGACTTTTTAACCTCCTTAACAACAAATTGAATAGTTGAGTCATCAGAATCTATATCAGTAGCACTAAGAACAAAGGGTGAGATCTGCACTACCTGGTGCTCACTGAGGACCAAGCCAGTGTTGGCATTAAGGAGTGGTGGTTGATCATCATCAGGGATGATTGTAATTGGATAAAAAAACTCCACCTGGTGTTGTCCATCCTCCATGCGGAAGATAATGTTATCACTGAAACTGTCCTCACTGCTGTCGTGCTGGTAGATCACCTGTCCAGCTTCCAACTCTGCTGCAGTAAAGAAATGACGACCAGGAGATGCACCCAAAACTCTCAGTTCACCATGTTTTAGACCTTTTGTAACCCAAATCTTCACTTCCCCTAAGTTGTCCTCATCACTGATTACAAGATTGTCGGAAAGCGGCCTTGACTGGCCTTCAAAAAGCATCATCTGAGGGCCAGAAATGCGATTAAAGACAGCCACCGGAGCCAAAGTGTTCATAGGTTTCACCACCACCATGAAGGCAAAGGGGTCTGAAGAGGCACCCTCAGGGTCCAACACCTCCATCTCAAATTGGAAAAGGCGCTCATGGTCCGAGTCCACTGTAGGAGGCTGGTAGGCAATCTTCAGCTCCCTCAACTCCCGCTGAGTGAAAGAAGTGAGTGGACGACTAGGATCATCCGTACTTAGCAAGTAACCAGTTGTGTCGTCCTGCCCTCCAACACTGAGCCAGGGAGAGGTGAGATTAAATAGCAGCAGATCTGAGGGGGTCTCCAAGTCCTCCGCAGCCAACATGTCAGGGGTGATGGCGGTAAGCACAAACTGATCCACCTCCATCATGAGCAAAGCCACAAAGCTGGGCTTGGGGGGCGTGTTCTCAGCCCCATCCCGGATCCGAACCACCACCTGAAAGTATTCCTGCTGGCTTAGACTCTCGGGAGATCCGCTGTCCTTCAGCACTTCCACCCGCATGGGGATGTAGTCGCGGTTGGGGGAGGGCGTGGGAGCCGTGTGCTGGTAGCGGATGTCCTCGCTGAGGAAGCGGCGGCAGTCATTGCTGTAGCCCGGCGGCAGGGGGCGCCCGCGGGCGTCGATCAAGCGCCCGTAGGAAGGCAGGTGGTTGCCGCTGCTGGACGGGTGAGGGAGGGCGGTGAGGCGGCAGTGGCGACGCGCGGCTTCTCCCTCCTCGGAGAAGGCTAGGACTTTGGCGTCCAGGGGCTGGCTGAGGCCCCGCAGCTTCTCCACGGCCAGCGGCAGGTTGCGGCTGAGGAGGCGCAACTGCTGCGACAGCACCTCGACCTCCAGCGCGAAAGGCACCACGGATGTGCGGCTGGGGGAGTCGTAGCGGAGCTGGAGGCTGAGGCGGTCACGGCCGGGGCTGCGAGACCCGTAGTGGGTGTAGGTCACCTCGCCGGGACCGAAGGCGCAGGGGAAGCGTTGCGGGGAGAGCGCCCCCGGGCGGTGAGGCGCAGGCGGCAGCCCGCTCCCCAAGACGGTCACGACGCACTTGTCGCCCGGCTGCACGCGGATCACCAGGTCGTGGGCGGGGTCCAGGGAAACGGAGCGGCCGAAAGGCACGCGCAGCCCGCGGTTGGCCATCAAGATCCCTGCGGCGGCCCCGTCGGCAGCGCCCGGTTTCGCCGGCTGAAGGAGAAGCGACGGCCCGTCCGAGTCCGGCTGGGTGGTCCCGAGCGCAGCCAGGATAGAGAGCAGGAAGAGCAGCGCCGCCCCGGAGGATTCCCGGCTGCGGCGGCGAAGGTGCCTGGGAGGTTCGGCCATGCCGCCTCTAATGCTGCCTGTCTTCTCCCTCTCTCTGAGCGCGGGTTCCGACGGACTTTGGGACCCGGGGACGGCAGGGCGGGCGACAAGGTGCAGGAGCCGGGCTTCTGTGTTGCTCCGGAGCGGGGCTTTCTGGGACTCGGCCACTGCCTGCTGCAGGTACTCAAGGGGAGGAGAGGGGAGGGGGAAGCTGGCAGCCCCCTCGCACCGCCCAGGAACTGCCTCCCCCTCCTCGGCCCACCCAGGAACCGAGGCTTAGTTTCTCCGCCGCCCGAAGCGGTGGGGAAGCGTCCATTCGCTGAGCGAGCAGCCCCCCGAAAGACGGCAGGGGGACGGACGACCCTCTTCCGACCTCGCTTGCAGGAAGGCAAAAGAGTTTTTCGCTCCCAGGCTAGGATACTATCGGCAGCGAAGACGGCGGTTCCCTTTCCAGCAATCTTTGCCTCCGGGGCGCCGATTTTTTTAAGGCGCGAAAGAGCAGGGCTAGGGACGCTGGGTCTCTGTCGCTTGCAGGTTGCTGCCTTTCCTCCCGCAGGTGAGAGAGGAAGGACGGGCTGTGGTCCGGTCCAGCAAAGGCGGTGAAAATGTGATCTTGCAGTTTTCTCCGAGACGCTTTGCTGCTGCTGCTGCTGCTGCTGTAACACAGCTCGCTCTCTCCTCTTGGAAGGTATCAGGGTCGTGTTCAGCTTGGATTCTGATTCAGGCAGAGTGTTCTGTGTGGCATCCGGGAATACAACCGGTGCTTTGGTAGACCCAACTTTTTCTTTTCATTATATCAGAAAGGAATCCTAAACCAGAATTTCTGGGAATTATTGTGCAGTATAGATTAGGGAATAAGTGTTAGGCTGCCAGGATAATCAATCAGTTTCTTTCCTAGACCTGAATCAAAATCTCTGGTGGTTGTCAAATCCACTCATTCTCACCAAGTTGAAGGGGGAGGGATTACCAAAAGGACATTTTTGCCAAATTCATAATGATCTGACAATTCTGATAAGAATAAGCCTTTAATGTTGGGAACTCACAGATTCCTCCTTTGAGAAGGAATCACATGCCATTTGCTTACCCAAGATTGTATAGGAGTTCTGGGGATTGTGAAGCAAATAAAGTGGTCTGACTAAAGCAAGGGTGGGGAGGACAGCTCTAGAGATGAAGTTCAGGACTCCTGCAAACTTTAGATTTTGCTAATTATACATTTTGCACTGGTGCAGAATCTGTAAGTCAGATATTTTTATTATAACTGTATATAATATCTGACTTACAGATTCTGCACCAGTGCAAAATGTATAATTATCTCTCTCTTGCTCTCCATCCATCCATCCATCCATCCATCTATCTAACTTGCATTGGCCTATGAACTGGTAGTATGTAAATTCTTAAAATCATATGCAGACTGACTTGGCAATTAGCCATGTTAGACTCTATGCAAACAAATGTAGGTGCCCTGTACTATTGCATTTGTCAGAACATCTGTTTAAAGTCTCAAAAGATTTTTAGAAACCAGAAGAATATATGGGAACACAAGTACGTTTCTCAGCCCATAGAGTTAATTTATAAATTCATGAACTAACACAAACCTCTCACAATTCATTTAGTACACAACAATAAAAATTAGAAAAGTAAAGAGACTATACAAAACAACACATAATCCACCCAGTGCTGAAGTTTAATAATAATAATAATAATAATAATAATAATAATAATAATAACAACAACAATAACAACAACAACAATAACAACAACAGCCACAACATATATTCATCACAAAACAGGCTTATCTGCCATCGGACGTCCAACCAACCTTGAGATTTGGTTCCATGGTACTTCCAGCTTCCCTGTATTTTTATACTTTGTGCCCTCACTATCCCTTTTTACCACTTCCTTTTTACCACTTCTAGCATTGCTGGAGCAGTTGCTTCCCATCTTCCATTATAAATTCCATTTCAAATTATGGGAGAAATTAAGAGCTTCAGATGTTAAGCTTGAATGGTGCTCTTAAGAGATTTTAAAATTTTGAATGGGCCATCGTTGCCCATTAAATTCTATACTTTTGCAAAGATTTCAAGACACTTGGGACATGTTTGTGTTGTCTGCTAAGATCTTTGCATCTAATAATACCAAATGAAAGATGAAAGAAATTGCAATCTTAATGCCTCAGTTTAATAAAGCAACAACTGAAAGGTTAGAAATGAAATTTCTGAATGGCGGTCCAGAGTTTTTATATGCTTTGTGTAATAAGGTAGTGCTGCAATATTTGCCCTGCAATTACTGTCCCATAATTTTGAACGATATATACTACTCAGATAATTCAATATAACAGCCCTATACCTCCAAACAGTCACTGCATACTATGTCATTCATAGAAGTCAAGAGTAGAATGCATATGGCCCACAATTTTGCCTCCTAAAAAGCAAAAATGCTAAAAAAATACTCATTTTCATGGCCTGTTTTTTGTTGCTTTATTAAAATGGGTGCATTAAGACTTTGTTAGGGGAATGCACCTGATTTGCACTAAGCCTCTCCCCAAAGCCTCCTTCCCCAAAAGGCCATCCTTGCCCATTAAAGATCTCTCAAGAATTACCAAAATCTTTTGCTCAAATCTTTTTGAGATTTTGCACCAAAATGACATGTGATTAAACCTAATTAACTAGGATGATAGAAACTTAACCAATTGGTCAGCCGTATAAGATGAATACTGAACAAATTTGTATTTTATTTCTATTGTATTTATTTCTATGCCTTTTCCATTTGTATGACTTTGCATGAAGTAATTCAGCAGCAGAGAAATAGTGCTCATTTATGTTAATTTTATTTACTGATTATCCTGTGTAATCCCTGTTACAACTATACTATTCTGTCATATTGCTAAATTTTTCTTCTGAAGACAACTTTCAAAGCATTTAAATACTGACAATAATTATTTTTCTTGTTGCTTGCCAGGCAGCCTCTTGAAGGGTTATTAACTTAAAATACAACAAAAGAATGGCTTACTTATTAGGTAACTACTTATTTATAGGGATTGCCAATCAGCATGGATTAACTTCAGCATTCCAGAGCATGTTTCTTAATAAATCACCACTGTTATTTGAAAAAATATGTATGAAAGATGTATATTTGAGAATCCTTGATCTGAAATTTTGAAAATCAAAGAATTAGTGTAGTTTTAGCAATTCATTGTTTGTTGGATTTTGATTGTATTTTTAAAAGTATACTTAAAAAAAATAGCAAGATTATGATTATAGTTTTTTTCCGACAAGCCAGGTTTTCTAGCAGCAACAGTAAAAACATTGTGGGTTATATTTTTAGCCAAGCATGAATAATATGTGTAATATATATGTATGTATGAATGAGTTTATTCCCCTCCATTGCCAGTTAATGTGAAATTGATTTCTATTATCTTAGTAAATATTACTTTGACTATGAAAACTATGTTGTACACAAATTAACCTTTAGGTAGTGAGTAAGTTGAGTAGTCTATAGCGGTGTCCCTTTGATGTATCTAAGAGCTGATATTTCAGAGTAGATTACCATGGTAATTACGAACTGCAGGCCATGTGAACAGAAAGGTCTTTCACAAAACCTGATTTATGGTAATGCACCATGCCGTCACACTACGATCCTTTATTCACAGTCTCATCAAAAACAGGCATCAAGATGACAGATTGAAATGGCTTTGAATGTATTGAGATATTTACTGTATAAGCAGATATTTGAGTATTTAACTTGAACAAATTGCGTGATGATTTTTATGAGACTGAAGCTAATTTAATCTTAAGGAAATTCAGTTTATACAATGAAATTGTTTTTTTCCCCATGTAATTTGTAATCGTATACTTGCATTTGAATGTATAATAAATGCATACAATTACAGGTAGTCCTTGATTTACCAACACAATTGAGCTCAACAGTTCTGTTGATAAGTGAGACATCTGTTAAGTGAGTTTTGTCCCATTTATTCTTGCCTCATTTCTTACCTAAATCACTACATTTGTTAAGTTAGCAACAATATGTTAAGTAAATCTGGCTTCCCCATTGATTTTGCTTGCCAGAATGTTACAAAAGATGATCATTTATGACCATGGGACATTGCAAGTCATAAACATGAGTTAGTTGCCAAGCATGATCACATGACCATGGGGATGCTTAAATGATCTTAACTGTGAAAAATGGTCATACGTCACTTTTTTCCCATGCTGGTGGACTACATGTATTGAAATCTAATGCTTTTTAAAACAACCATCATAAATACAAAATAAAGTTCACTTTCTCAAAAAAAACATTTGTAAAAGTACTGCTAAGAAAAAGGTTTCTATTATTTATTTTGATTGTTTCCACAGCTATGTTTTCACAACTTATACCTCATCATTAAATCCTTGATTATGAAATTAACTCAGTTGTTTGGTTTGTACAACAATGAAGCACCAACAAATCACAGTGGCTGGGTGTCTACAATATACTGGACCCCAAACAAGGTAACCACATTTTAGTTTAGCACTCCAGTTCAACCCAACCGTTTCTTCCACCAATGGAGTTCAGTTGGAGATACAATAGTGCAGAAGTAGGAAAGATGTCATTTGATTACTTGGCTCCTGAGTGACTGAATTATGTCTGCAATTCTGACTGTCATCTCCAGTGGTGTTCTGCAGGTCCAACAGTTCTCCAGAGCAGTGGGGGAAGAATACAGAACATAAAAACACACATCGGAAAGTTATATCAATCTTTGTTTTTCCAGTGAAATGCTGATAGGATTAGAAGCAGTGCATGGATATAGGGAGCCTCTTTATTGATGGGAGGCAGATCATAAATTCAACTGTGTATCTTACATAAAGATAATGCAACCCCTTTTAAAGCTGTTCTAGTAAATGGTTGGATTCATTCCCATGCCTGCAATTTACATATAAGAAAGCATTCTTTGAAAGATACCGCAGATATGAAAGGTCAATTGAGATATATACAATGGCAAGTGGCAAAGAATTAAAACACGGCAGTAGAATTCACAGCCTGTTTTTTGTCTTACCTGCAGAAAGTGTAATCTTCAAAACCAAGGGAATCCTATATTCTTTCCTGCTACATGATGATCTACAATAAAAGGATCATTGGTTTGTGGTTGGTGTTGTCAATGGGAAGTCTGCACTATAGTCTTTATTAGCACGTTGATCAGATTAAAGGCTTAAATCCATTGGGTAAGAAAGAAAAAATCAGCTATAATATATAGTATTAGATATTAAAATATAACAGTCTATAGCATGTTGAAGTACGCACAACTACTCTTTATTGCAGTGTAACAGATACTTAAAATTATATGCACAATTAGCATACAGTATATTTACATTATGCAATGCTCTTGGTATTTAGAAGGTAATTTTGGATGGCCTGCTTCCAATTAATTCCAAGGTGATGTACTGACATGTTAGCTCTGAATTTCAAAGTCACATTTAGGCCAAATTGTTGTTAGTGTGTGGGATAAATTATCTATAGATCTCTAAACATGGCAATTTCCTTATGGCAATTTTTTATGGAATATTATTTAAATCATACTAAGTAATGTGAACTACCATGTTACTGATAAAAAGGCAAGGAATAGTATAGTAGTTATGTATACAATCAATATTTCATAAGAGGAAGCTCATACAAAAAAGGCTAATTTTACAGTTTTTAATCCTCAGTTGTCAATGGAAAAGATTTAAGGATGTTATGTTAGTTTTATGAAATGTTATGTGGCTATAGCAGTGATGGCAAACCTTTTTGTAAAAATGTGCTGAAATTGTGTGCATGCTATCGCGCATGCATGCATACCCACACCCTCAATTCAATATACCTCTACCTGCGCATGTGCGCATGACTCCCACCCTTCGCATGCACACATGACCCACCCACTCCTGTGCGAAAAAGAGTTTTTGTCCTCCCCAGGAGGGTTTCCTGAAGCCTGGGAAGTGTGAAAACGGCCTTCGCCAGAAAGCCTCCGGAAGCCGGAAACACATCGTTTCCAAACTACTGGTTGGCCTGTTGGGCCCATTTTTCACCCTCCCTAGGGAAGCCTGGGGAAGGTGAAAAACTGGCCCAACGTGGCAATCGGTAGTTCAGAAACAATCCGTTTCCGGCTTCTGGACAGGCTCCACAGGGGCGGGGGAAGTCATTTGGACCCTTCCCAGGCTTCAGGAAAGCCTCCCAGAGCCTGGGGAAGGCGAAAAACAGGCCAAATGGGCCAACTGGAAGTTTGTTTCCAAACTTCCATTGGGCCCGTTTTTTGCTCTTCCCAGGCTCCAGAGGCTTTTCTCCCCCAGCCCTCTGGAAGGCCGAAAATCAGCTGGCCGGTGTGCGCAGGAGCTGAGGGCTTGCACGCTGGCAAATATGGCATGCCATAGGTTCGCCATCACGGGGCTATAGGGTCCTATTGTTTAACAGAAACTGTTACTTAGGTATCTGTGTCAGCATAAGATAGTTACTTTCAGACTGGAATCCTACAATTAAAAGATGTCCTATAGAATTATATAGGATCAGGACTATGATTTAATTTTAATACTGATAAACTGGTCACTATAGATGTAAACTTAACTTAAAAAAGATAAATAAAAAAACATTTTTGTTTTCTCTTTTAAGCTAACCAGAATTGTGTGGATACCACTGAATTGGAGAAATTATGATCCGACTGTTTAAATCTTAAGGCAATGATGAGCGTACTGTGCCTTCTCAAAATTCTTTTTAAATTTTCACCATTTTCACCCTAAAATAATTTAAGGGTCTCTGTCCCTAATCTTACTTTGCAGCTGTAAAAAGGAAGGAGATGGTGGAAATTGGGAATTATAGAAGATTTTACACGGAGTCCTAAATTAAAGCTACTGTTGCTCTTTGATTAGTGAAACATCCACTTCATACATTTATATTTTATTAGCATAAGCCAAACAAATTGTCAGAGTGTATTTCAACAGCATAGTGTCTAAGGTCTTTAGTTCTATTGCTAAGATGCTTGAAAGGGCAGTTCTGCTAAGATAAGATTGCCTTGTACATTATCACACTGAAATAAGCATCTTTGCTGGAATAATACACTGAGATTCCATAAAGTGCTAATTATCCAAAAAAAGACCTCAACCTCCTTTTTCCATTGGCTGCTTTCCAAGGAGGGAGTCTTCTTTCTTCCAGGCATAATCTGCATTCTTTGTTCTGAGATGTACAACCCAGTATTTAGCTGTATGAAAACACACGTTTTGTTTGATTGTAAGCTTTTAACCAAACAACCTTAAGATTTCTCACAAAGTAAGAACTTTTCAATGTGTAAGAGCGAGAATTCTCCCTTTATAAATGTTTGGGCCACAAGGAATTTTACATTCCATTATGGAGAAACAGTACCGAGTTGCTTATGTCCAAGTATCTCCACACCTTTTATCAGTAGAGCATCAGTTTTCCTCCTCCATCTAATCAGTTCCATTTAAGCTTCAGGCATGAAATTGCCTTACAACTGATTAAAACAAGGCGATGACCAGACAATTGCAATAGGAGCTACATTCCATATTAAGTGCAATGATCCTCCCCCAAATGAATGATTATTTTTTAACAAGAGTGGAACTTAGTTACCTATTAATATGATGGGAACCTTTAAAAAGGTGCAGAAATGCTTTGCCCATAGAAGTTAAGAAAAACTACAAATTCAGCATTGCTCATAAAGATTATATATCACATACACACACACACACGCACATATGTACACATTTAAAATGAGTATATCAAAGCTCTTATGTTAAAAGAATGTTTTTAGGATGGTGAGACAATTGTCTGAACAGTGCTGAGTTGTGAAATGTTAATAGGTAGATAAATGCTAACTGAATTTACATTAACTCAATAAATGATTGATACATTAAAACAACATTCTTTGGAGCCAAGTGGGTAGACTTTCTGCAAGTTCCTTTCCTTTCAAATTTGTTCCTTGCTTCCTTCTTTTTACACTCTTTTGTATTTATTGGATCTCACATTCTCTCTAAAATTCCGTTCCTTATAGATTAACAGTAGAAAAGAAACTTCTCACAAGAACTTGGAGCATTCTATTATTGTTAAGAATATCTTTGATTTCCTCATTGTGTTTATGTGCATGTGAGGAAAAAAAGAAAATGAATTACTTTTGGAAGGAAAGGGCATACCTCCCCCTCAAAGCAAACATCGGTGGTGGATATAAAGTTCCTGCTGATTACCCCCTCCTCATTCTAAATTGGCTTTTCTTGAGACTCCATGACCTCAATAGTTCAAAAATAAATATTTTTTTAAAAAAACAGTCAATTAAAAATACACTAGGAGAAGGACTAAAAAAAAATGCCAGTGACAGTGCTCTTGAAACTCACCCTAAAATGAATAATTAAAAGCAATTTTCTCTCTTGGCAAGCTGTTGGTAATTATCAGAATCTGATAATTATCATCTCAGAGGCTTGGTCACTTGCACCCAATCCAGTGCCCATCTGCTGGTGGGGGTGAGATTGGGAAAGAAAATTGCAGAACAGTACGCAGACAGATTCCAAAGGAGATGATTCTAATTAGTTCATGGTGCTTTTCAAGAAATAATAGGAAACTTTGTTATCCAAACATTCAAAGAACAGCTATCATGGAAAAGAATAAAATTATATACAACAGATGATAAAAAGTAATGTGCATGTGCTTTGAACAATAGACTGTTCACTAGGATGCTTGCTTGCAGCTGTTTGGTGTGTTACCATACTTTTAATCCCAGTGCTATTTCTTCCTGTCTGGAAGCAGGAGAGAGACAACCAAAGGAGAATCTTGGAAAGATAACACAGCAAATGAAAGCTTGTCCTTTTCATATTCTCTTCTGGCAGCTCTCAGCCTCAGTGCTTTTATTTTTATCGGGCTTTACACGTGGTCCTGTTGGCCTTTAGCAGCATACTACAGATTCTTGCCAAGCGCTGTATTACATTATCTCAGTGATATGTTTGCTAAAGTCCTATGAAACCAGATGCTGGTCTTACTCTGTATGCCCTTGCTCTTGTCACAGATAATTGAGAATCTACCTACTGTAGATTAAATATAGTGAGGATTTAGTTGGCTCCCTATCATGCTTGCCTGCTGCCCCACCCTCTCTAATTTTAGATGTGCATGGAGTGTATTTCTCTCAGCTCTCCAATTTCTTTGTTGCTAAAATAAAGAAGGGGAGGGGGAAAGGAAAGTTTTATTTGAGAAACTGAGTGTGTTGCACCATATTTATCTAATTCATTTTTATGGCTCCAGGATATAAGAAATGTATCAAAATGCATGAGATCCTAAGATTTTATCAAGAAAGGATGATATAGGAACAACTTTATGCATTAGTGGATAATAATTGTTCCTGTTTTTCAGATTGATAAAATGAGGCTATGATTTAAAGTACATTATAATAGAAGGTTAAAATAGACATTTTTAAAATCATATTTTCAAAAAGAAATACTCTTTTTGAAAATATGATTTATCCTCACAAACTATTTTGCCATCTTTTTTTTAAATTAAAATTTTTTAATTTTTAATTTAAAACAAATACAACATCCTTCTTTACATGCTATAGAAAGTGTATCAGTTGGTTACAAATAGACTTTTGCACATCTCTTCCACAGTCAACAAACATAGTTCATGTTAACTCGAGCATTTTAACTCAAATATTCATACATGTCACCATCATCATATATCCATTTTCATTTGACTATAATTGTTATTAAAAATAATAATAATAATAATAATAATAATTTTTGTTTCTTAAACAATACATGCCCACACCAGTGGGAAAAGAAAAAAAAAAGACAAAAAGAACAAAAACCAAGGCAGGGGGGGAAAAAAGAAAAAAAAAAGAAAAACACACAAAAAAAGAACACAGGTATATATTATAAAAAAAAGTATATCAGCTGGTTACAACATATTTTGGTGCATCTCTTCCATTAATTCATATTAATTCAAATATCTTAACTCAGATGTTTACTATATTGACATCATTATACCTCCACTTTTAGTTGACTACAGTTATTTAAACATCCTTCATCCTTAACTATGCCAAAGATTTAATCCATAACCACATGCTGACATTTCATTTACTTGTTTGTAAAATCCTCTATTAACATCAAATCCTCATATCCTATTTTAGCTGAACATCCATAATATTTAATACCAAGAATTCCATCTTCCATGCAGTATAGTTTATTATCATTCTCCCTTCTTTATGTAATTATATCGTATATCGTAACATTTTCCCCATATTAGTTAACATTTAACTGTATATATTTTATTTTATTTTTTAATAGTGATAATTATTGTGATTAATAACCTTTGTATATGGTCCAAAAATATTTCCAACCTTCCCTTCTCATATCCAATTATTATTTATCATATCAACTCCACATTATATACATTACTATCAATATCAATAATTATTCAGCTATGTCTATTACAAATAAGAGTAATTAGATTTAGCTAATTTTAAATTGTATTCTTCCATCTATCAGCCTATGTCTCTCCAATAACAAAACCTCCTTAGTCCTATTGCCATTCGTGGAACAGATTTACCAAATGTTTTTATAAGCAAGTCCAAACAGGAATATCTTCGCACCTTTTTGCTCAGGATGCCTCTGATGTAATAACGTTGTCCCAGGCTTGTTGCACTTTTCAGTTTGTCTTTAATTCTCAAGGGTGGTATCGAAAATTCTGCAAATGATGTTTCATAAAGTATAGATTCTTTAATGCTTCTCATTCCTCCTGCGCTCTGTCTTTTGAAATAAATCTTCTGTATGGCTGCCCCCCTTTCAAGCGTTGCATCTCTTTCTCCCTCCGAAGTGAACCAGACGCCCGGCGTGTCAGCAAGTTGAGAAACTTCATTTCTCACATTCTTCATTTGTATTTTAGGAACATTCAAACATTCAACGTTCTCACTTTTTTCTTCATATTTTAATGTTAAATAGTCCAGCTTTTTTTCAAATCTTTCATATGTGTCAAACAACTTTTGAAATGCAGAGAAAATCATTTGAAGCGAATCACTTGAAGCATGTATAGACGCCATGTTGTGACGCAGCTAGAAGCTCTAAGATATTTGCAAGTAAGAACACGCTGGGAGCTGTGCGATCTTATCTGATCTTAGACCAACACAGCCAAGCAATAAAAGTGTCAGATCGTAAGAAGCCAAATTGTAGTAAATTAGTTTACAGCCCACTTAAGAAGAGTCAGAGGGAATGTTGAAGTAATCTTTAAAACATTTAAGAAATAGGGTAACCACCAGCCATAAATCCATAAAAAAAAAACTAATTCGCCGCTAGATTCTTCTGTTCTTTGGTTTCAATTAGCTTAAATTTTAATGCGGACCGTATCTCTTTGAGTAATAAAATCAGCTTACCAGTTGAAATCACTTCCACCATTCTTAGGGGCAACCTGCAGTTTCGGTTAGCTTACAGCTAATCCAGAAGGAGCTGGCAAAAGGGGTTAAATTCCAAGCCCCCCAGAGACTTGCGAACGTCTCTGAGGTCACTGGATCTCCCCTAACCTTTCACTGTCTCTCCGGGACAGCTAGGGTCCAAAACGACCCGTCCAATTCCTTCGGAATAGGGGAATTTCAGGAATAGCCTGAAACTCCGTCTTCTCACTGCTAAGCCCCGCCTTCTTCCCCACTATTTTGCCATCTTAATGTATTATGTCACAATACAAGCAGTTAATATTAACCTAATTTGTCATGAGTTTCATCTCGTGAAATATTGATTGAGTGCATATCTACAATATTCCTTGCCTTTTTATCATAACAACATAGATCACATTACTTAGCATGATTTAAATAAGTCTGTGTAAAAGTTTTGCCAAATAAGGAAGTGCTTATGTTTGTCTTAATATATGGTGTCATCTTAAGCTAAGGCTTTCTGACTGGAGAGCCAATTTGTTGTACTAGTTAAAGCAAGAGACTAGAAAGCAAGAGAGTGGGTCTTCTAGTCCTACCTTAGCCATGACAGCCAGCTGGGTGACTTTGGACCAATCAGTCTCTTTCTGCCCAACCCAACTCACAGGGTTGTTTTTGTGGGCAAAATAGGAGGAAGAAAGTGTGTGGGATATGTTCACACCTTGAGTTATTTGTAAAAATAATAAATGTGGGATACAAATAAATAAATAAAAATTATTTGATAAATAAATACCAAACATTGATACAGATCTATGTAATGCAACATGCATGTTAGATATGTGTGGAAAGCCCCCCCCCGCCCAAAAATGAATTATTTTGGGAAATATTTAAAAAGGCAGAATATTATATTTCCCCAAAGGAGAAACGGAGAAACATGTTTTTAGAGGCAGAAAGCAGCCCTCAATAAACCGAATCTTTCCAATCAGTCTCCATGTTATTTCCAGCATCTGAAACTGAACCAGGTGAATTTTTCTTCCAATATATGTCAGTTATCCCATTGACTGAAAAGATTTGAAGGAAAAAATACTTTAATAAAACATGCAAAGGATAAAAGATAAGAAGCTGCTGTATACTGAATAATCAAATTTATTTTTATGACTGACACATAACATTACAGCATTTCTATAGGTTTCAGGCTTATCTATCAGACATAGACAGACATAAACAATTGTCCATTTTTGATCTGGAGTCACCAATAATATTCCTATAGTATCTCAATATGCAGTCTATTAGGTAAAACGTTCTGAGCCAGCCTAGAGAACAGAATTCACATAGAATGGACTTAGGAGCCCTTGAAATGAAGTACACTTGGTTTTTGGTGGCTATTATTTCCTTTTTATTTAACTAAATTCAAATAATAACAGAAAAAGATATATAATAGTCATGAAATGGACAAAGGCCAAAAATGCTTTCACATACCATTTCCAAAAACACAAATTATAAATGTACGATATGTGTGTGTATATACTTATATACTTTTTCAGAGGCACAGAATGGCCTGTTTTGGGATTAGTAAAACCAAGTCACTGTGGTTTGTAAGATACAGCTTCTTTCTTTATTTAAAATGGCTGGACATCTCAGTGAATGTGACTCTGGATGACCAACAACTAAAAACAATATCACGATGATTATGAAATAATATACCGGGTTGTCCATCTCAGTTATATTTGTTGTTCTGTGACAATTTCTCTAGCCTAAATTTAAATTTAGAATGAAAACGCTATTGAATTATAGATTTTGAGATTAGATTAGTAGATAAATAACTAAAACATAATGAAATTGACATTTTCAAAAATGCTGCTTCTTTATTTTAAAGATACATTTTGGAGCGGAAGATTATTAGTTTGATTTCCTGAAAACCTTAATCTTGAAATATGGAAATTAATTTTGTTAATTATCTTTTGATCTTCAGTTTAAATGTAGAAAAAGCTGAGATTTACTTTTTAAAACAAAAATTGCATTTCTTTGAGGATTTCTTTGAATGTAAGACTCATTGAATTAATGTGGATAAACCAGTGGCATATCAAATAGCATTGTATTCAAAATAATATTGCAGGAACTTCAATATACCTGAAACATTTTGAAGATATCAATCAATAATTTGGATAGCATTATGCTCAAAAGGCAGCTTGCTGATATCAATCAAAAAGGCTGCCTTTGAGGCAAACTTTTGTTTTATTAAAATTTGGTTCAATAGATTGGCAGATCAAATAACAACTAATCTTTTCTGCAATCCCTTTTTTATTTATTTTTATTGTGCATCAGAAAATGTTCATGTCTTATTTTTATGAATAAAAACTTTATGCTGGCTTTATTTCACATATGAAAGGTTTAAATTACTTTCTAAAAGTTATTCTCGAAGTTTATATAATCAATATCCAAAAAAAGAAAAAGAAAACTGAATGTGATTAATTCCCAGTGACACAACAGTAGCATTTTACCTGTATATTGAATTAGATTCTAAAAGGTCAAAAATTTAGTATCCAAAAACAGCAATCCATTATACTTTGGCTAAATTTGTAAAGTCCACCTTTCTTTTCCTTGTTGCCAGTCTGTTATTTACGTAAACCAAGGTTTGCTTTACTAAACAGCAAGAGGCACCCCAACGTTTAAAGTTTCTTGATTCCTTATCACACCTCACCTCCAGGAAACTAGCAACCAATTTGTCAATACATATCAAAAGCTTCTGTAAACCTATCTTTTTAGCAGATTTACCTTAGCACTTTGTGCCATTTCAAAAGCATTGTTGTCTTCTGTGTCTTCTTATAACTTCTGATCAAATCAGTACACATTTTTTAAAGTAGATTTTGGAAAATAATCCAGGATAAGAATATAAGCAACCAGATCTCGAAAATGTTTACATTTTAGTCTTATCACAAGAGATCATTTATAACAAATTCTCTTTCGTAAAATGAATGGACTGTGAAAATCCGTGATGGTAATGACACCACATATTTTAAAAGTTATTCTACTTCGCCCCCACCACCCCAAGAAAATCACAGCCACTTATAAACTGTAAAAAGGATGCAGTGTTCAAGTGCTAAATACTTTAAAAGTCATTTTCTGATTCCATTTTGCTTTCTCTTTTATCCTTTGCTGGATTGTTATGGTCAATTTACTTTAGTTTGCAAATAACTTGTATTTTATATTAAATTTGGAATGATGTAAACAAGTGTTTCCTTCAAAAAAATCTGTCTTGTATACATTTTGCTTTTCCTATTCCAGACTTCTGTAATCTCACTTTCTATTCTCACGCTTTGCTGTAGAGAGATCAAACACACTTTCTCTATTTATCTCTTCCAAATCATACATTGGAAACTATTTAGATATAGCAGCAGCTGGATAAGCCTTAATTATAGGGTATGCTTATAATTGGAATTTACATTACACATGATCTTTCCTACTCACCATTATGCCTGATATGGACTCTTTAATTGGAAAGATATTTGGCAACTTTGCTGGATGAATGTCATATGGCTGAATATATGCCTTGGATTCATATTTTATGAATTTATAGGCAGTGTGCTTCACATACAAAGATTTTCTGACATATATTTGTGTTGTCATATGTCATGAAAGCACAGCTAACTGAATTCTTTAGCTGCTTTTTCAATAATATAGTATAAGGAAAAAAAGATCTATTTTCCAGAAATTTAAATTCAGTGGCATCAGTTGTGCCTTTCGTCAAAGTACTTTATAATTATCCTAATAAACTCTTCCACCATCTTGTCAAGACATTGTGATATGCAAAGCTATATAACTCCAAAATTCACTACACAGGAAAAAAATAATTGTCCAGAAAATATGTCACATTGTTTTATCATATCAGCACAGACTTAAACAACTATTAATATTCCTTATCCTTGGTTTTTCTTTATACTAGTAGGAATACTGCATGCAGTTTTGGTCACCATGATTCAAAAAAGATGTTGAGACTCTAGAAAAAGCCACAAAGATGATTAGAGGACTTGAAAACAAAACATGATGAATGGTCGCAGGAACTGGGTGTATTAGTCTAACAAAGAAAAAGACTGGAGAGCAGTCTTCCAATATTTGAGGGACTGCTACAGAGAGGAAGGGACTCACCTATTCTCCAAAACTTGTTCTCTTGTCCTGGGTACAGGACAAGAAGCAAGGGATGGAAACTAATCAAGAAGAGAACCAATCTAGAACTAAGGAGGAATGTCTTGACAGTGAGAAAAAGTTAATCAGAGGAATGCCTCCCGAAGTTGTAGGTGCTCCATCACTGATTATTTTGAAGAAGACAAAGGACAATCATTTGTCTGGGATAGTATAGGTCTCTCTTGTTTAAGCAGGGAGATGGACTAGAAGACCTCCAAAGTCTCTTCCAAGTCTGATATACTGTTAAAAATGTTAAAGAGATACATTTGGATCCAGGGGGTCCATGAGCAGAAACACAGGACACTGTATGGAAAAATAAAGGAGAAGAAATATGTTCTTCTCATTTTATTTTATTATTATTTTTAGAAGCCCTTCTATTGGAGTCCTGTAGAAATTGTTTGACTTCCCAGTATAATTCAAATGTTTCTTTCTGTTATTCTAGACCTGGAGTAGATTAGCTTCAGTGAATTTTACTGATCTGCCATGCTTAACAGGTCTGTCCTTCCTTCCTTCCTTCCTTCCTTCCTTCCTTCCTTCCTTCCTTCCTTCCTCCCTCCCTCCCTCCCTCCCTCCCTCCCTCCATTTCTCTTCAACCAGGTTCTGAACAGTTGCTTAAACAGTATTTCATGTGATTTTTTATCTATGGTATTTACAGTCTGACAAGATTGCAATATATTTAATATTAATATTTTAAGAGGTTTTTTTACCATCCATTCATAAAGATTTGCCAGTGATGTTGGTGCAGTACATTGCTGAGACCAAATGTTTGAAGTCAGAAGTCATATTTTGCTTGGTTTCCCTACCTGTTGTACTAGTGAAAAAAGATGGATCATGGCACTGTTGACCAGCATAAATGAAACAAAAATTATAAGGCAATAATAACACTTTTATTTCAAAAAGATATTTTATTTCATGAAATTGTTTTCCTTCTTTTCAAATTCAAGTGCTGTTGGATCTTATTTATTCAGTAAGAGATTCTGAGATTACCTGACTATTAAACTTATTTATCTTCCACTTTCGTGGTAGAACTCAGAATTAGTATATTAAGAGATAATTTGAACTCTCCACTGCTGTTATATTGTTCCTTGGTGGTTCAGTTGCTTTGAAATAATTTAGTTCTCAATGAGTTTTTTTTTAACTTTATTCATTTTCTTGTTATTAAAATTATACTTACAACAGTATGGTAATATTTATGGAAAGGCAATATAAACTATAAATAAAATATCCAAATAAGATCTCCATCAGATTGAGGTAAGTTTTTATAGACTTTATTAGTTTATGAAAAAGAACAAGTGGCTCAAAAGATAAGCAGTAAAGTGCTGATGTTTTCATGCATTCCTTTTATCTTTCCAAGTGCCTTTATGAACTTGCAGGTGGCATAATTTATCATATTCACTTGAATAAAACTGGAAAAGATCTGAAAGGTTTATTGAAATAAAATGTTATATACTAAGTGCTTTATAGCAGTCTGAAATGTTCTTTTGTCAAATAACTGTTATTTGAAATGTTAATCTTTTTCACTCTGACAACTTTTTGTTGAATAGATTGATATGGGACACATGTAACAATTAGAACTGAATAAGTCAATACATAGATATATCATAATGTCGGGGTCTATGTATGTTAATTTCTACATAAGCTTGGAACAAGAAATGAAATGTGGTACCAATAAAAAACTCATTCTATTTACTTAAGTGATCGTTGCAAATGCACTACTTCACTTTATTATTAGGATGAACTTTGATGAAAATTGTTTGAACATACAATTGGTGAGCATGTGCATATACATATAATATGGTATTTCCATAATATTAAGAATGAAATCCAGATACAAACTAAATTAATCCTTTCAGAAATGTGGCCCTGATCAACCTATGATGGCAACAATCATTCATTCATAATAGAAGTAGAGTTTCTGAACGAAAGCGTCTTTGTGAACATCAGCATCCCAAGCTTCATCTAATTTAACTTACTTCTTATCAGTGGTTCAAGTTCTTGAAAGGTGAGGAGCAAATGAAAAATAATGGCTAATACAAACATAGCAACAATGGTTTCCATTCTTTATTGAAAAGGCTAAGCTGGACTAGTGCAGAAAAAGTAGGCCTCATTTGCAGTGCAACTTAGGAAAATATACATTTCTGTGTTGAAAATAAATAGTATTTACACTGGACTTAATAACCCCAAATTTAAGTAATTTTTCCTGTCATTCTACTTCATATTTTGCTATTTCATATGCAAAATAAAAATGATTGAAGATATCATCACATAATTTTATTATTTGTTCTTTTTATATTTAGATATAAAATAAAATTACTTGTAGCCATAATGTATCTTGCCCAATATTCATGTATTGGAAAGAATGCTCACAGAAATATCACAACTGGGCAAAACAGCATTGTGACCAATCCCCATTCCCTTTTTCATTTGCAAGATAATTCCTCTAAATAGGGAATGAGAACAGCCAGGCCCAAGACATCCGGAGACCAAGCAGTGCCTGAATCAATATATTTGGCCAATGTTGCTCAGCTCAGCAGTCATGTGAACTTCAAGCCCCAGTAGAATTGTGGGAGTTGAAGTCCACATCTTTTAAAGTAAAATCTCCATTCCCACCCCACTCCAGGGGAAGGTTATTGTAAAACCCCCATTTCTTCCCGATCAGCTGAGATACAGCAGGCAGAGAATAGATGGGGGCGGCCCAGTCAGAGGTAGTATTTACCCATCCTCCCAACTACTCAAAATTTCTGCTACCGGTTCTCCAGAATTGGTCAGAATCTGTTGAATACCATCTCTGTAGAGCACAATGTTGTGTTTGATTTTTTTTACTTACCATATTGTATGAATTTATTCACATGGTAAATGAAGCTTAAATGTATTTGTACAGATGCAGTTAATAGTATAGTATATAGTGCATCATCAAAGACAAATCTTGGTCAGATTTTTGTGAATATTAATTAATCAATGCATACTGTGGCAACTAATACTAATGATATATTATCTGTTAGAACAGATGACGGACAACCACTTGAATGGTAAATGAAAAATAAATCAAATCTGAATAAGCTGAATCAAGGCCATATTTGAGAAAAGAAAAGAGAGACAAGAAAGTAACAGGGAAGAAAGTTTTGATAAGATAAAACAAATAATAATAAGATCTTTAATAAGATTTGTTTGTTTTTTTGTCTAGAAAATGTATATTCTAAAAAGGAGGAAAAAGTAAAATTTAACATGTAGGATCCATCCTGGCTGGATTCTGAGAGAGAGAAAAAAGAAAAAAATTAACAAAGGATACTGTAAAATTCTGATTAGCAAACTAAATGGTTCTGCAATTAAGTAGATTAAAATATATGAAATATATTTTATATATATTTGAAATATATGTAAGAAAATAAATATGTCAGATAAATAATCTTTAGGAAGGATTATTAGTTATCGCAAGACAAGACAACTTTGGTTGCAATCATGGAACATATTACTGTCTATCTTCTCTGCCCTACCTCACTTTTATCTTGTGCTAAATATCTACACTAAAGTATAGTTAGGTAAATATGATCAATTGTTTAAGCTAATGGATAAGGAGTAAATTTAAGATTAAAGTTTATATTTTGTGCATCTGAGTCATTTATGCTTTGACATGTATGTATCTGTCTTGTAAAAATAACCAGTGCTTTATTATATTTAAATATTGGCTGATAGTTGAATAGTTTCACACCTTTTCCATTGATGTTCAGGTTTATTTTGTGTGGGATTTTTTTTTACAGATTAACCATGACCTTAAATTTCCCTGCATTTTAGGTATATGTTTGTTCTGATGAACAAACAGTTCATCCACACTGTATATCGGACATTAATACAATTGAGTGAGTCCAGAGGTATTTCACAAGAAGAGTACTCCACTCCTCTGCTGACAATAGAATCCCTTATGCCACCAGGCTTGAAATTTTGGGCTTGGACAACCTAGAACTATGCCGATCTGACCTAAGCGTAGTACACAAAATCGTCTGCTACAACATCCTACCTGTCAATGACTACTTCACCTTCAACCACAATAATACACACAATTCAAACAATAGGTAAACCGCTCCAAACTCGATTGTGAAAAATATTACTTCAGCAACAGAGCAGTCAATACCTGGACTGCACTACCGGACTCTGTTGTTACATCCTCAAACCCCTACAGCTTCAACCTTAAACTGTCTAGCGTGGACCTCACCCCTTTCCTAAGAGGTCCATAAAGGGGGCATGCATAAGCACACCAGCGTGCCTACCGTCCCTGTCCTACTGTCCCCATTTATTCATACCATTTCCTGTGTTCGTGTCCATGTTTAAATGTATACCTGTTATTTCGTACATGTTTGACAAACTACATAAAACAAACAAACAAACAAACTACCGTAATACACAAGACTGCATTTTTGCAAGAGTAAATGTAGTAAATACTTAAGAAATGTTAGGCAGCATTTCACCCTGCTTCTGAGCCAATTCTCTATTCTAACATTCAGATTTGGGTTTCTAAATGCAAGGTTCAATTGTTTTCAGGAAATACATTATGGGGCTACTTTGTGAAGCAGCAGATGTCCTTGCTTTGTGCTGAAAGAAATAAGCACGTTTGGGCATGTGGAAGAATGGGGTGTTTCTGCATCCTCATTCCATGGCTATCTGTGTCATGACCCTGTTGCATCCTGAACTCAGAGTCAGGATACACCTTTTGTTTTCCTCCACATTATTAACTTGCAAAGCCTCCAGACATATAATTATGAAGCATTAAGAAAGTGCCAGGCTTTCTTTTCCTTCTTCAAACAAAATAGGTGCAGTAAAGATGAAATGATTAACCTTCCAATCAACAGCCATATGTTCTGTTTTAAAAGCCTGATTCTTCGGACCCTGGAAATGTGTAACATTAGGAATAAAATGACTTTTGGAAATAAAGACCAAATATGCAAATTAAAGTTTTTCTTAAGATCACAGTGAGAGTATTTTTTTCTTGTTTTATTTTTGAAGTCATTTAACTCATTCCATGATACTTTTATTTTGCTTGCATTTAAAGAGGAGAAAAGGATTGATGAGAATAATGGGTCCATCTGTTAAATAGAACTCTGTATAAATGGGTACCATTTTCACAAGAACTAAATCAAAGCATTTTTGCCTTCAGGCCTCTGGACCAGAGGTCAGTTACTAATTTATACTAAGGGATCACATTTGGACTAAAGTATTACAAAGCTTGGAACTCACAAACCTGGTTGGAAAAAGAACAGTTGCTCTTACAGTTTTATGCACATAGAATTTGACATTTCTGCTTTAAAGTTATTTTAAAAATATATATATATTTTAAATATATTGAATGCTTATGCATTAGATTTAAAACGTCTCTATACTGTATTTGTTCTACTTTATAAGACATTTTGATTATTTTGGAAATAACATATAAATTTCAAACTTAAATATAGTAATTATATTAATAATATATTTACTTACTTTTAGAAGTAGTAAAAGAAGGAAGCTTCTAGCATCAAGAAAATGTAACAAATTATAACAACTGCTTCTGTTGAGATTTATTTATGTTGTTACTGAATTGTAAGTCTTGACAGGTGTGATTTATATAGAAGCACAATGAATGGAAATGAGTGTGTGTGTGTGTGTGTGTGTGTGTGTGTGTGTGTACATCCTTCATCTGCTTCAAGAGTCATATTGGAATCTAATGATATTGATTGCAAATCAATATCATTTATTGATTTATTGCCACACCTGATTTTTGCAGCCTCTGGAGCTCTTCAGGTATAACTTGATAGTAAAATATCTGTTTTTAGTAGTGCTTTTTATGGGTTTAATAATATAGAAATATCACATATTATATAAGTTATAATCTTTAAGATTAAAGCAGGCATGTAACCCTAAAGAAAGCTTAATGTACTGATTTTGCATTTAATATCCATGGCCCACATATATAAAAATAAAACAAATTCTTTAAAAAAATCAGTCCTGTTGCCTCTAATACTATGCCTTCTACAACTCTTGGAAGATCACTTTTTAAACAAATATCTAAATAAATATGGAAAAGGTGTACTTTTCCAATCCTTGGAACATAATTTCAGTTCAAAGTGCAGTTATATCCTTAATATTTTAAAAATATTATTTTGTATCTATATCAACTCTCCTTTTCAATGGTTATACATAGAGTAAGAACTATAGATACAACTTTTAAAAAAATATTCCAGCTATTTTAAAAACATAAACCAGATCAAGGACTGACAGGTTTATTGCTGTATAAACTTTGAAGGCTGGATCCATGTTAGAATTTTCTTCTAAAGTGAGAAAATTTATTTTGTTTTACATAGAAGAAATAATTAATGTGTTTGAATATAAGGAACATTATTCTTTCCTCAAATCTGGAAAGAAACTAAGGGTGATTTGTTCCATTAATGACAGAAACTTGGAAAAAAGGGCTATTTACCAAGAATGTTTGTTCAACAAACTGCCTTCAGTGCAAGAATTGTCTAGTGAAGTGAGCTTTTACCCTTTAATCGTGACTTAATGAACTCCCAGTATGTCCATTCCCTCAGGTCTCCAAAGGTCAGAGAAGCTGAGCAAAATGCATTGTTAGCCCTCATTGTGCTATAATATGATAACATCACTCTAAGTATTCAGAAAAAAAGTTTCCTGTTAGCAATAATCAGGAAAGAGCTATTTAATTGGTGGAGTTTATTGAAGTGCATTACTAATCTTTTTAGCTTTTGCCCTTTCAATAGCAAACTGAAATGGCAATCTTTTAATTGGCTTTTAATAAAAAGAGGAAGCTTGGAATATTCTAATTATGTCAGCATTTCGTGCTCAGTTTAAATAAACTTAAGAAAAATTTACCATCACACTATTGTAATACAGCCTTCTTTGTTTTTACTTGGCAATTAGTTCTCTTTTTTTTAATTGAGCTTATTTCCAAGTCAGTACTTTTCTTAGGATTTCCAGATTCCTTCAGTTTATTCAATCAGTGGCTGTATTTATAACAGAGTTAGTCCACCTTATGTCTCCACATACTTGAAACTACAAATCCTTTCCATTTGTTGAATTGCCTGGGACTAATTGCAGTTGTCCAAACTATCTGAAGGACCCCAGGTTGTCCATCACTGCTTCATACATCTTGCTGAGGCATAATGTGCTTTATAATTTTAAGGCATTGTATGAACCCAATCAATATGCCTACTGAGAAAGGTTTTTTTTTAAAGTCAGGATTTCTGCTGTGACTGTACATTCAAAGTCCTGTCCCAAAGATGCTTTTTTTCCAACAGGCAACTGGACTTTCTGGTTTCTCTTTGAAGACGTTTCCTTTCTCATCCAAGAAGCTTCTTTAGCTCTGACTGGATGGTGGGAAATGGATGATGGCTGGGAATTCTTCAGTCAGAGCTGAAGAAGCTTCTTGTATGAGAAGGGAAACATCTTCAAAGAAAAAGTCCAGTTGCCTCTTGAAACAAAGCACCTTTGGGACAACATGACCTGGATGACTGAGAATCTCCAAAGACATTCAAAGACCTTGCTTCTTCTTTACATGCAGAACATATAAAAATGAAAACCAGGCTTCACTTCTGCAGTTTGCATTTCTGCATTCTGCATTTTTCCCCTGACCTGGGCTTCACTTGGACTTTAAAAGGTGAGCCCAGAGATAAATTTTAAAAAGAAGACTTCTATACAGGTAGTCCTTGATTACAACCATAATTGGGGCCAGACTTTCTGTTGCAAAACATAACAGCTGCTAAGTGAGTTGCATCCAATTTTACAACTCTTTCTGTCATTCACTTCATTTGTTAAGCAAATCTGAGCTTGCTCCATTGATTTTACTTGTTGGGAGCAGGCTGGGAAGATCACTGCAACCAGTGCAAATACTTGCCTGTATTTACAAGGCACCTGAATTTTGATCACCTGACTGTGGGGATGCCGGTCATAAGTGCAAATACCAGTTGTAAGGCATTTTTTTCAGGGTCATTGTAACTTCAAACAGTCACTAAATGAATGGTTGCAAGACAAGGATTATTTGTAAAATAATGCAAAAGTCAGGCATACCTATCAGGTTAACTACTTTCAGATGAAGCAATATTAGGCAGATCAGAGAAAGTGAATAAGAAAAGGAAGGAAAAATCATTAAAGGTAAGTAATTAAAGAAAAGGAAATGTAACAGGATTCAGTTTACACCAAGATCATTCTGCTTTGTTCCTCAAAATTCTATTCTTGCACATCATTCTTGCTCATACCATGTCCATTGCCAGTTCATACCTTGCCTCTTGCTTTTAAAAAGAGCACAATTGGGATATATTGTATATTCTTTAGTTGTTGTAGAAGAACTATAGGGAAAAAAAACCAAGGTCACCGGGGGATTGGGGGTGCACTGTAATATAAGTGGTTTTTTCCTTTTTTTTCTTTCTTTTTTATATTTAGACATATGTTTATGTTTGCATTATTTGCAGTAAAAAAAATAAAATATTAAATTATTTTTTAAAAAAATCATCTGTTTTTGAGGGTATCAGCAACTCCATCTAACCACAAATTTTTGCATCCTCCTCTTTCTTAATGAATTAATTCATTAATTCTTCTTCCAAATGTTGCTTTTCCAATTCAGATATTATTTCCTGTATATGTCTGAAGCATCTCAATGTACTTTCATATTGATCATTTATTTTTGTAATTGGTTTTATAATCATTTATCACCAATTTGTTCTTGTACTTGCTGGTTTTGTTTTGTTTTTGCTATTTATGTATAATATACTCCAATTTCCCTATCAAATAGCAATAGCAATAGCATTAGCACTTAGACATATACTGCTTTATAGTGTTTTTACAGCCCTCTCTAAGTGGTTTACAGACTCAGCATATTTCCCCCAACAATCTGGGTCTTCATTTTACCCACCTTAGAAAGATGGAAGGCTGAGTCAACCTTGAGCCTGGTGGGATTTGAACTGACAAACTGCAGGTAGCAGTCAGCTGAAGTAGCCTGCAGTGCTGCACTGTAACCACTGAGTCACCTCAGTGCCCTATACCAGTGGTCTCCAACCTTGGCAACTTTAAGACCTGTGGACTTCAATTCCCAGAGCTCCTCAGCCAGCTTTGCTGGCTGAGGAACTCTGGGAGTTGAAGTCCACAAGTCTTAAAGTTGCCAAGGTTGGAGACCACTGCCCTATACAACTGCAGTAGTCTTACTTGTTAACACATCCTTCTTGTATCATGAGAATGTTATGAGTCCCTTTTATCGTTATTATTATTATTATTTTTAGACCATATAAAGCACTTTGAGCATGAGCATTCATTTTAGGTATTTTTATTATTCTCATATACAGTGTCTACAATACTCCTTCCAGCATTTTCTCCCTTTTCAGGTTAGTTTATCACTGCTTTGCAAGTTGACAGTTAGTCTTAATTACATTCGCTTTGCAGGATGCCATCATTTTAACTTGTTTACTATTCCCATTTTTAAAATTTCCACCACAATATCTTTGTTGTTTTTGCCTCTTTTAATTATCCTTGCTCTCTTTTACCATATCTTTTTTAATTTATACATTACAGACTATTAATTTACTTCATTTAATTAGCTTTTAAACTAAATAAAATACAGTTAATATGATTGCTTATCAACACTTATTATTTTTACCTCTCTAAAGTAAAAAAAATGCAATATGGCAGAAACAACCATGTTGCAGAGCAAAGGACTGTCATTTTAATTGGCAAGAATGTAAATCTAGCCTCTGATTAAAAGAAGCAGCCAGTATTCATTCTAATAATGCTGGAATTTTGCTTTTATGTTTACTCCAAAACCAGTAGTTCTTTTATGAGTGGTGTTTATTATACATACTCTAAAACTCCCATGTCATTAACATAGTTTGAAAGTTTGAAGGGTAAAAGGTGATGCATATTATCACTGAGGATTGAGTTTTCACATTTATATCATGAAATGGTTACACCTAGCTAAAAATTGTCTGCCTTTGGATATTTATAAATTAGCAAAGCACACAAGTGTTTTGCTGCATTCTGAACTTGGCTGAACACATTTATTGCTGATTCTTTTACAATTTATTTGAAAGCAGAGCATGATAGGTATTTTCTTCAACTGTCGGGATCCTGCTGACCTTATGAGACCTGTTGGTTTTCCCCTTGGTGAGAAATCCGGTCCTGGTCTATGAACTGAAGCCAGCCATTTCTCTCTCTCTCCATGCTCTATAACCATGATGGCAAAGCAATGGCATGTGTGCCCAAAGTGGCACATGAAGCCATGTCGCCCTGTCACATGCAGCCTTGCCTGTTTGTCTTCTGGATTTCTGGTGTGCACGCGTGTGTGATGATCAGCTGTCCTTCATGCATGCGGCAGTGCCAAAAGCTGGTGTGTGCATATGCGCTGGCCAGCTGATTGTCAGGTGCACATGTGCGCCGAACCTGGAAGTTCAGTTTTTCCAGAGTGTGGCGAGCCTTTGCGAATGTGATGTTTCCGCGTAACCTTTTCGGCACTTGTACAGAAAAGTTTCGCCATCACTGCTCTATAAAGATTCAATGCCCGGTTCTTATTTTTGTTTTTTCCTATAGTTTATTCCCAATATAATGGAGGAATATATATTATAATATTCCTAATATAATATGCTAGAATTTTTCAGTTTCTCAAGATAGTTCTCTATGGTTGCATGAAACTTGGCATTTTTTCTCTTTTAATCCCTGTATGGGGGGGGGGCAGGATGACTTGGGGTTACTTCATGGCTTGGGGTAGCTCAGGAGGTAGACAATGGACATTGGACAATGTTACATGGACAATGTTATTTATATTTTCTCATAGATCTTCTGGAATAGAGATATGGGGAAAATGATTGAAAACTTGTAGAGTTGCCAACTTTAGACATTTTAGCAAAGTAGATAATGGTTTTTTTAAAATTTATTTTAAAAAACTGCTTTGTAAGAAATTGTGTGTGCGTATTTAAACATTGATGGCATAGAAATGTCAATTGCCTCACTTATTCAGTTCAAATAGCAGAGGGTTTATGTTTATTTTGAAGAACATCAATCAGAACAGAGCTGGAAGGGACTTTGGAGGTCTTCTAGTAGTCCAATCCCCTGCTGAAGCAGAAAATCCTATACCATTTCAGACAAGTGGCTGTCCAGTCTCTTCTTTAAAGCTAGTGATGAAGCATCCGCAACTTCTGATGGCAAGCTGTTTTTCACTGTTAGGAAGTTTGTCCTCAATTCCAGGTTGTTTCTCTCCTTGATTAGTTTCCATCCATTGTTTCTTGTCTTGCCTTCTAGTTCTTTGTAAAATACGCTGACCTTTCTTTATGGCATCCTCTCAAATAGTGGAATACTGCTATTATGTCATTCCTAGTCCTTCTTTTCTCTGGACTATGGTTCCTACATATATCAAGTTCCTACAGCTGTTCTTTTTATGGTTTAGTCTCTAGGCCTTTAATCATCTTAGCTGCTTCTTCTCTGCACTTTTTCAAAATCTCAACATCTTTTTTTGTAATGTGGTGATCAAAACTGGATGAACATCTTAAGGATGATCCACAGAGTCTTCAGTGTGAAGACTTTTCATATATCTTTGGAAACCTTTGTCTTTTAGGCAGACTGTTGCTAAGGCAGGCTAAAGCTTGTCCACAATGTCCTGACATGATAGTAGCATTTCTTTCCTGGAGAAATGGAAGACACCCACCCCATCCAGTCTATGGCACATGAAGATGGAGGCAGGTGAGATGGGCAGTTTGCAAAGCTGGATGCAAAGGAAACTAGAATCCTAACTTCTATGGTCCTTCTTCTCCCATCCCCCCATGGATTAGTCCACTGGTTCTTCAAAATGACCAAGATTTTACTCATGTAAATGGAAAACGTAATTCAAAGGACTTTGCTGTTGAGTTTCTGTAGTGGGGAAACATTCCCAGGAGCTGAGACTATCAAGAGGAAGCCCTAGCTCCACATTGGAACCTCCTCATGAATTATTCTTTAAAAAGTTCATTCAGTCATGGAATGTAACTGGCATAGATATGGCCTCAACATGTAGTCATATCTTTTTCTCTCTCTGAATGACTACTAGATGGCATGACTACTAGATGCTATGACTACTAGAGGTAACAATACAAAACTAACTCTCTGTTGCCACTTAGTGGTCAATAGGTCATTTTGGAACAGTTATATGGATATCCAGTACTTAAAGCCACCTCATAGCTGAGCATCTCTTGTATACCTCTCCTTCATTCAGATTCTAATCTTGGATTCTATTTCCATTACACTTAGGCAGCAGCTACATGTGGGTGATTTCTGTATTGCAGTTCACAGCGATAAACTCTTTGCTGCTAGGTAGCCAGGTTTTAGGTTTATAGTTGATTGTCTTCGAAAAAAACAAAGAAAAAATCGACAAATTCACCAGTCAATTGCAAAAGACAGCTTGACTCGGAACAGCTTACATTCTGCAACAATACTCTAACACCTTCAAACATCCACATCTGCCTGTCAGAGGTCCTTGAGAAGGATGCGATAGGCAGAGAAAAATGCCAAACCTAGTCTGAACATCTGGCTGACACTGTGACGAAGCAAATATCTGTCCTTCGGGAAATGAAACAATGCATGGATCTGTGATTCTTCGCTAATAATGTTTCTTACAATCAGCATAAAAATATATCTGGGTAAATAAATAACAGACGCTATTTGTGGCTCTTTTGGGGAGGTTCAGGGCTTACTTGAAACATGTGCTGCACTTTCTGATCTTGGTTTGTTATGCTTTCTTGTCATCCAGGTTCCAGGGAGCACAAGCAGAAAAATTCTTACAAAAAGAAACAAAAACAAATACTCAAAATCTGTAGAAGCTAATTCTGAAAGGTTATGTGCTCCATGAAAAGTTTATGTGTAAAGTCTTGGGTCAGATTTCTATGCTCAAAAATAGTGGCTCTTAAAAATTCCTAAAATAAACCTTGCACTATTTATGAACATCAGCTATGAATAACTTGACTCCCTGGAGATAGAGAAACTTAAGTTTGGGACGTCTTATTTTTCTTTTAATTTATCAAATGCATGCTTTTGTTCATATATTTAAAACAGTCTTTTACATTTGTAATCACATTCCTGAGCAACACGCCCTGAACGAGAATTCACTGCATGCTACAGCATCTACATTCAAAATGGGCCACTGACTCAAAAAGGACATGTAGTCATGTGTGAGATCAATGATTCTTCAGTACAGAGTTCTGCTCCATCTTTGGGGACAATCTAAAAATATTTCATTTGTCTTTCTTTATGAAGCAGTATTTTTATTACAATACAGTAGATACAGATAAAGATTAACAGAGTTGGAAGGGACCTTGTAAGTTATCTAGTCCAATCCCCCCTGCCCAAGCAGGAGACCTTACACCATTTCTGACAAATAGCAGTCCAGTCTCTTCTTGAAAGCCTCAAGTGATGAAGCTCTCACAACTTCCAAAGGCAAGCTGTTCCACTGGTTGATTGTTCTCACTGTCAGAAAATTCCTCCTTATTTCTAGGTTGAATCTCTCCTTAATCAGTTTCCATCCATTATTCCTTGTCTGGTCATCAAGTGCTTTGGAAAACAGGTTGACCCCCTCCTCTCTGTGACAGTGCCTCAAATATTGAAACACTGCTATCATGTCTCCCCTGGTCCTTCTCTTCAGTAGACTACCCATGCCCAGTTCCTGTAACCGTTCTTCATATGTTTTAGCCTTCAGTCCCCTAATCATCCTGGTTGCTCTTCTCTGCAGATCAACTGAGACTTTTTCTAGAGTCTCAACATCTTTTTTATAGTATGACGACTAAAACTGGATGCAGTATAGGTGTGGTCACCTAGAATACAGTAAAAGTATCAAAGGTGCTTTTTCAAAAGGCAACTGGACTGTTTTTTTGGTTTTTTTTGAGGAAGAAGATGTTTAGCTTCTCATCCAAGAAACTTCATCAGTTGTGATGCAGTCCAGTTGCCTTTTGAAAAAGCACTATGAGGCAACCATGCTCTGGATGACTGAGAATCTCCATAGACAATACAGTAAAAGACCATCATCTGAAATACCATTTGGTGCCGACATTTTCCTAGGAAATAGTGAGTCTACCCAGAGATGGGTTCCTATCGATCTGGTCCAGTATGCCAGAAGAGGTAGTAAAAATCTGGCATACCTTTCTGAACTGGTAGTGATGGCGGCCTGGTCATGCTCCCGTACTGGTTCCCTGGTCACCACTCGCCCTGCCCAGTCTCTGCTCTGCAGCTTGCCTGCCTGAAGCGCTGTGCCCCTGATCTGTCTGCCTGGTAAGCCTGCAAGTTGCAACTTAGCTAACTGCCCCTTCCCCATGGCCCTGCCATGCTTCCCTGCCTTCCATGTGGCCTTCCCGGCTTCCCCGTGGCCACACACTCAGAATAGGTAGTAAAATAATTTTGAAACCCACCCATGAGCCTACCACGTGGTTATACTGTGTTTAGGCTGTAGCTTCATTTTCCCACATCCATATTTGTATCTGTGCTTTAATTGGTTTAATTTTTTTTTTAATGCATTATATTTTATATAGAACTGAACAAGGAACCACTGCAGACTCACTGGAGAAGAGCCTAATGCTGGGAACGATTGAGGGCAAAAGAAGGAGGGGACGACAGAGAATGAGGTGGTTGGAAGGAGTCACCGAAACAGTAGGCATGAGAGCTTAAATGGACTCCAGAGGATGGTAGAGGACAGGAAGACCTGGAGGAACGTTGTCCATGGGGTGGACAATGGGTCGGACACCACTCACAACTAACAACAACAACATATTTTATATTGTTTATTTGTTTTATTGTATATAGTCCAGAGTTGTGTGAGATGGGCAGCTATATAAATTTAATAAATAAATAAATAAATACAAATATTGACAAGATATATATATTTTAATCTACCTTTGCTCAACTTGTAGCATTTTGCTAACCATAGTTCAGGGACTCCAGCTGAAAGAATTTAAGTAGCAAAATAAAAAAAAATAACTATGTATTTCTGGATATTGCTTTTTAATCTAACTGGACAGTTATGATATAAATCTGCTAGGATTTAGAAAATATTGTTTTCCTCCCAAGACATGTTGTGTTTGTCCAGATATAATTTATAAATAAATAAAGGTGCCCCAGATTATTGGGGTCAATGCTTATATTGCAAACCACATAGAGAGTGCTGTAAAGTGCTATGGGGCAATATATAAACCTAAATTCTATTTTATTTCCCCAGGAAACCCAACATTCTTAGACTTTAATGGTAAATGAAATTTTCAGGATAATTTTCAGCACTAGTCAGCAGATGCTAAGCACATTAGTACGTGTGATTAGTATACTTAAGACAGAGTTACAGTTAAGAAAGAATGTTCATAAATAGATAAAGTTTATGGAAGCACATGCCAAGAATTGCCCTGTTGCTTCTTTGTGGAAGAAGGGAATCCACCAATCACTGTTTCCATGTGAATTTAACTGATGACATTTACAAGTGAATGGATTTATGACTTCATCTCTAAGGTAATCCTGCAAGCTGTAGCAGCAAGAACCATTGCTGAAATTCTTCCAGGCCTGCTGTTGTTTCTAAAAACAAGTCATTGCTTGCACTTTAGGAATATACCTTTGGGATATTATGGGTGTTTATTTCAAGGTACTGACATCCTGCCTAATAATATTATTTTCATTTTATACCAGAAGCTTCTTAGATTAAAAAAAGATCCCCTTGTATAATATGTATGTATTTTCATGTATATGAAAAGTGTCTCTCTGAAGTGTCAGTTGTTCTAAGTATTAGCATTTGAATCAGTCAAATCATCAAGAATTAATAATTGGAATCATGAATTTTAAGAAAACTGTGTGAAAATCATATATGATCCCTTCCTTTATATAATCAGTGTCTTTGGAGAAGTTCTAGGATAGATTATTGATTTGAGCACATTACCTTACCACTGTCCTACTCCCTATTTCTTCTAAATTCTACATTAAGGTAAAGGTACAGGTTCCCCTCGCACAAATGTGCTAGTAGTTCCTAACTCTAGGAGGTGGTGTTCATCTCTGTTTCAAAGCCGAAGAGCCAGCACTGTCCGAAGATGTCTCCATGGTCTTGTGGCCGGCATGACTAGATGCCGAAGGCGCATGGAACGCTGTTACCTTCCCAGGAAAGGTGGTTCCTATTTTTCTACTTGCATTTTTACATGCTTTTGAACTGCTAGGTTGGCAGAAGCTGGGACAAGTAACGGCAGCTTACTCCCTTACATGGTGCTAGGGATTTGAATGGTTGAACTGCTGACCTTTCTGATCGACAAGCTCAGCGTCTTATTATGTAATTTTTCACCATGTTTTTGTCAATGGCTACGTAAGTGGCTTTTGTAAGGGACTACATACATTAAAACAACTTATGGGTCATGTATTTTAAATGATTAATTTTCTACTTTGAGTGACAAACTATTACTTTATCTGATAATTTCTGTGCAATTTCAAATGCTGAACCATAATTTCTGTGGGCCCTTCAATATGTGAGTCTATGGCACTGAATCCAATACTTCACAAGGCACCGTTTACAATAGGAATATGAAGGCGAGTAGAGCTAAAATGCGCTGCAATTTTAAAAAGGGAAGGAATTTTAGAACAAGAATTAGAGGAAAAAATAGCAGCAAGAGAAACTTGTTTGGCTGAAACTAGAATAAGGATGGAAATCTTTTGGGGGTCCTTTCCCCAGGTTTTAAATGCTGCATTCATTCATTCATTCATTCATTCATTCATTCATTCATTCATTCATTCATTCATTCATTCATTTATTTATTTATTTATTTATTTATTTATTTATTTATTTATTTATCATATTTGTATAGGTGTGTGTCTCACATAAAAGTGACTCTGTGTGACGTACAATACTTTAAAAAAAACCAGTCACAATTAAAAATAACTACAATTAAAACAGGACTACAGTGCTAAAGTTCTCAATACTCCTTTAAGGCCAATAGGTGTGCCATCTTGTCATTTTTCCACTGGCAGCAAAATTTCTTGACTGTATTCTTCAGAAGTAATCATTTGAAAGGAAATGTAGTATGTTTAACTAAATTGACTGAAGTCATATTTAAAACATAGAATGTAAATAAACAGTTTTTAGACTTTCTGGGATGGCAACATTAATCTGGAGATGCATTGAATAAGCAATTACATTAACTATTAAACATGTCTCTAAATTCCAATTATATGTTTAGAATGGACGTCTTAGTGACTGATATTACTAATGTAATATTACAGTTTATAGATGATAGTCTTTCTTTATATCTTTTTTTCATATACCGGTACACGTTTGAATTATTTTGGAAAAGCCTCCCTATTAAAGACAGCTTTCTAATCTAATATTTTTACGAGGTTTCATAGCTCTAGTAAGCAAGATAAAATTACCCATTAAAAAGGCACAAAATCATTTATTATATACACCTTGGAAGAGTAGATGAAAGCAAAACAAGATTCATTATCAGAGAATCCAAATGCAGGAGGAGCAGAGGCAGGATAATAAGCAAGATAAAGAGGGGAGCTCCATTTCTGTACAAATCTATTATTATTTTAGAGAGTCTTTAGATCTGCATCAACATTCCTCTCTTCTTTCTTGTAGCCCCCTCTGGTTTCTGTATCAATATGATTATTTATTGTCATGTTCTGTAAAAGATCTTAAAGTTATATTAATGGAAATAATAATGTTCTTTGTGATGTTATAAAAAACATTGTAACATTTAGCCAGTCTGAAGACTGAGAAAATCCAGAATATGCTTTTGGAAAGAGACATGTGAAATATGGAAGCATTTACATTCATTTACAACCAGATTAGCAATGCAAATATTCCTTTGATGGATCTCAGTTCTTTACCCCACATTTTTATTGATTAAAGAAGAATGGGAAGGCAGAACATGAATAGTGACACATAGTGCACAATCACACTATTTATACACAGCACTGTTTCTTGGCAAAACTTATGTTGGTACAACAATGTCTGGGGTCCTTATTTAATGCATGACAAAACATTGTTTTATATCATTGGTTATAATGGATGAAAAGTTAAAAAAGTAGAATGAATGAATGAACAACATTCTCAAGGGTTTATATTTTGAAACAAATTTATGTTTAAACCTGTTGGAATGATTGAATTCCTGTAATGTTTTCATAACATTTTAACTGTTTATTTGTCAAGAATAATAACATGACAAACTGCCTTCTGTAGAAACAGGCTGTACACAGATTAGCACTTTTCAACCTCAGCAACTTTAAGATGAATGGGGTTTACCACTCTGTCTGGAAAATTCTGGGAGTTGAAATCCACAGCTCTTAAAATTGCCAAGACAAATTTCATGGGAAGCAAAGGCTCCAACACTGAGTTGCAATCTCTTATTTAACCTTGGAAACAATAGGTAACTTTTCTGTTGATAGCCACAATGTAGTTTAGGATGAGTGCTTATTAAAAAAGAGTGGGGCTTTGATTGATCCATTGCACCCTCCACTACGAAGGCAAAAGTACTTTCCATGAACGGTTTGGGGATATCAGGCGAGGTGTGGAGGGAGCTCAGGGTGAGATTAAAAATTGTATCAATGCTCTTTGTAGTCAAAAGGCATAATAATAAACTGTAATGCGCATTCCTGAATATTTTCTAGACTATGATTCCAAGAAAATGTTGGAGAAACCTACAGAAACATAGCCAAATGAAGGAGATGCAAATAAATGTGGCAGGTGAATGCCATGCTTTTCTTGTTGATTCAAACCCTTTAGTTTATTTCCTCACTTCTCCCATTTTTCCTTGTCTCAATTTTACAATACAATACCATACAATAGCAGAGTTGGAAAGGACCTTGGAGGTCTTCTAGTCCAACCCCCTGCCTAGGCAGGAAACCCTATACCGTTTCAGACATATGGCTATTCAACATCTTCTTAAAGACTTCCAGTGTTGGGGCATTCACAACTTCTGGAGGCAAGCTGTTCCACTGATTAATTGTTCTAACTGTCAGGAAATTTCTCCTCAGTTCTAAGTTGCTTCTTTCCTTGATTACTTTCTACCCATTGCTTCTTGTTCTACTCTCAGGTGCCTTGGAAAATAGTTTGGCTCCCTCTTCTTTGTGGCAACCCCTGAGATATTGGAAGACTGCTATCATGTCTCCCCTAGTCCTTCTTTTCATTAAACTAGACATACCCAGTTCCTGCAACCGTTTTTCATATGTTTTAGTCTCCAATCTCCTAATCATCTTTGTTGCTCTTTTCTGCACTCTCTAGAATCTCAACATCTTTTCTACATTGTGGCGACCAAAACTGAATGCAGTATTCCAAGTGTGGCCTTACCAAGGCATTATAAAGTGGTATTAACACTTCACGTGATCTTGATTCTATCCCTCTGTTTATGTAGCCTAGAACTGTGTTGGCTTTTTTGGCAGCTGCTGCACACTGCTGGCTCATATTTAAATGGTTGTCCACTAGGACTCCAATATCCCTCTCACAGTTACTACTGTTGAGCAAGGTACCATCTATACTGTACCTGTGCTTTTCGTTTTTCTTGCCTAAATGTAGAACCTTATTCTTTTCACCATTGAATTTCATTTTATTAGATAGTGCCCAATGTTCAAGTTTGTCAAGATCCTTCTGTATCTTTAGCCTATCTTCTGGAGTGTTGGCTATTCCTGCCAGCTTGGTATCATCTGCAAATTTAATGAGTTCCCCATTTATTCCCTCATCCAAATCATTGATGAAGATGTTGAAGAGTAAAGGGCCCAAAACACAGCCTTGGGGTACTCCACTGCATACTTCCCTCCATGAAGATGCAGTTTCATTGAGGACTACACATTGAGTGCGGTTGGTCAGCCAGTTACAAATCCATCTGGTGGTGATGCTGTCTAACCCACATTCTTCTCCTTTATCTAGTAGTAGGTTATGGTTTACCTTATCAAATGCCTTACTGAAGTCCAAGTAAACTATATCGACAGCATTGCTCTTTTAATTTTAAACAATTTCTATATATGCAACTTCCTTTCTTTTTAATTTTAGGCATTCTAACTAAAGTAGAGATGAAGGAAGTGCCCATGGACACACATTAACTTATCTACCAACTACATTCATAATTTCCCCCTTCTTTGTAGTCCTACCATCCTATCCAAGTTAATTCTTCATAGCTCAGTAAGATAAGCACTTGTAAGTAATACTGACAGCATTTCCCCCCTTTCCAATAGAGCAGTGGTTCCCAAAGTAGGCAGTACTGCCCTTGGGGGTGGGTGGGAAGACTTAGGGGGGCGCTAAGAGGCAAGGGACTAGATCACTAGATGAACTATAAGGTCCCTTCCAAGTCTGTCATGAGTTTGTAGGGTAGGAGGCGGGCAGCTGCCCGAGGCCACGGCTCTTACCCCAAGAAGTGGACAATGCCCCCAAGCCCTGTCCCTCCCTTTCCCGATGGCTCGCCTGGAGTGGCATGAGCCAGGCTGGATGGCCAGCCGCGGCCCTTCCCCACACAGTTCTGTCCCACAGATGCTGCCCCATGTCGGCCATCCTGCTTCCTCACCTGATTTGTCTTTCTCTTCATTCGCTCCATAACAAGCGGAGGATTGTGCAGCCTGGGCTCTGTCTCCTTCCACTGCCTCTCCTGGCCAGCAGTGAACGAGGCAGCAGCTGTGCCAGATGCCCTTTGGGACCCAGACAAGCCTTGGCGCAGGGACAGGGAGGGCGGGGGGGATGCGGTCCAAGGCCGACTTAGGACACGTGTCTCTTGGCCCTGAATTCTCCGCACCCCACAGAGCTCCGTAGGAACATGCCAATGCAGAGGGTCGTGAAGCTCCCCGCCCCTCCCATCTCCTAGGTGACGAGTGCCGCCTGCCAATCCCACCTGCTGAAGCTTCCCTGTCTAAGGGGGAGGACTCAGATGAGGATCCATGGGAGGCGAGGGGGACGCTGCTGCTTCCTGCAGGCTTGGACTTAGCCTGGGGACGATGGGGGCCTAGATGGGTGACTGCTCCGAGCATCCAGGGAGACTCGCTGCTAGGGTGGTGATCTCCTGTGTCTCCCTGGCATTCCACAGGGAAAAGCTGGTTCTGGGCACCTGGAGGAATGCCAGATGTGCCCCCCTACACACACAGTCCCCGGGGACTGGAGAAAAACACTAGGGATGTATTTATGAAAGCCATCTGATGCCCCCTCTTTCCCCTACACTCACTGGGAGGCAGCCAGCACTTACGGTCACAACCGAGGCCAAAATGTTTGTTGTTGAGTGAAACATTTGTTAAGTGAATTTTACAACCTTTTTTGCCACAGTTACAGTGAATCTTTGCAGTTGTTAAGTGAGTCACATGGTTGTTAAGCGAACCTGGCTCCCCCATTGTCTTTGCTTGTCAGAAGTCACAAAAGGGGATCACATGACCCTCAAAACCTTCGTAAAATGAGCCAGTTGACAAGCATCTAAATTTTGATCATGTAACCCCAGGGATGGTGAAATGGTTTTAAGTGTGAAAAACAGTCCTAAGTCACTTTTTCAGTGCTGTTGTAATTTTGAACATTTACTAAATCAAGATGCTGAGCTTGTCGATCAAAAAGTCGGCAGTTCGGCAGTTCGAATCCCTAGTGCTGTGTAACGGAGTGAGCTCCTGTTACTTGTCCCAGGTTCTCCCAACCTAGCAGCTCAAAAGCACATAAACAATTCAAGTAGAAAAATAGGGACCACCTTTGGTGGGAAGGTAACAGTGTTCCATGCACCTTGGAAAATTTTGGAAGAAGTGCAAAGAAGAATAACTAAGATGTTTAAAGGCCTGGAGGCTAAAACATAGGAAAACAGTTGCAAGAATTGGGAATGGCCAGTCTAGAGAAAAGGATTGGAGGGGGACACACCTGATAGCAGTCTTCCATTATTTGAGGGGCTGCCACAGAGAAGAGGGAGTCAACCTGTTGTCCAAAGCAGGATAAGAAACAATGGGTGGAAACTAATCAAGGAGAGAAGCAACCTAGAACTAAGGAGAAACTTCCTAATAGTGAGGACAATTAGTCAGTGGAACAGAAGTTGCTTCCAGAGGTTGTGGGTGCTCACTGGAAGCTTTCAAGAAGAGACTGGACAGCCACTTGTCTGAAATTGTATAGGATTGCTCCTGGTTGAGCAGGGGATGGACTAGAAGACCTCCAAGGTCTCTACCAGCTCTATTCTGATTGAATAATTTAGGTCTGCTGCTATGCTGCTCCTTCCCTTCCTAGAATCTTGATCGTTTGCTGCTTCATACAGAAATTCATTGGTTATCAAAAGGCAACTGTGTGAGATACTTTTACAATCTTTTTGACACTGTTGTGGAGTTTTTTGAAGAAAAGAATGCTTTGCTCAGTGGTGAACTCAAAGAGATCTGGCATGACATTGCTTATTTATCAAAACTATTTGCAAAGTTCAATGAAGTGAATTTGCAGTTGCAAGGAAATGAGGTCAATCTTATTAAGGCCAAATCTGTCATCTCTATGTTTATTTCAAAGTTAACTCTATTCAAGCGTAATATAGGCCGTCGCGAGCTATACCAATTTTCGAGCTTGTCTGAGCTAGAAGAGAAAGGTGGGATACAAGATGATGATCTTCAAGTTTTTTGTGACCATTTGGACATGCTGCAGAAAGATATGTCTGAGCGATATCAGAATCTTCTTTTGATGGAAATTTCAGATTGGGTGACAAATCCATTTTCAGATACTGAGGAAGATGGGATAGTGGAGGAACATCTCATAGAGCTGCAAAATGACATTGAGCTGAAGCCAAAGTTTAAGAAATCGTACCATGTGTTTTGGTTATGGAAAGAAAATTCTGGTCACTATCTTGCACTATGGAGAGTGGTTAAGAACCTCCTTGTTGCATTTTCAACACCATATTTGGTGGAACGTGGCTTCAGTGTGGTCATCCAACTTCTCTCCAAGCAAAGAAATCGATTCCAGATTACTGAACGTGGTGATTTAAGACTCCTGCTAAGTGACTTAAAACCAGACATTGGGAAACTGATATCACTTCATCAAGCCCATCTATCACATTAAGAATTTACTGAACAGTGAAGTAGTTACTAAATTTTACTGAGTTTACTAAGTTACAAATCACTAAGGTTCTTGATAAATGACTATCAGACTTTGAAAACCTAGTATCACTGGATCATGTTCAACAATTTTGTTGAATTAACATTAACTAAAAAGGTTTTTAAATTGGATTTTGAATAAATGTGCAATTAATTGTTACAGTTTTGAATTTTACTGTTACTATCTTCCTTCCGTCGTGCAAACTGCCCAGTCATATGATTCCCTCAGCCACGCCCATTAAGCCACGGCCACAGAACTGGTAGTAAAAAAATTGAATTCCACTACTGGGTGGGGGGCACTAAGGATCAGTTTGTAGCACCAAGGCGGCGGTGGACTGAAAAAGTTTGGGAACCACTACAATAGAGTCTTTACTGACTTACCTTTCTTGCTTGAAATATTGGGTCTCATTGTCACTAAAATTGTATGCCCGGTGTCATCCCACTTTAAAACTATAGGTATGGTTCATGTTATCAAATGTTATTCTGAGTTATCAAGAAGAATTGTAACCTGGTACTTGCAGGTATCCACATAGAAGGAAGTGTTAGCATAGAATTGCATACAATTCTACAGACCCTCCACCCTGAAGTTTGAAATGGTTTGTTTGAAATACAGATGTTACCACTTCAATAAAAAGCAGGAAATCACTACTACCACCACAACAACAAAATAGTAGAAGGAGAAATGTATAACAACCAAAGTATGGGACTTATTTTAGTTTCACCTGAATGAACAGCTACTACTATTTAACACATTACAACTTTTATATTACTTTTGTTTTATACTAAGCCATCTGTCAAGGAATTATATGGGAATCACCACTGTTTCTATTCTCCAATGTTGGCAAATACATTCATAGCTGACTATTGATAATCAGTATCCAATAATAATCAGGTTTTGGCAAAAGGGCAAAACAACAACAACAACAACAACAACAACAAAAACACCACATTCCTTTGGGGCTTCGTGTATTGTCACAATTCATGTAGAAAAAGTAGAAAAAGGGTGGGCCTTTGGTTGCAATGCTGGGGTGGCTGTTTTTATCATCCTGAATGTCCTTAGTTTCCTTGTAGATCCTGATTCCATCTTTATTTCAACCACCTTGAAATACTAAAAACATGTAAAAATCTCTGTGAGTGAATTTTGGCATCCACCACATCAATAGGATAATATATTTCAATTAAAAAAAACCTATATCAGAGAAAACAAATTGTTAGTGCACACACCCCAATTTCCTCATTGGAGTTAAGCCCTCCTGGTGCAGAGGAAGGAAGGAAGGCAGCAAGGAACCCTGGTGGTGTAGTGGTTAAAATGCAGTATTGCAGGCAAACTCTGCTCACTGTCTGGAGTTTGATCCTGATGGGCTCAAGGTTGACTCAGCCGTCCATCTTTCCCAGGTTGGTAAAATGAGAACCTAGATTATTGGGGGCAATATGATGACATGGTAAACTGCTCAGAGAGTGTTTTAAAGCTCTATGGAATGGTATATAAATTTAAGTGCTATTGCTTATAAAGAAATGCTATCTGAGAATATTAGAGGAATTCACCAGTCCAGGATCATGCTAAACATGTCTGAATGACATCAAATCAAAGCAAATGAAGGGATAGAAATCCAGAACAGGTTGTTTTAAGCAGGTTGTTGATTGAAAGCCACTGAAGGTTGCAGTCTAGAAAAGAGACCATTTCAATTATCTGAATCCTTTAGTAATTAAGGAACAAAAAACATGTTCTTAGATATTTTTTGTATCTATTCCTGATTAAGAAGTATCTTGCAGGATCAGAGCAAGCTAGGTCCAGTAATAATTAATAGGGGAAAGGTGGACGTTTATCTACGTTCAGCACAACTCTGATTTTAAAGAACATTATACAAGAGGAAACATCTTATAACAAGATGACACATCTTATAATACATTAATATTTTTAATAGAATATATATGCTTTTGATTCACTGAGAATTTAATATAAACAAGTGTTTTATTGTTAGATATATGAAACCAAAATCCAATTTTACCATAAAAAAGCCAATAATATGAGTTCCTACTAAAAGGGCCAATAACTAGTAAACAGTGCCCTCTGGTGTTTTTCCTTTGGAAAATTGGCCCATGTTTTTCATTGGAAGGAACTTCACACTTTGTTCCATATTGATGCTTTTGGATTTTGCATAGCAACAATTTTAAATTTAGTTTAAATTATTTAAAAAGTAGCTTATTTGCTTTGCAGGGGTTAGTAATACATGCAACGGTTCCTAGTGAATAATGGCAACTCTTATATGTGGAAGTGTCATTTTTTGCTATGTTTTGATATAAAGTACAAACTACATAAACTACAAATATTTTATGTATTGTTTTCCTCTTTTATCTCTCGGTTTTGACTAATCATTGGAAATTTAAATAGGTTTAATTATTGAAATAAAGTTTATTGAGAATTTAAAAAAATGTATGCCTTTTTAATGCTTGTCATTTGTTTTCCTTCACTGGCTCTTGTAGAGACCCCCTTGTAGATATCTGCCATTGTTTCCAGTTTTCCTAATGTTAGCTATCCTGCAGGTTTCATGCCAGGCAGGTGTCAAGAGGTCAGTTGGAAAAGTGTCTTCTCTTTGTTTCTTGTGCACACAGATGGCTGGCATTCATGGCTGAGTCTTTTGGGGGTTAACAGAACAACTTGACACTTCACATCATCCTTAAATCCCGATTTTACACCGTTGGCCATCTTTGTATTAATAAGGTGACCAACATTTTATAATGAAAAGGAAGACAAATAAATTGAAAAAAAAATCGTAAATAAAAGAAATATTTTATTCATTGCAACAATAATACACTATAATATGATATATGCATAATAAAAACATTTGTAACATTTTATATTGTAATTATGCTTACATGCCTGTTAATTATTATTTAAATGAGTACTTTTCCATTGAATTAATATTTTTTGTCAATGTATCATCTTCTAACAATATATTGGAAATATCTGAACAAGAAATATCCTTCATATTACGGCAAGTGCTGCAGGTAGAGTATCAACATTCAATCTCGATTTCTCACTTGTCCAAAAATCATTGGCAATTGAAAAAACTCTTTCAACTGCTGCATTAGTTCCAGGGCAGCACAACGTAAATTGAACAAGCATAAATAAATTTTCACATGAAATATGTTCATTTTTGAAATGGCTGAAAATATCCACCAATCTTTTATCAATTTCAATGTGATTTTCCCATTGTATTAATTTAAATATACATTCAGTCTTCTAATTTTTTCAAAGAGACAATTGTCGTCTATTTTAATGTCTGGCATTTCTTTAGATAAAAACTCAACACAAGATTCAATATCTGTCCAATATACTTGCGATGAAGTCAAAAAACACAATTGAAAACTGTTATTTCCCATGATGTTTGTTTCAGACCATTCTTCGATATATTGAAAACATGTTTGGTAAAAATTCTGCACTTCTTTGATAAACTTTTCCGTTATGCCCGGATTTGATTCCTCTAAGTCTGACAATTTTCTTTTTATAATTAAAGGAAGAAATTTATCTTCAAATTGAGATTTATATTGAAGGATAAAGTCATTCAAAATAAGACTAACTTCTGTAGCTGAAATGTGTTCACCTTTAATCTTTTGAATCGTTTTGTGAAAAATAGATGCTTGATTATGTACAAAATACATTAATATCTCAGATATTTCATTATTGAAAAACGATTCCAGGATTTTAGGACATTTGTCTAAACTTAAAAAATATGAACGGAGAGGCTCAAATAATTGTACAACATGCTGTACAGCAGGTGTTAGAGCAAGCCATCCAGCTTTTGAATATCCTAAAAGTTTTTTGTATTTAACATTTGCTTCTTCACAAAATTGTTTTAAAGTAGCCACATGAACGGTAAAACGACTAAAATACAAATAAATTGTAGTTATTATTACTTCTACATGAATTGGCATGGCACGTGACACCGTGTTGATTGCATTTGACAAAATATGTGCATTACAACCTACTCCTAGTATTTTCTTTTGAAGTAAATATTGTAATTTTACATACACATTATTCACCCCTTTGCGACTTTGCCCACCAAAATTTGTATTTGTATTATCAGCTGTTAGTGCAACAACTTTGGATTTCAAATTGTTTTCATTTATTATTCTGTATAGATGGTTTGACAAAATTTCAGCAGTTTCAACCTCAATGGATTCTAAATTTAAAATTTTTACTTGAATCCCCTTGGTAACATTAAAATATCTTACTAGTATTGGATACAATTTGGTTTCATTATGACTTGATGCATCAGATAAAACCGTTACAAATGCTGCAATTTTCAAGTCTGCTGTAAGTATTTTATCAAAGTAATTTTTAAATACTGATTTAATAATAGCCTCGCATTTTGTCCTGGCTCATGAAAATTTAGCATTGTGAAACTTTTTCAATAATTTAATTGTACAATCCATACTACGAAAACTTTGATTGTGAATTATGGTATGAAATGCAAATGTTCCCTCCATTGCAGCTAACTGTTTTTAATCTTCAGAATAATTTGAAGTTTTTTTTTAAAAAAACTGTTACTTTACGACTGGCAGCTGATGCATCTAATGATTACTTATGTTTGTTGGTGGACAAGTGTTTTGTTATAGCTGCTCTGCCCCCAACTGCAATACAAAATTCTCCTCTGCAAATATTGCAGAAAACAATGGCATCTTTCTTTGATATGAGGAATGGAAATTCCTTTTTCAATTGATCGTTGAAATCATGGCATTTCCTCTTTTTTTATTTTTCCATCCCTTAAATGAAATTTAAAATTAAAAATAAAACATAAAGCTACACGAATGATGCAAGCACATTATGAATAAATAAAATTAATTATTACAACTGGAACTTTAATAACATGAGCGAATAAATTTCACTAAAATTTAAATTATTTTACACTTCTGTTGACAACAGGGTTGTATAAACTTGTAAATAAAGTTATACATATTTGGAAATTATTAAATAGATAATGAATTAATAAAACATGAATTGTACTTACCTCTGTATAATTGAATATTCACTGAGAAAGAAATAATTACTGTGAGCCATTTAATTGCCGACGTGCTGTGAGTCTACTGCGTGTGTATGTGCCGTGTCGTGTTTCGGTAAGAAGTAAACAAAGCCACTTCCGCGCTGCGCTCTCTCTCAAGGTCTCCCATGCGGAGCGCATGCGTCTCATAATCGCGTCTTATGCCATACTATACCGAGCCTTGACGAATCGTCATGTCAAATACAAATACGTCACATAACGTGCAACAGATTAGTCTTCAAATATCAAAAAGGAGGACGTGTAGGAGGACACTTTTCGAGGGAGGACAGAACTTACAAAAGAAGGACTGTCCTCCCTAAAGGAGGATGATTGGTCACCTTAGTATTAATTTCAGCTTTATAATTCTCTTTCAAGAGCTTTCTGTTCTAATGTTGCTGTTGTATAATGCTCCCAGTAAACAGTAACTACTATTTGAAAGGTATCTAGGTCCATTCTTGAATGTCATTTTGGTTTCAATGTGAATGGAATGAACCCTGTGAATAGGGAGAAAATACACTTTAAGAATGTATTTTCCTATTTCAGTAATAGGAAATCTTAGCATATAGTGATAAAGTATCCAGAAAACATCAATACAAGACAGATAGGCAGGCAATTAAAATTGATACCCCCTGTTTTTAGTGCCTATATAGCTATGTATAAAGTACAAATGCCAAATAGTAAAAGCAGAAATACTAAGACAGAGCAGCAAATATGCTTTGGGAAGAGGGAATTTACTAAAGGCAACCTACCAGGCAAAGGATGCCCACAATTCCTTTTAAAACCAACAAGCCACATTTACCCACTATTCAAAAGAGACAATGAGAAAGCTAAGAAGGAATGAAAATGTCAGAAAACATCCTCTCCATCAGCCAACACCCAGATAAGCAGATTAACACCAGAAAAACTATCAAACAGATAATAATACCTTAATGAAACAACTACTAGGAAAGCCACATCTTCTCCAAAATTGCACAGCAAGCTCCTTTATAAGACCAGTTACCAAACCCCATACTCATTCAGACTGAAGATATTACTTAGTTGGATAAGCAAATGTCTGCACATAAACACCAACTTCAGATGACACAATAGAAAGAAATATAGACACATATACATACTTTTAACTTGGTGCAATAGAATCAAAACAGAACTGAATGGATTAGATCCAGATCTGATTATAGAGTATAATTCAAAATATATACATATACATACATGTACACACACACACACACACACACACACACACACACACACACTTAAATATATAGAATATACTTATTCTAAGTACAGTGACACCTTCAGTATTTCAATCACACAGGATTGTACTGTTTGAATTGAATTTAACACATATTGCTAAACTGGATCCAACATACTGTTTGACTTAATAAAGTTACTCTAGATTTTTCCATTTTAAAAAAATACTGTAATATGTTCAATTTGTGGAGCACAGTGAGTTTTGTCAAATACTAGCAATGTTGTATGCTTCATCTGAATTTTATTTCACACTATAGAAATAAACAATTACCACAGTAGCCTTATTCTGAATAATTACTTAGATATAAATCTGGAAACTTTTCTATACCAGGTTTGGTAGTTTATTATGCAATGCTGAGGAAAATATATACATACATAGATAAATAGATACATAGATAGATACATACATACATACACATACACCCTTTTAACATAATTTTAATGGCGTAGTTGAAAGTGGTTCAAGAAAAACACACAAATACCTCCCCCAAATTACAAATGAAAAATATGAATTTTGCATTCTGGAACATGAATGCAACGTGTCCTCCCAAGATATTGAAAACATTTGAAAATGTCATTGACTCATAATATTTTAAGGAATGACCGAAGAAAAATCTACTACTAGCTTAGATATGTTTGGATTTCATAAAAGTTGCACAATATGGCTGTTATTTTTATATGATAAAATGTCATACAATGGTGGGCAGAGAAAAGAATTTTAAAATAACTTTTCCATCATAACTTTCCTTTAGTTGCTCATAATTGCTAATTATAAATATGGTCTTTTCCTTTGACTTTTTGGTGGCTTCTGCTGTGTTCAAAATAGATCAAAGGAAATGACCTGACTGGAATTTAAAACATGAGGTGGTAAGGTACTCTGCTTCCAGAAGGACAAAAATTGAATGGCTGGGTTGTAAGTTATGGGAAAAGACAAGGAATCCTTTTTCTGTCACCTTGTTATCTTGTAGAAGAATAAACCAAAACTCTGACATTTTTTGGCAATTGGGAGATATAGCCCATAGGTTGATATGAAAGAGTTGAGTCAGGAGACAGAAAGGGCAACTTGATGAATCACACTGGTAGTTCGGGAAACCACTAGACTGTGAGTCAGTGCAACAGAATCAAAACAGAACTGAATGGGCTAATTGAGTGAAATATTAAAAGCAATGTCAATTAAAGAAAGATTTTTGTTCTAGAGAATTCTTGCCTGACTCTTAAATGGTTGCAGATATAACTTGAAATAATGAGTGCATTTGGAAATTTGAAAGCATGTTGTGGGTTTTATTACAAAGTGCCTGCAGTCTAGCGAAGGTTTCCCTTTTCGTAAAATGCCTGCAGTAGGAGGCACCAATGCAACAATGCATCAGGATGCTTCCTACTCCTGTTTATGCTTTGCCTTGCCTTGATAATAAATTCCTGTGAGTGAATAAACCACGTAGGGACAAGAAAGAAGCCTCCCTCAGGTAAGGGAAGAAGAGAGGGATAGGAGAGAGAGGAGGGGGGAAGAGGAGGAGAGAAAGGAGGAGTAGAAAGGAGGAAGAGGAGAAGGAGAGAGGAAGGGGAAGTAGCGAAGAGAAGAATGACAGAGGGAAGAAAGGAGATAGGGAGGGAGAGGAGAGAAGGAGAAGAAAGTGATAGATAAAGTACAAATATGGTGTATGGAGAACAGAAGAGCCAATAATTGTTTTTGGGAGTTGATGGCAAGGTGAATTGATGTAAACATTTAATAATACAATATGATGTTGGCTATGTAATAATATACATGTGATTGTATGCTATGAAAATGGAAAAATGAAAAACTTAATATGCCAAAAAAAGGAGCTTCCCCCGATCGTCTACTGGCATTCCAGTGTCCCGCAGGTAAAAGATAACACTGCCCACCCAAAATCCTTTCACAGAGGTAGCCAGCCTCATCAGTGCTCCCTATCTAATATGTGCCATACACTTATAAATAAATAAATAAATCCAGAAGTAGAATTTTCAAAATCCAAAGACAGCTTTTTAATTGCATAAAGGACAACTTGTATAGAAATGCAATGATAACTTTTCAGATATCAAGTTGCTTGGTAGAAATTCCTAACTCACCTTTTGCAGATGGTTTCTAAATTTATTAATTGTCCTATGCTGAAGTAAATAAGAAAGGCTCTAGATGTACTTTTGTCTACAGTAATTATGGAAGTTCAGGCGTTGAAATAAAGGAATGACAAATGAAGTAGCAAAAAAAGGCAGGATAATATCTGCTAGTTGTTTTGCAACCAGTGATTACTATTTTTAAAATGTGGACATGTCTCTCCATCATGCCTGTTGAAATTCAGGAATGTGTCTAATGCCAGTTAGCGTCATCAGAGAATGGAATCTCTATGTACATGGTTTTGGATGCAGTAGTTCTGTTGGAGTACTGGTGGTGGTGAAGGACAAGCAAGAAGGAGGACTGCAAGGCAAACGCTGAATAATTAGAAGTAAGGGGACCAGAATGTTCTGTATAACAGCCAACACCAATTCATCTCTGTTCTGAGTAAGCATGCTATAAAGAATTATATTTTCAAGTGTGAGTGTGTAAAACATTTAATCATATAGTTGACTGAAGGATAAAATTTCTCTTTATAGCTTAGATTCATATTCTGAATTTCCTCCAAGAGCTCAAGCAGGTTGCATGCAGGGATGGTATTCACTTACTTTCCCTATCACTTCGCAAATGTTTTATGGACATGTCCATGCATGCACTTGGCCTTTTGTGCATGTGCTTTGATTGTGCACGCAACTTGCGCACATGCATGCAGTTTGAAAACGTGCCTAAATAGGAAGGCATAGAGCCAGGGTAGGTGAGCGGGGGCAGACCCACCTGCGATTTCCACTACTGGTTTGGGTGAAATGGTCTCAACCAGCTGAATACCTGTTGCATGGGAATTTCCCTTCATTTTGTCTCACAAGAACAAACTTGGAGTTAAGTCAGCTAAGGCTGAATGAGAGAACTAAACTCACTTATTATAATAAATTTCCATGCCTAAGAGTGGACTTGTACCTAGTTTTCCCCAGTCCTCACCCAAAACCCTGTCAGAAACCCTATCATACTGTTTTACCATGAAGCTAGTTTTAAAAACATTTAAGGGTTCCAGATCAAATTACAGGCATTAAAAGTCTTGTTAAAGATACTCTCTAGGTCCCCCCCCCAAATTTATTTCCCTTTGAAATAAAATAGATTGACACAGCTAAGATGACACCTAAAACTGAAGTTAATACTGCTCATTAAAGATATGGGGAAATGAGTTTGCCATATACTCAATATTTCTGTTTTTCTATGCCGGCTGTTGTGGTTCACATAGAGGGTAATGCAATAAAAATATAGAACTATTAGCAAATTATAGATGGGTTCTGGTTGGTGTGTTTCAAGGGAAATTATACAGCTAACACTTACCAGAACATGTGTCTATATCTATTGCCAAATAAAAATAACATTATGATTGGTGTAGAAAATTCAAGGGGCAATGAATATCACAGGGCAACATTTTAAAATCTACAAATGGTACATGTTTGTGGTTAATTCACATTCTTTTCACAAATACTTAATGGTTGTCACTTTCCATCTTAAATAGTGCCACTTGGAAAAGGACATACTTGTAAATGTACTATTCTGAAACAAAAAGGGGGGAAAGAATTTTAAAAATGTCTTTCACATGATGAAGAAATTACTCTAAATTTCATTTCATTAAATGGAATGGAAATATAGCTAGGTCTGGATCCAAAGTGTTTCATTTTAATCCAAGAATGCAGAGCCAGGAAACAGGATAGTACGGAATAGAAAGGAAGAAAAACGCTTTGGGTGGAAATAAATATTTTGCTTCTGCAAATGTTTGCCATATTTCTTAATAATAATCCTTAGATAACTAAAATATTATATGGAATTTCTCAATAATTGTTTCCAATTAATTTGAGTTGGAACTAAAGTACTCTTTTTGTAACAAATAATGTATTTTATGAATATAGAATATATTCATATTTAGCATCTCTGAAATGTTTTGATAGCACATAGTGTTCTCTCCTTTGGTAAAAACATAATTTTATGTATATGTGAATATTCTTCAGCACAAATTACATCTCTTACACTAATTGACTGGATTAAAGCACTAAGGACTACCACTGTTAAACAGATCCTTGGTACTTCTGTATAGCATATTAATAAACGTGCTCTCCTCCTTAAAACATGTATTCCAAACAACCTTTGCTCTTATTAACGTTTTTATGTCCTCCTATGAAACATCTTCTTGCCCTCAAATCTGAATGGAAGCCATCTTTTACATTGGGCCTTGAAGCCTGTCACATTTTCTACTGTGGAAAAATGGGAGGGGGATTATATAAAGCAGGGGTCCCCAAACCTGGCAACTTTAAAACTTATGGATTTCAACTCCCAGAATTCTCCAGCCAGCTAGGTCCACAAGTGTTAAAGTTGCCAAGTTTGAAGATTCTGGTATAGAGTATGGGTGATATTGGAGTCTTCTTTCATTGGAGGTGTTACTTGGACCCCTGACACTGAATTTGTAATTTTCCCTAATAATATCTTTTCTTAGGGTTCTCCTATTCTCTTCTTGCACAGGCACACAATAATTACCACCTCACAATCTACTAATGCCAACCATAAAATTTTTCTTAACCATATCTGAAAGTCACATGTATATTCCAGGCTTTATTCCAGCGGGTGAGCCTCAGAGGTGACTAACTGAGATTTGTGCAAGAGATGTAGGAATTACAGTTGAAGTGACTTGTATCAGACCATCACTTTTATAACCACATCAGGGATTTTTCCTCAGACCATCTGGTTTGCTTAGGTCCTAGACCCAAATCTCTGAGCACCACAGCACAGGCCACTAACCACTAACCTAACCACTCTGATTTCCAAGCTCAAAGCTTAGTTGTTTGGGAAACCTGACCAAAAATGTCAGTCATGAAGAGTTAAAATGAAAATTATTTCTGTTTAGCACCAGAGGTCGCCAAAACTCCAGATACTATTAAATAATGAAAACAACAACTTGTTGAGGCAACAGCATTTTTCCCTGCCACTTCAAGCCACACAGTTACTGGAAAGTCTCTGAGTCTCCAGAATTGGAGACAGTCGACAGCCCAGGTCATTTATTTTGAGTGTTAAATCTTTGAACAGATAAAAATTTAATGTAAGTATACTATCAAAAGCTTTTTAGCTGATCTCAAATGCCTTTTCATTTTAAGTGGTATGACAGATGACTTAGCAGAAACACATAGTCTTTTAAAGAAAGTGATGGAATTTGAAATACAAAAGTGACTCCGTACTAATCAATTCCTATTGTATGTGAAAAGAGAATATACAAGAACATTTGAGGAGATTTCTGCAAGTCCTCTATGCAAAAGGATGAAAATGAATGAGCACATGACAATATGTAACATTATTAAAAACAAGTCCTGCCTTAGCCATGAAATCTGGCTAGGTGACTTTGGGCCAGTCATTTTCTGTCAGCCTAAGTCATATCACAATTGTTGTGTGGAAAATACAAGGTGGAAGGAGTATTGGGTATGTTAGCGGCCTTGAGTTATTTATAAAAATAATAATGGGATAAAAAAAGTTATCCCTCAGTTACATATTTTGATTTCTTTTAATCATACAAAAAGATGAAAATCCACTTGAATAAAACATTCATTTATTCTGTGCCACCAGAAGAGCCTAATTCAATAAGCAATCCCTTTGTGTATAAAGCAAACTGGGCTAGTGTTTATACAGATGAGATTGGTGCAAATCCACAATAAACTCTTAGTTAGATCGATTGGGCAACAAGATGGACATTTAGTCACTCAGGAATTTTGGTTCTGAACATCACAATCGAGAATATATTATATGCATATGTATTATTGCACTCACACATGCACATATATACAGTACAAACTATCTACATACGTTATATGACTTAGTTATTCCATTATTATTCTTGTTTCTGTTTTTCCTAAGTTACAAGATTCCAATATTCAGTTGAAACATGAAATAACTTTTCTCCCACAGCAATAGCTGTTTGAATGTATTCCTGGTCTCCTTCCTAACATTCTTGAACTGGAAATTGTTGTTGTGGGCTGCTTCTATTTTATAATTTCAAATGAAAAGGCTAGTCAGCTGCTTCTAAATGAAAATGCAGAGAGATGTCTTCATTAGTGATGCTGTGAAACGAGGCCAGTTTTTAAAAACATGTTGGTTCATTTCTTTATCAACATATCCCATGGATTTAGGATACTTAAAGGAAAATGAGATAATAACATAAAAATCAGTAAAGTAAGCTAGTCTAACCTTGCTTTAAATCAAGACTTGAATAATGTCTAATTTATTTTTGTTACTATTCAGGCAAAGGTTGTTTATTTCTCAACAAGTATGGATTTTGCATTTGTAAAAACAGTTAATGAAGTATTAATTATTTTTAATATTTTAATATTAGTTTGCACAGTCCTAAACATTTCAGTGTTATACATTGTTGCTAAACCTTCTTGTTATTGAGCAGCAAATATCCACATTCACTGAAATATTGGAAAGAGATATAGTAAAAGTATAACTAACTATGACATACTTCAGTTCTATACATGTCTGTGAGTAAAGCAAAGATCAGTTGTGTCCCTGACACTTGACAGATATAGAGCAGATTTATTATTCCATATTTTCCAACTCAACCTGATTTTCATTATTTGATAATCTTTGTTTGTAATTTCATCTAATTTTTTTCTTGTTGCATATCTTGAAAGCATCTAAATGAGCCCATCACAGGCAACGTTTACTGTTTATTTCAAAGTTTTTTCATATCAGAAATCTATCCAACTTAACTTGTTTATTTCATATAAAAGTTAATTTTATTTACATGTGTACTGATACTAAAGTCTAATTTCAGAATTCACTTTAAAAAACAGGTGCTGGATCATTCTTTTCTTTGTTAGCTGAGTATCCAAATACTCAGACTACTACTGAGCAGTAAATGGAAACATAAATTTATTTTCACAAAGTTGATCCTGGTTTGATACATTTTAAAAACAGATGAGTTTGTAGTTTTTCTTATTGAAATCCGTAAAAGATCAGTTTGAATTTGTGGTTCTGGCATTTCCTATTTTTCTTCCAAAAACTACACTGTTCAGCTGTATTTTTACCCTAGGTCAGTAAGTTTTCCTTGTTTTTTTCATTATTGGAGGCTTTTAGATCATAAACAGAGTAGTTCTTTGAATGAGAATGGTTACTATTAATTACTGTTATATTAGGGTAAGGTGAAAAACTTTTTGAAATACTAGAGGAATGGCTACCAGCACAGGGAACACACACAGCCTGAATTCAGGAACAATCGCTTCATATATTCTTAATCGTGTCCTATGTTCTCAATGTCCAATGTTTATTTTTTTTAAAAAAATTAATGTAAAAATTAAGCTACATACCCATTGTTGATTTAATAGTTTAACTCCTTCATGTTAAAGGAGTTGTGTATCCAATGTTCAGAGGAAAACAATAATAAAACAAGTCCATTATTTTGTAAAGCTTTGGGCTGGTTCCCCAAAGCTACTCCTAGCAGAGGGAAAGTGGCTGTGCATACACACCCTATGGGGAGACAACTGGAAGGTTCCTCTGAAGCTGCTGCATCAGCTTTGTAAGAGAGGAAGTGACTTTAGGAAGTCCAAGAGATGTACATGGTTTATATTCAAACACTTTGATGAGCACCTCTTCTAAATACTTTGAAGAACTCTAATAAAAAAGACCCTACCCTCCCTTCCAAGTTTAAGAATATGTACAAATACATCTGATGTCAGTATTACAGCTAGAAAGACATTTGTATAGATGAATGTAATGTTGTGATCTACTAATACAAGGATAAATATCCAAACACCATAAATTATTGCCCTGAAAATTATAGATTTCAGACTGAAAAGTCAGTATCATATAGTTTTCTGGAAATCTCTTAGATCAGAATGGTTCCATTGTGGTATAGCAATAGCACTTTGCAGCCCTCTCTAAGTGGTTTACATAGTTAGCACATTGCCCCCAACAATCTGGGTTGTTATTTTCATCTTGGAAGGATGGAAGTCTGAGTCAACCTTGAGATGGTGAAAATTGAATTGCATTATAATGACTGCACTCAGCAGAATTATTCTGCAATACCGCATTCTCATGACTGCACTACCATGGCTCAAACACAAGAGAGTCAGCTTTAATGAAAGCTAGCATGAATGCAAATAGTTTCTTCTCCAAATACTTTTTTTTTAGAAAAGTAAAATACAATATAAGATAAAAGAGAAAAATTTGATCTATTAAGTGAAAAATTATTCCTAAAAATGTTATTAAAGAATTGCTTTGTGACATAAATCCAATGAGCTAAACATAAAACCTCTAAATCTTTAAGCGACATTCAGGTACATGATCTTACAGAGTTTGCATTCATGGTTGTTTCATTAAAGCTGTCTCTCTTTGACTTTGAACTTCATTTCACTTTGAGGTACATTGCCCAGGGAATTAAAAAAGAAGATTATGCAAAAATAAAAAAAATACTGGTGTGTGGTGTGCAAGGAATATTATCCTTGGAATATGAACAAATAACTGGAGATGATGTGATATTTATTTTCGCAACTTTGTTTAAAGTACCACATTGCTGAACAGTTGCTGAGTTGTGTTGCTACACTTAAAACACTTCACATCAGTGCATTATTTATGATGCTATAAATACACAATGATGCAGGATCATCAGTTTTCCCTGGCATCTGACGAGAAAAATGGAAAGCGACAGGGCTTTAGGGATCTGTTATATGAGTCATCTGAAAGGTGTAAATAAATGCACTGCTGTAGGCTGCAGTATGCAACACATAAACATTGCCAAAACTCCAAAGTCATTAAGTGAGGGAAAGCATGCTGAACAGGAATGAGGCAGGAGAGGCCAACACCTGGTTAGTTGAGCTGGTCCAGCTATTGAGTAGTGTGACTGCAGGGAAAAGATATACTGAGAGCTTGAATAAATTGGTCAATAGAAAATGAAAGGAAGGGTTATAAGAATTAGATGACAGCCTTCCTCAATATGGTGGGAATTCTGGATCTTAGTATGCTAATATATCTAAGGGATACCAGAATGGGAAAAATTGTTATAGAGCAGGCTGTAATTGTATGCTGACTTCTCTAGAAGTAAAGCTAGAGAAAATCTTGTATCATATGTTATATAATGTATACACTGAGAGCTTCTGCACCAGAGACAAATTTCTTGTGTGTCTAATCACTCTTGGCCAATAACGTATTCTGTTCTGTTCTGTTCTTAACAATAGAATAGAACAGAACAGAATAGTATTGTATTCATAATAATTTTCCAATGAGGCACTACCATCATATGATTCAGGGGCTTGTATATATGGAAATATTGAAGTATCAGACCTAAACATCCATATTCTACAAAAAACCACCTTGTTTGGAGGTGCCTATATTTTTAGATGCCATCTTAGCATTCTTAAATCCTTGGTTAGGATTTGAATTGTTAAGTTTTTGCCACACTCTTGTTATAATATTTGCTAATATAGCTTGCCATTCAATTGTTGATATATAGAGAGCACTACAGAGTACAGTATAAGAATTAAGCAATTATCAGGGCTGGGTGATAGGGACAAGAATTTGTTTTGGGTTGAGATTAGAAAGAATTCAAACATGAATTCAGCTCTGAATTGTAGCAGCCATTTAGAGGTTTGACACATCACATTAAAGCATGTTTTGCCTAACAGTGGTCTGACTCACACATCATTCTATGCTATACAGCCCACAATGGTTGGGTTCATGTGTCATGCAGTCATCAAATCTAACAAACTATGGGATAGCTTTGCACCCAGAAATATGCACCAGCATCTGAATATTTCAATGCCTTTAGTGGAGGTTTACTTTATGAGTGCATGCCTGACTCAAACAGCATTCCAAATTTAGGGTTTAGGATTTAAAATAAGTGCAAAAATGGGTTGAGGCTTTTCCCTGCAGCGATAGCAACAGCACTTAGACTTATATACCACTTCCTAGTGATTTTACAGCCCTCTCTAAGGGGTTGGGAGCATATTGCTCCCAACAATCTGGGTCCTCATTTTACCCACTTCGGAAGGATGGAAGGCTGAGTCAACCTTGAGCCTGGTGATATTTGAACTGCTAAATTGCAGGCAGCCGGCGGTCAGCAGAAGTATCTTGCAGTACTGCATTCTAACACTGTGCTACCATTTATCCTCCACCACCTCGCCTGATCCTCGTAATGCAGGATGCGTTTAGCTACCTCGGGGGGAGGAGCTGCAGCCGGTGCAGCTGGAGCGTGTTTGCAGTAGTGCCTCCTGGTTTTATTTTATTTTATCAATTTTTAGTACTCCTACTGGATTCTTTTTTATTTAATTAACTTTTTTTTGTGGAGATAACAGCGTAGAACATAATACAAATAAAAACTTTTGTTGCTGCCGAAGAATTAAATAAGCATGGGAAAAAGAAAGAAACGCCATGGCACCAGCCCAGGATCTCTCCCTCCAGTGATGACAGCAAAACAACCAAGAATTGAGGAGCTCTTTGTTGGCAAGAGATCTGTAAGTAAAACTAACGCCCCCCCCCCCATCTCCAACAATCTGGAGAGAATAGAACAGGACTGGCAAAAAGATATGGCAAAACAGCATTTACTAGACTTTTCCGATCTGGTGGGGAAGGAACAAAATGAAAGCCAGCTCTTCTTACAAACTACTTGCCCAATAACTTCCTTTATGGAATCTAAGTTAAAGACTAAAAAGGCAAAGAACAACCAGATAATTCAGCGTATGGAGAGTTTACCCTGGGAAAATTCAACCGAGTTTATGGCAAAGCAATGCCTTCTCACAGCGCAAACGGTGGTTTCAATATTTGAACAATTAATTGCCATCCAACATGATGTAGAGACATTGAAGAAAGATTTAGCTGTTTTTCTTCAAGTACAATATCAGGCCCCAAGTACTCTCACTAAAGTTCTGGCAGAAGATTTGATTAACTCCCATTCACAGGATAAGGAAAAGGAAATAGAGCAAAGAGCAAGAGAAACAGTTAAAGAGACAGATAAAAGGAGACAGTCCTCTCAGAAAAACAGTCCCCCCCCAGACAAGGCAACGAGAGGAAAAGATATCAATAAAGAAGAAATCAGGAAAGCATCCCTCCCTTAATTATAACAATCACATCGCTCACTACAAACACAAAGGATAGCTTTTAGAATCCATTTGAACAGACTTAATTATGGACGTTGGAATTCCAGAAGTGCAATATTAAATTCCCTAAGCCAGCTTCTTCACTGTCACAGGGGCATGATTGATCTCCGTGCTGTGGAGTGGTTACCTTAGGCCCCAAATTGGAAGCGGATCCTTCTGTCTTTCAAACAGCCCACTATACCACAGATATTATTCAAGATGAAGGCATATTTAGCCTCCTTCCAAATCTTTCCCATCAGAGTCCTTGGTGAGGAAAGGGTTACTCCATTAATAGCTAACATGGGAGCCTCCAAGGTGACTGATACCAGTTTCCTGATGAGCTCTAAAAGTTGATCCACTTTCCCTTATAACCTGGGATATAGCAGATTGGTCCGTCCCATCAAAAGACCAACTCTTTTTTGACTATATATCACAATCTGACATCCTCTTCTTGCAGGAAATCTGGGCCTCCACAGAAATTCAGTTAGATGGCTATTGGGTTAATTCAATCCTGGCTGTCCCAAGCAAGGTGGGGGGAGAGCTAAAGGGGGTATTGTGACATTAGTTAATACATCCTTGCATTTTAAATGTGTACCACTGCCATCTTTCCAGCCATGTGTTGTAACTACATTACTCTTATTTAAACAGGTGGAGATTTTGCTTTTTAATATCTATATTCCTCCACTTAATAAGAATAATGTGATTAACAAGATTTGGGACAGCATAGAAGATTTTATTCTTGGCTGTTCAGCCAAATTCCCCAAAGCTGCAATAATTATAGGGGGGGGACTTAAACGCTAGAATGGGTCCAAATGATCAAGCATTATATAAGCAGTTTAAGATTCACTATGATGAAAATGTAACAGGTGAATCTTTGCATGCCAGACAATTTAAAGACCCTAAAGCTAATCGGGCAGGCTTATGTGTAAGACAAATGACTGAACATTTGGATCTTTGTATCCTTAACGGGTTCCCATGGGGCGACTTCCCAGCAGAATATACTTATCGGGGAGCAGGAAGAAAATCCACAGTTGATTACTGGATAATGTCATATGACCTCCTGAAGTTCTTACAGAAGATGGAGGTAGACTCGCGACTGGAAAGTGATCATAATACAATACTCCTTACTCTCACATTGCACCAGAATTCTCTAAGGGCAGGCACAGCCTACCTACCCAGGTTAGAGACTCAAAATACCCAGATAAAAATTAAATGGAATGAGAAAAACACTAAGGAAGTTACAATTTACTGCGCATGTGCGGGACTAAGATGGCTGCGAGGCTCCGTCCGCTCTAAGCTACCCGACGAAAAATGCCAAAAAAACCGCGAGTAACAGCTTTAATGTATACTATGAGAGGCTTGTTCGGGAGGCTTGAGATTCTGAGAACCCGGAAAGACCAGTTAGCGGTAGGGGTTACCTCTTTGGGGATAGCCCCGGACCGCAAAAGCTTCGGCGTTTTACATCCTGGTCTGGCCGCCCGGCAGCGAGGGGGAGAATTTCGGCCTGGAAACGGCGACGGCGTTCTTCGGCGGCTCCGGCGCTTATTTCACCTTTCAGCTTCGCCGGCCCGCGACGGGAGCGCACTACGGCCGTGGGACCACCTCCAGGACCGTTCCCAAGTCACTTGGATATTACGACCGCGGGCCACATGGTTCCTAGCGGCTCCAGCGGTCCTCGACCTGTTTTGCCTATATCAGCTGTCCGGCGGCGAGGAGAGGAACCTCAGCTGGGTGGCAGCGGCATCGTCCTTTAGCGGCCTCATTGCCTGCCCTACTTCCCTATTCCGTCTGCCTGCAGTGGGGACGAGGAACGGGGGAGACCACCCGTGGATTTTACAGTCCTGGATGATTCCATCGGCTTTAGGGATTCCGGTGGTTCTCGGGCTACCTCAACCATTTTGTGCTGAGGAAGCAAGTTTCATCTGGAGAACAGCAACGGCGCCCCCTGGCAATTACAACGCCTTTTCCATCTTTGTACTTTACGTATTTTTACTGGTGTGCCTTTGGGAATCCCTTGGAGTGGCTTTACCCCCAGAAGGAAAACTTTGGACCCGGGCTGCGGGTGGACAGATGATGGCAGCATTGTGTGTTCGCACTGGACCCCCGCAGGACCTTTTGACCAACAAATCTGCTAAAGAAGAGAGGGGTTACAAGATCCTCCCCCACATATTCCATCAGAACTATAACTGGTCCTTAGCCACTTTAACTCTGAACATTAAGAGCCAATTTTGCCATCCGAACTCGCACTTTTAAATTTAAAATTTTTAATCAACTGCGCAACTATTTTAGCCTCTTTCTTTTCTTTCATCTTTCTCTTCTCTCTTTGTATGGGATATGTATGAGATACGTATGAGATGAATGAATGTCCCACTTTTTATCATTATATTGTTGTAAATTTTGTGTATTTTAATTCTTACGTGGGGATTGTCTGGGGGAGTGTATGGGTATGTATGATTCGGAGGACCTGCCGGGAGATGCGGGGGCCATGGGGGTGGTTGAGGGGACCAGAGACACGGGAGAGGGTCGGGGTATTACGGTCGTAACAGGGAGGGGCAGATACGGCGGGGACTTTAGGGCAGGCCATTACCGGGGAAGGAGGGTTCGCTACATTACAGAGATCCCTCCTTCCGGCCCTATGAGTCCCACTCCGAGACCAGATGGCGCAAGTAGTCAGGACCCTGGTCTCAGGCTGTTGTCGCTAAATGCCAGGTCTGTTGTACATAAAGCTCCTCTCGTCCGGGACTTAATTTTAGACGAGAGGGCAGACCTGGCATGTATTACTGAAACCTGGCTGGGCCCAGAGGGAGGAGTCCCCCTTGTAGAGCTGTGCCCAGAAGGATTTCAGGTGCTACACCAGCCGAGAGCCCAGGGAAGGGGTGGGGGTGTGGCCATTGTTATCCGGGAGTCGTTAGTTCCTCGTAGGGTCCCTGCTCCGGAGATTGTCGGGTGTGAGTCTCTGCTGATAAAGTTGGACCTCAAGGGTCAAGTGGGTCTGCTGTTAACGTACCTGCCTCCCAACAGTGTTGCAGCAGCCCTCCCCTCGCTCCTCGAGTCGGTAGCCGAGCTGGCAATTGAGTTCCCTAGGTTGATGGTCCTGGGGGACTTTAATTTGCCGTCGCTCGGTGAAAACTCTGATGGGGCGCAGGAGTTCATGGCTTCCATGACAGCCATGGGCTTGACCCAAGTAATTCGGGGCCCAACCCATTCAGCGGGGCACATGCTTGACCTCGTATTTCTCTCGGAGCAGTGGATTTGTGATCTTGGTCTGAGGGGGAATGACATCATACCCCTGTCGTGGTCAGACCACTGCCTACTGAGGCTCGACTTCCGGAGACCAAACCCCCACTGTAGGGAGGAGGAACCGACCAGGTGGTTCCGCCCCAGGCAGCTTATGGAACTGTTAAGGTTCCAGACGGAGCTTGGGGTTATTCCTGACACTTTCGCCGACAGTCCGGTAGAGACTCTGGTTGCTGCGTGGCACTCGGCAGCATTGGAGGCTCTCGACCGGATTGCGCCACTACGGCCCCTCCAAGGCGGCGGATCCCGGAGACCTCCTTGGTTCACCGAGGAACTCCGGGAGATGAAGCGCCGGAGGAGATGCCTAGAGCACCGTTGGAGGTCCGATAAGTCCGAATCGAGCCGAGCAATGGTAACCACCTGCACCAAGGAATACACCAGGGCACTTAGGGCAGCGAAAAGATCTCACATAGCCACCTTGGTTGCGTCCGCTGAGTCCCGCCCAGCCGCCCTGTTTAGGATAACCCGCTCCCTATTGAATAAAAGGGAAGCGGGGGAACCCTTGCAGGGCAGAGCTGAGGATTATGCCCAATTCTTAGCGGACAAAATTGCTCGGTTTCAGTCGGACTTGGACTCCACCCCCGCAGTTCCAGCCGAGGCACAGGAGGATCAAGTAGAACATCTCTGGGTTGAGTTTCAGGACGTTACCCCCGGGGATGTGGACAAGGCCATGAGGGCTGTAAGTACCTCCACCTGTGTACTGGATCCGTGTCCCTCATGGCTGGTTACTACCAGCAGTGAGGTGACACGAGGCTGGATCCAGGCGGTAACAACCGCCTCTCTTCGGGAGGGGAACTTCCCCGCCGCACTGAAAGCGGCGGTGGTGAGACCCCTCTTGAAGAAACCATCTCTGGATCCAGCTGTTCTTAATAACTATCGCCCTTCCTGGGGAAGGTTGTTGAGAAGGTGGTGGCCTTCCAGCTCCAACGGTCCTTGGAGGAAGCAAACTATCTAGACCCCTTCCAGTCAGGCTTCAGACCCGGTTACAGCACAGAAACCGCTTTGGTCGCATTGACCGATGATCTCTGGAGAGCCAGAGATGGAGGACATTCCTCCATCCTGGTCCTCCTTGACCTCTCAGTGGCTTTCGATACCATCGACCATGGTATCCTTCTGCGACGACTGCGGGAGGTGGGAGTGGGAGGCACCGTGTGCGGTGGTTCTCCTCCTACCTCTCGGACAGGTCGCAGTCGGTGTTAGTGGGGGGGCAGAGATCGTCCCCTAGGCCCCTAACTTATGGGGTGCCTCAGGGCTCGGTCTTATCCCCCCTACTATTCAACATCTACATGAAACCGCTGGGAGAGATCATCCGCAGGCACGGGATCAGATACCATCAATATGCGGACGATACTCAATTGTATCTGTCCGCCCCGTGCCAACTCAATGAAGCGGCAGACGTGATGAACCGAGGCCTTGAAGCCGTTATGGACTGGATGAGGGTTAACAAGCTTGTGCTCAACCCAGAAAAGACCGAGTGGCTGTTGTGCTTCCCTCCCAAAGATTCGATCAATATTCCATCACTCAGGCTGGGGGGTCAAATTCTATACCCCTCAGAGAGGGTTCGCAACTTGGGAGTCCTCCTGGATCCACAGCTATCGTTTGACCACCACCTGACGGCTGTGACCAGGGGGGCTTTCGCCCAGGTTCGCCTGGTGCGCCAGTTGCGACCCTACCTGAATCGGGAGGCTCTCACAACAGTCACCCGGGCCCTTGTGACCTCTAGGCTGGAATACTGCAATGTGCTCTACATGGGGCTGCCCTTGAAGAGCATCCGGCGACTTCAGCTAGTACAGAACGCGGCCGCGCGAGTGATTGTGGGTGCACCTCGGTTCACCCACATAACACCTATCCTCCGCGAGCTGCGCTGGCTACCTGTCGATCTCCGGATGCGCTTCAAGGTGCTACTAGTCACCCATAAAGCCCTACATGGTAGTGGATCTGGATACTTGAGAGACCGCCTTCTGCCAATTACCTCCCTGCGACCAATAAGATCACATAGATTAGGCCTCCTCCGTATTCCATCGGCCAGCCAGTGTCGGCTGGCAACCACAAGGAGGAGGGCCTTCTCAGTAGTAGCCCCGACCCTTTGGAACGAGCTCCCCGTGGAGATTCGTACCCTCTCCACCGTCCAGGCCTTCCGCACAGCCCTTAAGAACTGGCTAGCCCGTCAGGCCTGGGGACAAGGATAGTCGCCCCTCCCGAATGATGAATGTATGTTGCTTACTATTTTATTATATGTCTCAATGTCAATGTCTGTATTCCCCCTCCCTGATTTTATGTGAGCCGCCCTGAGTCCCCTCAGGGAAAAGGGCGGCCTACAAATATTAATAAAATCACCAAAAAAAAAATCACCAAAAATCACTAAATGGATGTTAGCCCCTGAAACCATAGAGTTACATACATCTCTACTAAGAAATAGCTGTGGGGGATTTTACCTAGAGGGGTTTGAATCCTTAATTTTAAACTTGAATTCGGTTCTCAGTAACAGAGCACTAGCTCACCCCAAAATGCTAGCTTCAAAAAACAAAAAATGGTTCGATAGAGATTGCGTTCAACTAAAAAAGATATATAATGTGGAATACAAGAAAAGTAAAAGTGCCCCCTCTGAGGAGCACACTTACTACTTAAAGCAGCTGAAAGCACAATATAGGAACCTTCTAAAAGAAAAGAAAAGTGCGGCTCTGAAGGAGTCTTGGCATAGACTAATTATGGCAGTCAGGACAAAAAATACGTCCCTTTTCTGGTACATCACCAGGGGACTGGGAAAACCTCTCCTACCCCCAACAAATCAGGTTCCGATTCATGCCTGGGAAGAGTATTTTAGGGAGCTTTATACAGATCTTGACTATGTAACCAAGGAGAGCCAAGCTAGTTTGGACCACACTCCTCACTGGTCCCCTGTTACACCAAAAGAGATATCCCGGTTGATTGGAGCCCTAAAGGCTAATAAGGTACCCGGAGCTGATAATGTCCTGCCAGAAATAATTAAAACGAACGCCAATTGGTGGGCTCCACTTTTAGCATCACTGTTTACATTTATAGACAAAACAGGCCATATGCCTAGAGATTGGGGAGTAGCAATTATCATACCAATTTATAAAAAAGGGAATAGAAATGACCCAGGCAATTTATAGGCCCATTAGTCTTCTAAGCGTTATTAGTAAACTGTATGCCAAACACCTAAATTATAAACTTCAAGACTGGCTAATTTCAGGGGGGATAATCAAAGACGAACAAGCCGGTTTTAGAGAAGGAAGATCCACGATGGATCATATCTTGGTACTCCACCATTTAGTACAAAAATACATGTATAAAAAAATCCTCTCTTTTTGTGGCCTTCCTGGATTTTAAACAGGTCTTTGATTCAATATCCAGGATCACGCTCTGGGAGAAATTAAAATGCACCACTATCGATAAACACCTCCTCTTCCTCATACAAAAATTGTATGCCAATTCCACCCTGAAAGTGAGGTACAATCCCCAAGGGAGTTTAACCAGCTCAGTAAGGGTACAAAATGGGGTACGGCAGGGATGCATCCTGTCCCCCTCCCTCTTCAACTTCTATATTAATCCCATGATTGATCTCTTACAGGGTTCCATCACAAAACCGCGCTCGACTAAACCGCGCCCGACTAAACCGCGTTGCTGATGTCATCAACAGGGCGACAACAGCGCAGAGACAGAAGCACGCTGTAAACCCTAAACCTAAAATTAACCCCTAACCCTAAACCTAACCCCCCTAAACCTAATCCTAAACCTAACCCTAAACCTAACCCTTAACCTAACCCTAAACCTAACCCTTAACCTAACCCTAAACCTAACCCTTAACCTAACCCTAACCCTAACCCTAACCCTAACCCTTAACCTAACCCTTAACCTAACCCTTACCTTAAGTTGAATCGGCTTGCTTTCAAAGTGCTATTTAAAGCGCCCTTCTTTCTCCGTGCTGGCTGTTGTCACCCTGTTGATGACATCAGCGACGCGGTTTAATCGGGTGCGGTTTAGTCGAGCGCGGTTTTGACGGGTCACGCTCTTACGGAACCCTGATTTCCATCCTCCTAACCTAGCACAATGCAAAGTGCCAATTCTCTTATATGCTGATGATGCCGCTATCATTTCACAAACCCCCATAGGACTGAAGAGAGCAATTAGGGCAACACTCGGCTATTGCAGGCAAAACAAGCTGGTCCTTAACTTCGATAAATCAAAATTTTTAGTTTTTGCTAAAAGACCAAGCCAATACTCCTGGCAAATAGAAGGATATAGTTTGGAACAGGTTAGAACATTTATATACCTTGGTGTGGTTTTCCATTCGCTAGGGACATGGAAGGCACACTTGGATCATACATTGCAAGTAGCCATTAGGTCCTCAAATGCAATCAAACATTTCTTTTATACAGGTGGAGGTCAGTTAGTACCTGCTGCCTTAAAACTTTTTGAGGCTAAAACATTGGCACAAATTCTTTACGGGGCACAAACAGGAATCCTTGCAAAGAGAGACTCGCTAGAAACCATACAAACTAAATTCCTGCGAGCCATCTTAGCCGCACCCAATGGAACTCCAAATGCCCAGTTAAGAATTGAGACAAGCATGCCTCAAATTCAGGTAAGAGCCTGGAAGATGATGACCATTTATTGGCTTAAAATGCATTTCTTTCCAGACGGACTGACCCCACTAGTGTTGACTGACAATTTCCCATCCCCCTGGAAACAGGCAATTGATTACAAGCTGGGCTCTTATGGGCTCTCACCATTATTCTTAATGTCCCTAGGCTTTGAGCAAGCAAAGCAAGTAGTAATTAATAGAGTGAGGGACATGGAGTTCCAAGAAGAATTAAATAGGTTGCCTCTCCACAGTAGGGACAGAATCAAACAGGGTGTGTGGGAATCGGCAAGATATCTAAATGACCTGATCTCCCCAAAACAAAGAATAGCTTTCTTCAGAGCCAGATTTAACATTCTTCCTTCAGCACTCCTCCAGGGCAGGTATAAGAGAACACCTATAGCAGAACGCGTTTGTATATGTGGTAAAGGAGATGTGGAAGATAATTCACGTGTTCTATTACACTGCGAGCTATACAGAGCTTGTAGGTCTGCACATATTCTCCCCTTATTAGAGAGATTGCCAGGGAGGGTAGGCCATTTTTATCTAGGCTTTCTCCTCCAGGACACTAACCCGGTTACCACGTATGCAGTGGCAAAGTTCTGTGCTGCTGCAATGTCCATAAGAAAAAAATTGGCTACAGAAGTATAATACCATCTTGTACCAATTATCTGGACATACCTTTAACAATCTTTGGATCATTATGTTATTATCCACTTTTAATGTCAATACTTTTAAATTATATTTTAATGTAAGTATTTTTTAACATAGTGTAAAAACTAATGTGTATTGCTAGTTTTTGACCGTAATAAAGATTTTACTTACTTACTTATTTTAGCTATCTCTAGAACAGACTCTGATACTTTTGGACTTCTTATCCTTAAATCAGAGTCTACCAAATAAGCATTAACTTTGGTACATAAAATAATGAAGTTTGTAACAACAATATCCTAGAATTAAGAAATAACCAAGCATGGTAGACTGCTTTGAACAGGCCATCCATAATATAGAACATCCATATTATATTCAGTGCTCCCCTTCAAAGGCAACCCAACACTATTATGGTTTATAAAGTGAAGGGGAGACTGACTACTTCAAGCCATACATAAAGCTTCATGCCTAATAGGAGACTTGAATCTGGACTGCACAGTTCCAAAGCATTGTTCACTATTCCTCACAGTCTCTTTAATGGCTGAAGCATGACATTCCCTGTTTCCCCAAAAAGACTTCCCTGGATAATAAGCCCGATCAAACTTTTGAGCACATGCGCTAAAATAAGCCCTTCCCCAAAAATATTGCAACACAGCAGCAGCCATGAAGTGGCCACATTCGCTTCCTCCTGGTCATCAAAAATAATAAGATTTCCCCAAAAATAAGGCCAAGTGCTTATTTTGAAAATAAGAGAAAATAAGACCCTGTTTTATTTTCGGGAAACCTAGTAAAAATGGAAAGGCGATAAAAGAACAAAAAATTCTTGGACCAGAATGGAGTAGGAACCATAGTAAATAGGAAGTCACTATGACATATAAAAGTGTCAGCTGGCTCATCGTCTTCAGATGCCCAGTTTTTATGAAAAAGAATGCTAATTTCTAGTGCCTACAAAAATCAAGATAAGAGGCAAAACATACAGTTATGTCGCTGTGGTTTTCTTTTGCAAGATCTGTTCCTCAGTGTTTTAAAATTTGTTTTTATTTTTTAAAACAGACAAAAGGTTCTGATGAATGGGAAATTGAATTATGCCAGTCCAGGTTATAATGCCCTGGGCATGGTGGGGAGAAGAGGTATCTTAAAAATTTGCAAGACGATAATATTTTATTTCATTTTTCTCTTGTGTGAATCTGTCCCACATTCTTAGAACACAAAGTGCTCAAAATTAGAATTTCTTGTATATTCTAATTCTATTCTAAAGATACTCATTTTTTTCTGTTACACCTAGAAAAGAGACCCTAACAGTGGATTGTTAGGAAGATTACTAGAAAAATTAAGTCAGAATGTATTTATTAAATCTAAATTGCAAGCTGGACAAATTCTGATTCAGCAGGATATTGTGAAGTTGTCAATTTGATAAAATGTGAGATTATCCCAAATAACCTAAAAATCTTTTAGACTGCTGTGTTATATTTCCGCTATGGAACAAAATAGGATGCAGAAACATACATACTATGGAATAAAAATGGATAAATATACTGAAATGCCCCATAAGATGGCACAAATTCAGTGATACATTGCGACCACTGAAAATTTCCTCTGGACAGTAGGGTAGAAAGCACAACTAAAATTTTGATATATGGTATATTTTAAAGTTGTTTGTAATGAATGTTGTGAAGACTATAGCTTTAATAGATTTGTAAGGTATTTTACTGAAGAATTCTAAGCAAAATGTCATATAAAATAGCCACTTGATTCTTCTACAATCCTGAATATTATTTATGAATTTTGAAATACTGGGTGCTGTTTGTTTGAGTCTAAGTTTTTTGCCTGTAATCAAAGCAGAAAATTAAACTCTCACATCCAGTAGTTTACAGACTAACACAACTTAGCTGTTTGTCTGCAGTGGAAATCCACGTGCCACATATGAAACTAACTAAAACAACAAACTACTGTGTTAATGACCACCTACAGAATAAAGAGGAGTGGAAAAAGAGTATTTTTTTTTGATAATCATAGAACTGCTGTTAGACATTAACCTAATTTAGAGCATTTTCTCCTCTACCAGAATTCTTTAATGTGGTTTTTGGATGGAAAAGCATGATGACATTTTTCGCACACAAAAACATTCCTAAATACTTTTTAGAAAACGAACAGACTCAACTAGTCTTCCTAGATCTGATGGACATCCTAGTGCACAATACTTCATAATCAATGGTGTATGGCTTAGGGATAAGATAGGAAAATTGTAATCTAACATTTCTTAGATGACTTTTAAAAAGTTTTTGGTCATTCCAAAATGGCTATATTTTCTGTGGGCCAAATCAAAATAATCACAGGAAACAATTGTTAGATCCACTTAAAAGATATGGGAACCAAATGTCTACAGTTAACTTGCTGCCTTCATTTCAGGATGATTTACTTATAAAAAATATTAGCTCAATTCAGACCATAAACTGTCATTCAAGCAGAGTTTAAAAATTATGAGACTTAAGCAGATTGAATGCATCAGGCATATCCACATGAGATTATTATCCTAACTCCTTCCTACCCTCCCCAGCCATAAACTTTTCTGGTATACAAGATTGCAATCATTATAACACCAGACACTGTGGTCAATTATTTCTGCTGCAGGATTAAAATCTCAGTGCTTGTTTGGTTTATTATATATTATTAACAAATATAAAATACAATGACTACAATAGTTCAGATATATTTAGGCTAAACGTAATGTATTGGTTTGTAACTCAGATTTATTTATTCATTTTGTATGACTGCCCATCTCACCAAGTAATTCTGGTTGGCTTCAAAACCCAAGGGACTGGTTTGGACAAAACTCAGCAGCACTTTTTCATGCAGCTGTTGACAAAAATAGGATTGCCAACATGATCGCCAACGTCCGATGACGGATATGGCACAACAACAACAAGAAAACCCCACACAGTTAAAATAATACAAAACTTAAAATATGTAGTACACAATCATTACAATCCCTAGATTAACAAGGAAATGGGTCTTGGTCGCCTTTAAGGAAAAGGAAAAGTCAGCAGGCATAGGGACATCCTAATTTCTGGAAGGATATGGCTTTTCTGCCATAGCACTCACCTTAATGGGGCATCCATTAAGGTGGGTGCTATGGCAGAAAAGGCATATCTTTTAGGTCCTTGTCCACTGGCATTCCTTAATTGATGGGATCCAAAACATCCTGCCTGACTGAATCAGATGGGTAGAAGCAACTGGGGAGAGACAGTTCCTCCAGTAATCCAGTCCAAATAATATCTGTCCGGGTTGTAATTAAGATATTTGACTAATTGATGTTGTTTTTCTTTTCAGTTCATAACTGGCTTCTTCATCATCAAAGTCCATCTTCACAGGTCATAATGAATCTATTTAATTCTCTAACAATTATGACAATATTACAGTGCTATGTCACATGATCACATATATCAAGGCCACTACGCAGTTTTAATGAAACTGTCTCTCATTTGTTTATTTTTGATTTCTTCCATAATTTAGTCCAAGGCCTATTATTTTGTTTTGAAATCCTGAGATTTTACATCTTCAACCTATTAATAATAATAGTTTGGTCAGAATATTAAACTTAAATAAATATTTTTTACAGATATTCATTGTTGTACTTTTTAGCACTTTATCATCTTAGAAATGCTATTATATATTTGTATTTGAACCTGAATAAAAGTATTATGCAACAATTTAGTAATTTTAGTTTTTCTGGGAACGGATTTTTTAAAAAAATAGAACATTTGTTAAAATGGTACAACTAGCATAAACAGTTAAGTATCTTAAACAGCAATGCTAAGAACAGTTAATAGAAAATAAATTCCAATGAATCAGAAAAGAAAGATTATCAGGAAACTATACCATTAAATTCATAATAAGGAAAAGAGTCATAATGTAGTATGTATAAAATGTAGGTCTTTAATGTTTTACTGATCTTATTTATTCAGTGAATTTGCTATTTAAAGGAAGACTAAAAGGCAGCCATTTTTCTTCTTTACCAAAATATAAGTACCCAAAGTTTCAAATTTTGACAATGATTTTATGTAGAAAATGTAATAATCTGTATTTATGACTAGTGTGAGCCATAAGAAGAGTTGCTAAATAAGATGGACAGGTTTATATATACCAATAAACTGTTTTGGGATTCAATGTACAATTTGAATAAAAATTATTTCATTTAACCTTTCTTGTTTAACCATATTTTATTGAATAAAATCTGATTAGCATTTATGACTAACGCTAAATCACAATCAATGATGGTTTAAAAATCTCAGTGGCTGGATTCACAGTTCATTAAGGCAGATCTAAACAAACCTTATCTACTAAACCAGCCTTATCCTTGTTAGCTCAGTGGCTAGAATACAGTATTGTAGGCTAATTGTGCTCATAATCTGGAGTTCAATCCTGACAAACTCAAGGTTGCCTCAGTCTTCCATCCTTCCGAGATCAGTAAAATGAGAACCCAAATTGTTGGGGGCAATGTACTGACATTGTAAAGCATCCAGAGATTGCTGTAATGCACTATGTGGAACGGTATATAAATCTAAGGGCTATTGCTATTGCTAAAAATGTCCCTTTATGACATTTCTGACCCTTTTCTTTTATAGACTCAAGCCAAAGTAGATGCTTCTGATTAAAAAACAGCATTGCTCTCTCTTAGATTAATGTAAACTATGATTGTCATGCATTTCTTTCTTACAACTGTGTTATGATTCCTTCCAGCCCTTGATAAGGACACAGGATGCTGCCCTGACAACAATCTCATATTGGTAAAAAAAAAAAACCTGACAAATAGTGAAGATTTTATAATTGTTATGGACAGAACAGAACTACTGGTAATCTTGATTTTTTAAGCAGAGTTCTAGAATTTTTTCAAAAGAGTTTTAAAACCTACTTTCAAAAAACAGAACTAATTTCAAAAGTGTTTAACCTGTTTATGAAAAGTAGCCTATGTGAGAGCTAGCGAGTCTATGGAAAGAATCAGCTAGGCATTATGTGGGCAGATGCTGCTGAACATCTATCCCATCTTTCATGCAGCTGAAGCCAAAATGGCCATAGAGGGCAGAGGAGAAGGATAATGCTCATAGCATCCTAAAGGGGCCAACAGGTTTGCAGTGCTGGGCAGATGGATAAGGTATCCATATGTTTAAATACAACTTTTTTTTAAAAAAAATACACTTACGACAGTCTTTCTATGAATATTCTAAACAGGATATTCAAAGCTTTATGAGAAGTAAGTGATCCAGAAAAATTTCCAGCCATGGAAATTGAATTCTGCACATTCCAGTCTTTTTCCAGGAACGTCTTCCAAATTAATACAATATGCAAAAATGCAAGGCCACCCTTAGGTTCACAATATGTAGGAAAGCTTATGAATATAGTAAAAGCATGACTTTGAACTAATGTTAACTGTTGTCAACTTGAGCCATCTGCATGTGTATTTCAAAGTCTTTTTTGTCTCCTGACCACAAGCATCACAGTTGGATTTAATACTATTGTTATAGCCAGCATTTTTTAACCATGATGCCATTTTCTTCCCCACATATTATATAAATTAAATAATTTAAGCATAATTAAGGCTAATAATAATAACAATATAATATGTTTTATTCACATATATTACTAATACACAAAAAATATGGTGATGGACATTTTATTTACCAAGATGTGGAAAACCCTCTCAGGAAAATATATTAATTTATTAACTATATTTATTTATTTATTTAATAGATTTATAGGCCGCCCAATCCCGGAGGACTCCGGGCGGCTTACAAAGTGAAAAGAAAAATAATAATAAAAAATAAGGAAACAATTTAAAACATCACCCATACACCCAATCTGATTGGGGCTGGACCTCAACAGTGAGGTCAACAGCCCCAGGCCTGCCAGAATAGCCAGATTTTAACAGCTTTTCGGAAGGCCATGAGAGTGGGCAAGGTCCGGATCTCTGGCGGTAGTTCATTCCAAAGGGCCAGAGCAGCCACAGAGAAGGCCCTCCTCCAGGGAGCCATCAGCCGACACTGTCTGGCTGACGGCATCTGAAGGAGGCCCACTCTGTGGGATCTCACCGGCCGTTGGGAGGTATGTGGCAGTAGGCGGTCTCGCAGGTATCCTGGTCCTAAGCCATGTAGGGCTTTAAAGGTAATAACCAGCACCTTGAATTGCATCCGTAGACCAATAGGAAGCCAGTGCAGCTTGCGGAGGATAGGTGTAACATGGGTGTATCTTGGTACACCCAATATCGCTCACGCGGCTGCATTCTGGACTAGTTGCAGTCTCCGAACGCTTTTCAGGGGCAGCCCCATGTAGAGTGCATTACAGTAGTCCAGTCTTGAGGTGACAAGGGCGTGAGTGACCGTTTGAAGTGCCTCCCGATCCAAATAGGGCCGCAACTGATGCACCAGGTGAACCTGGGCAAAGGTCCCCCTGGTCACAGCCAACAGATGGTGTTCCAATGTCAGCTGTGGATCCAGGAGGACCCCCAAGTTGCGGGCCCTCTCTGAGGGGTGTAAATTCTCACCCCTCAGGATTATGGATGGACTATCTGGACTGTCCTTTGGGGGCAGCATCCACAGCCACTCAGTCTTGTCAGGATTGAGTGCAAGTCTGTTCACTCCCATCCAGGTCCTGACAGCTTCCAGGCATCGGCACATCACGTCCGCCACTACACTGAGCTGGCATGGGGTGGAGAGATACAGTTGCGTATCATCCGCATATTGATGGTATTTAACCCCATGCTGTCGAATGATCTCACCCAGCAGCTTCATGTAGATGTTAAATAGGAGGGGGGACAGGACCGAGCCCTGCGGCACACCACATTTAAGGGGCCTAGGGGTTGACCTTTGCCCCCCAACCAACACCGACTGTGACCTGTCTGAGAGGTAAGAGGAGAACCACCATAAAACGGTGCCTCCCACTCCCACCTCTTCCAGCCGTCGCAGAAGGATATCATGGTCGATGGTATAGAAGGCCGCTGAGAGGTCAAGGAGCACTAGGATAGAGGAGTGTCCCCTATCCCTGGCCTGCCAGAGATCATCGGTCAGTGCGACCAAAGCAGTTTCAGTGCTGTACCCAGGCCTGAAACCAGACTGAAAGGAATCTAGGTAATCTGCTTCATTCAAGGACTGACGGAGTTGAAGCGCCACCACCTTCTCGACAACCTTCCCCAAAAAAGGTTGGAGACAGGACGGTAGTTGTTAAGAATAGCTGGGTCCAGAGAAGGCTTCTTGAGGAGGGGTCTTACCACCGCTTCCTTCAAAGGTTGCGGGAAAGATCCTTCCTGTAAAGACGCTTTCGTAATCATCTGGAGTCAGCCTTGTGTTACCTCCCTGCTGGTTGAGACCAGCCAGGAGGGGCACGGGTCCAGTAAACAGGTGGAGGCACTCATCGCTCCCATGGCCTTGTCTACTTCCTCAGGAGTGACAGGCTCGAACTCATTCCAAGTAATCTGATCAAGAGTTTCCCTCGGCATCTCCATTGGTACTGCCCAAGTGGAGTCCAGGTCTGCCCGAATCTGAGTGATAACTATAATGAACAAATCCATGCAAATCACTTCATTCTTATGATAAAATGTGATGAATTAACCAGCATTAAGATGCACATTCTATTTTTTCTCAACCCACAAGATCACAATCTTGAGTATTCCTCAAGTATATACCACAAGTCTTGTCTGCCTATTATCCTAAGGGTATGGTTCCTATACACCTCCTTGTTGTTGAATTACAGTTTCAAAAGCCAAGTCACGACCTGTCTAATGAGCTATTTCTTTTCTTAATTTAAGTGCTTGTTATTAGTGGAATAAATTCAGCAGGATATACTGTAAATTCTGAAATTAGGATCTAATTTGGACCAAGACAAAGACTTGCTTATTTTTAAGCTTAATCCTCTATCTACAAAATAGTTCTCTTCTTTCCTGACCTTTAGATGCTCATGCATGTACGTGCACACATGTACACACATACATCCACACACTATGCATGTATGAATTACTTGATCAAAGAGCACAAAGAAATATTTTAAAACATGAACTACAAACATATGACAGTAAACTCTGAAGTGCTAAAAATAAGAGATAGTTAAGTGAGTCAAAACACTTCAAAATACTCCATCGTATTGTAAATCGATCCATGCTTCAAAGCATTTCTCTGCCTCAAAAGCTTCAGCTACTTTGATAATATCTTGGGAGAAAATTGCATTTTGGGAGAAAATGTTTTTACTATCTTCTGATTAAAATTGTACAGAACAATCACAGAACAGAAAGGTATAACTCAACTTCACTTGGCAGGCACTCAGTTAGGCCGCATGGCTGTTTTCAGGGAAAAGTACTAATAATTGATTATCATTCTGACTATTTTGTTGAAGGGTCAATAACCTCTGAAATGAAGAGTATGGTTTAATCTTTTAAAATGTATCCATGTCTATTATTATTTCATTTAAAGAATTAGTATCTCATTTTTCTAGCAACTTATGATATTTAACAGTCATATATTTATTATATATTTAGCAATCATTGTGACAGACTATGTGGAGAAAACCTTTTTTTAATGCCAGGAATATTTCAATATTAGATAAGAGGTTGAATTAGAAAAAAAACTTTGGTTACAAAGAAGACAACAGTCCAAACTCCAGATTTTATAAATCAATATACTTGCATGCATGATTTATGCCTTTGGTACTATTTCTTCTGTATGTTTGGAGTAATGAGTAGTAACCTTCTAGATTATTTCAATGCAAATCATTTCCTTACTTTTGAGCCTTCCTTTGGGGTCAATTGTGGTCCTAAGTCGAGGACTATCTGTATTATCTTTTAAACTTGTGTGAATAAGTACTAATTGATTTGGATATTTGAGATTTCAGGAGTGATTCCAAATTTGAGGGCAAACCAATTCAGTTCAAATCCCTCCAGATTGTTAGAACTGATTTTTTTAAAAATGTTTTAAATGATCCATAGCTTATAACAGACATTCACAGATGTTTCGTATTTTGACAAAAATCAGGTGAAAACAACAAAATGATAGAATTTGGTAGATGTTAAATCGGGTGATTGGAGGCACATTCAGGCTTCAGAGTAACAAACAGCTCTTTATTAGTGGGTGTCCTTCAGTGAGGTCAGATGGACCTGTTGACTGGACCAAAACATCGGCAGGCTGTGCATGGAGAAAAGTCTCTGTAGTGCCTTGATGACCGCTTCTGCCATGGTAGAGGTCATGAGGACTACTTCTAGCCATTTCGAATAGGCGTCCACAACTACCATAAAGGTCTGGCCATGAACAGGGCCAGCAAAATCTATGTGCACCCTAGACCATGGTGCTTGAGGTCACTCTCACTCCTTAGCGGGCGCCTCTGGGGGAGCTGGTCTGGACTCCTGGCATGGTAGCCACCCATTTTTCTATCTCTCTGTCCATGTTAGGACACCACATGTAACTTCTGGCCAAAGATTTCATCCTGACAATTCCAGGATGCCCTACGTGCAATGCCTCTAATACTGCAATGTGCAGTTTGGGTGGAGCAATGATCTGGTCCCCCCACAGTAGACAACCATTTATTACTGACAGTTCATCACGTTTGCAGTAAAACATTTTAAATTCAGACCCCACAGGCCCTTTGGGCTACCCCCTCCACACCGAGTTCAAAACCTGTCGGAATGTAGAGTCTTTTGCTGAGTGGCGGGCAACGTCACAAGACGAGACAGGACCAGCCTCAAGACAGTCAATGAGGAGGACTGGCATCTTGGGGGTAGGGTCTGCAAGCAGTCCAGGCAATGGGCATTGACTCAAGGCATAGGCATGCCCCAAGGTAGAGCCCAGTCGATGGACAAGGCGATAACTGTAGGTCGCGAGAAAGATTCTCCATCTGGTCATTCGTGGCAACAAAGAAGCAGGGGTAGGCTGGTCCCCAGTGAGCAAGCCCAGCAATGGTTTGTGGTCCATGATAGGTTCAAAGTTACGGCTGTAGATGTTCTTGTGGAACCGTTTAACGCCGGCGACTGCAGCCAGAGCCTCATGGTCCAGTTGGCTGTAGTTCCGCTCGGCAGCAGACAATGTTCGTGAGTAGTAGGCAAAGGGCGCCTCGGTTCCATTTGGCATGCGGTGGCTGAGGACAGCCCCAATGCCAAAAGGGGAAGCATTGCATGTTAGGACAAGTGGCAGGGTCTGGCTATATTGGACCAAAAACGTGTCCGGTGACAGCATTTTTTTCACCGTGGCAAATGTGGTTGCTTCAGCTCTGCCCCAGAACCACTTGGCATGTTTGTTGAGAAGCCCATGCAAAGGTTCAGCAGCCGTGGCTTTCTAGACCGGTGCCGAAGATGTCCTCGAACTCCTTAAGGAATTCCTCAGTGCTTCCGTCTCATATGGTGCTGATTCACTTCTAGGCCCAGGGCTTTGAACCAGTCAAGCCCCAGGAGGCTCTGTAGGTCTCCGTTGACTACTGTCACTGGTAGCTGGCCACAGAAGGTATTGAACCTCACGTGGAAGGTTCCCTGGCCCACAATGGGGACTCAGTTCCCCTGGTAGTCACGAAGGCGGATGTCTGGAACCCGCAGTTGATGCTTTTTAAGGCTAGGGATAGTCTGTTTGTGTGCTGCCCAAGACATTATGGTCAAAGATGACCCCATGTCAATCTCCATATTACATGGAGAGTCCTCAATGAGGACTGTGATTTTCAGCTTTTTTGGCCAGTTCATGCAGACTTGGCCTATGGAGGTGTGGTAGATGACTCTGGTGTTGCCTTCTGTTTGCCATGGTGGCAGCTGCCATGCCCCTTGGTTGGGCCTCTGCTGGTGGTTAGGTATGCTTATGGGCTTCCAGGTTGTAGTGGGGCGATCGTTTTTGCAGACCTTGGAGATGTGCCCCTTGCATTCGCAGCATTGACAGATGACATCGTGGAAACTGCAATGTGTTCTGAGGTGGTTTCCTCTGCAGCTGGCGCAAGGTGGGAAATGCAGTTCAAAATTTCACGCTGGCTTGGTGCAATCACTGCGCATGCAGTAGTCATCTTCGTTCTCCGAGCCTTCAGTCTCTGTGGCCTCGTGATGCACACCTGAACTCTTCCATGTGCTCTTTGGACTATTTTGGCACTGCAGGGTTTCCGTAGATTTAATTGAAGACTCCGTAGCCCTGGCTTCATCTAGGGCAATTTGGACTGTGAGATTAGTCTTTGCTAATAACCTCCTCTGCAGGCCAATATCCCTAACACCACATATGATGCGGTCAAATAGTAGTTCATCAAGGTCTCCAAATTCGCAGTATGCTGCGGCCTTTCTGAGTGCTGCAACATATTCATTGATGGATTCCCCTTCTTTTTGGTTACGGATGTTGAATTTGTGCCTCTGGACATATTTAGACAGTCTGGGAGCGTAGTGTGTCCTCAGTGTTTGTTGTAGAACCAACCAAGTGACCGATTGGAGTGGCGTTGGTTCGGACAAATCCTTCGCCATCTCGAATACCTCTGGTCCGCAGTAGCTCAGGAACATATTCTTTTTCCGGCCTTCAGAAAGGCCCATGAGGTTGTTGGCTTTGAGGAAGCAATCAAACCTCATCATGTAGGATTCCCAGTGTTCGGTGGCTGGGTTTTACAGAGTTGGTAGGGTGTGCATTGTCATCTTATGTTCTTGAGCGCATTTGAATTTGCTGCTCAAAGATGGCTGCTGAATTCCACTCTGAGCTCCGGCCTGGATTTACTTGCTGGATTGTTGTGCTCTTTCTGTCTGCCTAGTTGCCTTCCAATCCTACCTTCGTCGCCAGTGTTAAATTGGGTGATTGAAGGCACACTCAGGCTTCAGAGCAACAAACTGCTCTTTATTAGTACAAGTCAACTATGAACAATCCAGCGAAGGTTCAGTCTGACAGCAGCCCTTTTATAGGGAGCTGTCAGACCCTTTGACCAATCAGATTGAATCTCTGTTCCTGCCGGATCAGAGGACCTTGGTGGTAACCATTACCAATGTTTCTGGTATCTAACAGTAGATCTTTCTAGGATCCTTAAAGCAAGTTTCAACTGCTTGTATTCAATAGTTTCAGCATAATAAAATCTTGAAATACTCTTCCTATAGCTCTTTAAAAAGTAAAGAAGACCCTGTTATGGCTTGCTGGGATGCTGGATAGGCAGAATATTTAATGAAGTGATAAAAGATACTAGCTTGTCATGTATCACACAGATTATCCTGTCCAACTCTCCACCCTGCTTCATATATTTCTTGTAAAGACTTAAGAGTTTCAATATGTTGTCTAAAGCAATTCCATTTAATGTGTGAAACACTTTAAAAGGAATCTGATCCATTGTGATGAGTAAATAATACTTTTTAAGAACTACATGGAAATTTTGCCCAGGTAATAACACACATGGAATTAAAGAAAATTTACTTTTTCTATTGAAAATGTGACTCCGAACCATCTTGGATAGTAATACCAACAAAATGGCGCCCCAACCCATTCTAGGCCACAGACTACTGGCCCATATTATGGCCTAACCACAATATTTTCTGCTATTAGTAAGCAGAGTTCCAATGAATCAGTGGCAAATTTTAACACACTGTACGATTGCACTTCCTGTTAATACCCAGATGTTATGCATGAAATGTCTATAACTGGCTAAAGTAATGTGAAGCTTGAAGGGTTGTCTTAACTGAAAAGATTATATTTTGCTAAATGGGCTAAACAAGTGGTATAAATAGCTGTGTGTGTGTATGTGTGTTTACTTCATTAAAAGAGGATGTTTAAATATGGCATGATGTATATTTTGCAGACCCACATACTGAAGTGATTTCTCTTCCCAATCTTTTTGCATGCTGAGAGTCTTCCGTTTCTTGACTGTTCAGAAAACAATCTGTAATGAATCTGTCAGAAGTTCTGAACAGAGGAAGTCAATGACAATTCCTGAATAGTAAACTTGCTACTGAATGAATGCATGACCATCCAGGAATACTCAAGATTTTGTTCACTTCATATTTTAAAGCAAACCAGAACACAGAGAGGAACAATTTTCTGAATATGATATCAGAGTTTTCCACTTAAAAAGTAACAAAATAAATAGGAATTACATATTTTAGAAGGAATAAATGTTCAAATGTACTTTTTGATTTTTTTGAATTTTTAAATCTTTTTCATGAACTGGAGGAGGAGGAAGAGGGTGAGGAAGAGGAGTTGAAGGTAAAATTTCAGCCGATTCAAACATATAGATAAAATTGTACAATCTGACATAAATCAGAAAGAAACCTATGTACCCTTAATTTTGATAGATGGATGACTCTTTTAATAATTAAGATTTGATATTCTTAGAACATATATTCCATATATGCTTATTCTTTGGACATATATTTCATATGATTCCATATGAACTCTAACAGTGGTTAGAGTGCACTACTGCAGACTATTTCAGCTGACTGCTAGCTGCAGTTCGGCAGTTCAAATCTCACCGGCTCAAGGTTGACTCAGCCTTCCATCCTTCCGAGATGGGTAAAATGAGGACCCAGATTGTAGGGGGGAAATATGCTGACTCTTTAAACTGCTTAGAGAGGGTTGTAAAAGTACTATGAAGCGGTATATAAGTCTAAATGCTATTGTCATTAGCTCTCATATCAAGGACTGCTATTGTTAGGCTTCTATCAAAGGACATATTTCACCAGGAGAGTCCACTATTCATTGTCAGAATATCCTTATTCTAGCTGTAGCAACCTAATCATGTGTCTATGTAATTCCGCACTGGTGAGAATATCACACTCATAAAGCAATGGAAATTTTAACACTACCATAATGGAAGACACCTCATATGTTCATAGTGACCAATTTGGTATGGAAAACTATACATCTATTAGCTTGCATCTGTTATTATAAGCAAATCATAATATAGACTTTGTTGTGGCTCGTCAGGAGCCTTTGGAGCTGCTATCAGACTCTGACAGCGAAGGGCCCTATGAGTCAGGCCTGGAGGAGGTGGAGGGCCCTGGACAGGGTTCTGACTCCGAGCAGGGCTCAGAGAGACTAGTTGGTCCCCAGGTAATGACCTAGCCTTGGATCAGTGAGAGAGGCTGACACTGAAACCTCCTGTGAGTTGTTTCGGGATACACACAGGAGAAGGGCTGACCAACGTAAGGAGCAATGGAGAACTCACAGGAGATGATAACAAGCAGCTGTGGCTTGTTAGGATCTCCTCCTGTGGATAAAAGACTGATGGTACCACACCCTGGTTGTAGAAGTCAACGTTCCGTTACGTTTCTGTTCTAGTCAAGCTCTCCGTTTGTGTGCAACCATCGAGAAAAAGCACTTGGATAAGTGACTTGATTTATATAATCCTGTTTTGTAGTAGTTTATGGGTGAGGACTTTTGCCAGAGCATTTATCTGTGTTTATTTTGGGCTCGCAGCCAGCAAGAGCCGGGACTGATAAAAACATTCCTTTGCACGTTCTGTTTGGCTTTAGTTTCTGAACGGACAAGGTGGGGGTCAGAACAAGTCTTCAGTGAAGCCTATGAAATAATTATGCAAAGGTATCAGTCATAGTTAGTTATTCACCTTTTTAACGGTTTAAGAAATCAATTAAATTTTCATATGTGTATGATAGTAACTTTGAAGAATTAAAAACATTACTTTTAAGTTTCTATTGTTTTTAAAAGATACATTTCCTTTTATGAAATAATAAAGAAAAAATGTAGAGAATGCTATACTTTTCTAAAATAAGCAGTTTCTTATTCATGCAGTTTTAATATGAGAAATTACTTAAATGAATATATTAAAATATGTTCCACAATCAATCAGAATGCTTTTAAGAGTTTCTACTTAATCAGTATAAGTTATCAAAGCTGGAACTCTACTTTTGATTGTGCCCAGGAGAGTTAGAATTAATTTTTATAAATTGAAAATAATTACAGCATAGGCTGCAATAATTTTAAACTATGCAAAGATCCATGTATGTTCTATTCTAAGAATAAAATGAAGAACCTGATAAAATGTTCAAAGCTATATTTTATTTATTTATTTATTACATTTATTTGCCACCCATATTTCTACAAACTGACTCTGGATGGCTTACAAGGCTAATTTCAAAGTAAAGGTTCTGTATTTCAAGATTTTAAAATTAATGTCAAAGATACTTATTATAAGTATGATTTAACATCAGATTCATGCTACATTAGAACAGTAAAGACAAACATAACTTAAGTGAAGGAAACATTAAGTATTAAATAACCATAAAATAAAATAATAAAACAAAATAATAAATAAAATAAAATAAAATAATAAGGAGTAACCACTAAACTAATTGGGAGTCTGCTATTGCAACACATCCGATGAAGCAGTTTAAAATGAGTATAAAAAGATGAGTAAGTGTGATCCAGTCTATTCAGAATACACAAAATTCATTCTAGAAGTCCTTTTGAACTGCTCCAAATACTCTGATTCTATGTCACCATTCTCTCACTACCTGTGTGATTCAGAGTTTGCACAGCATATTTTATTGTTTCACCTTGAATAATAATCTAGCCATTGAGTTGTGATGTTTTGCTAACACCGGAATGAAAACCGGGGATTCATTGAAGATTTAGTGTAAGTTGAATTCATATGCAGCCCCATTAAAAACTCCCTTTTTATGACTCTGTAATCCCATAGAATTTTGGAAAAACAGAAATCTTACATGTCTGTAGAGGTAGATCTCTCCAAACTTTGGAACGTCATATAAATGAGGTAGATAATATCTCTCTTCAGTAGATCAAATATTTTCTTTTTCTTGTTTCTCTCTTCACTGGGACACAAAAAGTCCCTGCAGGAATGTTTGATGATTGGCAGGCAACTCTTGTAAGTCATAGATCACCACAAACATCTTCATCACAATATTTTTAGGATTAAGTAAGGTCACTTGCATTGTTCTTCAAGGAGGTACCTGCTTTATTTATTTATTTATTTATTTATTATTTATTAATTAGACTTATATACCGCTTCATAGGGCTTTCAGCCCTCTCTAAGCGGTTTACAGATTTTTAGCAAATTGAGTCAGCAAATTGCCCCCACAGTCTGGGTCCTCATTTCACCCACCTCGGAAGGATGGAAGGCTGAGTCAACCTTGAGCCGGTGAGATTAGAACCGCTGAACTGCAGATAACAGTCAGCTGAAGTGGCCTGCAGTACTGCACCCTAACCCCTGCGCCACCTCAACTCTTTTGATAACCCCTTTTACCAAGGGACTCAAAAGCAATTACACCCATACAGGGAGAGGGTGCATTGTTCTCAGAAAGTTCAACAGTATAAGTATAATCTTTATTGTCATTGTACTTAAATACAACAAAATTGGTTCAACAGGAAGAGTATGTGAGTTGAACAGAAAAGTCCACTTCCACCCATTTCAGCTGTGAAGCAGTCTACGATACCCAGTGGATATAAATGATAATTCAGTATATATTTTTGTATGATTGATTTGACACTACTCCCACTCCTTACTGAAAAAAAACTGAAGAAGACAAGTGTTACTAAAAAGGAAATTTAAAATGTGGCCAGATTTACAAATTAATGATTCAATCACATGATTGAAATAAGGCAAATATAGAATGGAGAGAAGATTTCTTATGGCCATGCCTAAGCACTGTGCATCCCCAGATATTTTGCTATCAGACCAACATGTATACAAATGAGTGTCTTTTTTCAGTGTCTCTATGTTATGCCACTAAAAGGTCCAGGTCAGTAAGTTATTAGATGTTAAATTGTATGTCAAGTTTTTGTTATTCTTAACAAAACAAACAAAAAAGGCTGAGCTGATTTCATACTATCTATAGCAATATTTTCTCGGACAGCTTAGTGATTGGAAAAATCAGCAAGCAGACTCTCTGTGTTTCATTTTAATCTTTTCCAGTGGTTTCTTCCATGTTTGTCTAATCATTTATTATTATTTCATTTGTACAATGGTAGACACTCACAAGACTTGTGCTTAAAATGGCAGGCTTTCAGACAAGATCTTCCAGCCTAAATGTTGAGGCTATTCCTATATAAATAGTCAAAATAAACCTCTGAATAGGCTTGTGAAGTTCTTCAGGAATTTGCATGTGACTATTTTTCATAAGCCTTCCAAGAGTAGGTGAAACTAAACGTATTGACTAGTATAGTTTTTTTAATGGAGAAATAAGTAGAACTAGAGTTAAATGAGACTCTGAAGTTGAAGTTTATATTCCCTAAAAGAAAAGAATTAAGTAACAAAGAGTAGACAAATAACATTAAGTTTTTCTGAAGCCTTGTATCCTCATTTACTCCTGAAGATTATCTGTTCCTTAGGAGCATCCTACTTTTTATTTTATTTTTAGTCTTCATATTACTGTATTGACAATATGTTCTTCAGTGCCACCTTTTGACTTTTACCTTTTTACTTACTTCCTTTTTATTCTTCTCATTTGGACATTTTCATCTTTTTGAAACATCCCCCTCATCTTTCCTTCTCTTGTACTTTTTAATAAATTCCTTAATATTGGCCTGGTTCATACATCCTGCTAAGCTATTATGTACTTTGGCTTAGCATATTGCGTGAAATCAAATATTGTGGTTTATAACTTAGTCCATTGTAAATCTAGCCAAATGAGATGATTCAACGATAATTATACATAATTTAATATGATGTATGAACCATTGCACTGCTTGTTACCTGTGTCAATAATGTCTTAAATCTGCCATTTTTCCCCAGAATTATGGCATAACTTTTTTGCTGAGCTTCTACTGTGGTTATAGCTAACAATACTAAAAAAAAAAAAAGTGACCTTTTTTACTTGCCCAAGTTTCCGTTCTGAAATCAAATATGCCTTTGTTAGGCTTTCATAGCAATTTTTCATCTACATATGAATTAAATTGGAGAGCATTGTGCTTATTGTTTTCAAGTTGCTCAAGAAGACAAATATCTTGAACTATGTTTTGGGCATTTCTTATGATTAACTAGGCATATGACTGCTGGAATAAAGAAATAAATACATTAAGGGCTGATTTTTTAAAATATAAAGTCCAGCTGAATATTTTTTTAAAAAGCCAGCAATTATTATGCACTATACATTGGATTTTAAGAAGGACTATATTTTATGAGCAAAAGTACAGAAAATTGTAACAGCTTTGCGAAAGTAAAATATGAGGTGAAGCGTTAGACAAAATGTTACTAGAAGTCAAGTTGAGCAAATATACAACCTTTACCCTTCAAAATGGATCCTGTGAATGGCTGCTTTTTGCCTTTTCCAAAGTACCCCCGCCAAAGAAAAAGGGGGGGTTAATGTTGATCCATTATAAAATATTCAAATTACTGTAGGTTGATGCCTTTATTTGGAACTCAGAGGACCTTATAAATTAAACAAATATAAACATGAAAGTGTATGTTACTCAGAGAAGTAACCAATAGGCCATAACTTCTCTTTTATCTTCTGATAATAGTCAGGTTAAAAAGACAATGCTCCAAAAGCTAAATGACATTAAATATCAAACTGAAGTTGGTATCTTTTCTCTGTGAAAATAAATGGTGATAGTAAATAAGTCCAGGAGACCTACAAGTTATCTACTCACATTGGCTTTCTTCTGGCTGAAAAACAAATGTTTTAAGAGAGGGACAAAGTGCTACACCTGATGTTAGGACAGGCCAGATTTGCCATGTGATTCAGGGAAATCAAATCAATCCAGCATATATTCTATAAGGACTTTCATAATTTCTATGATGGACCTCCACAAGGAGAATATATTATCCTTATTGCAGCCTTTCCAGGAAAGAGAGATGCATGTAATGCCAACCTTCTTTCAGATTCTAACCATGTTCTTATCAGTATAGGTGGTCCTGGTGAAAACAAGTCAACAACTGAAGTCAGAGTGACCAATTCTACAGCCCAAATGTTATGTCATTTATTGTTTTAGGTATAGGTGATGTTTGATTGTAAGACTTGTTCATAGAATTGATGTTTGGGAGATTCATAAACAAAATCACTTTGAATTACACAAAAATATAGGATATAATATAATAATAACCATTCTAATGCAGATTTCTAATCATTTTTGGGTGTATTTTTGAAGCTGAATGCAACACATTCTTAATTCTTGGAAAAATGCATAAAAGCCACAGAAGATCAAGAGAAAATTTTATTTTCCTGATGCCTTTCTTCAGATTTCAAACCTGTTAATTCAGGCCCTTTCCATTGTTAAAAATGGTTTAATTAATCCCTGAAATAAAAAAAAATATTTTTAAACATTCAGTCTGAAAGTTCATTTCAATTGAAAACAGCCTTATTTCTTAATTTTTTTACTGATTAAATTTCAAGGCAGCTTTCATATAGTCAAAAGTTGCAGACCACCCTGGTGAATTGCAGCTGATTGATGCAGGGTCGCAGGGTGTTTCTGCTGGCATCAAGGCTGTAATGGATCAGTATAATTCAGCTTTTATCTAACATGAAAACCCTCTATGAGAATACTGTGTGGTCCACTATGGGTGTTTTATGGATCTAAAAATAGTATTGGGAAAAACTTCACCACCTGTGAAAGATGCAAAATTTCTGGAAGCCAATCCACCTTCTCAAAACTAGATAGATCTCTAAATTCTTATTCTGCCTTAAAGAAGTTCAGATCATTCTCACTGCTATTCTAAGAAGCCTTTCCATGAAGTAACTTAGAATCCACCACTTCATGACATAAAATCTCTAATATGAGGTGCCACATTTCCTTTCATCCTAATTGGTGCTTTGCCAGCATCATTACATAGTGTTATTGCCTCATTGTGTATTATAGGCCAGAAAGGTTTTCTGGTAGCAGGTTGTTCAAGACACAAGTAATGAAATTTCAAATCCTAGAATCCCCCATAAAACATTATTACAGAGCTGATGAGGTTTTTAGATGCATACACATTGATAATATGGGCATACATACACTTTGACTTGTTCCAAATAATCTAGATCAGGTGTGACAAACTTGTGGCAAGTAAGCTGGATGCATCATGCGCTGGCCACATCCACCCCGGTCAGAGATGTGTTCCTGCCAGTTCTAAGCTCTTCTATAGAAGCGGTTCCACAAATCTACAGTGCCGTTTAGAACTGGTTCCAGCTCCCTCCCCCCGCTCGTCTGCACATCACCAAGATGAAGAGTGAGAGGAGGAATTCTGGGAGTTGAAGTCCATGAGTCTTAAAGCTGTCAAGTTTGAACACCCCTGTTTTTTTTTCTAAAGGGTTAGGGATGCAAGGGTCTTGTAACTTGACAGCTTTAAGACTTGCGTGCTTCAAACGCCAGAGTTTCTGAGCCAACATTTTGGTTGCTAAGTGCCAAGCCACTCCCACTCGGTCACATGGCCGGCAAGCTACTCCCACCTGATCACATGGCCAACAAGCCACTCCCACCTGGTCACATGGCCAGCAAGCCACTCCCACAAAGCAAGCCACACCTACATAAGAGGTTCTAAAACTTTTTGAAACCCACCACTGACCCCGGTTTAGCAAAGGGGGGAGGCACAATTTGTCACATGACAACATAAGTTTCACACCCCTGATGTAGATACTTTAGACATAAAGACTTTGTCCAAACATAGTAGTCATGACAAGAATTAATTTCTTTTTAACAAACCAGATAAAACCTTTATTCCCCTGACAAGGTGCTAATGACACCAGGTCAATGGTGGGTTCCTACCAGTTCGGACCAGTTTGGCCAAACCGGTAGTAGCTTGGGGGCCTGGGTTGCTGGAACCAGCTGTGACCCAGGCCTGCCATGCCCCTGAACCGGTTCTTCCTGGTCGCGCCGTAGATGTCGCCATCTTGTTTTTTGCTCTTGCACATGTGCAGAGCAATTTTAGTTGTTCTGAGCATGCATGCACAGAGCACATCAAGCGTGCGGGCCTGGCATGTCCCTGAGTGAACCAGCAATAGTCTCTGCCGGAACCCACCCCAGCACCAGGTAAATATAACTACAGTACAGACCAAAGATGTGTTGGAAGAAATGTCATTCTGGGTTCAGTTCCAAGTGGGGAAAAAGACACTGGAAACATGGAGGCTGCTTCATAAGTTGCAATAATCTTAATCATAATGGTGGACAGGACCACATGGTTTGAGGTCCTGAGGAAAAAGGTGATTACATGCTTCAAGATGTTGCATGAAGAAGAAAAAAGAGAGTGAGATGTTGAAAGTCCCTGTTTTTATGCCCTCTCTGGCCTTTGATCTTGATCTTGTATTCTGATTTGTTGTCAGATTCCCATGGGGCCATGCAGGGGCAACTCTGTAGGCTGTGCTTTGTCCAAGTTTAGTTGAGCATTGCTTCTTCCCAGGGCCCCTGTGGTGAGATGGGTACAGGGCTAATACTATCATGCCTTAATCCCATCACCCTGAAGCTGAAGGGGGCGATATTTGTTATGTAGAATAGACAGGCTCAGGCATTTTAATGGCCCATTGACAAAGATGGAGGTTATTAAGAGTGAGTCTGTTTCCTACCTAAAAACATGTTTCTCCATTTTGTATCCAGGGAAATATAATATTCTGCCTTTTCAATACCCTGTTTCCCTGAAAATAAGGCATCCCTGTATAATAAGCCCAATTGTGCTTTTGAGTGCATGCGCTAAAATAAGCCCTCCGCCCCACCAAATAAACCCTCCCCAAAAATATTGCAACACAGCAGCAGCTATGAGGTGACCATGCTTGCCACCTCCTTCACCTCAAAAATAATAAGACCTCCCTGAAAATAAGGCCAAATGCTTATTTGGGGGGGGTCAAAAGAAAATAAGACCCTGTCTTATTTTCAGGAAAACACAGTGTTTCCCAGGATATTTCATTTTTCTAGGAGAGGGGTGGATGTAAACTTCCTACATGTAAAGCAATTCTAACACAAAATGTCTAGAAAAATAGATTTTATCTCAGAGCAGTTCTTGAGATGAATATCTATCCCTAAAATGCTTAAGTATATCCATCCTTTAAAAAAAATATTGAATTGCATTTATTTTAATGTGTCCAAACACTTTATATAACACATTTCTTCATATCTTCCTATAACGATCATTTATTGAAGCAAGATTATGAGTCACACAGTCCATTTATGACCTATTAGAAAGAGATTGTATGACTTGTACTCAGGATTTCTAGGGAAGCCCACTAATTAATGCTAGACAGTGTACCTCACAAAAAACAGGATGGAGAATTTACAACTTCTCAACTCTCTATTTATGCCATTTAGAATCCTTCCTCCCTAATATAGAGAAATTCATTACTTTTCATTATCTACCAATCTTTAAACACATGGGAGTTTACAATATATAGAAAACCGCATCTCCCCAAACCACACAAATCTTGACTTAAGAGCAGTTCCCCCATAATTTTTACTTCAAGCACCTTGTGGAAAAGCTCTATTACATTATAAAGGAGGACACCAACTGAACGTCTAGAAGCAAGATGTTTCATAGGAGGAACACAGCATGAGAAAACACTCATTTCTCTCTTCAGCTGTTTTTTGTGGAAAAATATATTTTTGTGCTGAATATACCAAGTGGATCATTTCTTCCTGAAGCAAGTAGTCTCGTAGACACTATGATATCAAGTCACAGAAGAACTGTGCTTAGCAGTCTGCTTCACATACAGAAAAATGCTTTGAGGAAAATCAGCTGTCAACTGTATACCAGTATCCTGATGAAGACAATTTCACATTAAAAAATAATCTCAGATTTTGATATCTTGAAAAGGGATTTTGATACCTGGACAAGTTCTTTCCTGGGAAGTAATTCACTTTATATAATGCACAGAGAAACTTCATCAGATTTGGTCCAATGGACTTCAATGCAGCAGATCAAACTTCTGATGTGGTTTTTTGTCATTTGAAAAATTACACTGCCAAAATGCAAATAGTTGATATTATTATATAAATCTCTACAATTCTGTATTCTTCAGCTCAATAATAGATGCTCCCCTACAGTGGTGGGATTCAAAAATGGTTTACTAGCAGTTCTGTGGGTGTGGCTTGGTGGGCATGCTGTGGCTTGGTGGGCATGGCAGGGGAAGGATACTGCAAAATCCCCATTTCCACCCCTACCCCACTAACTTGCTTTCCAGCTCCATTCTCTTGTTTAGGGCAACAAAAGAAGATCAGCTGGGAAGCAGCAGGAGTGGGGCCAGCCTATTTGCCTGTTCTCTGAACTACTCAAAATTTCCACTACTGGTTCTCTAAAACCTATCAGAACTGACTGAATACCACCTCTGCTCCCCTCCAACTAGTTACAGTTGATGTATTAACATTTCTGGAAGCTAGTTCTTACAAGCTGAAAAGAAAACAACCCAATACTAGATCAGGTAGAGCTGCCTCATTACAAGTTTTAGAATTATTGTGTGCCAATTTAATTAATTCCAAGCTAGCTGGTGATAACCTAGTTTTTTCAAAGTTAAAAGTAATTCAGAGGCGAGCAATGAAAGCTTTTACTTTGAACACAGCATGTGTTCAGATTCAGAAAATAATTGTATTTAACATGGTTCTTAAGCCAAGGAAAAAGGTGCAATATCATTATTGCCATAACTATATTAAATCTCAAATGTGAACTCATATATTGTGCAATAGTGATTCCTTGAATTTACTTAGTATTTATTGAGTTAACATCCCTATTGATTCAACTGGGTGATCACCTGGGTCAGGGGTCAGCAAACTGTGGCTCTGGAGCTGCATGTGGCTCTTTCCTCCCTCTGCTGTGGCTCCGTCACTGGTCATCGCCACAATTTTGAGAAGAGCTTCCGGTGGGGGAGGGAGAAGCACAATGCTCTAGGAGAAGACTCTATGGCAAGGGGAGGATTTTCCAGTTGTCTCCACAATTGAAAGGACTTTTGGTTATGACAGATAGAGGAAAAAGTATGCTGCGCTAGGAGGAGACTCTATGGTGGGGGAACTGAACTTCCGGTCAGCTCCAGAATTGAACAGGGGGCTTCCAGTTAGGGCCTTTGTGGCTCCCGACGTTTTCTTTTCTGTGGGAAATGGGTCCAAATGGCTCTTTGAATGTTTAAGTTTGCTGACCCCTGACCTGGGTGAATTAATATCTTTTGCTATTTTTTGGAGGAAGAAGTAAGTCACCAATACTTGGAACATCTGGGTATATTTTTATTTTATAATTTCTAACAGTGGTGCTCATTCATGCAAATTTATGGATTACAATGAAATACTGTCCAGAAATTTAGTTGTTGGGGAGGAAGGGATTTTTCTTGTAATACAATCTTGATGCAGAAGCTAGGCAATTTTGAAAACAATGGATAATTTTATCTAAAGTCTGATTTGGTTCAGCAACCAAGCAGGACAAGTATAGACTCCAACAGATAGTTAAGAATGCAGAAAGAATAACTGCAACTAGCCTGCCTTCTATAGAAGACCTGTATATTGTGCAGGTCAGAAGGAGGCTAAGAAGATATCTGCAATCCCTCACATCCTGGAAATAAACTCTTCTCCCTGGGATGGTACTACAGAATATCATAGGCCAAAACAACTAGACAGTGGGACAGTTTTTCCCTCAGGTCATCACTACTGAATACCCAATTCTCATAGTGCTTTCTATTGTCTATGTGTATTTACCCAAACTGTATGGCTGTAGCATTATTATTATCCTTATTTTTCTTACTACCCCCTCCTATAAGTATTATGATTATCATTACCATTATTCTGTTGCTTAGCATATACACTGAGAGCTTCTGAACCAGAGACAAATTTCTTGTGTGTCTAATCACACTTGATCAAATAAAGTATTTTACTTTGCTCTGCTCTGCTCTAAATTCTATTTCATTCCATTCCATTCTATTCTATTCCACTCTACTCCTCCACTCCACTGCACTCTAGTCTACTCTACTCTACTCTCCTTAGCCCAACCTACCATTTGTATTAAGATGCTAAAATAAGAAAGCTGACAGTTTTTCAGCTGAATTATTTTTCTGTTGCTATTTGTTTCAGCTTTGCAAAGAAGTGACACACAGGCAGAGCCATTGTGTTTTTAATCAGAGAACTTGTTTACTCCAACCTAAAAGGAATTCATACCATTATTAAATGATCTGATCCCCAAACCACTTTCATTTCATAAGGTGAATTCCACTTCCAGATGCAGAGCCCAGAAAACCCTAAAAGAGATAGTTTCCATGTACAAAAGGAAGGAATTATTTTCCTATTGATTTTTTTTTTTTTTTTACTGGAAACATGTAAATGCAAAGACCACACTTTGGAGGGATGGTAAGTTATTCAATTTCTACAGGAAGGATGACAAGCAATGCCAAATTAGTATCCAGTTACTTCTGAGCATTCCCCGACTCTAATCGGAATGAAAAGTTGAGGTTTTATCATAAAGGGAACACACCGAAATACTGCGTGGATTGCAATCCTGAAGAATGACACATCTGTTTTTATTCTTCATTCCTGTAGAATCCTTCCAGTTGATAATTTGGATTGGAACCAGATTGGTTGTTTTCATAGGTCCTTTTCTTCTCAGCTCAGATACAACAAACCTCTCCCCTGGGTCTAACCATTTGTGTTCTGAATTTGTGGTTTACATGGCAAGGAGTCTCTGTATTATATTGCTAACATATTATCCATCTTGAAGAAAATAAAATGAGATACTCTTTATGTAAAGACTTCTCCCATTTTTAAACTTGCTGGTATAAACGCTTTTGTAAAAGGAGAGGAGCAAATATCCAATTGCCTTTGATTCTTTCCTGTTTTCCCTACACACCTTCAAATGCAAATGGGAAAAAACTTACCTGAATTTTTCATGTATTAAAACTCTTATTTAGTATTTGGAATCTTCTTCTGAATAGTTTGGGTTCAGTAGCACTAACTGATAAAGAAAAAGCTCTATGTGGAATGATAAATGTTGCTGCAGGAAATGCAAGCAAATGTTGCAGAATCAGCCAGCTCTGGTGGAAAAGGTTTACATGTAAACAACAACAACAACAACAAATTGTACATAATAATAATAATTCATTGTACATCTTAAGAAGGTACTTGGTTGATACCTACGATGCTGGCAGCAACCCGTAGCAACCATTAGCACCAGTCAATGGTATTTGTGATGCATTTTTGAATGTTCAGTTGACTGAGTTTCATGTTTAATAAAATAATAAAATAACAACAACAACAACAACAATAATAATAATACCCTGAGATGCACGAATTGAAGATAAACAGCAAGAAAAAAATCACAAAGTACCGGGACTTGCAAATTGAAGTTGAGCGACTGTGGAAAAAGAAATCGTGTGTTGTCGCAATTGTAATTGGAGCCCTTGGAGCAATACCTAAAGGGCTACCTCGCTATTTGGAAATTTTAAATTTATCAGATTTGAACATTCTGATTCTACAAAAAACATCCTACTTGGAACAGCCTATATCCTCCGATGTTACCTTAACAGCTCCTAGGTCCTTGGTTAGCACTCAAGCTGTTGAGCTACCCACCAGCCCCAAAGGCTGTGAATCTCACCAAAGATTAACCACATAATAATAATAATACCTACTACTACTACTACTACTACTACTAATAATAATAATAATAATAATAATAATAATAATAATAATAATAAAAATAAATAATGTTGATCACATACTCAGCTGCTGTAAAAAAATCGCGCAGACTGATTATAAATTGCGGCACAATTCAGTAGCACAAATGATCCATTGGAATTTGTGCAAAAATTATAATATCAAAACAGCAAAAAACTGGTGGGAACATCAGCCTGAAAAAGTCACCGAAAATCAGATGGTCAAGATCTTGTGGGATTTCCGTATACAAACCGACAAAATACTGGCGCATAATACACCAGACATCACACTGGTTGAGAAAAATAAGGTCACAATCATAGACATCGCAATACCAGGTGATAGCAGGGTCGCCGAGAAGGAACATGAAAAAATCGCAAGATACCAGGACTTAAAAATCGAAATTCAACGACTATGGCACAAACCAGCAGTGATAATTCCAGTGGTAATTGGCACACTGGGTGCTATTCCAAAAGCACTGGAATTACATTTAAAACAGTTAAAAATTGACAAAATCACCATCAGTCAAATGCAAAAAGCCGCACTGCTTGGATCTGCACGCATATTACGAAAATACGTTACGACGTCCTAGGCCCCTGGGTGGGGCCCGACTAGTAACCAATGCCAAATCCGGTGAAACAACTGGCCGCTGTGATACAATTGTACAATAATAATAATAATAATACTGATCCCACTATCAGTAATCTTAAAAAAAATGAAATTAGGATACCAAACAGCCAAAGAAGCTGAAAAAATTTCGCATTTACTATATATGGATGATTTGAAACTCTATGGAAAGTCAGAAATAGAAATCCAATCATTGACAAACACAGTCCGAGTATTCAGCACTGATATTTCAATGCAGTTTGGCATGGAAAGATGCACCACTGTATCCATAAAAAGGGGCAAAATCACTGCATGTGAGGGAATTGAAATGCCCAATGGCCAATTAATTAAATGCAAAGAAAATGAAGTCTACAAATACTTAGGCACTCTGCAGTTGGATAACATCAAGCATGCAGAAGTAAAAACTATTGTCAGGCGAGAGTACACCAACAGAGTTAGGAAAATTTTGAAATCTAAATTGAATGGTGGAAATACAATCAAGGCCATAAATACCTGGGCAATACCAGTTATAAGATACACAGCTGGTATAGTTAACTGGACACAAGCTGATTTGGACCTTTTGGACCGAAAAACCAGGAAACTAATGACAATGCACTACAGTTTACATCCACGTGGTGATACTGATAGACTCTACCTGCCCCGAAAATCAGGTGGCAGAGGATTATTACAAGTGAAGCAAACAGTTGAAGAAGAAAAACATGCACTGGCTGATTATTTAAAAGAAAGTCAAGAACATCTATTAATCGAAGTAAAGAACAAAAATCTACTGAAGGCCCAACAGACGAAACAAGAATACAGAAAAGAAGTGATAAAATCAAGAATGGAGAGCTGGCAAAACAAAGCACTGCATGGCCAATTTCTGGAAAAAATAAAAGATAAAGTGGACAGTGAACAAACTTGGTTATGGTTCACAACAGGTACATTAAAGAAAGAAACAGAGTCACTAATCCTGGCTGCGCAAGAACAAGCTATCCGCACAAATGCCATCAAGGCCAAAATCGAAAAATCCTCTGATGATGCCAAATGCAGACTTTGCAAAGAAGCTGATGAAACTGTTGATCACATACTCAGCTGCTGTAAAAAAATCGCGCAGACTGATTATAAATTGCGGCACAATTCAGTAGCACAAATGATCCATTGGAATTTGTGCAAAAATTATAATATTAAAACAGCAACAAACTGGTGGGAACATCAGCCTGAAAAAGTCACCGAAAATCAGATGGTCAAGATCTTGTGGGATTTCCGTATACAAACCGACAAAATTCTGGCGCATAATACACCAGACATCACACTGGTTGAGAAAAATAAGGTCACAATCATAGACATCGCAATACCAGGTGATAGCAGGGTCGCTGAGAAGGAACATGAAAAAATCGCAAGATACCAGGACTTAAAAATCGAAATTCAACGATTATGGCACAAACCAGCAGTGATAATTCCAGTGGTAATTGGCACACTGGGTGCTATACCAAAAGCACTGGAATTACATTTAAAACAGTTAAAAATTGACAAAATCACCCTCAGTCAAATGCAAAAAGCCACACTGCTTGGATCTGCACGCATATTACGAAAATACGTTACGACATCCTAGGCCCCTGGGTGGGGCCCGACTAGTAACCAATGCCAAATCCGGTGAAACAACTGGCCGCTGTGATACAATTGTATAATAATAATAATAATTCATTAGCTTAGAACAATTGCTTTTACCTCAGCATGAGAAGTAACCAACATTCCACACTAGCTGGATTCTTATTGTACTCTAAGGCTAGAACGAGATTAAGAAAATATAAAATATACATTCACAAACACAAACACACACACACAGTGTGTGTGTGTGTGTATGGGTGTGTAGGTGAACACAGATTTTGTATTTTTTAACCTGATTAAATTGTGTATGTGTGAGATCCAACAACATGCTAAACTCCATACCATGCAATACTGCTTTAGCCTAATCTAAAAATTGGTGTGAACCTAACCAAAGTATATCTACTGTAATCTTCTAGAAGCAGAGTCCCCAATTCCTGGGTCATAGCCCACTACCAGCCCTTGATCCATTCATTTGATGATCCATTCATTTGATGATCCATTTGATGGCCATGGAAGTTGTTCAGAACCGGGCTACTGAACCAGTTTGAAACTGGGCTATTCGGAACGGGACTGCATGCATGCTTCCCCACTGCTCACGCAGAACCATCTACTCTCCCCACCCACCAGGCCTCAAACAATTTGATATCAAAGTGAGCACATATGTTATTTTGAAGTAGTATTAATCACCTTAATGAAAACTCAAAAAAGAAGCCCAAGTTACAAAGCATTGGTATTTCTAGGCATTTTTACATGTAATCATTCTGGTTCATTTACAGAATTTATGGGGTCAAGATATTATAGTCTTTGTTGTTTCATAATCCCCTTTGTTTTTCCTATTACTTTTACAACTTTTTGCTATTCAAAAAAAAAGAGGAGCAATTAAAAAAAATATGGAATGCTGCAAAGTGTATCTGTTTAACAATCAAATGAATTCTGGAAACATCCATATATATGAATTTTAGGAGAAATCCTATCAATCTATCCTAAATTTCCCAATCAATGGAAGACAATGGTACCCCAATGGTAGAGAAGATTCCACAGTGCTGCTTTGCCCCCCGCAAGCCTATTTTTTCCATTTGAAAAACTTACAAATCACTTACTGTATATAAATGGTTTTGTTTTTTTTGAATTTCCTATTAATTTAATACCTATTTGTCAGAATTGGTGTTAGCAATGTTGCAAGGTCTGGTGTAGACAGCTTTCTGGCTTTTCTTACAATGTATAGCACTACATTTATTAGATCCGTTCCAATCCATTCAAGAGGCCAAGAGCCAGATAAGGTGTTAACAGCCAACAGTATGTCTACATCAAACCATTTAGCTTTCCAACTGTGGAAAATTTACCACATTTTTTAAAAGTTTCATGTTGGTAGACAGAATGATGAAAGCTTTAACTCAGAATTCAAGAGTTTTATTTAAAACTCAAAAGTGATTTTTTTCCAAATAAAGATGTAAATTAATTTCACATGGAATTCATTATTTGTCGTGATACATACATTGCCCATGGAACAGTTAAGCATTTTCCAGCTGGGATTTATGGATTGAGACTCTAGTTAACTTTAAATCTATAAACATGGATGGCCTACTTCTTTGACTTTTTGTTTTGAGCTCTTGTCTTTTAAATTGAACATTCAGGTGTATATTCAGGTTCTGTGATCCCTTAGTGCCAAATTCTTGAGTTACTTTATTATTGTGATATACTTACTTGCTGCTATATAGACAGAAGATAATATTTCTGGTATTTTATATTTCTGTTGATAGAGTTACTTTTCTGATAGAATTTATATTATCTTGACTCTTAAATATATTAATATATTTATTAATATAAATATATTGTATATTAAATTGGTATGGGCACCTCTACATACCTATTTTGCACTATACCTGCGGAATACATTTATCATTTCTGTTTGCTATTTGACCAGGTTCTTCTGGTTCAGTAGCAATGCTTTCAGAATTGCAATGAAAGTAATTTCCCACAAGAAATGATGAAGCTCTGCATCATTTTCATGTCAATTGTTTTCACCCATATTTTATTTGACTCACCCCACTTATGGATCCTGAGCATATATAAGGTTCTGTCATATTCTGCTAAGGATTCGTCACCATATCCTTGTCATCTTTTACAATTTTCTGTAGATCTTTCCTTCCTTGCAACTGCTCAGATCTTTTCCTCCCTCCCAAAACTCTAGAAAAATAAACACAATATTCATTAAACTACGGCTGGAGATTGCGGGCTGCAGATTGAATGCCTTTCTTTGTGTTTTCTTACTGATCAGTTAAAGATAGCAAAGATTGCATTCTCCATGTTCTAAAGTCACAACAGTGAAGACATTTGTTAGATTGTCTTCAGACTGCTTTCGAGGGAATGCAGAGTAAAAACAGGGAGACGGAAGTGCTTTATGTGAATGCTTTTAAAATGAGGATCATCAGTTATTAACATTTATACAGTCTCTTTTAGCCAGAAGCCATTTAATTTTTCAAAGTATGCTTTAAGAGGCTGGACAAGCAGAATGTATGGAAGAGAAACTGAGATATTTGAATTACATAGTGCATTTTTGCTTTTAGTGTTATGGATCAAAATATCTGCTCCAGTAATCAGCTATTAATAGAGCCTAAGTTCCTATATGCAAACATCTTGCTGTAAGGATGTTAAGAAAAGAAACTTTCTGTTCTATCATGTTATGACAGAAACTCTCCTATCATTAGTTGGCAGGTTAAGGTATTTTGCATACAGTGTTCTCCATTGGTGCCAGTTTGATTATCTTATATAATCAAGATTTGTATGAATGACATTATGTTTATTCTAGTCTCATTCCCTCCTTGTTCTTCTTGCACATAAACAGCTACACCAATACTAAACAACTATAATTTCACATTACAAACACAGATGTGGAGAAATCTGAGCTATTCACGAAGGTCAGTCAGGTCAAGAAACACCAGATTTTCATCACCTGATTTCTACATAGGATACTAATTCCAAACTATAATCAGCTGATTCTGTAGCTTTGTTTTTCTGCATAGGATTAGAAAAACAAACGTAAGGAAACCAGTGCAGAATAATTCCATGTACATTTGGTAGCACAATACAGTTTTATATTTCTACAGGATATTATAAAGCTGTGGCACCTAGGAAAAATATTCCCAAGTTGACATGAAGGTGTAAGTTGTAGGTTTGAAAGGATATTTAATATTGCTTTACCTCCATTATTGTATTTATTTTACAACTATGCATGAAATGGTCTGATTTGGATTCAGACCAAAGTATATGAAGCAAGTGGAACCCAAGTGGATAATCTTCAGTTTCTTTGTTGGGACAAAAAAGTCAAATTCTTTCCTCAGGTTTAAAAATTTCCTCTGAACTTCCACTAAGTACAGACAATTAAATTCTCCCTAATAAATAGCAGAAAAATGTTAAGTTTCCGTTACCAGTGAATGCCATATTCCTGAAGTATTGTCAAATATAACTTTTAAGGGTTTTTTTGTTTAAAAAAAACCCGCTGGGAAATTGATGTTGAAATCTTGATAATTTTCTTCAACATAATGTGTCTTAAGGTACAGTAGCAGAGTAATGCACTACTTCCTGTAGAGTCAATGCCCTAGTTTGGATATAAGATTGCCCAGTTCATATATCATGATATAAAGCCACAGGCAGCAACCTCTTGTTCTTTATTTCATGACTTTCACATAATACTGAAATCCTGATTTGTTTTAAATGAAAATTTACTATTCTGACCAAAATCAGTATTGGGTTATTTAATCAAAATCTTAATTTGACCAATAGATCCTAGTAAATGGGCTGATTTTGCCAGTCTGTACTTTTCATAAATAAAAATAGACATTTTTTTGTTTACATTTACTAGATGTAGCCAAATTAAGTCAAAAGACAGTAGTTCAAGGGTATCTAAAGTTAAATAAAGCTAAAATGTAACATTCTTTTGGGTTTATTTTTGTATTGCTGGTGAAGATCTGTTTCTTGAAGTACTAATTTAGCACCTATCCTGTCAGAAAAATGCAGTTTATAAAGCAGAAAATGCTCTTCCGATGTTAGATTTTGTTTTCTTATTTAATCAGATATTTTAAAACAAAATTAAAAATTATCAAGGGAAGTGATAAATGGGAAGAATCTTGCCTAATTGAGATTTCAGATAATACACATTTTAGGACACATATAAACATATCTGTTTTGCAACATAGGATCAGTATAGTCAGTGGTGGGATTCAAATAATTTAACAACCAGTTCTCTGCCCTAATGACTGACTGGTGGGCATGGACAGGCAGTGTGAAAGGCAGCACTTGGCCTCCTGCACTCCCTGGGAGCAAAAATGGGCTACAGGGGAGGGCCCACGCTGCACCCGCATGCTAAGTTTTGGGCCTAGTACGCTTCCCTCCACTTACCTGGGAGACGAAACATGGAATATGGGGACTCCTGGAAGTGGTGGGGTGGGGCCAATCAGCAATTTAACAAGTTCACCTGAACCGGCCTGAACTGGCTGAATCCCACCACTGAGTATAGTATAGTATAACTTTAACTCCTGTTCTGTTCTGTTCAGTGACGTGCGGTGAGGGATACCGTTGGTGAGGCAAGAGCGCGGCAGCGGCGAGAAGCAACGTCCCCGCCGCTGTGTCCGACAGGCGTCTCTCGTTTATGATGGACATAAACACGAGATGCCTGTCGGACACAGCGGCGGGGGTGTTGCTTCTCGCCGCTGCCGCGCTCTGCCGCCTCTCCCCCCGCCTCCTCTGTCCCCGCTGACATTCTTGGGAGCAGGTTGGGTGGCTGGCTGGCTGGGAGGAGAAGAGCGGTGAGTCTTTGTGCCGGCTGGCCGGCCAGGCAGGGAGCAGGTCGGGTGGGGGTGGCTGGCTGGCTGGCTGGGAGGAGAAGAGCAGTGAGTCTTTGTGCCGCCGGCTGGCCGGCCAAGCAGGGAGCAGGTCAGGTGGGGGTGAGTGGCTGGCTGGCTGGGAGAAGAGCGGTGAGTCCCTCCCCAACCAGCCACAAGGGCTCACCGCTCTTCTCCTCCTCCTCCTCCTTGGCCTCCCCGCTTGGTGCTGGGCTGGCTGCAGAAGAAATGGCGGCTGGTGAAAGAAAAACCTCTCCAGAATCACCCTTGCACTTGCGCAGTCGCTCAAGTGCAAGACATGATTCGCTGCTCCCAGATCAGGAGGCGGGAGAATCAGTGCCTCTTTTGCATATTAAATCTTTTGCTTTTTAACTCCGCCTTAACTTTAAAAAAATTCCTTAAGCAAAAGAGGCCCCGAGTTCTCTGGCCTCCTCCTAGTTAACACTGAGAGCAGACACCAAGCCACTGTGACTTGAAATCTGGTAGCAACTATCCTGGCTTTAATTCATTAAAAAAAATAATTTAAAACTCTTTCCTGTGCGCTGTGCGCATGTGCGAGACCCGGATGGCTGCCTGGCTTCTCATTCCATAGAAGCCGGTGCTAAATTCTAAAGATTTCCAGAGCCTCCGGAGTCCACCAACAATATCAGCAAAGCCCCCTGGAAGGGCTTGGTTCCAGGAATCCTGTAAGGGCCAGCATCTCGTCGGCAGCTGCCTGTGACTGTCCCTTGGAGCAGCGGAACCACGGCGGCTCGGATCAGCGATTTACGGCGTGAGAAGAAGATGGCGGCGCCACGCTGCCGATCTCAGCGTTTTGCAACTTTGTAACTTCTCGCCGCTTCCTCTTTCTCTCTACCGGCTTTGACGGACTCGGAGTGGTGTGGTGAGCTCGGGGGGCTCAGTTCTTTGCCATCTGAACAGCGGGGGTTATTAGATCTGCCGGAATCTGCCGGAATTCATTTGGGAGCTGTGGGTTGGGCGGCTGGCTGCATTTGCCAACGCTGTAGCCCCCCCCCCCTCCGGACTTTCCCCCCCCCCCCGTCCTACTCTGTCCGTCCTACGCTGTTGTTCTATTGCCAGCTGCCTGCTTTGGCGGCCAGGGCTCCTTCGTCGCAGAAAATTTTGCCGATCGCGGGCTTTAGACCTTGCCGGTGAGCGCAGCAGCCGCAGCGGCAGCGGCCGCATGGACATGGTGGAAGCGGAGGCGACAGAGGGCGTTCCGCGGCGGCTTCGGCGGCCTCGGCAGCGGCTGGGCACCCTTGGCGGCGAGTATAGCGGTCGCACGGTGGCACAGGGAGCGGAGACGATTGAGGGCGTTTCGCGGCGGCTTCAGCAACGGCGGGGCTTTGCGGCCCCTTTTTTACAAGCTCTGAAGCCTGACGAAGAGCTTGGCGGACAGCTCGGAGAGTTTGGGGAATTTATGGTGATTCTGACTGGGCTGATTATTTATCATCGTTGTTTAGAGTTGGGGAATTCAAACGGAGGCCTGGTCCGGCCTTGGCGAAGCGGGCGGCTGATTGGGTGTGCCGTAGCTGGAGCCTCTTCCGGATGCCTCCCCCCCTCCCCCATATTGAACTCAGCTTTACAGCGACACCATTGCTTTCAACAACATTGCTCCCCTTACCAACACTGTCCCTTCTACCAATGCTGCTACTGGTACTATTACTACTCTTTCCAGCAACATAACCCCTTGTTCCAGCATTGTTTCCTTTACCAACGCTGCCTTATTTTTTCGACGCTGCTCTTCCCATCAACGCTGCCTTTTTACCAACATTGGTTCCCTGCCGCCTCGGACTCTGCTTACCAGATTTCCCTCACCTATAGACCTAGGCCCAATGTGCCTGTCTGTCTTAGCCCTGACTATTACCATCATTACTACTGGTGCCTATCCCCAGAAGGAAACTTTGGTCTGGGCTGTGGATGGATAGTTGATGGCAACAAACTGAACTCGCACTTAAAAACTTTTAATCAATTGCGCAGCTATTTTAACTCTCACTCTTTCTTTGCTCTCATCTTTTTCTTCTTTCTTTGTATGGGCTATGCATGAGGTACGTATGAGATGAATGAATGTCCCACTTTTATGATTATATTGTTGTAAATTTTGTGTTTTTAACTATTACGTGGGGATTGTTTGGGAGAGTGTATGAGTATGTGTGATTCGGAGGACCTGCCGGGAGTTGCGGGGGCTACGGGGGTGGTTGAGGGGACCAGAGACACGGGAGAGGGTCGGGGTATTGCGGTCGTAACAGGGAGGGGCAGATATGGCGGGGACTTCAGGGCAGGCCATTACCGGGGAAGGAGGGTTCGCTACATTACAGAGATCCCTCCTTCCGGCCCTGGGAGTCCCACTCCGAGACCAGATGGCGTAAGTAGTCAGGACCCTGGTCTCAGGCTGTTGTCGCTAAATGCCAGGTCTGTTGTCCATAAAGCTCCTCTCGTCCGGGACTTAATTTTAGACGAGAGGGCAGACCTGGCATGTATTACTGAAACCTGGCTGGGCCCAGAGGGAGGAGTCCCCCTTGTAGAGCTGTGCCCAGAAGGATTTCAGGTGCTGCATCAGCCGAGAGCCCAGGGAAGGGGTGGAGGTGTGGCCGCCGTTATCCGGGAGTCGTTAGTTCCTCGTAGGGTCCCTGCTCCGGAGATTGTCGGGTGTGAGTCTTTGCTGTTAAAGTTGGACCTCAAGGGTCAAGTGGGGTTGCTGCTAACGTACCTGCCTCCCAACAGCGTTGCAGCAGCCCTCCCCTCGCTCCTCGAGTCGGTAGCCGAGCTGGCAGTTGAGTTCCCTAGGTTGATGGTCCTGGGGGACTTTAACTTGCCATCGCTCGGTGAAAACTCTGATGGGGCGCAGGAGTTCATGGCTTCCATGACAGCCATGGGCTTGACCCAAGTAATTCGAGGCCCAACCCACTCAGCGGGACACATGCTTGACCTTGTATTTCTCTCGGAGCAGTGGATTTACGATCTTGGTCTGAGGGGGAGCGACATCATACCCCTGTCGTGGTCAGACCATTGCCTACTGAGGCTCGACTTCCGGAGGCCAAACCCCCACTGTAGGGAGGAGGAACCGACCAGGTGGTTCCGCCCCAGGCGTCTTATGGAACCATCAAGGTTCCAGACAGAGCTTGGGGTTATTCCTGACACTTTCGCCCACAGTCCGGTGGAGACTCTGGCTGCTGCGTGGCACTTGGCAGCGTCAGAGGCCCTCGACCGGATTGCGCCACTGCGGCTCCTCCGAGGCGGCGGATCCCGGAGACCCCCTTGGTTTACCGAGGAGCTCCGGGAGATGAAGCGCCGGAGGAGATGCCTAGAACACCGTTGGAGGTCCGATAAGTCCGAATCGAACCGAGCAATGGTAACCACCTGCACCAGGGAATATACTAGGGCACTTAGGGCAGCAAAAAGATCGCACATAGCCACCCTGGTTGCATCCGCTGAGTCCCGCCCAGCCGCCCTGTTCAGGATAACCCGCTCCCTACTGAACAAAAGGGAGACGGGGGAACCCCTGCAGGGCAGAGCTGAAGAATATGCCCAATTCTTAGCGGACAAAATTGCTCGGTTTCGGTCGGACTTGGACTCCACATCTGCAGTTCCAGCCGAGGCACAGGGGGATCAAGGAGAACAGCTCTGGGTTGAGTTTCAGGACGTTACCCCCGGGGATGTGGACAAGGCCATGAGAGCTGTAAGTTCCTCCACCTGTGTTCTGGATCCGTGTCCCTCATGGCTGGTTGTTAACTGCAGTGAGGTGACACGAGGCTGGATCCAGGCGGTTGCAACCGCCTCCCTTCGGGAGGGGAACTTCCCCGCCGCACTGAAAGCGGCGGTGGTGAGACCCCTCCTGAAGAAACCATCCTTGGATCCAGCTGTCCTCAACAGTTATCGTCCGGTCTCCAACCTTCCCTTCCTGGGGAAGGTTGTTGAGAAGGTGGTGGCCTTCCAGCTCCAACGGTCCTTGGAGGAAGCAAACTATCTAGACCCCTTCCAGTCAGGCTTCAGACCCGGTTACAGCACAGAAACCGCTTTGGTCGCATTGATGGATGATCTTTGGAGAGCCAGAGATGAAGGACATCCCTCCATCCTGGTCCTCCTTGACCTCTCAGCGGCTTTCGATACCATCGACCATGGTATCCTTCTGCGACGACTGCGGGAGGTGGGAGTGGGAGGCACCGTGCTACGGTGGTTCTCCTCCTACCTCTCGGACAGGTCGCAGTCGGTGTTAGTGGGAGGGGAGAGATCGTCCCCAAGGCCCCTAAATTATGGGGTGCCGCAGGGCTCGGTCTTATCCCCCCTACTATTCAACATCTACATGAAACCGCTGGGAGAGATCATCCGCAGGCACGGGATCAGATACCATCAATATGCGGACGATACTCAACTGTATCTGTCCGCCCCGTGCCAAATCAATGAAGCGGTTGACGTGATGGGCCGGGGTCTTGAGGCCGTTATGGACTGGATGAGGGTTAACAAGCTTGTGCTCAACCCAGAAAAGACCGAGTGGCTGTTGTGTTTCCCTCCCAAAGATTTGGCCAATATTCCAACACTCAGGCTGGGGGGTCAAATTCTACACCCCTCAGAGAGGGTCCGCAACTTGGGAGTCCTCCTGGATCCACAGCTGTCATTCGACCATCATTTAACGGCTGTGACCAGGGGGGCATTCGCCCAGGTACGCCTGGTGCGCCAGTTGCGACCCTACCTGAACCGGGAGGCCCTCACAACAGTCACTCGGGCCCTTGTGATCTCTAGGCTGGAATACTGCAATGTGCTCTACATGGGGCTGCCCTTGAGGAGCATCCGGCGACTTCAGCTAGTGCAGAACGCAGCCGCGCGAGTGATTGCGGGTGCACCCCGATTCACCCGCATAACACCTATCCTCCGCGAGCTGCGCTGGCTACCTGTCGATCTCCGGATGCGCTTCAAGGTGCTATTAATCACCCATAAAGCCCTACATGGCAGTGGATCTGGATACTTGAGAGACCGCCTTCTGCCAATTACCTCCCTACGACCTATAAGATCCCATAGATTAGGCCTCCTCCGCATTCCATCGGCCAGCCAGTGTCGGCTGGCAACCACAAGGAGGAGGGCCTTCTCAGCAGTAGCCCCGACCCTTTGGAACGAGCTCCCCGTGGAGATTCGTACCCTCCCCACCGTCCAGGCCTTCCGCACTGCCTTGAAGAACTGGCTCGCCCGTCAGGCCTGGGGATAAGAATCACTACCCCGCCCGAATGATGAATGGATGTTGCTTACTATTTTATTATATGTTGTTGTCTTAATGTTGTATTCCCCTCTCCCTGGTTTTCTGTGAGCCGCCCTGAGTCCCCTCAGGGAAAAGGGCGGCCTACAAATGCTAATAAAACCTACAAAAAACCTACAAACCTTTCTCTCAGGAGACTGGGGAGGCTCCGCCTCCCTTGCCTCTAGTGACTGCACGTCCCTGGTTCTGTTCTGTTCTGTTCTTCTCTACTCTACTCTACTCTACTCTGATAAAGACATAAGAAATTTAATCCTGTACATCTGCCTAGAGAAAAATATAAACTGACCAGGCATTCCCTTGTCCCAGTTTAAAAATGAAAAGGAGAATCTCAAGCATCCCAGGGTCATTGTACCATTTTGCATAAATTAAGCAAATACTTCCGTTTAAAGTCTTACCTGTTTTTCTTCCTGGGCTGAGTTCAGAGAGATTCTACTGAAGTGAATCCAAGATTTCTGTCCTCTGAAACCTGGAGTTTCATGGAAGATGGATTGATCTCAACTCCATTCTTGGAGGCATTCATATCAGAAGTCTTTTGAGTTATTTTAGTCTCAAGCTTATTAAAAGTTATTCTCTAACTCTTCTCTGGAGGGGTCTGGCATAGACAAGTTGCTTTATTGTGAGTGTTAACATACCTTTGTTTTCTCTCACCAAATTCTGATTGAGGAAAGGGGACACCTTTGCCTTGTATCTCATGCCACAGATTCAGTAATGTACAGTCACAACCCTCTTTCTATATTTGCTGATTTCTTACACACATAATGATATTTTGCTAAACGAAATGAAAGTATCTAGCTTTTTAAAAACTTTAAATCAGCTCAATTATTAAGCATCCCATTGCAATAGGCCCAGAAGGTGGTAATAAACAGTGGAATGATTTCATAGTCCAACAGGAATAATAAGGATTATTTAAAAGAACAAATTTATTTTGATTCTCATCTAAACGGATAGTCAAGAAGATTGTTACATTTTTTCAGTTATGCAGTCATGCAGTATAAAATTAACAGTAAAACTCACCTAACCCCAGGATAGGTATATAAAAATAATCTGAAGCTACTGGAATCTGTATGTAGGATAACACTCTGAAGCTCTCAATTACCTCTTTAAGAGGGTAAAAAAGTGGGACAGAAGCAAAAAATATAAACAATGCCATCAATTTACTTCAAATTCTTCATGTTTGACCGGAGGATAACATGGTTTCTGTTTGTCTTTGCTGGCTCCTCTATGTGTGTGTTTATCTGTAGCTTGCAGCTAACTGATCACATTCCATATCTGTTCCATTGTGGTAAACCAGCACTATTTGGTTTGTTATTTTTTTCCCTTGAGGTGCCTTTTAAAATACTTCCAGATGACAAGTGGCTAAATTACTTTAAGAGTAGTAGGACCAAACCATGTTCCTTCTCTGAAATGACATGTGGAAAACAGATTTCTGTTCTAGTCTTTCAATATAGTCAAAAGAGGGGGGAAATGGTCATGTCTGCCCATATTAGCAATGGAGCCCCTCTACAATGTTGTCGATCAAGTTATAAACAGAGGAACAAAGAGAGAGAGACCTGCCAGGTCTAAGATCATATTTTTGCATTGCAATACAAAACAGTGTATGTTTTTATTTGATAAATAAGTTCAAGTTTTACAAAACTATATAGCAATCTTTTCCTCCATTCTGCTCTCAGCTGTGTTGAGATGACTACTACTAAAGTTTTCAGCCAACATGGCCAATGGGAGTTGCCATCCAATATGTCTGGAAGACATCAGTTTGGGAAAGGCTGTTAAACTGGCTCAAAGGGGAACAAAAAGAGCTGTAGTCCATAGTGTAATGAGCATTATTTTAATTTCAATCAAATATTCTAAGACAAAGAATTAGCATTCTAGTAGAGAAAACATTTGTGTTTCTTTTGTCTTGGCTGAGAAAACAGAATGAGTCTGAATACATTTTTCGCTGATACCTCTCCAACATTTTCTTTTACATATAAAAAGAGTGATAAGCAGTGCAGTTAACTTTCATACAGTACTGTAGACTTATGGCATTACTATACTTGGAGTTGCTCCTAGTGATAACAATGCATTATCTGTAATGCATTATGATACAGCACAGTACCATTAGTACAAGGAACATGTTATCTGAAACCTATGAAAATCTGGATGGTAAAAGGCCCCTTAAGCTTAATCCCAGCAAAATGAAATTATTTGTCCAGAAATAGCTTGATTTAGATACATAGCTAGTTAGTTAACTAGTTAGTGATGAAAGAAATGTCCTTCTGGGTTCGGCTCCAAATGGGGAAAAAGACACTGGAGACATGGAGGCTGCTTGGAAAGATGGTTTATTGTTGGACAGGACCACATGGCTTGAGCCCTGAACAGAAAAGGTGATCACATGCTTCAATGTTGGTGGAGAAGAAGAGAAGGGCTGAGAAAGGGGCTTGCTAGGCTTTTTATAACCGGTTCAGTCCCACCTCCCTGTTATCTGTTCCTGTGTAAAAAATGTACTCTGATTGGTTGTCAGACTCCCATAGGGCCATGCAGGGGCAACTCTCTAGGCTGTGTTTTGAATCCAGGTTTGGTTGAGTTCTCAGATGCCATGTGGTCAGTTGAGCAAAGGGCCAATATTATCATACTTTTAATCCCATCCCCCTGCAGCTGCAGTGGAGAAGCCTTTATTATGTAAAGTGGACTAGCTTGGCCTTCTTAATGGCCCATTGACAAAGTGGGGATGGGCAGGAAGCTACAGGCAGCTATTCTGTCTTTTAAAACATGTTTCTTTCTTTTCACATCCAGAGAAATATTCTGCCTTTTCAAGGATACTCTGGATGTGAAAAGAAAGAAACATGCTTTAAGAGACAGAATAGTTGCCTGTAGCTTCCTGCCCATCACCACTTTGTCAATGGGCAATTGAGAGGGCCAGGCTAGTCACTTTACATAATAAAGACTTCTCCACTCTAGCCCCATGGGGATGGGAGTAAAGGCATGATAATGTTGGAATTTTACTCAACTGACCACAAGGCATCTGAGAACTCATCACAGCCTAGAGAGTAGCCCCTGCATGGCCCCATGGGAGTCTGACAACCAATCAGAATACATTTCTTACACAGGAACAGGAAACAGAGAGGTGGGACTAAACAGGGTATAAAAAGCCTAGCAAGCCCCTCCTTCAGCCCTTCTCTTCTTCTCCACCAACATTGAAGCATGTGATCACCTTTTCTGTTCAGGACCACTGTTCCCTCTAAGCAGCAACAAAACACCGCGCAGCAGTTTCCAATTGCCGTGCAGTGGTTTTTGTGAGACGCCTTCCACTATAATAGGAGAGGAGAGCCAGCCTGGAGACAGCAATCAGTTCTAGATCCACAAGGAAGAAAGTAAGTAGCTCAGAGAAGGGGTGTGGGGGTTGGGAGAAGGCATGGAGTGGGCTCCCAGCAGCGGCTGCTCAGATTTGCCAGAGAGGGAGGGAGGGAGAGAGATAGAGAGAGTATCCCTCCTTCCTTCAGCCCAACACTCTCGCTGGCATCCCGGCCAGATGAGAGGGACTGCAGAGGGTCTTTTCGAGTCTAGAGCAGTGAGTCATTTGACGGGAAAGTTGCCTCTTGGAAGGAATCACCCGGATTAGCTCCCGCTTCATCTCTCCTGCTTCATCTCTCCTGCCTCTTTGCTTCTCCGTTCGGTCTTTGGGCGGCACATAGAAAGCGGAAGTCAATCCGGGTCATTCCTTCCAAGAGGCAACTTTCCCATCGGATGACTCGCTGCCCTAAACTCAAGGAGACCCTCTGCAGTCCCTCTTGTCTGGCCGGGATGTGCAGCCGGTAAGAGTAAGCAAGAGTAAACTAAGACCATCGGGACATGCGGGGCGAGACAATGGGGGGGGGGCGGGATCCCCTGCCAGGATGCCGAGGAGGGGCTTATGGTCTGTGAGGAGGGTGAACGGGTGGCCGTAGAGGTAGTGATGAAACCTCTTCCCCCCAGCTACGGCCGCCAGAGCTTCCTTGTCCAGGTGGCTGTAATTCCTTTCAGCCCTGGACAAGGTGCGCGAGTAGTAGGCGATGGGTGCTTCAGAGCCATCTGGGAAAGAGTGGCTCAAGACAGCACCCATGCCATAAGGGGAGGCGTCACAGGCTAGAAGGAGGGGTAAGTGCTCGTCGTACTGCGTGAGCACGGGGGCAGCTATCAAAAGGCGTTTGACAGCCGCGAGCGCATGCGCCTCGCAGCTGGTCCAGGCCCAGGGAGTGGAGGAATCCAATAAGCGGTGGAGGGGCTCCGCCACTGAAGCCTTATGCGGTATAAAGGTGGCATAAAAGTTTAACAGCCCCCAAAAAGCTTGTAGCCCCACCTTGTTAGATGGGGTGGGGGCATTGGTGATGGCCTCAACCTTGGCGGGAGAGGGGTGAATGCCACGGGCATCCACACAGAACCCCAGAAAGTTGACAGAGGGAACCCCAAGGTGACATTTAGAGCGCTTCAGGTGGAGACCTGAGGCGTGGAAATGGGAGAAGACAGTCCGGAGGGTGGAGATGAGTCCTGATTGATCCGGAGCGGCAATCAGGATGTCATCAAAGTATGGTGTCACCCCCGGGATGCCATGGAGCAGGCGCTCCATGAGTCCCTGGAAAAGGCCGGGGGCAACGCTGATGCCAAATTGCAGGTGCTTGCATCGCCATGCCCCCCTGTGCATGACGATGGTCTGGGTGGTGGCAGTGGCATCGTCCACAGGCAGCTGCTGATATGCTTGGGCCAGGTCCAATTTGGCAAAAATCTTGCCCTGGCCCAAGGAATGCAGCACATGCTGGACGATGGGAACTGGGTAGGGGTGGGCCTGTAGCGCCTTGTCAACTGTGGTCTTGTAGTCGGCACAGACCCTCAGGGATCTGTCCGACTTCAGCGGCAGGACGATAGGAGTCTCCCAAGGAGCATGATCCACGGGTTCTAGAATGCCCTGGGAGATGAGCTTATCCAGCTCTGTGTCTACTTTAGCCTGCAGTGCCAACGGCACTCTGCGGGCCTTTAGACAAATAGGGGCCACCAGGGGATCTAGGTTTAAGGAGATGGGAGTGCCTTTATAACAGCCCAGGGACTCGCTGAATACATCAGCGAACTCGGAAACTAACAGATCAAGATCAGAGGCCAGCTTGAGGGAATTAACGCCAGCGATGGACAAGCCGAAGGCTCAGAACCAGTCCAGCCCCAGGAGAGAGGTCAAGGAATTCCTGACCATGATGAGAGGCAAGGGACCGTGGAACCGCCCATACTGGACCGGCAATGTGAGGCACCCAAGGACAGAACAAGGATAGTTCTGTCCTTGGGTGCCTCACATTGCCGGAAGACAGTCATTTCCACTTGAAGCGGGGGAAGAGATTTTTTAAGCGTGTCCCATGAGATGATGGATCTTGAGGAGCCGGTGTCTAGTTCCATGTTGCAAGAGCGGCCGGCGAGTAAGATGCGAAGGTGCATCTTACCCCAGCCCCCTGAAGCAATCGAAGCGGAGTCTTGCAGCCATTCAGGTGCAAGCCCCTCGGTCTCCGAGACGGGGTAGCACCGGGAAGAAGAAGAAGGCATGGAGGCAGGACGGCGGATGGCAGGAGGCAGGGGAGCAGCACACGGCGGTGATGTGCCCCTTCTTCCCACATTGTCGGCAGAGCGCGGCTCGGAATCAGCAGGAGGAACACGGATGGCGGCCGCCGCAACTGAGACAGGCCCCGGCGTCTTTGAACGAGAGGGACCAGAGCCGATCGACGGAGAGGTCGAAGTCTGACCGTGGCTCATCGTGGGTCACTTGGCACTGGAAGGAAGAAGGAGGAAGAGACGCCGTGACTGAGGGAGGGAACTGGCGAAGATCCGGTGTGGACTGGCCGGCCATCTTGTACGCCAGAGCCTCATTGACGGCGATCTTCATAGATAGCTCCGAGCATGACAGGATGCGGCGGTGGAGGTTCAAGTCTTGGAGGCCATAGATGAATTGCTCCAAGAGAGCATCGTCTAAATCGAGGAATTCGCAGTCCATGGTGGCGGTGCAAAGAGCCGTCACATACTGAGCGACGGACTGGCCCTCCCACTGGATACAGCAACGGAAATGTTGTCGCCTGGCATAGCGGGAGGGAGCCGGTTCATAATGAACCTTCAGGCAGGACAGGAGAAGGTTGAAAGGAATGGCGTGTGATGGTGAAGGAGCAGAGAGGGCGCAGGCGGTGGCAAACATCTCTGCCCTGCAATAGTGGAGGAAAACTCCTTTCTTGTGCCCCTCAGGAAGGTCAGTGAGCCTGTGGGCTTGAAGGAAGACTTCAAATCTCTCCAGGAAGGCATCCCAACTCTCAGCCTCAGGACGAAAAGGCGAGAAAGAAGAAGCGGTGGCAATGGCCGGGGCGTGCACTGGGTCGATGTCACTCATCCTCATCACCAGGTTTTAGATACGAGGAGGCGCTGAGGTAAATTCAGGAACGTTTTATTAACAGGAACAATACAACTTGACAGTTCAGAATGCGCGCGCTGGACAGCGCTGCCTGACAGCTATTTATACAAATAGCTGTCAGGCGGCCGGCCAATGGGAGAACCGCGATTCTCCCGCCGGCAGCCAGCCGCGCCTGGACCAATCGGGTTCTTGCGAGGCGTGGCTTGGTTGCTGGCTGCGTCAGGAGGACGCAACAGTGGTTTCTTCCCCAAACCCCCAAAACGTTAACTTTAGACTGTCTACTGTTGATCTCACCCCATTCCTAAGAGGTCTGTAAGGGGCGTGCATAATCATCTTTAGTCGGTGTTGGTCGGAGGACAGAGATCGACCCCTAGGCCCCTCAACTTTGGGGTGCCACAGGGTTCGGTCCTGTCCCCCCTCCTATTTAACATCTACATGAAGCCGCTGGGTGAGATCATACGCCGGCACGGGATTAAATACCATCAATATGCGGACGATACACAGCTGTATCTGTCCACCCCGTGCCAACTCAGTGAAGCAGTAGAAGTGATGGGCCAGTGCCTGGAGGCTGTTAGGGTCTGGATAGGAACGAACAAGCTGGCGCTCAACCCCGACAAGACCGAGTGGCTATTGATGCTCCCTCCCAAAGATGATCCAGCTATTCCATCTCTCAGCCTGGGGGGTGAAATTATACGCCCCTCAGAGAGGGCTCGCAATTTGGGAGTCCTCCTGGATCCGCAGCTGACTCTAGAACATCATCTGTCGGCTGTGACCAGGGGGACCTTTGCCCAGGTTCGCCTGGTGCACCAATTGCGGCCCTACCTGGACCGGGAGGCCCTTTGGGGAACGAACAAGCTGGCGCTCAACCCCGACAAGACCGAGTGGCTATTGATGCTCCCTCCCAAAGATGATCCAGCTATTCCATCTCTCAGCCTGGGGGGTGAAATTATACGCCCCTCAGAGAGGGCTCGCAATTTGGGAGTCCTCCTGGATCCGCAGCTGACTCTAGAACATCATCTGTTGGCTGTGACCAGGGGGACCTTTGCCCAGGTTCGCCTGGTGCACCAATTGCGGCCCTACCTGGACCGGGAGGCCCTTTGGATAGTAACTCATGCCCTCGTCACCTCAAGACTGGATTACTGTAATGCGCTCTACATGGGGCTGCCCTTGAAGAGTGTTCGATGACTTCAGCTTGTCCAGAACGGAGCCGCACGAGCGATTGTGGGTGCACCTCAGTACACCCACGTTACACCTATCCTCCGCGAGCTGCACTGGCTGCCTATTGGTCTCCGGACACACTTCAAGGTGCTAGTCGTTACTTTTAAAGCCCTACATGGTATTGGACCTGGGTACTTGAGAGACCGCCTCCTGCCAGTTACCTCCCAAAGACCTATTAGATCCCACAGATTAGGCCTCCTCCGAATTCCATCTGCCGGCCAATGTCGGCTGGCGACTCATCGGGGGAGGGCCTTCTCTGTGGCTGCTCCGGCCCTCTGGAACGATCTTCCTGTGGAGATCCGGACTGTTACTACCCTTCCGGCCTTCCGCAAAGCGGTTAAGAACTGGCTGTTCCGGCAAGCCTGGGGCTGTTGAACTATCCAGCCACATCCGAGGTTATGGCTGTTGTAGAATTTTAAATTGTAAATTTATTTTATTGTGAGCCGCCCTGAGTCTCTCGGGAATAGGGCGGCATACAAACTCAATAAATTGAATTGAATTGAATATGCTGTGCCATGGACTGAACATTTTTTTCAGTGGCACAGTTATGTGATTCCTTGGGTCAGCCAAGTAGCCATTGGCAACATTAATCATAGCTGGGTATGTCCTCTCCATGTCAGTCCCTGAACACTGTCAGGATTGGGATGGCCAAATGAAAACTGAATGAAATGAAAAACTAGAAGCCCCCATGCATCACATGTAATTTTTCAACAGCTGCCTTGTTTCAAGGCTGCCAAGTATCCTGTCCATTATCCATTAATTCAGGATGAAAGAAGCATTATGTGAAAACATCTAAGAATGTTTAAGGCATAACTGACTTGGGTCTAACTATGGCATTAGCAAAATCCTATGGCTGCTTTCTTGTCTGCAGTAAAAATTATATTCTAGCTGTCAAATTGGAGTCTTCTGCCAAATCAAGAAGTTGAGCTAGACATGACCCTATAGGAATCTTGTGACTTACTGCCAGGTTCTGGTCAGGAGAGTCAGCCAGACATTGTCTTCAGGCACTCTAATTTGGGCAATGGAGGAATCTTGTTCTTTAAAGCCAAATGAGTCTTCTGGGAATAGGGCGGCATACAAGCCAAATCAATCAATCAATCAATCAATAAACTGGGTTAGACATTTGAATCAGCTGGAACATCAGTTAAAATGGTTCTAGTAAGACGGATCTATGATATGAAGAGGGAGGGGGGGAATGAAGGCTCTTTCCTACTTCACTGTGCAGTTCTTTTCATTTACATCATCCATTAAAGCTGCTTTTGGACATAAATTTAGTGCTCTTCTCAAAAAAGTGCTCATCTCAAAAAAGATGATGCAAATTAGCAGGCTTCTTTTTACACATTATCCTCAGTACTATTCTGAATTACCATTTTTTATGGACAGCACTAAACCTATGGTCCTTTTGATATATGAGCAGATATTTAAGATTTCTTTTGACTAGTATGCCCAGCAGAGGTGGGTTCCTACCGGTTCGGCCTGGTTTGGCCGAGTAGGTAGTAACTTGGCTGCCCATGCCCCCAAACCGGTTCTATTGGTGGCGCCATAGGTGCCGCCATCTTCTGCATTTTTTTCACTACTGCGAATGCACACATAGCGTGCATCAAGCGCATATGCCCCTAAGCGCATCCCTGAGCGAACCGGTAGTAAAAGAATCCGGAATCAACCCCTGATGCCCAGGTAAAACAATTGTGCAAAACTAGAGTGATTTTGATAGATGACGAAGCAGACCTATCCACCACATATCAAAAGTCACTTCCTTAGCCAGAGCCAGTGTGCGCCTCATCCTATATTAGAATAATTGGTGGATATTTTCTTTCAGATTGTGAGATTTGAACTGAAGGAGGAACCACAGCTAGGGAAATCTGCCCATCCTTGCCTTTTATGTGCCTTATAAACTGTAAAGATACCCGTTATTGGACCTGTGTCAAGGGAAAATTATAAATGTATCCAAATTTTGTGTTATTTAACTACATCAGTTATAGTTTTTTATATTTAAAGGACTATTGGTTATTTAATTTGACTGCAAGGAAAAGTTCTTTATGGGAAATGTTCAGTTGTATTTTTGTAACCAGCAATCAGGACTTATGGACTAAATCTGTCTTTTCAAAACAAATTATTAAAATTCAATTTTTACCCTGCCTTGATGGACTTTTGAACAAGAGCAGTAAATGTAAAATGTACAATTCCTACCTCGTAATTTTCAGAGTGTGGTACTCAGGACAACTAGCTGGAAGTGCTGTATAACATTCTTGCAGAAATATCAAACTCTACATTTGGCTAGGAATATTAATTGGAACAAATCTTACAATCATGACAAAAATGCAAGACAAATTGGTCTGCTTTGCTAATTCAAATTCAGTTTATTTGCTTAAATAATTAAGATGTCACAAAGATCAGTGGGATGTGGTTGTAAGTCAAGTTTAGCATATTTCTAATTTTTAATGTATAAGAATACTTAAAACTTATACTATCACAATATATCCAGTAACGGATTAATACTCAGTTATTGAGTATTAGTAACTAAAATTTGTACTCCAAATCAGAATACAAATTTTAGAATACTGTTTAGTTGTGCACAGCTCGACAAATGTACAGCTTTTAAAACACTATATTTTCTACCTGCAAATTCCTTAAATTCTATATGGGGTTAAAGATGATGAGGAAAAAATGTTGCAAAAAATACTTTATAGCTTTCAAACAGTTCTATCAAGAGATGTGTAAAATAATTGATTGAAGCATACATAACTCATAGGATTAGCATAAGATGTTTAAGTGCTTTCCAGTGCATTTCATATACAAAACCAGAAGGATGGGAAATTGAAATTTGAACCTTACTGCTAGAATAATCTATGCATCACAATATAATAGAAGTTGGAATTGGTCTAATATGTTATATGACATATGCCTAATTGTGGAAGAGGGCAGACTAGACTGTATAAAATATATACCAGTAATTATTTTTTGGTCATGAGAAACAGCTAAGAGGTTCAGAAGGATGGACTATAGTGGTGGGATTCAAAACATTTTACTACTGGTTCTGTGGATGTGGCTTGCTGGGTGTGGCATCTCTTGGTAGGTGTGGTTTGGGCAGGGGAAGTGTACTGCAAAATCCCCATTCCTTTCTGATCAGCTGGGACTCGGGAGGCAGAGAATAGATGGGGCGGGGCTGGTCAGAGATGGTATTTACCAGTTCTTCAAACTACTCAAAATTTCTGCTACCGGTTCTCCAGAACTGGTCAGAACCTGCTGAATACCACCTCTGATGGACTACCATTGTTTTTTCTTAGCATATGCTGTCTAAAGTGATTGCTTCACACTGTAATGCTATAATAATAAACCAAGATACTGAAAAAGTTCTCATAAAAAAGCTGTCATTGAAGTTGTTAGGAATATTATGAAAGAAGGAGCAGCAAGGATAGTGCATCACCGCTGTATGAGTGAGTCAAACAATGTTTGTTTATATGGTTGCAAAGATTTACACCAGGTACTCATGAAAAAATTATATTTTATCTTCTTCATGCTGATTTTTGACATCAGGGCATGTTGGCTGGGGTTTGAAACAGATGGCATCTCTTAGCTGCTATTCATGGGAAATAGCCATATACAAAATCAGATTTCAGGCATTTCAGATGTTAATATTGTTAATCATGCTGAATAGCTGTTTAGCTATAAATGATGAGAAGTAAATGTTTTCAGTAAATAAAGAAAACCTATGTTTTGTCCACAACATTTGACCAATTTGTTAAAAAAATATTTATACAAATACTGTTCACAGGTAAATAATTATTTGGTGATACATGATCACCACTGTATTAATAAATTAAAAAATAGAATAGACCTTACTCACTTTTGTACGTAAAATTTTTCCAAATTTCATATTTTTTCTTTTAAAACATTGGAGTTGTTGTTTCATGATAACCCTCAGCCTTGATTTTACAAACAATCCTTTTCTGTCCAGCTGCAGCACTACAAAATGTACTGTCATTTAGTACAAATAAGAATTTTATTTTTTAAGAAGACAAATTATATATATTGTTGCATTTGTGCTGATAAACAAATAAAGGGAGACGTGTGTGTGTGTGTGTGTGTGTGTTTCAGCATAACTCTGGAACGCTTCAAGCAATTTCAACCAAACTTGGTACACAGATGACTTACCCTCTGGAAACAAATACTGTGGGGGTAAGACACCCTAACACCCCTTAGGGGGGGGTGTTCTGCTAAGATACAGCCTGTTGTGCCTTACAATGGCTTCTACCATACTGCCGTAAAAAGGCTTCTACTGTGCAGCGCAGTGGGATTGCCATGGTAATGGCTTCACAGTACTCCACTAGGGGATTCCCTCTGGTAAAATACAAGGGTACAGGGAAAACATTTGTAACTAATTTAATTGTCACCAAAATCAGGGCTTTTCCTGTCTAATACAGGATTAGGATAAATAAATACCTGGGCAACCCAGGTTATCAGCTAGTATAAAGCTAAAATAAAGGTAAAATGAAATGATAAAGTATTAAAATGAGCCAAACAAAAGGTACACTATTTGATGGCATACAAAGGGTTGTCAGGCTGGAATCCACTAGTACTTGTGATTGTCTTGCATTTGTATCCTGCTATTCTTCCATATAAATCAGGTCTGTGAACATGTATTTTTTTAAAAAAATGATTTTTATTGAATGTTTTAATCTTTAAAAACAGAAAGAAAAACACAATAAGAAAGAACAAAACACAAAACATACATAACAATATGAAGTAAATTATACAGCCTTCTGTATCGGCTTTCCTGCTCAGCCTTTATAGTTCTCTGCTCTGCATTGCCTTCCTATTGCTTTTATCTTGTCCTATACTATAACAACAGTAGTATTAACAATTATAATAATATTAATTATTTATATCACCATATATTTATATTCTCTATTTTCTGCTTTGGCTTCTGTTTCCTAGCCACTTATAAATTTTATTCCATGCTTTATAGAAATCCGATTCTTCTCTTTCTTTTAGTTCTATTGTCATTTTGTCCATCTCTGCTCATTGGAGTATTTTTCTAATTATTGTTTTATCTGCGGGTATATTGATTTTTTTCCAGCTTTGTGTGAAAGCAATCCTGGCTGCAGTGAGTATATGTATGATTATGTATTGAGATTGTTTATCCATTTTTTTTTGTCTAATAGTCCTAATAAGAATGCTTCTGGTTTCAGTTCTATTTTTCACTCAATAATTTCTTCCAACCATTTCCAAATTTTGCACCAGTACTTCCTTGTGACTGGGCACGTCCATCACATATAGCAGAATGTTCCAGGTCTGTGAACATTTAATCTTCATAAAAAATAACCTGCTGTAATAGGTTGGTCTGAGAGATAATGATTTGCCCAAAATCTCCTGACACCACCATCTTGGTCCACACGCAGCAGTCAAACCCACCACATGACAAGGTTAGTTTTCTAAAACAAAAGCCTTACTTAAGGGTGGAAAATACTAATTAAATGACAGTTGAGAAGGCATATAATAAACAATTTTCTTTATAAAAAAAAGTTGTAGCACCATCTACTTTAGCTGCTACATCAGGGCAAGCTGTTGAAAGGCACAAACTAGCCAAGAGGCATTGTCACACTAGAATGAACTGTAACTTCACCATGTTAAAAAAATCTATACTACCAGAACCGCGCCCACAAATAAATAGTTTCAGATCTACTATTAAATGCAAAGCTTTTATTTCTAATTAGAGTTTGCTTTTATGGTTTTGGCTATGGTGGCAGTTTATTCACATGATAATAGATAAACGTAACATTTCCCAAATTACAAAGATTGGTATATTAGGTTAGCAGTGTAATACTGGGCAATTGCTTGCTAACTCTCAATTGGCCTTTAAATTTCCAAAGAGAAACAGATGTTAAACATTGTCTTGAATGTTACCAAGACTAAGTATAAGTTCATCTCAGCTGCTTAGGTATGTGGCTATGAAATGACCCATTTAAAAGAAAAATACACACACCAGCTATGCAGCCTGCCTTAAATAATTTGACACCACCAAATATAGCTTGTATTTTGTCATAAAGGAAAATGAAAGAAGATCACTTTTATTGCACAGATGATAGTTTTCTTGAGGCAGATTTTAATTTTGTGAGATGTATTAAGATATTAATATTAATATTAAATACATTTCACAAAATCAAACATATTAAGACTGTCATTTCCATTTGAAAACACAAAGCTATTTTTGCCTTGGTTAATATCAGTTTGCTGTGACAAGTTAAAATCAGCTGACACTGACTTATAACAAACATTACAGAAGGCCAAAGGGACAAGATTTATTCTGAAGTAGACAATCTTAACAGTTTCTTATAACTGGCAGGTTTGATCTATTTGAGTTAGTCTATCATAAAGCACAAACCCCTTAGGCTATTCTTGTATTTTGATGCAGTTATTTCTTCTTTTGGAAAGGGATGCTTAATTCTCTGTAATGTTCTCTTTTATTACTATATAAACAGTTTGAAGAGCACTATTTTACACAAACATCCTGGAAAAAGAGCACATGGGGATTCAGCACATAGTGACACCCTTTAGCCCATGTATGTGTTTCAGATGAAGTTGCTGGTTTTTTTAAGTGTCTAGATTTTATGCATGCTCAAGTTGTAACTAGATTCACCAGAAAAGGGAAGGCTAATGTTAGCCCAGCCGCGTCATCCTTGAACAAATGTAAAAACCTGCCATGAATAAAGATATGCTCCGTTTCTTGCTTTTTGCTTATAATTGTAAAAACAAATCTAACTTAAAAAGGCAAAAATCACAGAATTTAAACGAATGACAATTTTCTGACTAGGAGACATATAAAAAAGCAAACATAAACAGCCTTTTAACAATTTCACAGAATGTTTCTGATTTTGATTTCATACATAAACACATAACACAACCAATATGCAATAAATAGAAACTATACCCAGATTTTATATTATATCATTAAAGTAATAACTACGCCTAATACTCTACAGAGAAATAGTTGCAAATGAGTTTTTTATTAGACCTGCTTGGCTTCTTAATTGCTTTTATTAATGTTATATTAATGGTATATAAACACACACACACAGAGTGACAGTGGCAGTCAGGTACTATAGCAACCTTAATTTAATGCTGTACCACTAGCAAATACATACAGTGACAACCCTGGTGAAGGAAATAAGTCCACTAAATTATTGGCCTGAAGTAAATATTTTCTAGTATGTTGGTTCTTCATAAAAATGTTGGTGGAGGAAGAACTGTTTCTTTGAGGACCAATGCAATCCAATACAATAGCAGAGTTGGAAGGGACCTTGGAGGTCTTCTAGTCCAACCCCCTGCCTAGGCAGGAAACTCTATACCGTTTCAGACAGATGGCTATCCAGCATCTTCTTAAAGACTTCCAGTGTTGGGACATTCACAACTTCTGGAGGCAAGCTATTCCACTGATTAATTGTTCTAACTGTCAGGAAATCTCTCCTCAGATCTAAGTTGCTTCTCCCCTTGATTAGTTTCCACCCGTTGCTTCTTGTTCTACCCTGAGGTGCCTTGGAAAATAGTTTGACTCCCTCTTCTTTGTAGCAACCCCTGAGATATTGGAACACTGCTATCCTGTCTCCCCTAGTCAAGTTGTATAGTGTTTTCTTCTTGATTTGTTTCAAAACCAAGCACCGAGAAAGGACTTCCTTCCTCTATTTTCAGCTTGGAAATACAAGGAAATTCAGAAACAGGAAACAGTATGTTGTTGTTGCATGCCCTTTCATTTGACAACTTACAATCTGCTTGTCTGCAAACAATTCCCTGTCACCTAAGCTGATAATATAAATATAAGCCAGTAACACTAAAGGTTAATTTCATATTTGTGTGAATGTAATTTCACTCATGCTCATATTGTATAGATGGAGATAGGTTTAACTGTAATGATAGCATTTGTTAATTAAATTCTGTGCATACACAAATGAACATGTCAAGTTGTTCACTTAGGGCCACTTAAGATTAGCGAAATGTCTTCCTTTTTCTTTTTTTGTAAACAAAGAAAGCTGTGAAAGTGCATTTCCCAAAACTGAATACACATGTTTCCTAGCAAAATATCATGACTGACATATCCCCATAACAGATTGTGTAAACATGGAAAATATGTATTTCTGAAAAATCACCCGTGTTTGTGTTAAAAAAGCAAAAATGGACAAGCAAACTTTTGTCTTGTTTTCATGTTTTGGCAACATGGGCAGAAGCTTCCACCTTGCCAACCAGTTGGCTCAGTGGGATAAACATAGTGGTTAGTGGCCTGAACCTTTTGTGGCCAAATGTGTCATTAAAGCCTGGTGGTCCATGCGTAAGGTGAAACCACAACCGTATAAACATGCATGCCATTTCCCACACATCGAAAAGAATGTTGGGTCCTCTGACATCTTCACAAAGGAGCTGTGTTCTGGGTATCAGAAACTGGATAGAAGCATGTAATGGACTTTGAAAAAATACACAGCTGTTTTCCATTAAAATTATGCCATGATGATGACCAAATGAAACTTCATGGGAAAGTTTCCTGGATGTCATTGTTAAACATGATCTTAAATACATCACTTCAACATGATTTCTTCATATTTTAGGAGAAATCATTCATTTGGCCAAGAATCAGCTTTTCTTTGTCCTATTCATCTATTCACTCCATATCCACTCATTTTTTGCTCACAGAATTGGTTTCATCTATTGTACAATAAAGACAAAATGATGATGTTTTAAAGTGAGGCACAGTGTTTTGATATGTTAAACGGCAATAGCAATAAAAGCTTATTGGGTAAAAAATTAAGACCACTCAGCATTTTTTCTAAGAATTTGAATGAAAAAGAAAAGTTTGAGAATTTTTGGTTTCAGCAGAATGAACCCAATCATGTTACTAAAAATAAAGGTTTCTACTGTCCAATCCATCCAATTCTAGGGGGCAGCGCTTAACTCCATTTCTTAGCCAAAGGAGCCAGCATTATCTGAAGACAGTTCTGTGGTCTTGTGGCCGCCATGACTGTAGGCCATTATGCCAAGGAGCACAGAATGCTGTTATCTTCCCACCAAAGGGGTACCTATTTACCTACTTGCACTTGCATGCTTTCAAACTGCTAGTGGGCAAGAACTAGGACAACTGATAGGTGATTACTTCATTATATGGTGCTCGGATCTTGAACCCAGATAATCAGTTTTCTGGATGAAAAGCTTAGCATCTATAACTGCTAAATAAAACTGCTGAGTAAAACACTGCTTTAATGGTGAAACAACTAAGAATGACAAACTGATGCAGGTATGAATTGGACATGAAACAAAGGCAACATTTTGTCAGTAAAAAAGGAGTTGCCAGGATTTACTACTGTTCAGAAATGATGCTAAACCTGTATTTAAAAACAGATTGAAAAATAGCCGAGGTGCAGAAACAGTTGTTTCTTGAAGCATTAGGGACAAAGTTATCTCCGTCCCTCCCTCTCCTCCCCACCCCTGGGATGTATTTTCTCTCCCATCTCTTTTACATTGTATTCTTGATTTCATATTCTCTCTTTCTCTCTTTTTTTTTCTTTGGACTACAATCCTGCATATCTCCAATATTTCATTTCAATCCAGTGTTTCTTCTGGTACCAGTTCAAAGTAAAGACTTGTTTTTTTCAGGATAGGCAGCTAAGGCCAGAAGTGGTTGGGGGGGGGAGGGGAGAAGAAAAAAAGACATGTCAGAAGGTTTTTTTTTTTAAAGTGAGCCACACTATTTGTTTTTAATCTTCATAAGTTTGTATGAATTGATATTTAGAATTTTTCTTCCATGTTTCCAAACTTGAATATCAAAAAATTTTAATATGTATCTTTTAAAAATTAATGCTTGTATCAAGAGATAAATCCTACATTCCATGTTGTGCCACAAATATAGGAAAATCCAGTTTTTTAAAAATGGGTCTCTGGCACTGTTCCCTCTAAGGTGCGTGCTTGCGCGGCCACGCACATGGCTGCAATACGCCGCGCAGTAGTTTCTAACTGCCACGCAGCGTCACGTATCTGCTGGACATGAACTACAGAGCGGCTACAGAATTGCAATCAAAAACCCCTCCAGCTAAACCTTTCCTACTGCAGTACATTGCCGCCCGACTTCAGGATTCTCCCTAATCAGTGTGGGTTCAAAAAAAAAAGGGAAAGGGTCTCTTAAAGGTTCAAAACACTGGAGCAAATGCTTCAGAGGCAACAGTTTTCACGGGGAATTAGAATTGAGAGCCCTGGAGTTTCGCTGCCCACCCAGTCAGACCTCGCTTTCCTCGCGTGCTGTGTGATTGGCTAATTTGCTACTGCCCAGCTCCCCGGTTAGATTTTTGCTGGGGGGGAAGCTCCTTAGTCTCCATCTCTTTTTCTCCCTCCTTGCTTCTCGGGGTTCCACCAATGGGGGAGCAAAGCCCAGCGCCAGGCTTTGGGCTAACACAGGGGTCTGCAAAGTTGGCTGTTTTAAGACAGGTGGACTTCAACTCTCAAAATTCTGGAAGTTGAAGTCCACCAGTCTTAAAAGAGCCAACTTTGCAGATCCCTGGGCTAACATTATTGATGCCCTCGGAGTCAGAAAGAGGCAAGAGAGCCCAGTCACATGACATCAACTTTGTGACCACATTGCTGAGTAATAAAAATTCCAGTCCCACGTTGTAATGAAGGAGTACCTATATTTGATAGCTCATTGGGATTTTCAAAGTCATTGAGAATATTTTTGCTTTTAATCTAATTAAATTTCCGATCTGTCATTTTAAAATAGTGACTTCCATAGTTAAATCATTTGGAACAAACTAAAATCACTACATTATAAATAAAAGGAAGGTGTTTTTTTTCTCTTATTTGTTATGGTAGAGCCATTTTAACAATCTATTTATATTTGCAAATAGTATGGAGTTTAGAAATTTTTTAGAATTAAAACCTTAATTACAATATAAGTACTTTAAAGTCATCCACACAGTTCACTGGGTTGTAGGAGGAGTAAGATTTGAAAAAAGTGTGGCTAAAATATTTTTCACTTCATTTTTTTAGAGTTTTGGATAATGCAATTTCCTATTCTGTTTAGCTATTCATTATTAGAATGTAATTTTTCCAATAGCAAGCAACTTCTGTGTGAGCATTCATGAAAAAAAAAGATCTTATGAGTCGAATTATTTTTGCATATTAAAAATAATAAAATTTAATGTTTTGCTATTAGCTTTGCAGTAGTAGTAGGTTACTGAAACCCCCAGTACAGAGAGGAACAAATTCCCACAAATTTTTAAACAATCAGCAAGCATTGTTGAACATGCAGGCAATAAATCCTTGAGTTTACAAATTAATGATGGAAGAAAACTATTAGATGTAAATGAGACTTTATGTATGGGGATTTTAATAATTTTACTCATTTAAAATAGCAAATTGCATATAATACATTCACAGAAGCATACAGCGTATAGACAACTTGCAACTGAATGTGAACTCATTAAAATGAAGTATATCAAGTGAAATTCATTAAAATGAAGTATATCAAACATTTTAATATTACTGGTATTAAGTGTCATTTATATATTCATTTCAAAGCTCTTTTTTATTTAATTCAAAATGAATTTGAAAAGATAATTGTAATAATTGATAAACCCTAACCCTATGGGTACATCATCAGGTCAGTGCTGATGTCGAAACGTAAAGCTCGAGTAAATGTTGTTACGAAGAAAAAATGCAGCTGGAAGTTTAAATGCGTGTTAAAGAAAGACAGACGTGGGAAACTTTAAGATGAGGCAGACTTTCAGTGAATAACAGTGTACTTTACCGTAAACACTATACAAGTACCGTATTTTCACGACCATAAGCCGCACTAAAAATCCTAAATTTTGATCCAAAATCGGCAGTGCGGCTTATAACCCGGTGCGCTTTATATGTGGAAAAAGATCTCCCAGCTGCTTTGCTCCTCGCGACTGCAATAGATGTCCAGAAGCGGCCCCTGGGGCCAATGGGGACCGGACCCCCAGCTCGACAGCCCCTGTCGCCTCTGGACGTCCACCGCAGCTGTGAGGAGCCGAGGAGAGTGCGGAGAAGAGCGCGCGACGGCCCCCGGCGCTCCGGGAAGCGGGAGAGGCGCGCGGCCCGGCCTCTCCTCCCTGGACGCCGCAGCAGCAGCCCCAAGCGCACCGATCCCCGCGCCCTTCGCATCGGGGCATGCTCTTGCAGCACGCCCCGATGCGAAAAACACAGAGATCGGGCGACGTCCAGGGAGGAGAAATCAAACCGCGCGCCTCTCCCGCCTCCCGGAGCGCCAAGAACCGTCGCGCGCTCCCCTCCACACTCTCCTCGGCTCCCCACAACCACAACAGACGTCCAGAAGCGACAGGGGCCACCGAGCCGGAAATCCAATCCCCACCAGCCCCAAAAGCCGCTTCTGGACATCTGTGGCTCCCGGCGCTCCAGGAAGCACCGAAAGCAGCTGGGAGGGGCGCGCGGCTTGGTTTCTCCTCCCTGGACGTCGCAGCGGCGGCCCCGGGCTCACCGATCCCAGTGCCTTTCGCATCGGGGCGCGCTGCAAGAGCATGCCCCGATGCGAAAAACACAGAGATCGGTGAGCCCGGGGCCGCCGCTGCGACGTCCAGGGAGGAGAAACCAAGCCGCGCGCCCCTCCCAGCCGCCCTCGGCGCCCCCCGGAGCACCAAGAACCCTCGTGCCGCTCCTCGCGATGTCCAGAAGCGTCGGGAAATGTGCGGCTTATAACCCGGTGCGCTTTATATGTGGAAAAAGTTAAAAAAATTAACGTTAATTGATACTGCGGCTTTTAATCCGGTGCGGCTTTTGGTCGTGAAAATACGGTATTTTAATATTTTCATAATATTATAAGTGATACTGATATATAACACTTTTAATTAAACATGTATCTTGAATAAATATAACTTTGACTTTCAAATAACACTGATTTCGTTGTTGTCTTGGGTGACATCTGTGAAAAAAATTCAGGTGCTCAGGCATGAAAATGTGCCACTCAAACGCTATTCTTTTCCGCCCACAATGAAAAAAAATTAGAGGGAACATTGGTCTCTGGCAGCTATTTGTAATTTAGCACCCTGCTTATGAACTGGAGGAAATACAGCTATAATCCAAGCCATTCAAAAGTGCTCAAAGAATCAGTATATTGTTAAAAAAAAATATTTCAAAACAGAAGACCAAACAGATGAAGAATGAATAAAATGTGTTTCCAAAAGACTTCTCAAATAAAATCTTTAGATATTATAAACAAAATAATTGGGGGGGGTGGCTTGCTTCTTCGCATATTTCATAAGGATGCCCTACTTTTTGTTAGAAGAAAAAACCTCGTGTATAAATGAGATAGCATGCATAACTGCTGTGTTTAGAAAACAGCAAAGTACCATGTTAAAAGTCTCCGTTTTAGTCAGCCCACCCACTGAGAAAAAAGTTGACATTTGAAAGCAGGATACAGTGAACAGTTTGTACCATTGTGCCCAGTAAATCTGACAGTTCCCTGCTGACATTTTACTTTAGTAGATATACTGAGAAGCTGAGCTTTGTCAACCGCATAAGGCATTTTATCAACTTTTGAATGCAATTTTTATTTCAGTGGTGTTAAGGCAATGGGTCTATTAAAAAAAAAAAGCTAAAAATGCCCCAAGGGAGTTTTTATTTTATATTAATACGTGCATCGCCAGATTTAACTGCCTTTGGACCTCCTAGTGTAGTCCTTGAATATCTTGTAAGTGATGTTTATTAACTTGATGCAAATGACAAGAATTGAATGACGGGCTGAAAGACCTAGACTGAAACACTTTGGGTCTATAGTGGAGCTCCCATGTGCAAAATACTTGTCAGAGCAAGAGAGAAATGGCTCTGCAAAACAAATCTGTTCAGATTATATATTCTGATAAGAAACACATGCTGTTCCTGTACTATCAACAGTATTCCTAATGGCAATCTTGGTGGCATCAAAGTCTTAGAGTATACCTAAAACAAATAGAAGACCAAAATTAAAACTTGGATGAAAACTAAATCTGAATAATAAATCAGAATATATTTGATTTCTCATGGCAATACACTGAATTTGACTAACGTATCAGGATGAAAAACTGCAAGTCCTTCACCTTAAAGTAAAAGGCTCCCCTTAAAAGGTGAAAATCCCAAGAATGCTGAAGCTATGGCCTATTCTTTTTTTAATAACGTTTTTTATTTTTTCATTTTCATAACATATAATCACATGTATATTATTGCATAGCCAACATCATATTGTATTATTAAATGTTTACATCAATTCATCTTACCATCAACCCCCCAAAACAATTATTGGCTCTTCTGCTCTCCATACACCATATTTGCACCTTATCCATCACTTTCTTCTCCCTCTCTCCTCCCACTCCTTACTTCCTTTCTTCCCTCTGTCATCCTTCCTTTCTCTACTTCCCTTCCTCTTTCCTTCTCCTCTCTCCCATTTCCACTCCTCATTTCTCTCCTCCTCTTCCCCCCTTGCTCTCTTTCCTATCCCTCTCTTCTTCCCTTACCTCTCCCCTCTACTTCCCACTCTTCATTTCATTTACTTGGTGTATTCAGCTTCTGAGCAAGCTCCATTTTATATTGATGGTATTTATAATTCCTTTTCAATAACATATTTAATTCTAACATGTATTCTCCTTTTAAAAAAAATAGAACAAAAAAGTATACATACCGTATTTTCACGACCAAAAGCCGCACCGGATTAAAAGCCGCAGTATCAATTAACGTTAATTTTTTTAACTTTTTCCACATATAAAGCGCACCGGGTTATAAGCCGCACATTTCCCGACGCTTCTGGACATCGCGAGGAGCGGCACGAGGGTTCTTGGCGCTCCGGGGGGCGCCGAGGGCAGCTGGGAGGGGCGCGCGGCTTGGTTTCTCCTCCCTGGACGTCGCAGCGGCGGCCCCGGGCTCACCGATCTCTGTGTTTTTCGCATCGGGGCATGCTCTTGCAGCGCGCCCCGATGCGAAAGGCACTGGGATCGGTGAGCCCGGGGCCGCCGCTGCGACGTCCAGGGAGGAGAAACCAAGCCGCGCGCCCCTCCCAGCTGCTTTCGGTGCTTCCTGGAGCGCCGGGAGCCACAGATGTCCAGAAGCGGCTTTTGGGGCTGGTGGGGATTGGATTTCCGGCTCGGTGGCCCCTGTCGCTTCTGGACGTCTGTTGTGGTTGTGGGGAGCCGAGGAGAGTGTGGAGGGGAGCGCGCGACGGTTCTTGGCGCTCCGGGAGGCGGGAGAGGCGCGCGGTTTGATTTCTCCTCCCTGGACGTCGCCCGATCTCTGTGTTTTTCGCATCGGGGCGTGCTGCAAGAGCATGCCCCGATGCGAAGGGCGCGGGGATCGGTGCGCTTGGGGCTGCTGCTGCGGCGTCCAGGGAGGAGAGGCCGGGCCGCGCGCCTCTCCCGCTTCCCGGAGCGCCGGGGGCCGTCGCGCGCTCTTCTCCGCGCTCTCCTCGGCTCCTCACAGCTGCGGTGGACGTCCAGAGGCGACAGGGGCTGTCGAGCTGGGGGTCCGGTCCCCATTGGCCCCAGGGGCCGCTTCTGGACATCTATTGCAGTCGCGAGGAGCAAAGCAGCTGGGAGATCTTTTTCCACATATAAAGCGCACCGGGTTATAAGCCGCACTGCCGATTTTGGATCAAAATTTAGGATTTTTAGTGCGGCTTATGGTCGTGAAAATACGGTATATAGCCATTGTGCTTTTAAACCCACCCCGCCAAGCCTAATTTTGGGAGCTATGGCCTATTCATACCATGCTCACTACTCAGCTTCATTTCAAAATCCAGCCAATGGCAGTCAACATGCAAAAACTGGAACGGCCAATTTTATCTTTTTCCTACCAACTACTTGAAAATTGCATTTTATTTTCCATGTGACAAGATAGAAAATGTTCATGCAGAAATAGAAATAAATGTAATTTCTGACTCAAAAAAGTTGAATACAAACATTTTCTCTGATGCTTTTCACGTTTCTGGGATTACATTTCTTCTGTGATGATTATGACTGTTTCCCAACACTATTAAGTTGATCAGTTTGCAAGCGTATCGCTAAACAGATTTTTGGTAGCATGAGGAGATTTGGTAGCATGAGAGACCGCCTTCTGCCGATTACCTCCCTCCGACCGATTAGATCACACAGGCTGGGCCTCCTCCGGATTCCATCCGCCAATCAATGTCGACTGGCGACTACACGGAGGAGAGCCTTTTCTGTTGCAGCTCCGACCCTGTGGAACGATCTCCCCGTTGAGATTCGTACCCTCACCACCACCCAGACCTTCCGCACAGCCCTCAAGACCTGGCTCTCCCAGCAGGCCTGGGGATAGGTTCCAATTTACCCGCCCGAGTGTTGACTGTTGAATGCATGTTGTGGTTTTACCATTTTATTTTTGGTCACTTATTGTTTGTCCCTTGTTGCTGCACACCCTTCCTTTATGATTGTAAGCCGCCCTGAGTCCCCTTAGGGAGAAGGGCGGCCTATAAGTCTTAATAAAATGACAAAAAACAACCATAGAAGGTTAGATATTTCTTCAGTATGTACTCATCACATATAGTATGTCAGGTTTATGAAGAACTGCAGTGGCACAGGGCTTAGAATGCAGGACTGCAGGCTGCTTTTGCTGACTGCTGGCTGCTTGCAATTTAGCAGTTCAAATCTCACCAGGCTCAAGGTTGACTCAGCTTTCCATCCTTCCAAGGTCGGTAAAATGAGGACCGAGATTGTTGGAGATGATATGCTGACTATGTAAACCACTTAGAGATGACTGTAAAGCACTTTGAAGAGGTATATAAATGCTATTGCTATTGCTGACACTATTGCTATTGAGGGCACTGCTTTTTTCTTATCTGATGTCCTGATTCTTCAAAATATCAGTAGAGGAGATCAATTCATGAACAACAATTAACAGTCAGAAAACATAATAAAAAATCCTTAATTTCACAATACATGGAAAGCCTCAACCACCGTTTCAACTGGAAAATTGAACATTCTAGACTAATCTAAATCTAAAAATACTAGGGAATTCTTGGAAGCTTGGCACTTAGAGAAATCAGCCATCAACAGGCACATGAACAACATTGACACACCACCCAAAAGAGACACTACAAAAACTAAAAAAGAAACAAAAAGACAAGGATATCACTTCACCCGCGTCAATGACCAGATAGGTTTGAAGGTTTTATTCGACTTGTATGCCGCCCTATTCCCGAGGGACTCAGGGCGGCTAACAAAACCAAGGGAGGGGGGAGGGACAATACAAAAAGGAAAACCACAACAAAAACAAACAACAGTACAAAACAGTCTAAAAGGTCTCAACACGCATATCCATTCGAGTAGGGGATGGGACTCAGTATAGGCAATGATTAATACCAGGATTAACATCAGATAAACAAGCAATAATAAGATACCAAATCAAAAAACTACCAACTGAATCAAACAGTAAACAACAGCCTAATGTAAGGAGAAAACAACATCCTCATTAATTCCAACAGGAGAAGCTACTGTATATAAACAGAGAGGAAATCCCATTTTCTTCTAACACTAAAAGTATTACCTATTCAATGAAATGTCTGCAAGACAATACCAAGCTGAAAGATCACAAAAGACTCCACTCTTCATTTCTTGTATATAATTGCTATTTTAGTCAGGGATAGATCATATGCTTTTTGTACAACTGTTGCAGGTTCTGTCCGTGGCATTTGCACATAATATGTAGCGTATTTTTCGGAGTATAAGACACACCAGAGTATAAGATACACCAAGGTTTTCAAGAGGCAAATTAAAAAAAAAATTTTTGCACTCTGCAAACCTCTGCAAATGGGCCCGTTTTCCCCAAAAAAGGCATGAATAGCCTTTAGGGGGCTTGCAGGGTGCTCCCGGGGGGGGGGGGGAACAAGCAAAAATGGCTCATTTTTCACAAAAACAGGTCCTTTTTGTCAAAAGAATTCCATGTATAGCCTTTAGGAGGCTTATAGAGTACTCATGGGAGTTTTGGGGGGGAATTGAGCAAAAAATGGCCCGTTTTTCACTAATTTCTGCCTTTCCCAGCCCTCAGGAGCTCTCTGAAAGCTTTCTACAGACTCTGCACAGCCATTTTGGTGAAGGGGGTGGGGTTTCGGGAGGCAACAAATGCTGTATTCAGTGTATAAGACGCACCCAGATTTTCAGCCTCTTTTTTGAGGGAAAAAGGTGCGTCTTATACTCCAAAAATTAGGGTATTTGTTTTTTCACAATCTAACAATCTTGCTCCTGTTGCAATCTCTACACTTCCTGAACATTTCGCCTAGGGAAGTAACCCCAATGGGAAGAGTAGAGACTGGAAACAGGTAGTATGAGCCTGATCTAGATAAACCTATGGTCTGTATCAAGGCAAGCCTGCTAAGCCATATTCTAAGTATACTAAGAGGGCTAGAACCAGGGGTCGGATTCAGCCGTATCGAACTGGTTCAGGCGAACCGGATGCTAATTTTACATCTGGTTCGCTGAACTAGTAGTTGCAAGGATTGGCTGGCCCCACCCACCCACTCCACCCCTCCTAGGAGTCTCCATGTGGCACATTTTGGATGCCAGGTAAGTGTAGGGACCATGGGAGGGCAAAAAACGGGCATCCTGGAAGTTCTGGAAGTCCATAACTGGGCCCATTTCCAGCTTCTGGAGTGCTTCTGGAGCCCAGGAGAAGCCATTTTTGCCCTCCTGGAGGCTCAAGGAAAGCTTCCAGAGCCTGGGGGGGGGGGAAATGCCACCCCCATCATGGTGCAGGAGGCCGAGTATGCCACACCCACTATGGCCATGCCCACCCAGCAACCGGGCAGAGAACTGGTTGCTAAAAATTTTCAACCCCACCCTGGCCTAGAACAAATATCTTGAATAAGTCCTTTGCCCCAAGAGGTCTGCTTGGAAAATAGTGCCCACAAAGTCTAAGGAAATAAACCAGTGGATATAAATTAGAAGCCACAATTTTTTTCAAATACATAGAAAGAAATTGCTTACTCTAAAAGGCTGGGTGTTAGAAAATATCTTAAAAGGCATTTTATCCCTGGATCCCGTCCAGTACCTCCATGATATCTTGTGTGAAGCAGTAAAGGGAGGGGAAAATGCAGCTGCTAAAAACAGCAATATTCCCCAAATGTTAGAAATGAAACATAGTAACTCTTATCCTGAATCTTCGTTAAATGTGGCCTTAAAAATATTTACTAAACTGCTAACCACAAGACTAAACAAAAGCATTACTACCATTGTAAATCAAGATCAAGGCAGTTTCATGCCAAGGCAGAGAGGCAGCTGATTAATTTAAGAAGAGTGCTACGTATATTAGAAGAGGTGAGAGATGATGGCAAACCTCCTGCTGCCTCTTTTTTAGAAGCTGAGCAGGCATCTTTTTCAGTGGGATCATTTACTGCTATCTACAGTAAGCCTAGAATAAGTTTTGTTTGAGATTAGAAGTCAGAAATCTAATTAAAACAATTTACTTTCACCCATTGACCTTAATCCTTATGAATAGCTGACTGTCTTCTCCGGTTATTTTGCTAAGAGGCATTTACAAATATATTCTTTACTTTTTATGGATCTGCTCAGCAAGATTTCTCAGGAGACGCAAACATGCTCAGCATCAAGACAAGATTTGACACTCATAATGTTTTGTAGGCCACATCCGATTCTGTTTATAGAGGAAGATATATCTGTGCTTAATTTACGTCAGCAATTTTGTCCCAGTACAAGATGGAAAACATTTTGTTTATAGGCCAATTTGTCTCTGAATAGTATTCTTCAGCAATGTTTGTCTGATAGTTACGATTCAAAGGAGAGGCTTTTGCTAAGCAAATCTTGTCCCTTCACATAGGCTTTCAGGCTTTAAAGATAAAATCAAGGGTAAAACCATTATCAAAACCATAAAGCCTCCAGTACTGTTAGCTTCTGAGAAACAGGACATTGGAAACATTGTTCGTATATTGCCACCTAAGATATTAAATAGGCTTATTTCTCAGTATATTTTATTTAAGATATAGACTTTCCTCACAAGTAAATATATTTGAGGTTCAATTTTCCAGGTAAAAATACAAAGTAGGAGTACACTAATGCTTTACAGATAAAAAATTTGTAATGACAATGACTTGCTTGAAACTAGGAAGGATGTTGGATTTATTGTTGAGTGTGAGTAGATATGGGGTCATTACCATTTTATTTATTTGTTATTTATTGATTTGTAAAAATTACAAGACCACCCAACTTAAAACATGTAACTCATACACTGAAAAGAAATACTAACAACAAAATCCCAAGCCCCAAACCATGTCATTAAAAAAATAACCAAATGTATAAAAAAGAAAACACAATGGAATTGCTAAAATATTTGTATTCCCTCCCTTTTTATTGTTAGCCGCCCAGAGTCTCTCGAGAATAGAGCGGCATACAAACTTAATAAAATCAAAATCAAATATCCAGAAGGGATTCCACAAAACTGAACAAAATATCTCAGGGGGACAAGCCAGGCCACAACTGCCCTTCTAAAAGGAGGAGCATCATAAATTAGGAGGTGGATTGTTCAGCCACTGAAAAGGCATGCTTCCTGGGTTCCAAAATATGACAAAGTTTAAAATAGGGGATGAGTGTGTTCTTGGGAGCTGACAGTGTCACAAATAGCCTGCACCTATGCCAAGTATGGGACGCGGTGGCTTAGTGGCTAAGACGCTGAGTTTGTTGATCAGAAAGATCAGTAGTTTGGCAGTTCGAATCCCTAGCGCCGCGTAATGGAGTGAGCTCCCATTACTTGTCCCAGCTTCGGCCAACCTAGCAGTTCAAAAGCATGTAAAAATGCAAGTAGAAAAATAGGGACCACCTTTGATGGGAAGGTAACAGCGTTCCATGTGCCTTCAGCATTTAGTCATGCGGATGTCTTCGAACAATGCTGGCTCTTCAGCTTAGAAATAGAGATTAGCATCGCCCCCTAGCATTGGGAACTAGCACATATGTGTGAGGGGAACCTTTACCTTGATGCCAAATATGGCTATTAAAATGGTAACCAACACTGTAAGTTGACAACATGTTGGAAACCAATGCAGCTTGTGGAGTAATGTAAGGTCACAGAGACGTACAGTAGTTGCATTTATAATTACCCTTGTGTCTCCATGTTGAATTAATTGAAACCTCTGGATAGTCTTCAGGGCAGTCCCATGCATGTATGACTAAAAAGGTTTCACAACAGTGACGTACGCTGAGGTTTATCGCTGGTGAGGCAAGCGGGCAAAAGCCGCCCTATGTCTGCGAGTGGTGGGGCTTTGCCGGGGCTTTCTGAAAGAAGCCCTGAAGCCCCAGTGTGACTTTCTGAAAGCCCCGGCGAAGCCCCGAAGCCCCGGCAAGAAAGCCCTCTATGGCGGGTGCGGCGGCATGGCTTTAAAGTCCCGAAAGCCCCAGCAAAGCCCCGAAGCCTCATCCCCTAAAGCCCTCTATGGTGGGCACGGCGGCATGGCTTTATGCGGCGTTGTTCGCCACACTGGTGGGCTGCTCATGTGTCCTTGCCTAATCAAAAGGAAAACACCAGACGAAATTCCTTGGGATGAGCAAAAGCTTCGAAGGATCCTCGAAGGGCTCTTTTATTAGAAAAACTTAGTTACAGCGTCATAATCACACATGGCACAAGTAAGCTAATGAAAAGTTCACAGCATTCCAGAAATAAACCAATAGAAAGTCACATCATGGCAAAGGGGGGCAAAGGGGGAACAGAAGATTACAAGCTGCATGGCATTGGGAGGGGGAGAGAGGGAACAGAAAGCTATGGCACAGCATAGGGGGGGAGGAAGGGCATGTGTGGGAGTAGGCTCACACAGTTCTTGTTACAAAAGGCTGCATAGTGAGTTATGACCGTTAGGCAATGTTTTTGCATCCCTGTGTATGTGTGTTTCAGACAGCCGAAGCTGTCCTGCACGCAAACATCCAGAATGAATTCCAACATCTCCTCTGTTTTTGTTTTAAAAAGCAGCATCTCCCTCTTCGTCGCTGGGCATGCGGAAGGGATCTTTCCCCATGAAAGGGGTTGGCTGTTCATGTAACTCCATGTGGTTGACAATGTGAATTTTCTTCTGTGGAGCCAAGCTAGAGAGTATATTCTTGCACATTGCAAATAAAGAGGGTACACATTGAATACAGCAGCACAACAGTATCAGCAAAGCAACAAGGGTTATAATGGTCTTGACAGTATTTCCCAACCAGCTAAAATTAGGTAGCCAAGAGGTCAGCCAATCCCACAAGGAGTCCGAGGCCTTATATGTCTGTCTAACTGTTTGAACGATATCATGAATTTTTCCACACTGGTTTCAATTTCTCCGGACTGGTTCAAATAATGACAACAGGTAGCATTCAACCAAACACATAGGCCTCCTTCCTTGCTTAACAAGTAATCCAAAGCTAATCTATGTTGAGTTAAAATTCCAGCTAAAGAGTCAACTTCTGCCTGCAGGGCTTGTAGCCCAAATATCGTGGTGTTAGCTAGGGTTTCCATTTGAGCAGATAAGATACGCAGTTGTTTAATGTTCCATGCGACACCCAAGAGTGGTAGGGCTATAGCAATAAATCTTTCACCCTCTGTCAGATAGGTATTGTCAGGATCATAACCTAAAGCTGGATTGATTGCTTTCTTTTGTCTGGCCCACCCAAATTGTTTCTCCCAGGCACTATCGGGTTGAGACATGGGATGTGCTGAGATTCCGGCAGGTGCCAGAGTTCCAATAGTGCAAGTACCATTCCATACAGGGGGCAACACCTTCCCAGCCCAATGACCACAAAGCCAGTACAGGCCAGGTGGTAACCCATACAAATAATACCCATGATGGCCCCAGATTTGTTCCTGTACTCTGTTAAAGGCAACCATCCCTCTCCTGTTAGAGAATAAATCTATGACTATACTATCTTCTTTTCTACACTTAAAATGCTCAGGTAATGATAAGTGTGAACAATCGTAGCCAGTTTCTGTAATTTTGAAAGTAGCATTGCAGTGGGGATAATCCCCAACAGAAAAGCGGGGCAAAGGGATTTGCTTGGTGATACCACCAATAGTTACTGCTTCATAACCTTCATGCGAGACATTCCACCATGTAATGCAGATGGGGGCAAGAGGGGGTAAAACCCGATGTGTCAAAATATACTGGGCAGAATCGTAGATAGTATGTGCACGATTACTTTTTGTGGAATATAGTACAGTAACATTCCAGCCTGTGAGGTTTAAAGTTCCAGAGGCTAGAATGGGCCAGCCCTGCATGTTAGAGGCAGGGCCGTGCGTACAAACCCAGCAATCAGACAGATTGTTAATACGGGTAAGGTTATGTATAAGAAGATGAAACTCATTTACACGCCAATCCATTGTGCGTTTGGGCCGATGATGTGGGGTGGAGGCATCCTTTGCCCCAGCAGGAACTGCCTGACATTCCCCAACCCAGATAAGCAAAAACAAAATGACCATCAATAAAGCAAAGATAATCATGTGATGTGAAAATGGTCTGCAGTCCAAAGGCTTGGAAACTTCCTCCGGGGGAGTGGAAGGTGGAGGGTGCTCTGCCCTGTTCTCCAGGTCAGAGACAGAGACAGCCTCAAGCTGTGGTTCCTGCTGGTTGGTCATGGTCAGGCGGCTTCTGTGTTTGTGTAGGTGTTTGTGTAGGTGGCTTGGGCAAATATGGTCTTACGTGCCGTCCTGGGATCCAAAGAACCTTGTCTTTCAGTTGGATGGCAGCATAGCCCCTTCCCCAGGTAATCAGGTCAGCAGGTCCTCGCCACGTCAGGTCAGGCAAGCAGCGATAGTAGACAGGTGGTCGAAGAGTGTCAGCAGAAGGTGGAGCTGCGAAATGACGAGTTGCTGCTGAGGAAGGCGGCTGACCGGTGAGATTTAAAAAGTTTAATGTATAGAGACAAAGATTAAGAATGTTTTGCAAAGCTGGGAGGCTAGGGGGTGCTTTCCCCTGTGTTTCAATGTAGCGATCAAGGGCATGCTTAAGAGTCTGATTGGCGCGCTCAACCATTGCCTGTCCTTGGCTGTTATATGGAATGCCGAATTTGTGCACAATGTCCCATTGGTTGCAAAAAGCAGCAAATGCTGCACTGGTATAAGCGGGCCCATTGTCTGTTTTTATCTCTTTTGGGCGTCCCAGCGATGCGAAAGTTCGAATGCAGTGGTTGATAACATGTTTTGTGGCTTCTCCCCTTTGTGGGGTAGCAAACAAGAAGCCAGAGAATGTATCTATGATTACATGTAGATACTTCCAAGGAGCAAAGGATGAATATTGAGTCACACATCCATTTGCCAAATTTGGCAACATTCTGTCCCTCTGGGATTAACTCCCATAGGGAGGGAATGAGATTGCCGACTACAATGGGGCATTGATTGCTGATGCCCCCGCTGACGTAAGGCCAAATTGTTTTATGAGCGCTTTTTTGTTCTGATGAAAGTAAGAATGGCTATCCCAAGGTGTGATAGCAGAAATTAACTTTTGCAAAAATAAGAAAAGTGAGAGTAATTGTAGTTCCAATGAGGGAGAAAGATAGGCCTCATAGATTGATTTCACAATCTGAGTTACATAGAGGCTATCCAAAATCAAGTTAAAGGGTTTATTTGGAAAAGTGGAAAAAGCCAAAATAGAGGCAGCACGCTCCGCACGCTGAGCGGAAGTCTGCGGGGGGGGGGGGTAATTTTTGTACACCACCGACCATTCTCCTGCCAGGCACAAGCACCATAGGTTTTGCTTCCGTCAGCAAAAATAGTCATGGCCTGAGGAAGTGGGAGAGGGGAATATGGAGTATGCCATTGCAAGGTAACAGTTTTCAAAAGAGCCAATCTAAGGTCGGGAGGTGCATGGGCTGGAGAATTTTATTAACAGCCCTCAAATCATGCAAAAAACGCCATTTACCAGATTTCTTTTTTATAACAAACACAGGAGTGTTATAGGGACTCAGGGAGGGCTCAATGTGTCCTTTTTGTAACTGTTCCTGCACTTTTTGTTCTGATAACAAACACTGGGGTATTGTAAGGGCTGTGGGATATCTCTTTCCTCTTCCTCTCTTCTCTCTCTGTCTCTCTCATCCTCTATCTCTTTGTTTCTGTTCACTTTCTCTTTCTCTCTCTTCCATTCTTCTGTCACTTTCTCCTTCTATTCTTCTGTCCTTCTCCCCTCTCTCTCTTCTTCTGTTCTGTCTCTTTCACTCTTTTTCTTTCTTCCTCTCTCCCACTCTTTTATCACTTTCTCTTTACTCTCTACTGCCCAACCTGTCCCCATAATTTACCTACTTTCCTAGTTTCCTTAGTGGAGCCGTCGCTCCCTCAAACACACACACACACACTCACGCATGCACAAAACCATTTTTCTCCATTCCAATTCAGATCCTATGAATCAATTGCTCTGTGAAACATCTGTGAAAAAAATTCAGGTGCTCAGGCATGAAAATGTCATCAAAGCAACAGAAAAGAAATCAGAAGAGTCAGTAAGAAAGGGAGTAGCAAGAACTCCTTGAGACATGAAATCACTCCTTGAGACATGAAATCACGATGAGGAAAGACTAAAAGAGGCATCATAGGGGGTAATGGAATAGAGGTAGCCGGAATCACTGGAAGAAAATAGGAAGAGTCAGGCAGATTCACTTGCCAAGAGATTGAAATAAGAAGGAAGATAAGAAGCAGTCCTTTTGTGTGGGGGTCAGGTTGGAAAGCAGGCAAAAGCTTCCTCTAAAGGGATGTAATGCCGGGGAGCTTCAAAGGCTGAGGGAGATAGAAGCATGCATACAAGGGAAGAAAAAGCCTTGGATTCAAAGTGCAAATTTAGTAAAAAGGTTTCCAAATGTGGCGGGGGGGTGTCTGGTCCCCCCATCATGGCTTTTTTATGAACTTTTAAACATTCCATGACGATCTGCCAAGTGAAAAGTATTTTCCCTGGTGCCCTTGGAGGGTCATGGAAATACTTCCCTAATTTTTCCCAAGTGGCTATTCGAATTGAGCCCTTATCAGGATATGTGGGACAATTTTGATAAATATACCTGAGAAGGTCAGTAAGGTCTTTTTTCGAAGGGATGGGGAGAAAGTTCCCATTGTTTTTTAAGATTAATATTGAGGTTTTGGCCAATTCTCTAAGTTCATGGAGGTGCGCAACCTGAGGCTTAGAGAATTCTGCCCCCATAACTCACGATTGGGAGGATGCTCCGTCTGCGACGGCCGGTCCTGGTATGCAAGGGGCGTTCCTTCGCCGGTAAGCAATGGGGGTGCCAAATGAGACAACGTGCTTGATCAGCAAGATCACGTCGGGGGTCACCAGTTGCGGCGTTGTTCGCCACACTGGTGGGCTGCTCATGTGTCCTTGCCTAATCAAAAGGAAAACACCAGACGAAATTCCTTGGGATGAGCAAAAGCTTCGAAGGATCCTCGAAGGGCTCTTTTATTAGAAAAACTTAGTTACAGCGTCATAATCACACATGGCACAAGTAAGCTAATGAAAAGTTCACAGCATTCCAGAAATAAACCAATAGAAAGTCACATCATGGCAAAGGGGGGCAAAGGGGGAACAGAAGATTACAAGCTGCATGGCATTGGGAGGGGGAGAGAGGGAACAGAAAGCTATGGCACAGCATAGGGGGGGAGGAAGGGCATGTGTGGGAGTAGGCTCACACAGTTCTTGTTACAAAAGGCTGCATAGTGAGTTATGACCGTTAGGCAATGTTTTTGCATCCCTGTGTATGTGTGTTTCAGACAGCCGAAGCTGTCCTGCACGCAAACATCCAGAATGAATTCCAACAGCTTTAAAGTCCCAGTGCCATGCCCACCTAGAGAGGGACGTGCCCGGCAGGGCTTTAAAAAATAAAAAATAAAGTGCCAGCCTGCATGCCAGCAGAGGCAGGTAAAACACACACACACACACACACACACAAATTACTTATAATAATACAAATTACAATTACTTACAAATTACAATAATTTTGAATTCCTCCCCCCTCGCTCTGACCTACATACCTTTTCCAGCTGTTTCACACAGGATTTCAACTCTCCTCTTGTCTGCCATGATGAAAATGTAAAAGATGTAAAAATAAAAAGGCAAGAGCTGCTGAAGTAAGGCTAGGTTAGCTGCTGCCAGAGCCTCCAATGGATGACGCTGCTTAACTGTTTAAAAAAAACCTCTAAAAAAAGTGCCCTCTAAAGGAGGAGGCGAGAGAACCACGTGCCTCATCTACATAAGGAATTTTTCATCTTTTAACCCTTGCTTAACTCTGCTCAAGTGATCATAACGATAGGCTAAATGAGGCATGTGGTTCTCTCGCCTCCTCCTGCAAAGGGCACTTTTTAAAGAGGCTTTTTTAAACAGTTAAGCACTAAGCAGAGTCATCCACTGTGACTCTGGCAGCAACTACCCCAGCCTTTTTCCTTTTAATTTTTTCTTCCTTTTCATGATGACAGTGCTGAACCCCTGCCTCCCCTGCCTCCCCTGACTGCACATCACTGGCTTGAAGACCCAGCTCCAGCATCACAGGTGCTTCTGATCGAAGACCTCCAGCTTCCAATTACAGCCATGGGCATTGCCAGGTATTCCTCTAAGGATTGAGTCATTTCCCAAGGGTTGGGCTGGGTCCTGACAGGTTGGCCTTGGGAGCAGATAGGACAGGAGTTCCTTCCATATTCCAATCACCATTCTGAACTGTCAGTGCAGAATGGGTGTCTATTATGGGGGCAAAGGGTGGTAGTGCCTTTGCCCCTCTGCACTAGGGTATTACACATGTTACACGCTGGCCACCCTGGTATGAAGGCCCTAGGCTGCAGTTACCTGTGGTGGCCTAAATTAGACTCTGCTATAAAAGAAGGGGTGAGGGGTTGCCATAGGTGTCAGGAGACTCGTTCCTTACCGCCAAAAGCCCTGGTACGCAAGTGGGAAACTCCTTCCCCACTCTGGGCACGAATACATATGGATTTTGCAGGGCTGCTTCATGGCCAAATATTTTAGTGCTAGTGCTTACTTGAAGTGGTTGGAGATTGTCTTAATGGCATCTACCACTTCTGAGGTGGTGATAAGGGTTTTACGCAGGATTTTTGCCACCCATGGGGTGCCTGACTTATTGGTTTTGGATAATGGACCCCAACTGACTTCTACAGTCTCTGAAGGGTTCCTGGCAAGTCAGGGAATCAGACATGCCCTAACTTTACCGTTTTATCTGGCATGTAATGGCCTGGCAGAATGCATGGTCCGAACCTCTAAGGAGGCGCTGGCGAACATGGAGCTGTGGAATTGGCAGGAGAAGGTAGACCATTTCTTATTAATACAGCATACAACCCGTTGCCAGAATACTAACAAAAGCCCAGCAGAAATTCTGATGGGACGATGCCTGAGGACCCCTTTAGATAGATGGCATCCTAGTTATGCACTGGAGAAACCTCTGTATTCTGGAGGAATGGTCCGCGCATTTAAATCAGTAGATCCTATTTATGTGAGGAATTTCACGGGGTATCCCCTATGGGTATCTGGCAGGGTGGCAGCTGTAACTAGATGTAAAAGCATGCGCACGTGCTATCACAACCTCTGAAACTGGAGGTTGAGCCCCTTCTCAATAGCCTTTTTTAAAAAGAAAAGATTGGAAAATGCATGAAGGTTCTCCTGATCAGCTGGATTCAAGCAATGTCTCTTGAGGATGAGATACACTATCACTTCTTTTAGAGCCAGTTTGGTGTCTCTCGTGCTTTCTAGCCCACATGACTTTTTCCTTTCTCTTATTTTTTTTAAATTAAAAAATAAAATATTTGCTTTGCTTACATTTTTATATAAAATAATTATTTTGACCTATATAGGTGTCATAGGGATTCTTGGAAAATAAAAACAGCGCATTTCTGTACATGGAAAGGTTTATACAGATGTTCCTCAATTAATGACCATAACTGAGACCAGAATTTCTGTTGTTAATTGAGGCAGTTAAATGATTTGCACTGAATTTATGACCTTTTTTGCCATGGTTGTTAAGTGAATTACAGCAGTTGTTAAGTGAGTTGAGCAGTTGTTAAGTGAATCCTGATTCCCCCATTGACTTTCCTTTCCACAGCTGCAAAGCTCTCAAAGGACGATCATGTAACTCCAGGATGCTTTAACTTTTATAATACATGCTAGTCAAAAAGTGCTGCAAGTGTGTGGATCAGCTGCAAGTCACTTTTTTCATGACAGTGCCAATGTAATTTTGAACGATCACTAAATCACTAAAGAGCCACAGTGGCGCAATGGTTAGAATGCAGTACTGCAAGCTACTTCTGCTGACTGCTGGCTGGCTGTAATTTGGCAGTTCAAATTTCACCAGGCTCAAGGTTCACTCAGCCTTACATCCTTCCGAGGTTGGTAAAATGAAGACCAGAGGTGGTTTCTGCTGATTCACCCTTGATTGGGCGAACTAGTAGTGGCGGTGGTGGGAGGCTCCGCCCACCCACCTGGATGCTTCTGTGCATGCAGAGAAGTATTGCATAAGCACGTGCAGAAGTGGACTGGTAGTAAAATAAATTGAAACCCACCACTGATAAGGATCCAGATTGTTGGAGATAATATGCTAACTCTAAGCCGTTTACAGTGGGCTGTAAAGCACTATGAAGCAGTATATAAGTCTAAGTGGTATCGCTATTGCTAAACAAATGGTTGTGAGTCACAGACTCACTATACCTACAGAAAAAAACAAGGTATGCTAAGGTAAAGGTTCCCTTGCAGATATGTGCTAGTCGTTCCTGTCTCTAGGGGGGTGCTGATCTCCATTTCAAAGCCGAAGAGCCAGCACTGTCCAAAGATGTCTCTGTGGTCATGTGGCTGGCATGACTAGACACCGAGGGTGCACAGAACGCTGTTACCTTCCCACCAAATGTGGTTCCTATTTTTTCTACTTGAATTTTTACATCTTTTTGAACTACTAGGTTGGCAGAAGCTAGGACAAGTAACAGGAGCTCACTCCGTTACACGGCGCTAGGGATTCAAACCACTGAACTACTGACCTTTCTGATCAATAAGCTCAGCATCTTAGCCACTGAGCCACAACGCCCCAGTATGCTAGGTTAGTATTAAACTTCCTGAAAAGCTGGAGCATGTGACAGGTGCAACTTTTCTAGTTTATTTTCTGCAAGCTGGGCATTCTGTCATTGAAAAGGCCCATGGGATTCTTCTGACATATTAAATGTATCAACTTCCAAGGTTTTAGAGATCCTGGACAAGATCATCCACATTCTTGCATAGTAGTTTCATTTCCATTCCACTCTGATCGATTCATAATGGTGTTTTTCTCCTTTCCTTGTGGTATGCTTATGTATTCTCCTATATCCTGAGGATATGACTCAATGTTTTTAAAGTGGAGACTAAGTGACAAATTACTGAAAAACAGGATCCTCTATATCCAATATTTCCATTTAGCACTATTATTTTCCATTTTTGCTGAAGATCATAGAAGTCAGTTTCCATTTCTTAATTTTGTGAAAATTGTGAAAATTGTGCTCACTGTGGAGAACAAGTCATCTCTAAGGGTAGTCCATTGATTTCAGAAGGAACTAACTGCAGTTAGCGTACCCACTTTCCTGTTTACTTGAAGTAGGCATTGCTAGAAAAAAATGTAACAGAGGACAAATGAATAAGGATGATTAAGGGACGCGAAATAAGTCTAGTGTAGAAATAGAATATATGCACTATACCTTTTGCCTGCATTTGTTTAGTAGATGTTTACTGAGCTGGGACAATCTTCCATACTACATTCAACACTCTTTGGAATCAGAGATGTATCATGAGGAAAAATATAAATATAACAAATATAAATGATTATTCATTCTCCACTGTCATTCTCCAGGTAGCATATATTACAATGAAACTATAGGGCCGTGATGGGGAACCTATGGTACGCATACCACAGGTGGCACGCAGAGCCCTCTCTGCAGGCATGGCAGCTTGCACACGCACCTCCCACTTGCCAGCTGGGCTTCGGGTCTATGCCGCGCATGCGAGGGACATGCATGTACATGCACGGGACATGCACTTGCATGCGCAGGGGCAGAATGCATGTGTGGGGGGCACTCACATTGCAGTTTGGGGCCTCGTGCAGCACCCCCATGCCTCGTTTGGGCCTGTACTTATCTGGGAGCCAAAAAAGGGTGGGGGCATGGGGCGCACGTGTGAGGGAGTGAGGGGGGGTTGTGCACGCATGCGTGGGGGAGATGGTGTAAAAGAGGAGTCTCGCACACATTGCATTATGGGTGTAGCAGGGATGTGCAGTCAGGAGAGGCAGGGGAGGCACAGCCTCTCCACTGTCATCATGAAAAGAAAAAAAATGTAAAAGGAAAAAGGCAAGAGCTGAGATCAGGCTGAGCTAGTTGCTGCCAGAGTCACCATGGATGACTCTGCTTAGTGCTTAACTGTTTAAAAAAGCCTCTAAAAATTGCCCTCTACAGGAGGCGACAGGAGAACGACGTGTCTCATCTAGTCTGACTTTTTATGATCACTCGAGCAGAGTTAAACAAGGGCTAAAAGCCGAAAAATTCCTGACATCGATGAGGCACGTTGTTCTCCTGCCTCCTCCTGTAAAGGGTGCTTTTTTAGAGGCTTTTTTAAACAGTTAAGCAGAGTCATCCACAGTGACTCTGACAGCAACTAGCCCAGCCTGACCTCAGCTCTTGCCTTTTTCCTTTTATATTTTTTTTCTTTTCATGATGGCAGGCAAGAGCAGAGTTGAAATTCTCTCTGAAAAGCTGGAAAAAGTACGTGTGGGTCAGAGGGAGGGGGAGAAATTCAAACTTCATCCTCCTGGTGCAATTTTGTGTGTGTGTTTGTGTGTGTGTGTGTGTGTGTTTGAGAGAGCGGGGAGGGAGCATATTGAGACAGTTCTTTAGTTTATGCACTATGTAACACTCTAATACTATGCCTTTGGGTCTTCTGAAATTTTAATTATCCAATCATAAGCAAACAATGTTTTCAGTAGAATGAATTTCCACTTCTACTTACACCTGTCAGCCAAAATGCTGCTAGTGGTAATGCAAACATGGGCTGAGGAGGAAAACCTAAACTTTCTGAATCCTGGTGCAACTGTGTGTTTGTGTGTGTGTGTGAGAGAGAGAGAGAGGGAGGGGAGGGAGGGAGGGAGAGAGGGAGGAAGGAGGGGAAGGGAGAAGAAAAAGAAAAAGAAAGAGGGAAATTATTTAGCAAAGGAGAAAAACAAATGCTGTCGCTTTAAATTGGAACTGGGCATGCCTGGCTGTGGAATTCTGGGAGTTGAAGTCCACAAGTCTAAAAAAATTGCTGCCTCACTAGCCATAAACCTCACCGCACGTCACTGGGGTGTAGATCTGTGCTTTTGGCATGTGACAAAAAAAGGTTTAGCCATCACTGCTATAGGGGAAAGGGCTCATGAGATATAGATTTTCAGATACTTTCAACCAGGAATTTACATTAGTACATTCATACATTAATTTATTTTCTCAAGTTTCTCAAGAATTCTCTGCCAAAGATACTTTCATTTTTCTGTTATTTTCAGGATGTTTGAGAATTTTCTTCCATTTTTTTACCTTGATATTATTGCGAACATGAAAGGAGAAGAGATTGGACAATCTTTTGTCTGAAATGGTATAAGGTTTCCTGCCTGAGCAGGTGGTTGGACTAGAAGACTTCCAAGGTCCCTTCCAACTCTGTGATTCTGTTAAAGTTTTGGTGACCAGTGTTGCTTTCTTTAACTTGTTTTCCTATTGCTCCGAAGCCTCCCCAGTTTTTCAGCTTCCCAGCTTCTAATCTGAAGGGGGGGAAATGGGAAGAGCCCTCCTCTAATACCTTCCCTTGGCATCCAACTGAGCATGAGAAGCCAGGGACGCTGCAGAGTGCCAGACAGGTGATTCCATAATGAGAGAAAATGTATGCAAACACGTCTTGTGGCCAAAAACACCATTCATATGAATTTCACCACAAAACTCCTTTGAAAGAAGTTTCGAATACAAATCACCTTTCATCTTACTGAATGAGAAATGGCAGGAAAACATGCAGGAGAATTCTTTGGCGTAACACCAATTCACACTGAACAGAGGGGAGCAAGCTACGGTAGTATCTAAAACTGAAAATTAATACCATTTTTATGAAAAGCAACCAGCAATTTTGTTGCTTCCCATTTTATTATTCCTGGGCTGCCAATTCAGTTGTCCTGGCTGAATTTCCAAGGAAAGAAAAAGACTATGTCTTTAGAAAAGACTGGTCTAACAGTGATAGAATATCAATACTAAGAGAAGAAAACCCTGAATTCACACTCTCCTATCTCCAATAGATGACGGAATGAAGTCAGAAATGCTGGAAAAGTTTGTGCCAGGAGCCCTGGATACATGCTGCCATTCTATAGCAGGTGTACATTATAAATGCTCTAAGTATGTAAGAAGCTGCTACGTAGTGTCCCACTTTTAAAGTGCAGCTGTGTCTTGCACTGAGTTTTGAAAAGATCTAGTTTAACGAGGATGCGGAGTGCCAAGCTCCCTTAGCCTGTTAGAAGGCAGACAAGCTGCAACCATTCATTCCATTTATGGACAATCTGCAACTATTTATTCTGAACATGCTGGTAGCAAAGTGATTGTGTCTGTCACAGCTTCAATTCTTCTTCTGTTAATGGTAGCAGATGGCATTACATAAATATGGTTTGTTGCATTATTTGTGCATCGTAACTTCACCAGTTGATGTCTCTTCCCTAAATGTTTGAGTTATAAAATTTAGGCATTATCTCTATTTGACCTTGGAAAAAAATCTCCGTTAGTGTATAGAATGCTAAGCAAGCACATACAATGCCTCGTCTACAATTAGAATAAGTGAGACAACGGACCAGATTGTTCTTAAATGTTCAGAGTTTCCATATGTGTCAGAATCTTTCGTCAGCTTTCAAAACATGACTAGTAGAATTTCCAAGTTGGGAGGAAAAATAAGCTTCACTCTTGTTGGTCAGGAAAGGATAGAAAATTGGATGAGGTTGAAAGCAATAGTTTTCATAAACCTAAAATGGAAAGAGAAATTAATAGGATAGAAAAAGCAAGAAAAAGAGAGGGGTGGGTGTGGGTAAGAGAGAATCAGTTATATTTAAAAAAATTATCTTAAGGATTATCAGTATCTCTATTGATCCTTCAGGTTTACCCTCAGAAGTACACATAGCTCCCATCTAAAATAAGTTAAATTTATTTTATTTCAGCATGCCATCAAATTGATTACACTGTATCTTTCATTCTGTTTTTATTTCCATTTCCATTATTATATTTTCTGTTCTTTGATGTGATGTGTGGTGCACATTCCCTAAAGGTCTTTGGGGTTTAGAATAAACATTCTAAATAAATTAAGTCCAATAAAATAAACAAATAAACTTCAGCTCCAAACAGACATTCTGACAAGTGGATTATGGAGAGTATAAGGAAAGATATCAAAAGGCTGATGATTTTTAAAAATTCTTATTGATGTCTTTCATGGAATGGATGATGGCCGGTTGTTGCGAGAAACAAGTCCACTGCTATTTGCTTACCTTAGAAAGATGGCTTTCCTACAAAGAACAACTCATGGCTTTCTGGGAAAATACATGGGTTTGTGTGTGTAGTGAGAAGACTTGTTCTCCTTTCCCTTGCCACTCCAGGATCTCCTCTGAGATCATTGCCATTTGACATCATAACCTTCATCTGGGACCACACACATATCTTCAAGCTAAGTGTAAATTCATCCAGCTCAAAAAGAATTTCCATCATGCTCAAGTTAACGTTTGGCCCAGAAGCAGCATTTCAGTTGGCTTAGAAAGGCACACAGCAGTAGGTTGCTGTTTATTTGTATATTGCAATGGTTTTAATCAGTGCTGTGTAGGTTAATATGGTCTACGAGGGTACTTTTTAAACTAGCAGCATGAGTAGGGGATTGATACAGAACTCACACAAGCTTAGTCCAAGCATTTCTTTCAACATCAGAATTTGGCTCAGAAATGGAAAAAAAAACATGAAATATCAGTTTAAAAAAATAATACGAACATGCTCAAACTGTTTTCCCCCGCATTTCTAGCCTGTTTCATTGAACTCTCAACTACTGACATTAGGTTTTAAACGGACGGATTTGGCAGCACACAATCACTTTAACAAAATTAAGTTTCATCCCCTGGAGGGATGCTACTCCAAAAGGCAGGTGTCATGACCGAAAAGACATGCATGGTTGCCTCTCTCTGCTATCACCCTTCTTTTCATGAAGATACTATTTCAGTGTCCTGCTTAGTTCCCACTCTCTTTCTGACTTGACTGAAACAACTAGGAACCAACATCACCCATCTCTTCCCCACAGTTACTTACCAGGTTTGCCTTATCAACATGGTCCATGACAGGAAAGATAAACTATAATTCTTGTATAAAGAAAATATCGAATTAAAGAAAAAGTTAAGGAGACATTTATCCTCAGGAACTAACCCAAGAGAGGAAGAAATTTGGATTATTAGAATTCATTCTAAGAGAGGACAATTCTCTGAAGTCAAGAATGCATAGTTAAGAATGGTCTGCTCAGAAAGGCTATATAGCATGCCCATGACAGAATCATGATAGGCTCCACATTTGTTTCTCCTCAGCTTTGGTACATACTCAAGCAATGATACATGTAAAGGATGAATGGAAAGCATATCTGTCCTCACTATATCCTAACAAGACTCCCATAAACAATCTTCATGTGTGGTGGTGTTGTTACTTGCAAAGTCGTGTCCAACCAATTGTGGCCCCATGGACAACCTTCCTCCAGGCCTTCCTGTCTTCTACCATCCTCTAGAGTCCATTTAAGCTCATGCCTACTGCTCTGGTGACTCCATCCAGCCACCCATTTTCTGTCGTCCCTTTCTTCTTTTGCCCTCAATCATTCCCAGCATTAGGCTCTTATCCAGTGAGACCTTCTTTCTCATTAGGTGGCCAAAGTACTTGAGTTTTATCTTCAGGATGGGCCTTCTAAAGAGCAGTCAGGGTTGATCTCCTCTAGGACTGACTGAGTTGATCGCCTTGCAGTCCAAGGGACTCGCAGGAGTCTTCTCCAGCGCCATAGTTCAAAGGCCTCAATTCTTTAGCACTCAGCCTTTCTTATGGTCCAACTTTCACAGCCATACATTGCAACTAGGAAAACCATAGTCTTGACTATACTCACTTTTGTTGGCAGGGTGATGTTTCCGCTTCTTAGTATGCTCTCTGGATTTGCCATAGAGAAAGTGTAGGCTCATGTATAGCTCATGTGTCTTCATGTGTAGGCTCAAGTATTTTCCAGAAAAGCATTCATCGTCCACAGATCTAATGAAGCATACAGGAGGAGGTGTCAAATATCATGTATAGTTCATACTAAGAAGGGTGGCAAAAACCTACAGTTTTGCCAGTAGTCTTCCAAATGATGTTTCACCACAAGGAAGCTCAGCCCAGCTAAGATTAGAGTTGTAAACCTGCTGTGCTGGTAGACACTCCAGATTGCAAGGTTAATAGCACACCAACTTGGATGTTTGTCAGAATGGGCATTCTCCAGCTTCTCCCAAAAGAAGAGACTCAAATACTGTAGAGTCATGATGCCAATTGGATTCTTCTAAATACACATCCTACAAAGTCATTGCCAGATGTAATTCACAGGGTTCTTCCCTATATATGAACCTTGTCACAGACCTAGCATTAGGTAGTTGTGATGTTTTAGTATTGGCGTGGAGGACTGGATAGGAAATGGATGGGTGCCCCATTATTTGAAGCAAATGGGAGTTGTTTGTGTGCTCCCAATTATGTGAATTGTGGCACTGAAATTAAAATAAATAGCATCTGGTGGCTTAACCCCTGGAGCAGGGGTGGGTTCCTGCCAGTTCTAACCTCTTCTATAGAAGAGGTTCCACAAATCTACAGTGCCATTTAGAACCCGTTCCAGCTCCCTCCCCCCGTCCATCATCAAGATGAAGAGCGAGAGGAGGAATTCTGGGAGTTGAACTCCACAAGTCTTAAAGCTGTCAAGTTTGAACACCCCTGGGTTTTTTTTTCTAAAGGGTTGCAAGGGTGCAAGGGACTTGTAACTTGACAGTTTTAAGATTTGCGTGCTTCAAATGCCAGAGTTTTTGAGCCAACATTTTTGTTGCTAAGCAAGAACGTTGTTAAGTGAGTTTCACCACATTTTACAAATTGGCCACGCCCACCCAGTCACATGACTTCCAAGCCACTCCCACTCAGTCACATGGCTGGCAAGCCACTCCCACAAAGCAGGCCACACCTACATGAGCCAAGGTGGCGCAGTGGTTAAATGCAGCACTGCAGGCTACTGCTAGATCAGCAGGTCAGCGGTTCAAATCTCACCGGCTCAGGGTTGACTCAGCCTTCCATCCTTCCGAGGTGGGTAAAATGAGGACCCAGATTGTTGGGGGCAATATGCTGACTCTCTGTAAACCGCTTAGAGAGGCCTGAAAGGCCTATGAAGCGGTATATAAGTCTACTGCTATTGCTATTGCTATTGCTATAAGAGGTTCTAAAAAAATTTAAAACCCACTACTAGGTGGAGGGACACCTAGTGCTAATGTTTTCCTCTTAAACTATCACAAAATTTGCAGTTGGGATATTAAGAATGTAGTACTATCTATAACTAATTTTTGTACTATAGCTAGCAAATGCATATCAAATATCCGAACATCACAGTTTAAAATTCATCATGGAACCATATCTGCTTAATCTGCATAATTTAAATTGCTCTAAGAATTATTTTTCTGTGTTTAATATGAAATATTTTAATGCATATTTTAAAAAGAAAATAAATGCATGCTATGCACAGCCCTACATGTTCTTGCAAGTTGACTTCTGCTAGATACAGTTCTTAAGAAACTGGCTTGTTTTGGGTGATGCACTGATGCTAGTATACTTATTATACTGTGGTGGTTACCACAGGAAACTTTAAGAAAATCCACGTTTTACTTGATGGGAGAAAATTAGTTTTCATCTGAGATCAACAGAATATAACTTGTGGGCTGGGGAATTACATTTTATAAAGGTTTTGCCTATTTGCACTGCTTTATATTGAAATACACATATATGGCTAAACAGAACAATGATTCCAGGAATGCAAGAAACTATAGATTCAAACCTCATAAAATATGGAGACTTATCTACAACAGGAGTGTCCAAACTTGGAACTTTAAGACTTGTGGACTTCAACTCCCAGAATTCTGGGAGTTGAAGTCCACGGGTCTTAAAGTTCCCAAGTTTGGAACACCCTGATCTACAGTATCTAGCCCAGTACCCTGTTTGCTTTTTGTATAGAGGGTCTTTGTTTACCCAATAAACCAAATTTCTATATGTAACAGTGGACAGCAATCATCAGCTGAAATATGCAGGCGGCATGTCATGTCCATATGTAGAGCACTTGGAAAATATGCCAGTGTGACCACTGCCCTGCTTGATCTCATACAGAAAAGTCTATTCTGGTACTAAATTGTGGTTTCGTTATTAACATTTTCGTCCATATTGCTTTTGAACAAAATGAAACTATGCAAAACAAAAATGTGCTCCATCAAATATTTCTAAATCTTAGAATCGATTTCCATTAGTTTAATCATAAAGAAATTGAAGTTGATTATTTTATCCAAGAAAAAAGGGGATGACATTCTGTTGGATAAAATGCAGAGTTTTAGCACCTGTCTTAGTTATGAGATGACGAAGAGGGATGTGCATGAATGTTTTGCCATTCATTGTTTGGTCATTTCTCCATCTGTCTGCAGCATCCCTTTAATTAAATCTCAGAGGAAAACATCCTAAGGAAACACCTTCCAGGAACATTTTTCAGACCAGGAGATGGAGCTGTGGTGGGATTCACATTTTTTTTACTACCAGTTCTGTGGCCATGGGTTGGTGGGTGTGGTGTGGTGTGGTTTGGCTTGGTGGGCGTGGGAAGGGTAAGGATACTGTAAAATCTCCATTCCCTCTCCACTCCAGGGGAAAGTTACTGCAAAATCCCCATTCCTCCTGAATAGCTGGGTCTCGGAAGGCAAAGAATAGATGAGGGCAGGGCCATTCAGAAGTGGCATTTACTGATTCTCCAAACTACTCAAAATTTCTGCTACCGGTTCTCCAGAACTGGTCAGAACCTGCTGAATATCACCTCTGAAGTGGAGTCTGCAGAACAATGCAGGCACATGTGATCAAAATGGAAGGAACCGAAGCTCTTCTCTGCCACCAACAGTGTCTAAAATACTAACAAAAGAGAAGAGAAAACCACTTTTTGCAAAATGTAAAAATGCTCAACTAAAAGACAAATTTGGGCACATTGTTTAATAATTCTGCTTTTAAAAAAAAAATTCATGCAAAGGTTATATCATTGTTTTCAATCTGTCCAAGTATTATCTGCCAATATTTTCTAACCATTCATCAGTCAGTTCAAAAGTTTGCAATGTCTTTCACTGTTATAATGCCTCCATGACAAAATTAATAACTCAGTTTATGTGATCTTAAAAATAGTAATGAGCTGTGGTGGGGCAGTAGTTAGACTGCAGTATTGCAGGCTAATTCTGCTGCCTGCCAGGAGTTTGATTCTCACTGGCTGAAGGTTGACTCAGCCTTCCATGAGGACCAGATTGTTGGGGGAAATATGCTGACTCTGTAAACTGCTTAGAGACGGCTCTAAAGCACTGTGAAGCTGTATATAAATGTAAATGCTATTGCTAATCTGGATTACTGCTAATCCATAAAAACTGTGCTGCCAGCACTGATACAAACACTGATCCCGATCAATACCAAATGCACACTGGCACACTGTCAACTGTGGTCAGGCTATACAAAGCTTCAAATTTTAAAAGAGATAGAATTTTTAAAATTCCAAATTTTAAACTTGGTTTAGAACTGAGCTAAGCAAATGTTGAAGATGAAGATCTTTACCATGTGGTTGTGATTGGTTTTATTATCCTAGGAAAGCAACATATCTGAAAGAAGGATTTGAAGAGTATTCAAATCCTCTCCTGCCAATTTGGTTTCCTCCAGATGCTGCCAATATATATCACTATCGTCAGAATGGAAGATATGAACTAGAACTGATCATCTGGAATCTGTTTACTGTTGAGGCTATTTTAAGTTTCTGAGAAGGACATGTTAATTCTCTACCCCATTCACAAACTTCCTTTCCATTACATCTTGTATTAATGAAATCAAAGTTTTCAAAGAACTTTGTCTACCGAAATTGGTGTTCTAGTAAGGCTGTACAACAAATACTGAAATAATTGTCAATGTTTTATTTTATTTTGCAAAATGTATGGAATTATTTGATGTTTGTATACAGAACTCTACTTTGGGATTGCCTTTTCTGTTGCTGGGGACAAATTGCCTCCATTTCCCCTAAAACTGGATCCATGAATATTTCAAGAAACTGAATTCTTTCACTGAGCTTATTTCCATAGACATATATTGGGCAACATTACATTTTCAACTCCGAAGTTGAAAGCTTAGGCTTAACTCTTTTTAGTCATTTATTTTCTATTTACCTGAGACTTATCTTGTGAAGAAAAAAGGTATGGAAACATTTTCCTTAAAAAAATTCCCATCAACCATATTAGCACCAAGATCACAAGCATTATGCACATATTTAAACAAAATAATTACAACTAATAGTCATAGTAATAAGTAACATACATTTCGATGGCTCCACATTCACCAGTGCTCAGAGATCCTGCAGAACAGCAAGTTTTTACAAATGTTTGTGGATCTTTCCTTTTGGGAGATAGGGAGAGCTTCTACAGAGGATTGTCATACGTCCTGGTAGGTTAGGGCCAGTTATCTTTCAACATGACAACATAAAATTGCTTTAGAATTTTTTTCAAAAGAAAAAAAATTCTGGGAAATTCCCTTGAGCAGTCTGTAGTGTTCTTTTATTTATTTAGCTACAAATTGGTCAAGGGGCCATGGATAGAGCTTGTATCATGTCAGAGCTCATATTTATGCCTAACAGGCCTACACAAGAAGTATATAGATAACTTTGTGCAGTTATTTCTAAGGCCATTTGCAGTCTTCTTGGTTCCTCAGAGGTTGGTTGAATCCCAAAGGAAACTATGAATTGGGCATTTGAATAGTACAGGGGAGTACTATTCCTGAAATTCTTTTGGAGAAGTTTCCATTCTAGAGAAATGCTGCAATTTCAATTCAATTTCTCTGCCTCCAAATTTTGAAAATTTCTAAAGGCCATTTTTGACCAGTTTTAGTCATAAATATTTGAATGTGCTTGTTCCCTCAATACTTTTCTTGAAGATTCTGTGTAAGGATTTTCCTAAATATCAGAGTCTGTGATCGATATTTATCCAATGTTCTGCAGTCTTTTCAGTTTGGGGCATAGCAAAGCATGAATGCATGTTGTCGTGCCTTACTGTTTTTGCAGTAGTATATGATTGGTGGAAAAGGCAGGAGCTTAGCACTTAGAAACCGATAACCTTATTTGTGTATGGTTGTAGGACAAAATGTGAGTAATAAATATTAACTCCACCCCATAATATTGCATATTTCACAGTAGAGTAAGTCATTGGAAAATCAAAGAGGTTTTTATTTTGTCTTCAGTTAAATGGAAAAATAAAGCTTTACATATGATAAGAAATAAGAAGTGATTGGAAAATAAAAGCAACAAACACTCCCAAGCTCATAAACTGGGACATACAAAGCCACTTTTTGGCAACTGATGTGGGGAGAGGAAAATTGGATTGTGAGGCCAACATTTGACTGAAGAACTCACTTGGGGACACTGGTAAAAATAAATTACTCGGCTCTAATTTTCTTAGCAACTTCAATGCTATTCTTTGAAACTGAGTAAGAAGCCCTTGGCCTAATCCCAAGAGCCAATCTATAGTAAATAGTGCACACTTAATGCCTAAGTTCCTTTTTAGCACCCTTCCGACAGTGATTTCAGCCACACAGCTTAGTCATAGCAGACATTTTTGTGGTGAAAGCATTAAACCCACATGCAGCTCTCTTTCTGTGGCCACAGGGGGTCATGCTCCTTTCCCATTAGCTGAATAAATCATAAAGTCTGCGCAGACCACACAAGAAGCCAGGCAAGCTGCAAGCCACAATCGTGCTTACGAGTCTACTATTTCTTTTCAGGGGAAGAAAAGAAAAAGAAAAGAAAGGAGAAGAAAAGAAGGGGGAAAGAAAGAAATACAACAAAATGGACAAACTGCTGGAACATACTTTTATTTTTGTCTTTTCTTTTATATGCTGGAAGTAAGATAGAGGCATGACTACACCTCCCCGCCCCAAATATTACATAATTTCTTTAAAAGGCAGCTTTTTTCTCTGGTCATGTGTAACAAAATGATGCAATTATAAATATCCTTGAAGATTTATCATCATTGCCATCATCGTCATTATCTCATCTGCTTCATGACACAGTCTAAAGCAGAGGTGATTTTGCAGCTGAGCTAATAATTATGCGACTGGGTTCGAGCAAGATAACATAGAGTTTGCCCTTCTTTTTCATAGTGTCTGATTCTCCCTTTCTACCAATGTAGTAACAGTTAACTGAGTGAGGTCTGGAAGTCTAGAGGTTAGTTCAAGTTCCCATCAATCAGGAAATGAGATAAGAAGTAGGAATTTTAAACACGGCCATTAGCATACAACTGTTATCTTAGAGGAAAGATACACTCATTATACTAAGCAGTTTCTTAGGCATTTCTTTTACCCATAGAAAGCAGAGAGCGGAAAAACAAACACAAAACTCAGCTTTAAATTTTCTTCTACAGTGCATTGAACTTCAAGCATGCTTTAAGTAATGATTTGATTGGCAACTATAACATGTTCTGGCTTTCAAAGAACCCATCTAATTAATATAGCAAAACCAAAAATCAAGGGTACAACAGATGAACATTATCTGAGAAAAGAGGATTAAAGTTTTTTTTTTAAAAGGCTATACTGAAATATGTCCAGTAAATCTTAATCTCCCTTCTGATTTTGTTCATTTAGTGGCTTGATGGGAGAAAAGACTGATAGGAGTTGGTGGTGTGCACACCTTCACATCCAGCCACCCTGTCTCTGTAATATCCTATGTGAAAATGCATCTTGTGTAATTTCAAATGATTTTGATGTTCTAAGCAAAAGCAAATAATCAGAAAAGACTAAGATAAATTGCAGAGTGCAATATCTGAAGGATAATGAAGAAGATACACTGAAGCTAATACACCATGAAGGCTTACTGAGTACTGGACAGATCAAACTGGCCTGAAGAAAGACCAAATGAAGAAGAGAAAAAGCCAAGGCAAGGTAAAGTATTATATGGTTATAATAATGCTAACAAGCAAGTAGATAACAACAAGATCAGACAATGACTAAGAGCTGGAAAGTTAAAGAAAGATACAGAAGTGCTAATTATGGCTGCATAAGACCAGGCCTTGATGAGATAGATAGATAGATAGATAGATAGATAGATAGATAGATAGATAGATAGATAGATAGATAGATGATAGACGGACGGACGGACGGATGATAGATAGATAGATAGATAGATAGATAGATAGATAGATAGATAGATAGATAGATAGATAGATAGATAGATCCAGTATTGAGACAGCAACACATAGCAAATGCCACTTCTCCAAAGAAGGTGAAGAAACAGTGGACTACTGAGTTAGCTGCTGCAGGTAGATTGTAGAAATTGACTACAAATAGTGATATGACAAAATAGTATTAGTAGTATATTGGGAAATCTTCAAGAAATACAATTTATGTAAGTATAAGTAGTTGGATCAGAAATTACACAAAGTAATAGAAAATGAAGAAACTAAAGTGCTCTGTGACTTTAGAATTAAAACAGACAAGCATCCGCCACATAACATCCCAGAATTAACAATTTGATAAGAGAAAAAGTCTGGACAGTGGACATTGTAGTCGTCAAAGACAGCGGAATAGAAGAGAAATAACTGGAGAAAAATCACAAAACATAAAGAACTGCAAATAGAAGTACAAGAACTGTGGCAAATGAAAGCAAAGGTAGCACTAATAGTAATAAGTATCTTGGGTGCAACCCAAAACATCTGGAGCACTATTTGAATACCATCGGCATTGACAAAATCACCATCAGTCAATTTCACCTGGAACACTTTCCATCATTTACCTGGAACACTTTCCATCTTTAACAAAGTCAGACAACAAGATCTACAATGTCAGGTCTCTTGGAAGGAATTGATACATGGACAAAAATGTCAAATCCAGGCTAAACATATGGCCGACTATGCAACTATCCATAGTAATAGGACTTCTGAATGGAAATAAAAGCAACGGTTATAATCTCTTTCCATATATTCTATGAAAAAGGTCAGCTTTTAGAAGGTCAACAACAATAAGAATGTTATTCCAACTTCAGTGAAGTCATTCTTCCATATTATTGGGACTATACTGCAAATGAAAAATTATTGATATGTAAACTATTAAACATATTGTGCAAGATTGCCCATGACATTTATTATTTGGTTCCCTAGAAATCTGAATGAAGCAACCTTAGAGGTGATCACCTGGGTAACTGAACTGGACATCCAGTTATGAGGCCACTACCATACTGCCATAGAATGTTATATATAATTACGCAGACTGTGTAAAAATGTATCGTTATCTTTCTTCGGTCATGTTTTCATCATATGCTAACTAATAAGTAAATTCCCATCCATTTATGTCATGGGTCTGGAAGCTAATGAAATATTGATGGGAAGTATGCCTGGACAAGTCAAACTGGCAGATTCTATGTGGCAAAAGCAGTCATACAAGTAGCAATAGCACTTAGACTTGTATAGCACTCTCTGAGCAGTTTACAAATGTCAGCATATTTCCCCCCAAAATCTAAGTCCTCACTGACTTTGGAAGAATAGAAATCGACCTGAGCCAATACTACACAATAATAATACAATAATACAATAGCAGAGTTGGAAGGGACCTTGGAGGTCTTCTAGTCTAACCCCCTACCTAGGCAGGAAATCCTATACTGTTCCAGACAAATGGCTATCCAACATCTTCTTAAAGACTTCCAGTGTTGGGACATTCACAACTTCTGGAGGCAAGCTGTTCCACTGATTAATTGTTCTAACTGTCAGGAAATTTCTCCTCAGTTCTAAGTTGCTTCTCTCCTTAATTAGTTTCCACCCATTGCTTCTTGTTCTACCCTCAGGTGCCTTGGAAAATAGTTTGGCTCCCTCTTCTTTGTGGCAACCCCTGAGATATTGGAACACTGCTATCATGTCTCTCCTAGTCCTTCTTTCTATTAAACCAGACATACCCAGTTCCTGCAACCGTTCCTCATATGTTTTAGTCTCCAGTCTCCTAATCATCTTTGTTGCTCTTCTCTGCACTCTTTCTAGAGTCTCCACATCTTTTCTACATCATGGCGACCAAAACTGAATGCAATATTCCAAGTGTGGCCTTACCAAGGCCTTATAAAGTGGTATTAACACTTCATGTGATCTTGATTCTATCCCTCTGTTTATGCAGCCTAGAACTGTGTTGGCTTTTTTGGCAGCTGCCGCACACTGGTGGCTCATATTTAAATAGTTGTCCACTAGGACTGAGCCAGTCCAGATCTTTGTTTTTCTTTGAAGAAGCTTCTTGGTTGAGACGCAAAACATCTTCAAGGAAAAACAAAGGAAGTCCAGTTTCCTTTCGGAAAAGCACCTGTGGGACAAGTGAAGAACCACATAGACAGAACAAAGCTCCAGAAGTTGACCATAAAGAGTTACATTGCAGTCACATGGTAGACCATTCAGGTGTACAGAGCACTCTGGTTATATTATTCCTAACAGGCTATTATATTTAAATCACAATGATTTATTTTAATTTTTAACATACAAATTGGGATTTGTAAATGTTATCAACTTTTGAGTTCTTTTCCATGTATTTGTTTATTGGATATACATTTCATCTGTGTCTTCTCAAAACTTTAGGTAGTCCTCAACTTACAACAGTTCATCTACTGACCATTCAATGCTGCAACAGCACTGAAAAAAGCTACATGATCATTTGTCACACTCACAACCTTTGTAGCATCCCCATGAACATGTGATCAAAATTCAGATGATTGGCTACTGGTTCATACTTATGACTGTTGCTGTGTCCCAAGATCATGCAACCTTTTGACAAGCAAAATCAATGGGCAAGGCAAACTCACTTAACAACTGAGTTACTAACATATCAACTGCAGAGATTTACTTAAAACTGTGGCAAGAAAGGTCATAAAATGTGGCAAAGCTGACTTTACAAATAAAACAAATAAAACCAAAATTTTGGGCTCAATTGTGATCGTAAATCAAGGACTACCTATATTATAAAAGTTTTGTCTTTTGCTTCTGCTTGTTAACCATTCAATGGTTAGAGATAATAAAATGGTTATACAGATAATATCAACACTTTTAAAATATTTATCATACATACCATTGTTTTCCTTTATCCTGACTTAATTATTTGTTCAGTGTTTTTAAAAGGCCTTATTTTCAATAGTTTTATGTATTTTAATCTGGTAAATATATATTAAATATATTTAATAAGGTAAAAATACTTAAGCATGCATAAATGTTATGGTGTATTATTTATAAAGAACATATCAGGATTCTACACGTTGCAGTATTAACATGGAAAATTTAATGGAAATTTCATATGATCCTTTCCAGAATAGTTTGTTTATTGCTTGTTGACCTTTTCCAAAAGAATTATTGTAATTTTTTTTCGTGTAATGTTTTCCATGTGTTTTCCTCTGTATAGGAAAGACATCATATGATATTGATGTTCTAAAGCATGTCTATTGCTGAATTTTTTCCATATTTTTTTTTTAACTATGCTTTCTTTTCCTGGTTCATCTACTTTTCTGCATTGTGTGAAGAAAATGTATAGTTTAGCAGCCTCTATGCTCAAAAAGGTGGTTTGCAGATTCTAAAATTATGGAAGTTGCTACTTCCAAGTTTGTTAGCTCTTATTTACATAATGCATGATTACATGATATAGCATTACGCTGTATATCCTTAAATTATGTTTATGCCCACTGCAAGACAGCTGTGAAGGGTCATGGAAACAAAAAAAGTGTATTGTTATGAACAGATTCTGAATCAGATTAAATTGCATCCAAAACTTTCCACTTCTTGGAATCATGATTATCTACAATAAGTTCTTCATTGCAAGTCAAATGGTAGCATTTATGTTTTGTTTTTCTCAGAATTGTATTGCATATGTTTATTAATTAGGAGTTAGGTTTGATTTAACAGAGCATTAACTTTTTAAACTGACTGTCATCTGCCCAAGATTAGAATAAATTGCATCTGCCATAGAATCATTATCTGTAGCACCTTCTCAGGTTAATCACACCTCAGTTTTAATGGCATTCAAATAAACTCTAGATAGAATCATTTGTTACCACACAAATCTGGGGAATATTAAACTAATAGAAAGTGGATGAATTATGACTTCTTTAGGACCGTTTTGCTAAGAGTGGTTCACTTTGGGGAACTTTTCGTATATTTGTAGAACTAGTAGTTGTGGTTACAAGTATAAGTTTACATGTCTGTCCAAATCAGCAGCATGTACTCAAGATGGATTTCATCTGCCAGAGAGGTCAATCTAAACTGCTTGCACAAACCTGCCTTTATACTCCTGTTTATTATGTTCGCATGTAGTAGATGTCTTGTGCACTAAAACAGTGCAGCCATATGTCAACATTTCTCTGGTGGTTCTGAATGTTCTAAACAACAGTGAGGGTGCAGTGAACCTCCCATGTAAACTTTATACAACAGATTCGGCAGAACTGTAATTATTTACAAAACGATGGCATGAGAAATCTCTGGATTTATATCTTACATTGAAGTAACAAGGATTGTGTGTCCACGTAATACTTGACATTGTAGTGGTTTCAGCTTTATTCTATTATTATGTTAATACAAGTCCTATATAGTCCCCATTAAATTGGGAAGCACTAAATTCTTGGCAAAGATTTCTTTGTAAGGCTGAGTAATGCTAGCATGATAAATGAAAGCAGCGATAACTAAAAATTATCTTTGGTCTCAAGAATGAAAATTCATATTGACAAACCTTTGAGGTTTTATCAATAGTACTTTTTTACTTATATGCAAACCAGTGGTGGATTCCGGATCCCATCGCAACTAGTATGCTGTGACGGGGCCAGGTGTCCAACTCAGGCATGCTTACTGTGCACACCCACCTACCACCCTGCAACACTCCAGCTGCTCTGCGGAGGTCACAGAGGTGCCGTATGTTGTCCGTGCGTGCGCAAATGGCCCTGTTGGCTTAAAAGCAGGGCGGGTGGGAACAACAAAACACCATTCTGGTATGCTGGCTGCTGCTCCCACCTGCCACCGGCACCAGGGCATACCGTCCAGAACCCACCACTGATGCAAACTATCAAAGCCTCAGTGTTGTTACATATGTAATCAATTATTTGTAATATATTTCAGGGACAGTAATGTAATGATGGTACAGCTGAAAGTTTTTAGAAAAGCTTTTGAGTAAGTAGACACCTGTTGATAATTCAAAAGAAGAGATTCTAGGATTTCAGAGTTTTCCTCAAATGAGAACAGGGTTCACATACCGAGCTTAGCCATTACAGGCTTTAAGGTGGTTTTGTCTTTAGCACACTATGTGAAGTTAATTGCTGTGCTTTTAAATCATAGCTTGAAGCATAGCATTATGTATGTAGGAGATAACCAGGCTGAACCCGAGGGAGGGATTAAACGTATCATAAGTCACGAGTCCCTGTGCACCCGCAAGAGATCTAAGTCCAGCCGACCTTTAATACCTTCTTACTTTCCACTCATTTCCCTTGACTGTTAGTAGGTCAGATTTTTGTAGAGATCTTAAGCTTAAGGTGACCAGATTTTCAGATTGGTAAAGAGGGACACCTTTGACCGGGGTGGGGGGGAGAGGCTTGATTAAAAAATGTATACGGAGCAACAAAAAAATTCATACAACGCAAAAATAGTATTGTAATATTTTTTTATTTCAACATAACTACAATTTACAAATATAAATTGTAACTGTTGCCAAACATCAAAATTTTGATCACGTGATGATGAATGGTCGCTAAGTGTGAAAATGGCCGCTAAGTGTGAAAAATGGTCATCAGTCACTTTTTTCAATGCCATTGCAACTTTGGTCACTAAATGAACTGTTTGAAAGCTAAGGCTAGCTTGCATTATAATGCCTTATGGTAGCTTACATTTTCAAGAGAGAGAAGTTAAACTCCTAAACACACAAGGAATTTGTCTTTGGTGAATATGCTCTCAGTGTACATAAAGAAAAATAAAATAGAATACATTCATCAAGAATCATAAGCTACAACACTTAGTGATGGTCACTAAAGCCTGGAGGATTATTCTCTCTGTGCTTCTTTAAAAGAGTATATGTTAGAATAGAATAACAGAGTTGGAAGGCACCTTGGAGATCTTCTAGTCCAACCCCCTGCTTAGGAAGGAAACCCTACACCATTTCAGACAAATGGTTATCCAACAACTTTTTAAAAACTTCCAGTGTTGGAACATTCACAACTTCTCTCCTTGATTAGTTTCCACCCATTGCTTCTTGTTCTACCCTCATGTACCTTGAAGAATAGTTTGACTCCCTCTTCTTTGTGGCAACCCCTGAGATATTGAAACACTGCTATCATGTCTCTCCTAGTCCTTCTTTTCATTAGTGGTTCAGGCACCAGACAAGAAATCAGGAGTTTCTAGTCCCATTTTGGGCATGAAAACCTGCTTGGATGAAATGAGGCCAGTCACTCTTTTTTCCCTTCTTTCCTTCCTTCCTCCTTTCCTTCCTTCCTCCTTTCTTTCCTTTCCTTCCTTCTTTCCTTCCTTCCCTAACTTTCTCCCCCACACTCCCTTTCTCTGTTGTGGGGAGTTGGAAGGAGCATTAGATCTGCTCACCGCCTTAAAAGTGGGATTTTTTTTAAATGGCTTTTTTTTAAAGTGATTTCAGCTGGGATGCCTTTAGTACTCTCCCCATCCGTCCTCCCATCCTCCTTCCAAAAAGTTGATTTAAAAAGCCAGCGATCTGCGCCCGCTTCTCCAGCGTTCCTGATTTAGGGGCAGAGGTGCCTGGGCGCGCCCTGTTCCCCACTCAAGGCTTCGCGTTAAAGCCAAAAAGGACCTCCACAGAGATGGCTCTGGGTCTGGGAAGGCAGGGACGGGACGGGACGCTGGAGAGCAGCTTTCACCTACAGCCTTGGGGGGAGGGGGATGTTTGCAACCCTGCCCTGCTTGATGCCCCTCGTTGCTTGAAATGGGGTGCTCCGTTTGGGGGGGGATGCAGGAGGTCCAAATAAGAGGCGGGCTCAGCCTCCGCTGGGATGGAGCAAGCAGAAGGAAAGGCAAGAGCGGGGGGGATGGGACTTCGCTGGCGTTTGCAAAGCATCCTTCCCCCGATTGCCTTCCCCCCACGCCTCCCAACCCTTTCAAAAGCCACCCCCATTGCCAGCCTCTCCCAACCGGATCCCCGCCTGCCTCCCCTCGGCTCACCCAGACCAGGTTGACAGCGGCTTGCATGGCATGGCTGCAGGGAGAGCGGCGCCCAAGAGAAGTGGGGGGAAAAAACTTCCAACGGCTGAGCCGCTTGGCCCGGGACTGAGCCTCCTCCTTACCATCGCTCTCCCTGCAGAAAAACGGTATGCGTCGGCACGCGCACGCGCAAGAGGGGAGGCAGGGAAACCACTGCCCTCTAAAGGCCACAGCGGGAACGACACTTCAGAGAAATAAAAACTTTTTTTTAATGGCATCCTTTTTAAAATTGATTTTCTTTTTTTGGAAAATCGGGACTTTTTGAATACAACACGGGACACGGGACAAATTATTAAAAATCGTGACTGTCCCGCCCAAATCGGGACATCTGGTCACCTTACTTAAGCTTGCAATAAATCTTTATACTCATTTGAACTGCCTGCATCTCCTGATTTTCCTGTCACTTGGCAATGTATGAATCAGGGCAACTCTGACTCAGCCTACATGGGTTTAATCAAACTATGACTTAGATGATGTGTGAACTCTGTACCATACATATGATCTTTTAAATCTATTTGTAAGATGAAAAATGTACTAATCACTCTTCAAAATTTTCAGATAGCTTTACCAGTAACACTCTCACATCACCAATGGAATTTAGATTTCCTATTCTCATTACTGAAAACAAAATTGATATATATATATATATATATATATATATATATATATATATATATATATATATATATATATATATATATATATATATATATATGTGTTTTTTATTTGTGCTGATAAATAAATAAAGGAAGACTAGTATAGATCTATTTCAAGCTATTTAGCTCTCATCAGCTAGCCATATCCTTACTGGGATTCGAACCTGTGCTCTATTGCCTTCCCAGGCAGGGAGTTAACCATTTGAGCTACAGAGAACGACTCCTTTTATCAGCCAGCCAGGGTGGGAGGTATATACTTATACATTATATATATATATATATATATATATATATAATGCATGCATGCATATTCTTTATTGATTTGAATAATATCTCACATCCAAAGGCAATTAGTTATGCAATGAAACCCTTGCTACTAAAAGATAAAAATCATATAGAATAGTACTTAAAACTATGCACATAAACAGCCATGATATTACAGAATAAGTTGTTGGAAGATAGGATCTTTTTAACCTGAACACTTCGCTTTGGATCATTATATTTTCATTCAGCTTAATCCTACATTGTGTAGAAATAGCATATGATAAATTGTATTAATATTAGGGTCCACCAAGTCACCTGTGTTTTTTGCCATGCATTATTTTCATATGCTAAAAAGTTGTAGCTTAATGCTTTAAACAATGGCATGCTTCAGCCTTTTGTAGAATTCTTCTATCTGCTGTTAGTTTGTAAATCATAGCAAACTGTTGGTCTATGGCAAGGGTATCAAACTTGATTTCATTCAGGGCCGCATCAAGGTTGTTTTTTACCTCAGGGTGAGCATGACTGGGCTGCGTGTGGCCAGCTTGACATCACTTATGTTGGGGGCGCCTGTGGTGGCCCAAGCACTCTGCCAGAGAAAATGGGCTCCTGAGCTTTGTTTTCCTGCAACCCTCTGCCACCAAAAACGGAGCTTGGGAGAGCCGCATGCAGGCCGGTTCTTCACTGTTTCCAGGGTACCACACGGGCCACATCTAAGCACCCTGCGGTCCAAATCCAGCTTCTGGGTCTTGAGTGTAACACCCCTAGTCTATGGTGACTGAATTGCATTTCACATTGGTTATTGGGCTACACAAATCAAGGTGGATATTAAATGGTGGCAAATTAATACTTAAAAATTTGATAACATCCAATTGAACAGCTGATTTCTTTGCAGCTGTGATCCAAGAGCTCAACTGCTTGATAAATATAGTGCTATCTACTTATATTATAATTTCAATTTTGTTGCAACCATGAACTAATACATGAACTCATGTATTACCTGTATAACCTGTATGGTAATACTGTTTGGGTTCAAAGGACTTATGATTTCATCAAATAAGATTTAAACTGATAAGATTAAAACATAAGAACTGATAAGATTGAAACATAAGAACATAATTTGAAGGATTAAGCCATCTTAATCCATTTTATTCTTCATAGTAGCTAATCAGATGCCTCTGCCTGTGCTCATAAGGAGGAATTGGAGACACATCTCTTTTCTACCACTGAATCCCTGCAATAGATATTTGAAGGCCTAGCACCTTCAATCAATGATAATTTTGAAACATTGATGCAAAGTATGATAAGGATACCCAGCTATATTGATTCTTACCTTCTAATTCCAAAGAGGCAATCAGCATCCTTCAACATTGCTTAACTTCAATGAGCTGCTTGAAAGAGGTAAAACAGAAATGCAATCCAGCCAGGACAGAGATACTGTTGATGGATTCCTGGAATTGAGATGAGATCCCATTCCTTGAGATCTGATAGTAATCTCTCAAAAGGAACATGTTTGCAATTTGGGAACAGCTCCCTGATCATCATCAGTCACTGGATATACAAATGGTAACTGTGAGAAGGGCTGTGTTGTATGCTTATGGCTGGTATGTTATTGGTTACAACCAATTTGACTACTTCAATGCTATTCTTAAGAAGGACCATGAAATTGCAATTGATGCAAAATGTGGTGTCTCTGCTATTCAGTGGTATAAGGAATGTATGTCTTATCATCCCTCTACTGAAAGGCCTACACTGGCTTCTAGTGCCTTCTAGCTTTTCAAGGTGTTGGTATTCACCTTTAAAGTCCTTAATTTTAGTTCTGATGAGGCAAAATTTCCCCCCAAACATTCATTAAGGTATTCTATATTACTTAGTAAATGCATCTCAATTAATTCCAATGTGATTCTCTAAAGGACTATCATTACATACATATACAACGTGTCTTTATAAGTAAGATAAATGTAATATGACAGGCACTGGTAAAATAGGAGCATTTACATGCTTTTCAGAAAGTGAGCAAATTTAATAAATATTTGCAAGCTCTTCTATTAGATACTAGCATGAGAAAAAGAACATTCCTATATTAAACACTATTCATTGTAGGTGGCCCATTAATGTCCATTTCCTGAGTTGGAATAAATCCTTTAAATATATACATAAGCATATAATCTCTTATCTACTGAGGCATTACCAATTTTTTAACAAATCCTTGTAACTTCAAACACTGATTTAATGCTGCTACAACATGTAAAGAACTTAGTTTTTAAGAAGATAATCTGTTCTAGAATGCTTCAGAATAACTACTTTGAAACGAAATTGTACTTTTATCCCATTAAGAATTTTTTAAAACAAATCAGATTATTAAAATAACTAGAAATGATCACCTAAGGATCACTCAAAAATAAATTTAAGGCAGAAAAATATAAGTGGAATCCAAATGGAAAAACAATGCTTTTTCCTGAGATGGTTCAAGATATAATATTTATTTGAGAACTTTATTTTTGTTGGAAATTCTATCTTCTTGAAAACTTCAAGATTTACATTTTGATTACCTTAGTGCAAACAGAAATGAATATTTGTGACATTTTATCTGGCTTTTCATAATCTTCCAGTTTTGATTTATTTTTAATGTTTTTCAACTTTTGCCCATTTTTGCATTAATTTGTATAATTTAACATACAACAAATTCTTATTTCCACATCTTTCTTCTAATATGCCAGATTCATTCATTTTTAAAGTTATTTTTCTTAATATAATCAATTAATCTATATGTTAGGTATATATGTTTTGTGTACATTCTGCAATCATATCCACAATTTGAATTGAAAAATGAATTGCATATTTTGAATCTTTTTTATTTCTTGCCCTTTGCTGTTTTGTTCTATTTTTCTTTTTAATTTATCTTTTATACTATTGTGGGGGGGGGAATCTTCAGATTAAAAAAAGGAAAACTGAATTGCAAACATTCTATACACCATCAATAATATGACATCAGGTACTTTTGCATTAAAATGCAATCCAGTTGTCCTTTTTTAAAAAACAATATATAAAACTACAATGTAGCATTATATTGTCAGTCCATAGCTGAGTATTCAGCCCTAAAGGGTTAGCAGTGATTATGCTCTTGATAGGTTTGAAATATGGGTCTAAAATTACAGAAAACATCATACCTGAATTCTTTGAATTGTTAGTGAAGAATATGTTACAGAATATGAATCACTAATTCTGTACCTGTGTGCAACATCTAATCTAAAAAATGTGAAACTGGTTGCCTAGGAATTCTAAAGCTGGAGATACCAGAAAGTCAGTCACGTGCCTAAATACAGACGAGTTCTACTGCCTTTTTTGTCTTGTGCTGATCTCTACCTTGCCTGAGAAGTATCAGGACAACCTAAGACTAGATTTTTGTTCCTCAAAGTTCACAGATAGTGGATCAATAATACACCTCAATTTTGCTCCTGTGTCCGATACAACCTTTCCCTCTATCATCTTTATGAAGGCTTTTGGCTTCTAACCATAAAACTCAATGTCTTGGAATACTGTCATTTAAAAAAAAAACAGTGGGAGAAAAGGGGAGGGGGAGGAATATTCCTGCCTTATGCAGATTTGCATTTCTCTCTCTCTCTTTCTAGAGATGCCTTTTAAATGTTATTCCTAGCAATTCCTCTTTCTCTGTAGAATAAACACCTTATCTGTTTTCAGAAAGTGTTGGCCTCATTTTAACTAAGAGCCTTACTGCTAAACGCAAGTGATGCAAGAGAGAACATCCTTGTAACTTTATACAATAAGCAAAGCTCTCAAGTATTTACAGACCACCCGGTATATTCACGTCAATGAACTCAATGAGGATGCAGATTTTAGGGCTTTGATGTTTTAACTCCCCCCCCAAACAAACAAAAGATATCTAATGGTCTTCTTCCCTTACATGGTAGTGAGCAAGGTACATTTTTGATCTTCCCATGAGTAAACAGAGAGGCACTGAGTGTCTCTTGCTAGGATTCCATGAGGCTCTTCGTTTATTGAAGGAAGCTGAATTCTGCTTGGCTCTGTCTGTTGCCTCCCAGTGTTATTTCTTCTTTTTGGCATCTTATGGCTGTAATTCTTCTGAGTAGCCTATGGCCATAATAGCCCAGAGACCCAATTTGGTTCTCACAATATACCAAGCCAAAGAGAAATCAATCACATTATGGCTTAACCTTTTGTAAGAAAAATCACCTTTGTTTGTAAACCACAAACTGTTTATTATGTTGTGAGAACCCCAGCCAATTCATGATTTAGAGAGTTATAAAAATGCACTCACTGATTTCATGAGCATAAGCATACTTACTTCTGTTTGCACTAGAATTGCCAAGTTCAGAGATACCATCCAGCTGAGATTTTCATTAGCTAGGTAAGACTTTGCTAGCTGTGGAAGTGTCCAGGTCTTCTTGGCACAAAATATTCTGATAAATTACACCTACATCCTTTTGTATACTTAGGAACATATGTGGGGTTTTGTTATCAGGGAAAATAATAATGGTTTTTAAAGAAAAATCTGGAAGACATTGGTTTTGCTCATGAAATAATGCCAAGCAAAATTCTATAGTGAGATTAATGTCTGTGTTATCACTTAAGCACAAAAGGCACAATATTGGAGGCATATAAAATTTTGGGGCTGAGGAAATCAAAATATGAAAAGTAACAGTTATATTCTAAAATTAAATGTATTGGAGATATGATCACTACTATATTATGGATATATCTATCACAACCTATTGAAGAATATAGCTGTAGGAATTAACTGTATGTATCTGGATTATAATTGCAAGGACAACTTACAAACAAATATGTACACGGGACCTAAAAAGATCTTAATATGGTCTGGTAGTCCAGGAAGAAATGTAGACTATCAAATTATTCCTAATTTGAAAGTGAATCTTTTCAGATTCAGATCTCAGTCCTAGTGCTGAGTGAGGGGTCTGAATACTTATGCCAATATGATATTTCAGTTTTTTTCTTTTTAATAAATTTACAGACATTTTTAAAATTCTGTTTTCATTTTGTCATTACTGAGTATAAATTAATGGGGTGTGTGTGTGAATTTCAACAAATGTAGAATCAGGCTGCAGCATAACAAACTTAACAAAAGTGAAGGGAGTCTGAATATTTTTTGAATGCAGTGTATAAACAATCCACAATAGCATTACACACAACGATGCCATTATTTTAATTCCATTTATACTATAATTTACCTAACTGTACATAAACAAGCTTTTTCTAACTTAAACATTTCCCTGATATTTTGTGTCAGTCACTGCAATGTTGGCAGGTAATTGGAAATGGATAATTGGATTCACTTGATCACAGAAATCTGGAAAGTAAGTGAAGAGATTACTAAAATGCTATCCTTGCCAGAGTCTGCAGCTTCACAAATATGTTGAGACTCTATTCCATTCCAGCTAGTTCTAAACCAAATTGATCTGCCTGCTCACCAGGTTAGGATGGCTCTTGCCTTACCGGGGAGTCACACCATATTTTATTAGTAGTAAAGTTATAAATAGCTTTTTAAAACCTAGATATTTTTTATAGCAGTACAGAAGAAGCAAAAATAAACAATTAAATCTTCTAACCTGCACTGGCCAGTATGTATTAGGAGCTAGAACAGCTATGAAGGTCTTGGAAAAGATATTCAGATACCATAATGTGTCCATAACTATAAAGATGCTATTCCCAGTGATACTCTGTGGAAGTGAAAGTTGGACCATTGTTTATTTAGCACATGATGAGAACAGGACAAAAGAAAAGTAAACATATACACACAATCCACACAATTATATACAAAACTTCTATGGGGGTATGGCAGTGGCCTCATAACTTCAAAAAAGTTGGACTTCAAAAGCAGAATAGAAGGAAAATGGATAGTTTTGTAGTCTGGTGTTGGCAAAGACTTCTGAGAGTACCAAGAAATAGGCAGCCAAGAAAATAAACAAATGGATCAGCAAACAAATTAACCAAACTTCAAATTAGAGTCAAATTATCCTTCAGTCACATTATGTAAAGACCTTAAGTAGCACTCTGGACAAGGCTCTAATTCTGGGAAATAGAGATAGAGAATGGCAGAAGCAAGGTGGATGGACTGTTATAGTGGCAATGAGTACACTATTGGAAGACTTGAATGATAAGGTTAGCAACAGATTGTCATGGAAACAATCTGTCTATGGTCGATTAGAATCAAAACCAACTTGATGACGCATAGTCATCCAAGCATAATACTTTACATGACTCAGCTTTGTACTTAGTTTTTTTTTTTAATAAGCACCAGGGATTGGATAAATGCTACATATTCCGGTCCATACATTAAAAAAATCTATAATTGCAAATATGCCTGGATCTATTCATATTTATTTCTGAATGGATACAAAAAATCTTTATTATAGTTTTCTATATGGAGTATACTGTATCAATTTCTCCCTCCATAAAAATGTATAGATTTAAACAATTATATTAAAACCATTGATCACCATGGGGCAAACTTCTTTTTAATCTACCTAATATTAACAATATTGTATTGTGTACTTTTAGAATATGGTTGTGTTGCATATCTATGATCTATGAACAAAAAATCAAAATTAGCTTATATTGAATGTTAGGGCTATAGTGTGAATGAAATAATAGTTTGATGAATTTTAACAGGTTGAATTGTGAATTAGTTCATGTTCTAATTTTTCAAACTCCAAGTGCAAATTCACACTTATTCAAAAAGAAAAGCATGATTGAGGAGGGGCAACTTATAACTATAAATTACATTCCATATCTAAAACGTATTTCTCAGTCTCCTTGACTGATCATGAACTAAGTCACAATAAAATTATTGGCCAGTGGTAAGCACACACTGACTAGGAATTAATTGAAACATTTACAGGGTACCCGATTGGGAAAGACTAACTATAAGTAACAAATACTTTCAATTTCATTTGAAAGGTTCCCTCCTCATTCTTTTATATTATAATAATGCTGAAGAACTTTAATCATGCTATTTACTTTTGATTAAATGGTCAGTTGGGCTTAATGGCCAAAGGCTATGTTCCAGGCCAACTACTTGTCCTAGTTGGTAATTAATTCCCCAGAAATATCCCATGTTTCAATCATGTTTGCTTAATTTCAGGGCTAGGAAATCACTGTGGTTGACAGCATGCTATTTGTTACACACAAGAGGCAAGCATTTAGTGAATGTAATTAGCTGTTTACAGAACTGTTACAGCAAAGTTTTAAGATTTTTGTATAAAGGTTTGAGTACCACTGTTGCTGTTAAGGTTAATTTTTTTAAAAAAATAATGGTTGGATTGAGAGATTTATATGGGAATGAAAGAGAGAGAGTGAAAAAGGAAGGATCACACTTCATCTCTGATCAACTCTCAATTATTATTAGAATGTGGTTTTATAAAATATATTTAATTAATATATATTTATCCCTGATCATAACTTTTCTAATAGTAAACTCATAACTTTTCTAATAATTTACTACCAGTAATTTGAAAAAAAAAGTGAAATATCCTGAGTACAAAATAGAAATACAAATACCTTTTTCATGAGGAGAAAAAAAATTACAAGCCATATTTCAGCAGAGTTTAATATTTAGTTGCTTCATTATATGTATATATCCCTTATAAGACGCTTGGGCTAAGGAATTCTCCAAAAGTCACAGGTACAAAGATTATGCTGTGTAAATCATTGTCACCTACATACCATGCATAGCTTGGAATACAATTTATAATTTTATTGTTGTAAGTCACCTAGAGTTACTGAGAGTGAGCTGGATGGCTGTATACATTTTCTTAAACAAACAAATAATACTTTTTAAAGTTGAATCAAAAACATGGCTTAAAAATTACATTGAAACCATGACAATCAATAGCTCCTATTGTACATAATCAGTTTTATATCTGGTATATAATCTCTAGATAACCAGCAAAATACAGAAGAAAAAATTTGACTGGTCCCCATTTATGATGTATTTTGGAATCTCTGGTATTTTCTCATAAAGTCTTCTACTAAATTTTTAAAGGAATTTACAATGTTTAGAGAATTCCTTCCCTAGGATGCTTGTTATGCAAAAGGAAGAAGAAGAAAAAAAGCCCTGTATCCCTTAATCCTCAGCAATACTGAAAACAATTTTCTATTTTTCAGAATAATGTAATCAGAATTACTAGGCAAAGATTTCTCACAACTTGTGTTTACGGTATTTACTAATTTATATATTCAAACTTTTTTTAACTAACTACTAATCTTACTTCAGTAACTTTTTCCCTCTTTTTCAGTACTGACTTTGATCTATTTGTCTCTCCTTTGTGCCTGTAAGCTAAAAAAAATGGTTCCAAAACATAAAGGATGTATATATAGATTCCTACAATTGCTATTCTAAGAAGTGCCTTTTAAGGTATGACTGAAAAATGACTTCAGCTGAGTCAGTACAATCCATATTTCCTCTGATTACTTCATAGAAATTAGTTTTCACGACACAGAGCACAAAAAAAAAATTCCAACACAGATAACTCATCTTCACCTACTAGTTATTTGTCATGTTAGTTTTAATTTTTTTATATATGCAAAGAAAACACATATGACAATTCTGGGCATTGAACAGCTGCTTGTTGGACATTTCATTATAAAACAGGCTTTCATTAAGTTAGTAAGCAAACTAATAAAAAATAACATGTCTTATTGAAATCCTAAAATAATCTCTCAGTATGTGTCTTGTTGTGATAAGCCTTACACCATGAAATGTTCAATTATATTTCTACTTCATTTTCAGGGTGCTTGAGTGTTTCTGTCATGAGGTTTTTGTGGTGGTTTATTTTTTTTAAAAAATCCTGGAAGTGGTACAAAATATTATTGTTAGTGTTGCTTTCCATCTGCTGTAGCTTCTCTGGCAACTCAAATTTCCTACTACAAAAAAAGACCCATAAGATGAATTCCATCATGAAATTTAGTCAAAACAAAGACTACAGAGCACTAAAAAAAATAATTGCATAGCATAATTCAGGACATTTGCTCACATCTGTTGATCACCTCATAACTAAATAAATTAAAAAAGCACATGTATTAGGAAAATTATTCAAATTTTTCTTCCCCTTTGAAATAAAATCTAAAGTAAATCTCTTTTATTCATTTAAATAAAATCTGGTAGAAAAAATGGATTTCCTCCCCTTGTCATTCTACCAGTTTCACATAATCTACTGTAATCAGAGAAAAGGGGAGAGGTCTGACTTACATAAATGATTAGAAAGCAATGAAAAATTGCTTTAAGAGCCAAGGTGGCGCAGTGGTTAAAAGCAGCACTGCAGGCTACTGCTAGATCAGCAGGTCAGCGGTTCAAATCTCACCGGCTCAGGGTTGACTCAGCCTTCCATCCTTCCGAGGTGGGTAAAATGAGGACCCAGATTGTTGGGGGCAATATGCTGACTCTCTGTAAACCGCTTAGAGAGGCCTGAAAGGCCTATGAAGCGGTATATAAGTCTACTGCTATTGCTATTGCTAAAAATGTTGCCTTGCTTGGAATGAACCAAGGTGCTATTATCAGGCAAATTATCGGCTAAGGTAAATAATCAACTAAGACCTGTGTACATCATCAAATAAGGGATGCAGTGGCTCAGTGGTTAAGACGCTGAGCTTGTTGATCAGAAAGGTCAGCAGTTCGGTGGTTTGAATCCCTAGCATGTAACGGAGTGAGCTCCTGTTACTTGTCCCAGCTTTTGCCAACCTAGCAGTTTGAAAGCATGTAAAAATGCAAGTAGAAAAATAGGAACCACCTTTAGTGGGAAGGTAACAGCATTTAGTCATGCCGGCTATATGACCATGGAGACGTCTTGGGACAGCACTGACTCTTTGGCTTTGAAGTGGAGATGAGCACCGCCCCCTAGAGTCAGGAACAACTAGCATATATGTGCGAGGGAAACCTTTTTACCAATCTTTACCTCATCAAATGCTCAGAATACAAAGTGCCAACCCTCCATAGTAAATATGCCATCCATAATTTTCATTAGCAGCAGTTTTATAACAATGCTACAATGAAAGCAATAGCAACTTTTAGCACAGTGGTTCATCTTTTTGATGTAAAAAGAATGAAGCATTTTGAAATGTTCCATATTCTCTGGTGCTTAAAGAAATTTAACATACTTGACCAAATTATGTGACAATGTTTAGGACCTTCCAGCTTTTCTTCCTGATGTCAAGGCTAGCTGCTGATTTATCTCCAAAAAAAATCCTTTTCTGACAGTTAAATTTTAACTCTTTTAACTCTCTAAAACTTTGTAAAATATGATTTTGTTAAATCTAGGTTTGTGAGATTTTTTTTATACCCACGTTAAAAGAAAATCTTTGATTCGTGCAGTCCCAGTTCATCTCATCATTCCAACTGTTCCCCAAATCTATAAAATTTCTCTGAAAGCTACAGGAGGACCAAAATATGGTCATTGTTTTTACAATGGTAGTAGATATTGGAAAATAGGGATTATCCCCAGTAGATACAAGAAACTGTGAAATCCAGATGGACCACAGATTGGGAATTCAACAGTTGAAATGAGAACTGAATGCAGTTTTCTCAATGATAGATTGCTTTGACTTATCAGCCCACAGTTTGTCTTCTGAAGAGACATGTGTTTTTGTATTATAAAGCAATTCTTGGTTAGTTAGATATGTCAACAATTGGCTGCTGTCTTCTTTAACAGTGAATGAATGTATGGAATGAAACAACACTGCAGAAATAAATTAGCTTCAAATACTTTTCTAGCACGATCAAAACTTGTTTTTGTGACTATTGGAGAGATATGTGTGGCATGCAGGAACCCAAGAAAACAAGCAAAAGTTACCACAAAGTTGGTAAATAATAACTCAAGAAACATAAATATATCTATCAAACAGACCATCATCTTAAGAGGGAATCTTTTAGAAGGAACCATCTATTGTTCTATCTTACTCAAGTGATCATTGTCGGCATAGAGCAGAACCTCTGTTGAATTACTTTCAGCATTATGGTCATGCCTTAGGAAACCTTTAATTACCAAAAATAGGAAACTGGAATAAGTACACATTTCATCACTCTTTGGCATACATCTCCTCAGATTGGAATGAAATGTGTTGTGAGGGGAACAGTTTGTTCTTATCTTTTGTGCCAAGAGACTTCATAGATAGTCCCTGATTTACAAACAGTTCATTTAGTGTCCCTGATTTACAGCAATTCATTTACTGACCACTCAAAGTTACAATGGCACTGAAAAAAAATCACCATTTTTCTCACTTACGATGGTTGCAACATCCCCATGTACATAAGATCAAAGTTCAGATGCTTGGCAACTCATGAATATGACGGTTGCCATGTCCCAGGGCGATGGGATCCACTTTTGCAACCTTCTGACAAGCAAAGTCAATGAGGAAGCCAGATTCAGTTAGCAATCATGTTACTAACTTAGCAACTACTGTGATTCACTTAACAAATGTGACAAAAAAGGTTGTAAAATGGGACAAAATTCACTTAACAAATTTCTCACCTAGCAACAGAAATTTTAGGCCCAATTGTGGTCATAAGTCATTACATATTTGTAATTGGTAATGCATAAGATATATACCTGCGCTGGTAGTATTTAAAAATTATATGAACAAGGAAGAAGGAGCAACAAAAAGAGAAGGAGAATATAGTTGGACAACTGATTGACTGATTGCATGGTTTCTAAAAAAAATAGTTTACATAGACATCTCTCCATTGTAACTGCTGTATACCAGTGGTGGGTTGCAAATTTTTTTTACTACCAGTTTGGACATGCTCACGCATGCACAGAAGCGTCTGGGCAGGTGGGTGGAGCCTCCCGCTGCCAATACTACTGGTTCACCTGATCCGGGCTGAACTGGGAGCAACCCACCTCTGCTGTATATCACTGTGAAAAATCAACATAGAGGAGGTGGAGTAGTGGAGTGTAGTGTCAATAGTTTTTTAGTAGTGCATTCATCATAACATCTTAATGCCACATGCGTATGTCAAGATTTTGCATAATCGGCATTATTTCATGACCTTATTATTTGACCTGTGGAAGGAAAGAACTTTATGCCATAATTCCAGGTTCTAAGCTTGTTACTTGTTTACAATATTTTTTTCTTTTTCTCTTTTCTTTTTTATCGAATAAAAAAGCTGTTACCGGTATTATATTGAAATTGAATTATTTTGCACGTAGTGTTCCCCAATCCTTGGTTATTATTCAAATCAGAGGTGAAATGCTACCGATTCGGACCAGTTCGCCTGAACCAATAATAAAAAATACAAACACAAGCTAAACCGCTCCACACTTGATTGCAGAAAATATGACTTCAGCAACAGAGTGGTCAATGCCTGGAATACACTACCTGACTCTGTTGTTACATCAGTAGTGGGTTGCTCCTGGTTCAGCCCAGTTCGGCTGAAGTAGCGGCAGCGGGAGGCCCCACCCACCCACCTGGACGCTTCTGTGCATGTGCAAAAGTATTGCACACGTGTGGCAGGAGCGCACGCCAGCCAGTAGTTTGCAACCCACCACTGTGTTTCATCCTCAAAACTTTAACCTTAAACTGTGTTTTGTGGACCTCACCCCATTCCTAAGAGGTTTGTAAGGTGGTATGCATAAGCGCATCAGTGTGCCTTCTGTCCCTGTCCTACTGTCCCTATTTATTCGTACCCTTTTCTTGTGTTCATGTCCATGTTTATACTTATACCTGTTATCTCATACATGTTTGACAAAACAAACAAACAAACAAATAAAATGATTGCATCCCTATTTTCCTGATGTGACACATTTTTATCCATACCTTTACCTTGGTAAGAACTAGCTCCTTTCGCCTTCCAAAAGGATTCACAAGTATTCCACTACCTCCATCTACAGCTAACTAATTCAACTAAGGGAACACAAGAGACATAAGATTTTCTCTTAAATTACCCCTAAATGTGGAGTAAATTAGCAAGGAAAAAAACAGTCATCACTCAAGTAGCAAGGAAAGCATAAAAATAGTTCAATAATATGTTCAATGTTTTTTTTCTGATATTCTGAAATCATTCCTTGAAGTTATACATGTGCCAACTTACCCAGTAATTCCATGTCAACTTTTACATCAAAGCAATGCTGCTAATTTACATGATCACAATATCTAAGTCTCAGGCTGATTTACATGTGACCTGGATGTTTAGTGTCGAAAGGCTAAAGGGCAACTTTGGGGATTGTATTTTGCTAATTCATTCATTTAGTACTCCTTCATGGTATTTTTAATGAAGAGCACCTACATAGTTTAGAATTTGTCATGGCATTAACTATGTTCACGGAATTTAGAACACAATGCAGGATTAGAGCAAAGTCTTTATGGTAGATTTGGAAGTTATACAACTTGATGAGCTACTTTCCATTCTGCAGATCGTTTAAATCTTTTTCAACAATATATTTTTAGACAACTGTCCTGCAGAAAAATTGAGGAATGTAGTCCAGCAGAGACCATTTCATAATATGGACTTTGAACCTTGCAGGATGAAACACACTTTCCTTCATTTATTTATTGGTATTTATTGCTTCTACTTTCTAGCTTGTAAATGTTCCCAAGACAACAAACCATGTAGGATGAAAGTTTTAGCAGATGCATTTATAATAAGAACAAAATAATGAAAAAAGCAGCAGCATCTCATCTGCAACCACAAACCAAAACCATAAATGCTGTTCCTTCTCCACTATGCATCAAACATCTGAAGTGGGCTAAAAGTTTATTTTATTAGAACTGAAACAAATTTGGCTCCAAGAATCCCTTCTTGCAGATTTTGAATTGTCATCACAACCAGCCATCTGTACTACAGTCTTATGTGAACTGCTATCTCCTGTAATTCTCTGTAAGAATTCCAATTTATATTTAGACATTTTATGTGCCTTGAATCATGCTTTCTAGACCAAATGCATAGGCATGAATGGATTCAGATGGAACAGGTATTGTATGTGCTTATCATGAAGGGCAAACCAACCAATGACAACTGGTCAATAACAGAATCTCTAACCACAGGCTTAATCTGATTGGTCAAGACAGTTCATCTAACTTTTAGAGACACTATTAGGACTTTTCTTCAATTCTGCCCTCCTTTGTGTAATTTATAGACACCTCAACTAAAGCATTTGCAAATCTGGTTATATGTCTGCCACTTCATGCCTTTCACAGTAGGAGGGGGAATGTGGGTTGGCTAAGATTACCAAGAGTTTTCTTTATGGGTATCACAGCCAGAGTTCTTACAAGTGTATTTCTGCCAGGAAAAAAAACCACTTCAAAGCATCCACTGTTTTATGGCTACATTTTAGCTATAGCTCCAATGACATCAATTGGCTAACATGATGTCATTGCTTAGCACAGGTTTTGGCAATACCTTCAGGAGCCAGATGCCCATGAAATAATACTATTTTGAAACTGGCAATCCTTGTAAGACTGCCAGTTAAGGAAAGGTTCAGCAAATGCAGTTGCACAGTGTTCCTCTTGATTAATGTTAATTAATTTTATGTGGGTATGTATATGGATTAGTAAGGTGTGACTGTGACAATTCAGAGAGATCCATTAATTATGGCTTAGTGCTATGCAAAGAAAAAAAAGGATTCAAAGATGAGGTTTAATATTTTAATGCAACCATGGTTTGGAAAAAAAGGTCAAAGAAGAAGGAACAGAATGAAAAGTAGAAAGAAATGTAGGTAAATTATGGTTTGTTGTTGGTACATTAAGTAAGTTGTGCTGTTTGTCTTCTAGTGAATTAAATAAAAGGAGCAGCCAATGTCAGGGTCTGCAGTGTTGCTTCTCCTGTCACATTAAAATTAGGAGTGAAATATGTGGTCACCCCATGGAGGAGCAGGGCAACTGAGAAGTCAGGAAGCAACATAAGAATTTTTCTCTATGGAAAACTACTCAAAATCAACTTACAGTACCTAAGGAATTACTGCATAGAGATGCATGCAACTGCATAGAGATGTGCTGCTATTCTTCTTCTTGTGGCATTGCCACTAGAAATCAATTATTGTTATTGTCTAACTTCAATTCTGTTTATTTCACATTAGAAGCCAAACTTGTACAATTAGAATTATTAGAAGTACATGTCCATGAATTAAATTATGCTTATTCCCAGATCATTCTACTTAGAGTTTAGTAATGTAAAACTTTAAATACTAGTTGATGATTACAAGAAGAATAGCAGCACATTTCTATCCAGTAATTTCTTAGGTGCTGCAAACTGATTTTGGGTAGTTTTTCTTAGAAAAAAATATTATGCTACTTCCTGACTTCTTCTTATGCTTCTCAATTGCCCTGATCCTGTTGACTGACTGTTGATTGACAAGGGGCTGGCTTGTCAGTTAACAGGAGTGCTGACTAGTTATCAGCTACTTAGAAACTAAGGACTTGGCAGCACAAAGAAAAAATAGCCAACAACTTAATAAGTGGAATCAACACCTCAATCAACAATTTAAAAGCCACACAAAATCAGGGAGCACTACACATAGAATAGACCAAAGCACCCATTCTGGTGAGGGAGAAGTTCCCTGAGGATGAGCTCAAGCAAGAGTCTGAAAGCTCAGAAGACTAAGATTGGATCCTGCAAAATTATCCTGGCATATATTTGCCTTTATTAATTTGTTATTGTCTCCACTCCAACCCTAACCCTAACCCACTTACTACTTTTCAGGATTAGTCTGGATTCATTCTGCTTAATCACCCAATCACAAAAGGTCAAAATAAGCAGAAACAAACAGAAAGATGACTAGAAATATGGCAAGAAGTCTGATGAGCAACCATGAGCTGTCAAAGTTGATTAGAAACTTCATTTTCACCCATGGTATAGGTCTTCAGCTTGAACAGGGAGTTGGACTAGAAGGCCACCAAGGCTCCTTTCAGCTATATTCTGATTGATTGATTAATTGAAATATTTTAAAAAACCAGTCCAACCCCCCCTCAAGCAGGATACTCTATGCCAGTGTTTCTCAACCTTGGCAACTTGAAGATGTCCGGACTTCAACTCCCCTGGCTGGGGAATTCTGGGAGTTGAAGTCCGGACATCTTCAAGTTGCCAAGGTTGAGAAACACTGCTCTATGCCATTGGTGAAAATAAAGAAAATGAAGGAGACCCTATACTCTACCTATAGCCATAGCACATAACAAACTGCCTCTATTTATTTTCAATTTCTTATCATAAATTCATGCATGATAAGATACATTGCTGTTCTCTAATACTGGGACATCATTCAAGAAGCTAACACATAGATATTAGATCATTGCCAATCCTTGTTTTTTCTTGGCTTTACCTGCTTTGTTATCACCAGTCCTGAAACCAGCTTTTTGCCCCAAAATAATGATACTCTGCTGGTTCTGGCTCTTAACAAAGGGTGCATAGGAACTGCTCATTGTAAGATAGTACATCACAGGAAATTTGGCAGTCATAGAAGAAGAAGAAACATCAAAAAGTTGTAAATCAGGGTTTTGTTGAATTTATTTTCTATATGATTACCAAGATCCAAAGAACAAAGTTTGGATCAAACAACCAAGAGCAAAGTGCCAGAAAATGGTGCTTCTCGGCCCAATCAGGCCTAGGAATTTGTACTCATACAAACTGCTATGTTATCAAAAAGTTCAATTTTTGCAGATGGAAAAAGTCATTTTGTGGTGGCTGTTAAGTATCAGGGAGTTGGAAAGTGCTTCCTGAGATATATACACCTTTGACCTGTTCAGGTGACATCTCTTATAAACAGTTCATTTATTACCAATCTACAGGTTAAAAAAGAAAAGATCAATTGAAGAATATTAGGAAGAAGTGAATTTTGTCTTAAATTATACTTTTAACAAGCAGGGAATTATTTTTTTTACTTAAAAAGCAGCCTGCTAGTTGATTTTTAATCTTTATCCCCCCTCCACATGTGCGCTGTGAGAGGAAACATTTCTGAAACTCATACTTAGTAAGTTTTCAATGAAATTTAAATATACGGTAAGATTTTATTGTGGCTTTGGGGAATGTTGTTGAAGGACTGAAGAAAAGGCGTATATAAATATCTCCAGTAGGGGCATGGATTAAAAAAAAAAGACAGACCTGGTGGCAAATATAATATTGTCTCATGCCACCACAGACATGAGACCACCAGAGAAGTACAAGACAATCAAACAGAGGATGGAACAAAACAAAATAAAGAAACAACTCTAAATCCATGCAAAAACATTTGGGAAAGGTCTGGAATTGGTCTGGAAACATTTTAGAGCACTGCATTTGCCTTGTTTGTTTTTCTAAATCAGTTCACTCTCCCTTAATTCATTTTAAGATGCAAACTTCTAAAGGGAGTTGTTTCAAAATCAATATTTTACATCTCATACACATGGTGCACAGTTCTTTCCCATTCTCCATTGCCTGTCTTCTAGTATTGTTGATATTATAGAGCATTTTGATTTTAAACAAACTAACAAAGAAGTAGAGTATAACCATAATAAGTATACGTTATTTTTCACAAGGTCATAGGCAGGGTCAACAGAATATGGTTTCCAGTGCTACGTGCAACCAAAACACATTTCCTAGTGGAGTTTCTTTATCTCATGGCCCACAATGAATTTTCCACGCATGGAACCAGTGAAGAACCAAGAGAATGCCAAAGACCACAGAAGAAAGGATGAAAACAAACATGCTGGTTCCAACCCAGAGCTCTCATGGTGCTATTTCAAGAAACGTGTTCTCAAATCCTGTATTAGGTATTGACATTTATTTGAAGCAGCATAATTAGGGTTAGCAGATATCTAAACAGACAAATGACATGGCTATGGATTTCAGCCCTAGCTGCATTCATGAATTGGATGCTTCTGAAATATTCATTTTCAGATTCAATATATCAGTGATTAGCAGAAGTAATTGGAGCCTTTGATTTATATCATTCCAATGAGTTTTCTATCTTTTGTGGGGGCTGTATGATAGATGGCCTTAGAAATATGAACCTGTAACTAAAATATAATATGAAGCTTCTATATTGGAGGAAAACCCAGCCTTTTTAAACTGGCTTTTGAAAAATGTTGCAAGGACAGCTTAAGAGAGGGAGGTAAGTTAAAATATTGTTATTATATCTTTATATCTTTCTCCCTTTCCTCTGCTGCCTGGTCTCTCTTTCTCTCTCTGCCTCTTTTTCTGTCTCTCTCTCTCTGTCTCTCTCCCTCTTTCTCCCCCCTTCTCCTAAACATACACACAGATGCACACGGAGCGAATTCTACCATAATCACCTGCTTACATTTATTTCTGTCCACTTCCGTTTAGTTCTCTGGGGCAGAATCTAAGTGGGGAAGCCTATGCCAAATTGAAATAATGCAGAGCCCTGCGCCAAAAGGAAATGTAGGATAATAACTATAATGAGGCTGAGAAGGGTGAGCAGGCAGAGTCTGTGGCTTGAAGAAGTGCAGTGTGTCCGTTAGAGGGAACTGTGGCCTTGCTGGCTGGGTGACAAGAGCCCCAAGCGGTAAATCACTGGGCAGCCAATATGTCAAGAATGTTTGGCCACCCCTGGTGTACAGGCATCAGGCAACAAAATAACCTACTGTGCTGAACTCCAGCGGATAAGCCATGTGAACAGGCCAAATGCCCAGCGTCCAAGTAAAACTGCCAGAATTTAATTACTTTAAAACAAGAGGCCAGGACTGAAGAGAGAATGTCTTATAATCATTAAAATACATGAGGGAGTGTGAGAGGAATCTAAAATATACAGTACTCTAATTTCTAAATGCTTTCATATATGTTGAGGGGGTGGGGTGGGGGAAAATGTCTTTCAAACTAGCATAGACCAGCTAGTTCTGAGAATTCTGGGTTCTGGGAGTTGTTAATTCTGCTGAAGACATGACAAGAACACACCTTGGTGGCTAAAGATATATCTGTACTGCTTTCTTAAACTGCACTTTTAAGCAGCCCCTTTCCTGTGTTCACACCAGTTTAAGACAATCCTATGTCACATTGGTAGCAATATGTAAAGTGTTCACTCTGGAGTGCAGGCTATTCACAATCTTCCCCTACATTGTCATTCTCTCATCTTTCTCCTCCAGAAAAATTATTGCTGACTGCTTTCCTAGCTGTGGGTGGGTATTTCCTGGACAGATCTCAAAACGTGTTTCTCAGACTGTACAGTTTTTCTGCATTGTGAAGCTCATGACCACCTTTTATCACCCTTTTTAAATCAGTTTTTAACCTGGACAAGGATCCTTGCCTGAATGGCCTTTATCTGGATGTCTGCCATTTAGACTGCTGGACACCTTACTGGAAATCAGCAGCTGGAGTGATAAAACTTCTACTGATGTGGAGTTGTTTTATCCTCAGAAAGCAGTTGATTTTTCCAAACTCACACAGAAACCATTCTCCAATAAGTAGTCTTATTTCCATACACACACTATATCCCAATTATACTGCTGTAATAAAGTTTGTTTATAATGCAAACATTTTATTTCAGCTCTGACCAGTTCAATTATAATTGTTGTTCCTGCTCTATTATCATTCTGGAAACCTTGATGCTTCTAATTCCTAGATTACACAAGTGCAGAGATTTAAAAGATATACCTTAAAGTAACATTTGTCAACTTGCTGTTATTAAGGCAGATCCCCTGAATCCATTAGAAAAGACCATTGAAAGTAAGCATTCTTTCCATTGCCTTCCCCTTACACGGCGTTCTCTTTATCACACTCTTCTGGCAACCCTAGACTCAAATATTTGTGCTATAAAATGTTGGCTTGTCATTAGCAATCTTATTTGTTGTGCCAGTTCTATTTATTATCCCATAGCAAAGAATCTCTTACAGCAGGCAGAAGTAAGACACAACATGTGTTCTTCAGCACTTGAAGAATTATAAGCATATGGTCAATAAAAATGGAATTCTTATGTCTACATTTCTACTCTGCAAAAGATGTTGCAGTCGCTATAATTATGTCCAGATGGCAGTTTAAGAAACAGGTTCAGCTTCAGGTATCTGTATAACCGGAAAAGGCTTCAGAAAATAATTGTGTAAGCTGGTTCCTTTGAATATTGAAGGTTTTTTTTCCTACTGGGTCTATCTATAGCCATGGTAAGAAGAAAGAAAGAAAGAAAGAAAGAAAGAAAGAAAGAAAGAAAGAAAGAAAGAAAGAAAGAAAGAAAGTAGAAAAAAGAAAAAAGAAAGAGAGGGAGGGGGAGGAAGGAAGGAAGGAAGGAAGGAAGGAAGGAAGGAAGGAAGGAAGGAAGGAAGGAAGGAAGGAAGGAAGGAAGGAAGGAAAAGACCAAAATACATGAATGCAGCTGGTATTTTTTTAAAAAAAATCAGCACAGGAGGCCACCCTGGAACAGGGTATGAGTGGAGAGAAGGTTTATTCTTTCTGACTTATGTAGCAGTCTGAGTGAAATTCTCCCCCACTGAAGGTTCTATTTATCCTGGAGGCAAAGCTGCTACCATTAACCATCCTGATTCCTAATCATCTGCACTGTTATTCAATTAAAAATAGGGAGTGATGCATTAATTTGACATATATACTTAACATATTGCCTAAATTGACTCTGAAACATAGCTTCACATCTGAGATGCTTCCAACCAAAGGTTTTATAGTATGGCTGCAATGTCTCATTTATGGAATTTATGGGAATCCATCTTTCATTTGTAATATTCCAGTGTCCCTGCTGCTTCTCCCATCCTTTTCCTTAGGAAAAAAAGAAAAGAGAAAAAGAAATATGGCATAGTTATGCAGTGCTTGAATATTTAGTGTTTGAATATTTCCATCTGGAAAGACCCCGGGTTACATACATATTTTATTTGAAAAGTCCAAGAGTTTAAGTATGAAACAAAGACAGATTAATATTTAAGCCTACCTAGAAACTATATTTCTAATATTACTAATGTTTTAGAGGTGACCATATGTAATTATAAAACAGCACTGATGATGTTACCTAGTTAGGGCAATGAAATGTCTGCAAGAAAACAAGCAAGCTCAGAGAGCACAAAGGACCCCTAATTATGAAAAATTCAAAATACAATTGAGAAACTATCACAGAAGAGTATCTCAGTTATGATACGTGACTATCTAGAATATTTGCACATTACAAGTTGCTTATGAGCATATTCAGTTCAGACATTTGTAACATGATGTATAACAGCATGCAGACATGCAATAAACCTGTTTATAAATCTCTTCTTAGAAACCTCAATTGATAGTCCATGTATCAAAGCTGACTTCGGGATTGCCATCTACAGACACTCTGCCTGCCCAATACCAAGCAAGATTTCCAGTGCTGACCTTAAGGAATCTTTCCATCCACTATGAATTTTACTTGCTGCTGAAAGTATCTAATATATCCTGTTTCATCTAATATGGGCAGAACTAAAAAGTGCCCAATGCAAGATATATGAGTTAAGTAGAACATGAACTTTTAGGGCTGAAGATAGTTTGTTGACTTAATGGCTCATCACTGGATCAACTGCTAGGATTATTTTTAAAGTGCAGAACACAGCAGTCTGACAGCTAGGATGAAATGGCTTCATAGGGCAGCAACCAGTCAATGGAAAGGAAGGAACATACAAGACACTGCAGCCAACTTGGAGCTAGTACTGCTGCAAGGATGGAAGAAAACAATGAAACATTAATTTTGAAGGGCTTAAGGCATCTAGGGTCCAAAACTGGCAGTTTTGAATTGAAGCTGGAAAACAGGAGGAGGGCATATCATCAAGAAGGATTGAGTGCCTTTTAATGGACCTAGGCCAAGGTCCATTCATGTGGTCTCCCCATGATGATTATGATGTTATCAATTCAGTTGAGTCCAACTCTTGGTGATTCTATGGGTCAGGTCTCTCCATATTTTCCAGTCTTGCACTATTTCCTTGAGTCTTTCTATGCTCAGGCTTGAGTCAGCTTGATAGTGATTGCCATGTTCTTTCATGGCTTGGTTTCCTTTTCCCACCAACTTTTCTAAACATGATTGTTTCTCCAGTAAATTCACCTGCACGACATGGCCAAAGTAGGTGAGATGCAGTTTCATGATTTTTGCCTTCTAATGACATGTCTGGTGTTATGCATTCCAGCACTTGCTTGTTGTACTTGCAGAAAAATAAATCAACCCATTTGAGCTGTGGTGCTGGAGAAGGCTCCTTTGTATCCCTTGGACAGCAAAGGTGACTAGCTTTGCTATCCAAGGGATTCAAAGGAGCCTTCTCCAGCACCACAGCTCAAATGGGTTGATTTATTTTTCTGTCTTATTTTTTTTAAGGTTCAGCTTTCATAACCATAAAAGCGATGGGGAGTGCAATAGACTGAACTACATTTAGAAGAGATACGGTGGCTCAGTGGCTAAGACACTAATCTTGTCGATTGAAAGGTTGGCAGTTCGGCGGTTTGAATCTCTAGTGCCACGTAATGGGGTGAGCTCCTATTACTTGTCCCACCTAGTGTCTGTGCTGATTATTATTATTATTTTTAAAAGACATTTGTGCATTATTCCTAGGGACTACTTTTTGCAACTCAAATGCTACAACTATATAGTACATTTGATTTAAGCAATTTCGAGGTTGTTGTGATAACTTTGATGCTATTATTTCTTATTTGGAAATCTTAGCATTAACTAGCCAAATAAATATTTAAGATGGCTCGATAAAAATAAAGAGAAAAGCAAAGTGAATGTGGAAATAATCAACTCCTTCAAAACTGAATTCATGTGATGAGTGCTAGCAAGACTGTAACCAGAAATGAGGCCAAGAGCCAAGTATCAGCAAGGAATCTTTAGACAAAAACCCAAGAAGCACATTCAATTGCCCAATTATATAGTGCAAGAAAAAGGAAAACAGAGAGCCAGTTTGATGTAGGCTTGAAACTAAAGATTGAGTTCTAGTTCCTCTTAAGCACAATGCCAGGTGGGTGACATTGGGTGGTCACTTTTGCTCAGCTCCATGAAGAAGGCCATGGCAAATTTTTCTGGAATCTTTTCTAGCAGACTACATGGACATGTCCAGGAGTCAAAAACTGACTCAAAGCAATAAAAAAATGGGGAGGGGGATAAAACAAAAAGGAGGAAAAGAAGATGGACTGAAGGAAGTCCATAAAAGTAACACTCCTTATCACAAAAGATAGTAAAAGTCTAATGATCGTAATATGGGAATTCTATTTGTAGGAAGTTAGCACCCACCCCTCTCCTAGGAAAATGAAATATTCTAGGAAATATTAAAAAAGGCAGAATATTATATTTTCCCTAAAGGAGAAACATGTTTCTAAAGACAAACTCAGAGCCTCAGCTCCCTGGCCCTCCCAGCAGATATTTTGGTACCAACCTATCTACAAGACAAAGGCTGGGCCAGCTTATCTACTACACAAAAGACATGGTCCTCAGGACATGATAGGATTAGCCCTCACTCAAGATCCAAACCAGGACAAAGCCATTAAGTCATAATAATAGGAATTGGCCAAAGCCCCTTCATTACATCACCACCCAGCAAGGTTCAACCAAGCTTGGGACTCAAGATACTACAAAGTTACCTCTGCATGGCCCTGCATGGGAGTCTGACAACCAATCAGAATATATTTCTTTCATAGGAACAGGAAACTCCAAGGCGGGGCCCATAAGAGAGTATAAATCTCTCTTTCCCTCTCTCCCTCCCTCCCCCCCCCTCTCTCTCTCTCCCTCCCTCCCTCCCTCCCCCCCTCCCTCCCTCTTAGGACCTCAAACCATGTGATCCTGTCTACCATTAAATCATCTTTCCAAGCAGTCTCCATGTTTCCAGTGTCTTTCTTCCCACTTGGAACTGTTTACAATGAAAGACTGAGAAAAGAAGGAAGATTCTTATTGATCTGTTATAACATAGATAACTTTGAGATAGTTCTCAAGTCAAATAGTAACATATTTAAGAAGGCTATGCAGCACTTCACATTGCATTCAAAGAAAGTCCTTTGAAACGTACCTATCTGAAACTCTTCCAATAACAGCTTGAGATCCAAAGATTCAGAATTTGCAAATATTAAAATCAGAAAGTTGTCAGATAGGCAGGAAAGAGTTCTGGAAACAGATTTCTGCTTCCAAGTTTGAAATCTGGTAAGAAGCATAAATAATGGGATGCTTTCCCAAGGACTACTGCATTGCAACCTATATATTTTTAAATAAATTAAAAATATCTATTTTTTGTAAACTAGAAAATATATGCTAAAATGTGTGGCTTCACACATTCTAGTCCATCATCTTGATACACACAGATCTATATTATTTAATTTTGTTATCACTTTGGAACTAGGTATATTATAATATATAGATGGAGAAGTTATGTAAATAAACATTCTAGTATTTTGCTTGTTTTTTTAATCATTGAATGATGTTGACCAGGGGTGGGTTGCTGCCGGCATTACTGCCAGTTCGGTGCATGCACAATTTTGCTCCGCATGGGTGAGCATTTGCCCATAACATTAACTGCGCATGCACAAAACATTAATAATTTTAAAAAAAAACATGCCGCATTGACTGAGGAAACAATTTGAAGGTATGGCAGGCCTGGGTTGCTGCCGGTTCCAATGACCAAGGCCAGCAAACTACTACCGGCAAACCACTACCTCTGATGCTGGCCCTTGAATGATACTAAGCATTGAATATATTCAATGATTTATAACTGATTATATATGGACATGACAAAAATGATATAGGTCTGTGATGGTGAACCTATGGCACGTGTGCCAGAGATGGCACGCAAAACCCTCTCTGTGGGCACGTGTGCCATCACCAGCTGCTCCTCTGGTTTCTGGAACGTGCATGCACACTGGCCAGCTGGTTTTTGTGCATCCGAGAGTGCCAGAAACCTGAAGACTAGCTGGACAATGCACACATGTGTACCAGCCACCTGGTCTTTGGGTTTCCAGTGCTCTGACACACACATGTGTGCGCATGTGCATGGACATTCCGTTTTGGGCACTTGGTGCCGAAAAGGTTCACCATCACTGATATAGGTTGAAACCAGAATTTCAACATGTTAATTTAGGATAATATAGTGTGGCCATCAGAGAGTTGGATTAGACCAGGACATCTTTATTAGATTTTAAATTTTCATGGTGTGAAGAACGATAATTTAGAATGTTTCACATCTCTTAATCTTGTTCATTTCCTCAATTGTAGTGAGCATACATAAGGATGGAAAATTCCTGAACTGGTGCACAAAAACTAGCAATAAACCAGGGGTGGGTTCCTCCCGGTTCGCACTGGTTCGCGCAAACCGGATCGTCGGTGAACCCGAAAGTAATTAACTTCCGGGAACTCCGGTACTGGTACTGGCCCCTATCGCTGCAAAGTGCCCTTTTGCTGGCGCGCTGCAGCTCGCTCGCTTGTTCCCCTGCCCATCTGCAGCTCACTCACTCGCTCCCCCATAGCAGCTGAAGGCAGGGGTGGCGGCCTAACCTTCCCTCGCAAAAGCCGTGGGCTGGCGCATGCCACGCAACAGAAACTGGGTGGGGGGCGGTAGCGGAGGTGGGGGGTGGGGGCGGTGGGGGCGGTGGGGGCGGTGGGGGCGGTGGGGGCGGTGGGGGCGGTGGGGGCGGTGGGGGCGGTGGGGGCGGTGGGGGCGGTGGGGGCGGTGGGGGCGGTGGGGGCGGTGGGGGCGGTGGGGGCGGTGGGGGCGGTGGGGGCGGTGGGGGCAGTGGGGCAGTGGCGACGGCGGCGGCGGTGGTAGTGGTGGTGGTGGCGGTAGCGGCGGTAGAGCCGGTAGCGGCTGAAGGCAGGGGCGGCGGCGGCCTAGCTTTTGCAAGGGAAGGCCTCCAGGCCTTTCCTCACGAAAGCCATGGGCTCGCGTGCGCTACGTGGCTAGAGGCGGGGGGTGGCCTAGCTTTTGCGAGGGGAAGGCCTCCAGGCCTTCCCTCGCGAAAGCCGGGGGCTTGCGTGCGCTATGTGGCCGCCCAGGTGGGGGGGCGGCGGCCTGGCGGCAAAGGCAACCTACTTTTGCAAGGGAATCCCCCGCCCCCCCCTCTCCAGCCTTGCCTGGCTGGCTAAGCCTGCCAGGTGACCTGCTTAGTGACCCTAGCCTTGTCTGAGTGTCCAGTGTCTTACCTGTTCTGCTGCCTGCCTGCTCCCTGTTGCTTCCATCCATCGCGATGAGGTTTCATCCATCTCATCATAGTGCTGCTGATTCTGCCTGTGGTAAGTGACCCAGGTTTTTTTTCTTTTATTTTTTTAATGTATTTTAAAATAATATTTTATTTAATGCACAGAATTTTTTATAATAGTTTTACTTAAAAGTATTGAGTGTAGAATATTTTAAAATGGTTTACTTTAATTTATTTTGGATAGAATCTTTTTTTAAATTGTCTCCAAAATAAATTAAAATAAACCATTTTAAAATATTCTATACTCAATACTTTGAAATGTATTGTGCATAGAATTTTTATAATAGTTTACATATAAAACTATATGGGGGGGCTTGATTAAAAAATTTATATTTTGTCAAAAGATCACAAAAGGTGATTACATGACCCCAGGACACTGAAACCATCATAAATACGAATCTGTTGCCAAACATCAAAATTTTGATCACGTGACCATAAGTTGCTGCAATGGTTGCCAAGTGTGAAAAATGGTCGCTAAGTGTAAAAAATGGTCATCAGTCACTTTTTTCAATGCCATTGTAACTTTGGTCACTAAACTATTATACCACCGGTCACAAGGGCGGCAAGAAACTCCCATCCGATCACATGGGTGGCAAGCCATGCCCATCCAGTCACATGGGTGGCAAGCCACTCCCACAAATGAGGCCATGCCCACAGAGTTAGTTCTAACAATTTTTGAAACCCACCCCTGCAGTAAACATAGCTGCTTTACACTTTTGAAAAGTATATTTTATTAGTATATTCACAGCCCCATGTATCATGGAAGTTCTTAAACTTACAAATTGATATTTGGACAAAATGCATATTTTGAATTAGGGAATAGCAGCAACATGATTCATGATTTCTTCTAGCCCATTCTCCTGACATTCTTTAATCTCTCAAGAATCTATAACATAAACAATTTTTTATTCTAAAACATAGAAAGGTTATTGTGCTAGAAGAGTTTTTAGCGTTCTGCTGGAGAAGATCTCCACTATAATTCCAGGACTGAAGTAAGAATATTTCATTGTTTCTTTTAGTGCCATGAAAAAGATAATTTATTAATCTGATCTCATATTGACTGGAAATTTAAACATATGAAGAAAAGTTGCAGGAATTGGATATACCTAATTTAATGAAAAGAAGGACTAAGGATGACATGATAGCAGTGTTCCAATTATTTGAGGGGCTGCCATACGGAAGAGGGGCTCAATCTATTCTCTAAAGTACCTGACAAGAAGCAACGGATGGAAATTAGTCAAGGAGGAAAGCAACCTAGAACTATGGAGAATTTTCCTGAGTTAGAACATTTTAATCAGTTGAATGAGTTGCCTTAAGAAATGGTAGGTGCTCCAACACTATAGATGTTTAAGAAGAGATTGGACAACGCTTTGCCTGAAATTGTATAGGGTTTCCTGCTTGAGCAGGGGGTTGGATTAGAAGATGTCCAATCTCCCTTCTGTTATTCTGTTACATGGATAGATCAGAAATTCTAAGAATAAGGCATATAACTTTGTATCCAACTTTTACCTTTCAGTAACATAGCAGCTAAAATTTGGGATTATCTATGCAAGCGAATCAAATGTCTAAACCTAACAAATGCTTTTTCTGGCTCCATTTATAGTAACAGGTATGAATTATCTTCATTTATTTGCTGCTTTCCTTTAAAATTAAGTGTCAGATAAGCAAATATTGAAACTGGCTTGGAGAAAAACAAAATTGCATTGCACTTGAGCATGACCTAGTGGCTAGTTCACTGAGTGGCATTTATGGCACAAACAGAGATATCTGTTGAGATTAGATCCTGCAACGTTATCCTGGGACACGTATGTTTGGCTTCATGCGACAGAGATATCTGTTGAGATGTGATCAACCAAAATGCTAGAAGCTGAGAAGTGACATAAGCAAAAAGAGCAGCAACATATCATAAATTATTTTGCCATTTTTTTCTCTTAAAGAAAAAATAAAATTTTCTCAGTGAGCTACTTCCCACCCCCAATAAAACTGTGTTTCTTGTGAATGGAGAGGTTAAAGAAAAATATGCCTTATAAAAGAGAAATCAATATCCAACTACTTGTAAAATTAATATAAATTCATTCATAAATCTTACTTTCATATTATTCTGGACATTTTTCAGGCATCTTTTTTTCTAATATTTTTTCCAAACACTGTAACAAGAATGTTTTAAAGAGGTTTGCCTTGTATGTAACCCACAAATAGTTCTGTGAGAGTTGTGTGGCCTCCCAATCTAAAGTAATTAATTAATTAAAAACCACAAGCTGTTGTTTTTTTTTTAGAAGAGAACTCATTGGGCTATACCAAACCTTGGGAGGAGATGTGGGTTGCCCAGTTTTAACTGAGATGATTATATAAAGTTTCTAAACTATAAAATGTTTATGTCTTATTATACAAAACAATCTCCATTGTTTGTGGAAACATGAAATGTCATTTTAACCTGACCAAAGATCAAATGTTTTCTTACTAATTTCCAACTATATTTTCTGAATATAAACTCATTACTCAGTGAATATAAACTCATTTTGTGAAAAAGTAAGACTTTTGTGTTGATGATTGGAGGAGTGGCAAAACAGAGCAAACATGAATTTTATAAGAGTTTCACTGTTGTTCAAGCCCTTGCAATAAGAGAAAGATTTTTCAAAGTAAATTTGACAAATCATAAATTTTCATTCTGAATTGTTTATTTGGCATTATCCAGAATTAAGTATCTATTCGCAGGCAATTCCTTACCATGCGCTTAAAACCAAGTTTCAAGATAGAATCTAAGCCCAAAGATCATGTTTTAATTGTTGATGCATTTTGGTTGGTCATTTAAAGGATAAAATATGAATTAGGATATTGGTATTCTTGCAGGTAATTATTTTAAATATAATTTCTTAAGACAGTTTTTCTAAATGATTTTCCAAATACTTAATTCTTTAATTAATGAATAATCAATCTGGTTCTGATATAAATACTTAAAGAAAAGATAAGATTCACTCACACTTGTCAAATTTCAACAGAACAGAATATTACCTAGCGTTTACCTTCTCAATGAACTCATGTATAAAGACTTTCTAATATAGCTTAAAACTGAACTTGTTTTTATGGATGTGAATTCAAAGTTTTGGACTGACAATGTTATTTCATGCATCTTTAATAGCTACCAAAACCACTGGTAGCTATTTGCACACATTTATCCTAAGTAATTTGTTCCTTAAAAACACTGTGTTAATCATTATGAATGAACTTATAAACACATGTATTGTCCTATATCTTGAAAGAAGAGGAAGCTTATGGGTATTAACAGTAGAGGTAAAACCACACTGTGATGGGTTTTACACATGAATGAGATATACTGTATGTAAAGTTTGGATGACTTTAAAAAATCCATCAGACTTTGACTCCTCATTGTTAGCTATTCTAGTATTATTCTTAATTGAGATAGGCATTGTAACATCACTTTTTTTCAGATCCAAATTTATGAGCAAATATATGGCGTGGGAAAAGTCTACATATTTTTCATTCAAAGGGAAAGTTCCCTAATGTACAAAGCCAAGAATGAAAGAGCAGAGTAAAGACTCTCATGGAACAGTTTGTGGGGTGGAAACCCATGAAACTGAGCTTCAATCTTACCACCCACTAACAGAATTTGCCTGCATTTTTTTTTCCTGAAATGACATATTTATCATATCTATAAATATGATTGGAATAGCTTCCTTGAACATTTCTTACTAGCTCATAGATTAGTATCATTTCTGAAAATATTGAAAAGAATGAATTTCATCCAAAACTATGGGACCCACAGCAGAAGAGTCAATGCATACTATAGTATTGTCTTAGTGGGTAGAAGTTAGTTTTATGGGAAAACCAGTGGTGGGATTCAAATAATTTAACAACTGGTTCTCTGCCCTAATGATTTCTTCCAACAACCAGTTCACCAAATTGCTCAGAAAGTTAACAACCGGTTCTCCCGAAGTGGTGCAAACTGGTTGAATCCAGCCACTGGAGACAACCATTCAACAGTGTACACATATGCCAAATTTAATATGTCTTTTGCTTTTAAGAGTGTATGCATAAGATCTCCAGTTCAGTTTCTGACATCTCCAGGTAGGACTGGGAGAATTCCTATTTAAATGCTTACAAACTATTGCTAATCCCTGTTATCTATTTATCAATGTTCTGATTTAGTAGAGCATAGGTTCCTAACAAGTTTCTAAATGTAGAAGCAATGTGTGCTATATATCTTTCCCTACAAAAGCCTTTGTCACCACCCAGAGTGAAGGGGCATAAATGAACAACCATTTCTGCTGTATAATTGCTTCACCGGCCAATGTTAAAAAGCTATGATTGGAAATACACACACACACACACACACACACACACACACACACACACACAGAGAGAGAGAGAGCATTAATTATTCCATTTGTAAAGGGAAATTGATAGAACATATGGTAAATGAGGTGTAATATTACATAATTGTTAATTTATGAGCTTTAACTAATTTTCCCCACTATAGTGTCCCCCGTTAGGTGCGCTTGGTTCCTTAGTGGCTTTTTATTCTATACTCAGCCGTGTAAAGTCTATTTCACTAGTTCAATTCCAATAAACTGTATTTCTTCCTGTTAAATCATTTGTTTCACTTATTTCACTTGTTCCAAAGAGAGGAAGAGAGGGAATTATATTACAGCTCTTCCATTTGGTGGAGGAATTTGCAATTTGTGGCTATATTTCTGTACCACTATATCAGGTTTAAGTTTAAACGGAAGTCTACCTTTCAAATGAGAACAGTCCGATCAGATTATTTATCTCTCTAATTTTGCATGAGTCATACTGGCTGTGATGATTGGAATTATTTTAATCTATAAAACACATGTTCAGGCAGCAGAGTGGGGAAGACTGTGCTGAGCAATAGATTGGAAGCTTTCTCTGCGCAACATATGCGTTTTATCACACAGCTATGACCCCTTTTCTTTCATGTCTACTCCCTTTGCAGTATTACCTTTCAGTAAAGAATTTACCAATACCTCTTTCAGTTCAGTGCCAGCAGTTCATTCACCACACTGTGATTGCAATGAGATGGTGGTCTTGCCACAACATTAATAATATATAACATATGCCACTCAGAACAATCCCAAAGTGCTTGACAGTTGAAGGATAAATGTTATAACTAGGGAATACTCCACCCATAAATGAAATGCGACCACCTCTGGGTTGAAATGTGGCAAATGCTTTCAATAATTATCTGCTTGAGTAGCATGGTTTTTTAATGGCAGGAAATAAGCAATGCCAGATCCATCTGAGAATGGAAAAGGAGATACGTTGAAAATGGAGACTTCTACTCCTGTTGGCTGCTACAAAAATCTGTTGCAAAGCCAGTCCTGGGAAACATATCTCACTATTCAAGCCACAGTCCATTCTAAAAACCCTTTTGTTACAGGCTGCCATTCTCTTATAATAAACTGTGACATCAAATTGAATAATTGGTCTGTCGAGTTCAGTATTGTCCATTAAGTGGCATTTGCTCTTTACGCTTTTAGGCAAACACACAGACATGGACAGAAGAACGCAAAACTAAGGGGAAAAATAAGGAAAGTTTCATATGCTGTAATACGTTTATTTAATAACCCCACTGATTTTTAGCCAGAGAACCACGACCTTAGGGACTATAAAAATCTCTGAAAGAGTACATTTTTTTTCTAGGCTTCGGTAATGTTTTGGAGATTTTATGGTGCCGTTACAAAGTTGTGTTTTGTGAACTTGAAACTTTTAAACAGGAATACTTTGGCCAACTTTGGAAGAACTATATCCAAAGCAAGTGCTCTCTGTCGCCGAACTAAAGCACTTTATCTTGTATAGAGGAATGAAGTAACTAATCAGAAATACACATTATGACTGAGAAGGGTGTGTATTGTCTGCCTAACTATTGAAAAGCAGTGCAATCACGTTCGTTAGACAAAGGCATGGGTTATTTCCACAGCAGTGCAATCATGTTTGTCAAATAGAAGTATGTGTAATTTCCCCAGCATAGGCTACTAATGGGGTTTTTGAAGTAGAATATAAAATGGCCATTATTGATGGTCTCATTTTCACTCCTGAAACTGCTATTTCGATACAGTTCATATTAAATGGTAGAACTGTATAATTTGCTCTCCCTGGTCTCTTGCTTAGTGTTTACTTCAGTAACTGGCCACTAATATGAAAATGGACAGCTTCTTCTTCATTCCCATTTGAATGTATCTATTTCATACGAAATATATGAGACATTTGGATATATAACAAATTCCTCTAGCTCCTCTAGCTCCAGGTCCCTTTTGTTCATGGATGAAGCACCTATAGCCTTCCTACAGCTTTCATCATTTCAGCAACAGTTGAAAGCTGCCTGCTACCAACCATTTGCTCCAGTTGTAAATTGCCCCTAGCACCTGAGAGTAGCCTGCCAGACATTCAAGTAGAAGTTTTTCTTAGCCTCTTCCTTGGATCAGACCCTCTGCATGTGTCTACGTTTGAGCACGGTCCTTTTACACACTTGATGCAATGACCTGGGAAGACTTGACATATGAAACTATTGTTGCAATGTCTTAGGTGCTCTTGTGAGGTCTTGTGCTCACATACTTAACTGACAGAACTTACGAAGATGGGATATTCTTTCCTTTCTTGGAATGTGCAGTGGGTTGGCAATTGGAAAAAAGGTCCCGGAGGCAGCTGCTTATAGTACATCATAAATACAGCTGCAAATGCTAACCACCGTTTTATGGAAAATATGTTGAGGAAATTTTCTTTACTCGATTTCTCTGAAGCAATTTGTTCTTGTACTCAGTGTTCTACACACTTAATTTCTTCACCACTCACTTAGGAAGGTGTTGCTAGAGATTCTGCAGTTTGTGATCTCCCAAATCATCATGTTTCTTAACTCTTATAAATCCTTCCAAATAACTTGCATTTTTAATGTGTACATTTATTTTTCCACATTTTTAGTGATAATACAATACACTATTAAATAAAAAATGTAAAGAAATAATAATTTCTTTTTAGTATTGGAGTTTAAAATAGTTTTTAATACTTTTTTAGCATTACATTTAATTTCTGACTATGAGGAAGGGTCTTATCATCATCTAACCTATCAACAAGTCCATTAACATATGATATCTGCTAAATTTCATTCTTCAAAACTGTCAGATTGCACAATGACTGTCTGAAATGACATAATGTTGTATATTTTCTTGGATTAAATTCCATATTCAATTTATGACAATACATAAGGTAAAGGTTCCCCTTGCACATACGTATGTGTTAGTCGTTCCTGACTCTAGGCAGCAGTGCTTATCCCTGTTTCTAAGTCAAAGAGTCAACGCTGCCCGAAGACGTCTCCATGGTCATGTGGCCGGCATGACTAAATGCCGAAGGCGCATGGAACACTGTTACTTTCCCATCAAAGGTGGTTCCTATTTTTCTATTTGCATTTTTACATGCTTTCAAACTGCTAGGTTGGCAGAAGCTGGGACAAGTAACAGGAGCTCACTCCAGTACATGGCGCTAGGGATTCGAACCACTGAACTGCTGACCTTTCTAATCCACAAGCTCAGCATCTTAGCCACTGAGCCACATATGTTTCCTTATGGAAATACAAAAGGAAACATAAAGCCTTTTGGTCAATTGTGTTCCCCATAATTTCTTAGAAGATCTAAAATTACAATAATGAAATAGGATCAAGTGTGTTTTAAGATCAGTGAGGAAGGGTCTCATAGATTCCCTGCTCTGGGCCTTCTTGGTTCCTGCCTCCTCTTATGGAGCAAATTCAACCCTCATTTACCATATTAGAGAAACTCCAACCATTTAAGAATTAGCAAGGCTGTTAAGCAGTGGCTCTTCCCGGAAGCCTTGAGGACTGAACTGGATATATCTCCCTGTGGTTTGTTGAGAGAATAAACATTCTCTGTGCAGTTTAGATTATTTTAACTCTTGTTCCAGTTATGCAATGTATACTCAGTGGAAGAAGTTCAGTTAACTTCACATGTGTTTTGTGGTAATAATCCACAGCCATTTGAACTGGGTGCATTTTTAATGTGGACAGAATCACTAGACATTATACCTGACAAGATCTAATTGAGGTAAATATTTAAAGCAGCTCTTCAACCTTTTGTGCTGTTTGGCACATTCAAAACTTTGGGATCCCTATGGGTCATCTTAAAAAATAGCTACTTGTTATTAACAAGTTGTAAACTGGTGTCATAGTAAATAATAGATTTACAAAAAACTAAATACCTCAAGTCATCTGAGAAGTGTTTTTCCCCCCCCCCCTTTCATTCCATTTGGGTTTCAGGATCTTTCCTTTCGTTGTTCCACTTGAGCATTTGTCTTTTTTTCTGAGAAGGTAGTAGATTTCCACTTTTGTTTAGTAATGATAGCTGAATGTTTTGGTCTGAAGTATACTAGCTCAAGGATAATTTAAAAACCTTAGAACTCTGGAGAGCTGGGAAACTTGATGGCATCTGAGGTTATTGTGGGAAGTTATCATCCAGCCCTCTCCCAGAAAAATGAAATATCCTAGGAAATATTTAAAAGACAGAATATTTCTCTGGATATGAAAAGAAACATGTTTTAAAAGACAGAATAGTTGCCTGTAGCTTCCTGCCCATCCCCACTGTTAATGGGCCATTGAGAAGGCCAGGCTAGTCCCTTTTACATAATAAAGACTTCTCCACTGCAGCCCCAGGGGGGATGGGAGTAAAGGCATGATAATATTGGCCCTTTACTCAACTGACCACATGGCATCTGAGAACTCATCCATACCTGGATTCAAAACACAGCCTAGAGAGTAGCCCCTGCATGGCCCCATGGGAGTCTGACAACCAATTACACAGGACAGGAAACAGAGAGGTGGGACTGAACAGGTTATAAAAAGCCTAGCAAGCCCCTCCTTCAGCCCTTCTCTTCTTCTCCACCAACATTGAAGCATGTGATCACCTTTTCTGTTCAGGACTCAAGCCATGTGGTCCTGTCCAACAATAAACCATCTTTCCAAGCAGCCTCCATGTCTCCAGTGTCTTTTCCCCACTTGGAGCTGAACCCGGAAGGACATTTCTTTCATCAGTATAGTGGTGCCTATGACATTATGCTAAGATCCAGGATATAACAGATTGATAATTAAAGTGAACAGTAAAAAGAAACACTATTATGTGGCAAAAGAATAACAATGCCATAGACATGTGTACAGTAAAAACAGTAGAACAAGAAAAATCCAAATTACCAAAATACAACAGACCAGGGACCAAGCTTCAGTCCCGAGTTATAGGACTAAAACTACTCTGCCTGAAACAGAGGAGGACAATCACAGCAGATAAACTAATGGATCAACAGTCAAATTTGCTATAATGTAGATCACAGTTTCCCCAAAACAACAACAAAGTCTTTTTTTTTTCTTTTTAAGTGTTTGGAGAATGTATTTGAGACATGCAATCGATGTACCTTTTTTGGATATATCCAAACATTCTTAAGAGAATAGCATTTTTTGACCTTATAGTAATGCTTCTTTTGTTTAATTGCTGTTTTTATATCTTCTAATTCATATCTTCTAATTCAAAGCAGATGGCAAATGGGTTTTCCAACAGTAAATATAGTGAAATTAAAATAAAAAACATGTTATAAACAAACTGAATTGCTTTATAATTAGAATTTTCCAAGGTTGTAGCTCACTGGCATTAATCAAAGATCTGTTTGTCTATTCATTGCCTAGATTTTAGTAATTTAAAGTAGACTACACAGTCCATTGAGACAAATATAAATATTTGTGATTGTTTGGGTATATAATTTTTAATTTATTATTTATTTGTCCTGTATATCATTTTTAATTTATTTAATTTATTGTCAACAAGGCCCTAGTACACCCATGCTTTTTATCAGAATTAAAAGTGCACATCCAAAACACCAGTTCCCTCTTATTTCTGTCTAGACCCCAAAAAGTAAAATTATTACTAAGCCTGAACTACAGAGCTTCACTTCAATAAATCTAAAGCAGTCCTTATTGTTAATAAAATTATCATAATGTGGTTTGCTTTTGAAATATCTTGCCATTAACTTAAAGTCACTAAAACAAATTATTATAACGTATAAGGTGGCTGCTTCTCCCAAAGCAGATGGCAAATGGATTTTCCAGCAGTAGAGTACGATGGAATTAAAATCAAAAGCATGTTACAAACAAACTGAATTATTTTATAATTAGAATTTTCCAAGATTGTAGCTTCCAGGGAAAGCAGTATATTAAAGACATTGAAATAATTAATTTGGGGTTTTTCCGTTTATTTACTGTCCAGCAAGATAACAAGAAACAGAATGTTAAAAAAAAAGATGCAGCTGAAGAATATTACTCTTTTATACTTTCTAAAACCAAGATTCTAATTAAGTATTTTATTTTACTTTTGTGTTGTTAAAAAAGAATGGAAAATGAAAATTGGTGCATAAGCAACGAAAACTGATCTTCTGCTTAGTCATGGTGGTAGTGGAAACTACTCTTGCTGCAATTAATGTTCTTGTGTTTTTTTCCCCTATGCTACTTCAAACATACACCCTAGTGCAGTGACGTGCGGTGAGGTTTATGGCTGGTGAGGCAGTCCTCTCCCCCGACATCCCACTGTCTAAAGCGCTTTCTTTCTTTCGCCCACCTGAGCTCTGACAGTTGGGTGAAAGAAAGAAAGAGCTTTAGGCAATGGGATGTCGGGGGAGAGAAGAGAATGCCTGAGCATTCTCTCCTCTCCCCCATTACCCCACTGTCTAAAGCACTTTCTTTCTTTCGCCCACATGAGCTCTGACAGGCGGGCGAAAGAAAGCGGCAGCCCGGCAGCACACGCCGGTGAAAGTCACTTTCTTTTGCCCGCCTCTGTGTCCACGGCAGCCACAGACACAGAGGTGGCAAAAGAAAGTCTTTTTCACCCACCTGAGCTGGTGGGCTGCCACGGACATGGAGGCAGGCGAAAAAAGTGATTTTTGCCGGTCTGTGTTGGTGGGCTGCTGCTTTCTTTTGCCCACCTCTGTGTCCGCGGCAGCCTGCCAGCAGAGGCAGGCAAAAGAAAGTGACTTTCACTGGCCTGTGCTGGCGGGCTGCTGCGGGCGAAAGAAAGCAGCAGCTTGCCAGCAGAGGTGGGCGAAAGACCTGCCTCTGCTAGCAGGCTGCCGCAGACATAGAGGCGGGCGAAAGAAAGTGACTTTCGCCCGCCTGAGCTGGCAAGCTGCCCTCCCTGCCTCTCCTACCCCCTTCCCTCTCTTCACTCATCTCAAACACACACACACACACACACACACACACACACACACACACAAGTTGCACCAGGAGGATTAAGTTTGAATTCCTCCCCCTCCCTCCGACCCACATGTATATGTACCTTTTCTTTTCCAGCTGTTTCACAGAGGATTTCAGCTCTGCTCTTGCCTGCCATCATGAAAATGTAAAAATGTAAAAGGAAAAAGGCAAGAGCTGAGGTCAGGCTAGGCTAGTTGCTGCCAGAGTTGCCATGGATGACTCTGCTTAACTGTTTAAAAAAGCCTCTAAAAAAACGCCCTCTACAGGAGGAGGCAAGAGAACCACATGCCTCATCTACATCAGGAATTTTTCGGCTTTTAAGCTTTGCTTAACTCTGCTTGAGTGATCATAAAGTCAGGCTAGATGAGGCACGTGGTTCTCCTGCCTCCTCCTGTAGAGAGTGTTTTTTTAGAGGCTTTTTTAAACAGTTAAGCACTAAGCAGAGTCATCCACTGTGACTCTGGCAGCAACTACCTCAGCCTTTTTCCTTTTAATTTTCCTTTTCTTTTCATGACGACAATGGTAAGGCTCTGCCTCCCCTGCCTCCCGACTGCATGTCCCTGCCCTAGTGTATCCTTGAAAAGAAATGTCATCTTCTTTCTTAACAGGAAGCTATATCACCCAATGAAGAAATGAAATGGAAACATTTTTGGTCATGGTGGCATGACACTAGAATGCATTCCCTAAAGAAGTCCTGCCAGCTGATGCCAACCTGATAATATCTTTGGCTCCAGGTCAAGATGCTTTTATTTTTCTAGGCATTTTAATGCTTTTGCTTGGGGTATTGCTTTATTTCTTGTTGTATATCTCCATTTTATTTTTTGCATTGATTATTTTCTTTGGTTTGAAAAGAATTCTATTTGTACTTCTTGAACATTTTATGTTCAGTGCCATGGGATCGATTAATGCAGACATCTCAAAATTACATATGTACTTTAAAATAGGCTGAGCTTTTAAAGAGCATTGATCTCCTTAATTGTGAAAAATACATGATCAACGGGATCTATGGCACATTTTTGGTCACAAAAACAAGCAGTTTGTTTGCTGATGTACAATCTTTGGCTGTTGATTGAATTGCAGAGCAGCACAATAAACAGGAATCTGCACAGCAGTAGGTGTGATATGATCCCTAAGATCATCAGTGTGCCTGGATATTCCAAAGTGCCCATGGACAACTCCCTAGATATCATCATACGCCTTGCTCATTTGACTTCTTATATTTTGAAAAGTAATAAAAATATGCTCTGCTACTTGAACACCATTGACATTGATAGAATCACTCAATTGAAAAAGGCAGCTTTATTTGGAACAGCTTTTATCCAGTGGCAATATCTTTAACACCTCTATCACAATAATATATGTACATCCCAGATACTAAGTAAGATCTCAATAGATGGATAAAAATGTCAAATCTAGTGTAAACATCTGGCTGACTGTGCAATCAACTGTAGTAATAAATTAATTAAAATGCGGCTCCAAAAATGCCTGTGATATTCCCATTCATTGAGTCATGTGTTTTATATAAATGGGTAGATGGCATTGTTTGGAGCTGTGCCAACTTACCTGGGGAAAAAGTCAACAAAAATAAATAGTGATGGAAGAGAGAGAAAGTAAGAATAGTTCTGCAGGAAGGTAGTTGGTTAGCAGTTGACAGGACCATTTTCTGAGAATGCCCTGGCTATTCTCAGCTAAAACAACTAATTATCATTAATATCAGTGACTTACTCAGGGGTGGGATTCAGCCAATTGGTTGTTTGGAGAACTGGTAAAATTGACCACTGACTAGCCCAGTCCATCCTACCCCGCCCTGTCCTATATATTATCTTCCCTTCGCCATGCGGTCCAGACTGTTAAGCTAATCTCCATGCCTCGCTTTAACAAAGGTAAGCATGCCCCACTCACCCTTCACCTCGGGTCAGGGCTTAGGGACATGCCATTCCCCGGCTCTGGCCTTGACCCAGAGGGGTAAGGCTACTCACCACCTACCTCGGCTGGATTGGGGAATGCGCCATTACCCAGCTCTAGCCTTGTCCCGGGCCTCCGCCTGCATGCTGCCATCTCCCTCTGGCCTCAAACTACTGGATAGTTCTTCTTACTTTAAGTGCTGCAGTGGAGATTTTGCAGCCATCCCCTGCCGAGGCTCGCTCACGGAGACGCTTCATGTGGTCTCCGGGTCAGCAGCTGCTTCTCTCCACTGCTGCTCTTGCTGGGAGAGAGAGCATCTCTTGTGCAATTTAGCAGCTGTGAGCCGCCATTTTTCTCTAAGTCCCATCCGGAATGTGCACAGCACAGAGAAGCAGCATTCAACATGGCTAAAAGTATGTGCAATGATACTAAATGTATATAAAGGTGCACACCTATTGCTTTTTTCTCTTCCACACATAAGGAACTTTAATTGCCTCTTTTTCCATGAAGAAGTCAAGTATGACAAATGCAGTTATATGGTTCTATCTTAGTATTTATTACCAGGATTCTGATGAAGTCATCATCAGTGGGAAACAACAATGTCAAAAATCCCAACATCTTTCTAGACATTTTGTGTTCAGTTAACCAATGAAGTGTGTGTGTAGTACAGTTATGCCAATTGTATATATTATGACTAAGAAGCAATGCTCTTGATGCCTTGCCCTGACATAGCTGTGATGCTATACAGTTCTACATTCTAAGATCTACAATTAACCATCTCTTATTTGCATTATGCTTGTTGCATTAAAATTTCTGACACCAGCTAAGCTGTTTTGATAGGACAAAACCATTAAATACCGTAGTTGCCACCCAGATTGCGTGAGGCAAATCTATCGGGATTGCACAAACATTTTACAACAAACCTAGAGGTAATTAAAATGCTGGAGAATGGGGAAAAGTGCAGAAAGAATACAGTAGAAGTAATGGACTTTAAAAAATGAATGTGCCAGGAAATAGATGAAAAAGGAGATTCAACTAAGAGTAGACTATATTCTTTCAGATTTTGGCAGAATTCTACCAAATACCCATACATTTCTTTTTTGAGGTTTTTCTTACTATATTTTGGAAATACTTTTATAGACTATTTTCCCTTCAATAAATAATAGCAATGTGAAACAATTAGCATAGGAAGAAAGATAGAACATAATAATAAACATACATAATTCTGTGTTCTAAAGTTCTTGAGATATTGTTTACATGTAGTTTAAAGTTATTTATCCTTTTTATTACTAACCTTTTCTTTTTTTCCTTTCCTTTCTTCCCCCTCCCCCTTTTCCTTCCCCTTCCTTAGTCTCACTCATATCACTAGATTACCAACCTTTGTTAATTCATTTTTTCTTAATTATTTTTCACGTCTTTAAAACAATGTGTCTCTATCTTTCTATAATTTTCATACAGCTACTGTATAGTTATGGTCATAGCAATAAACTGTTATGTTAACTGTGCACTAACATGAGACATTACTGTGATACCCTCAAATTCTCTATATTTGGTAACTGTCAATATATCACTAGATACTAAGACTTCATTAATTCAAGAAAGCAGAAGAAAAATTGGATAACTGAACAATTTCATTGTTTCTGTTCTGCTCTGTACATTTAAGTCTCTCATCAACTATGTCACTAAACAGAATCAGCAATCATTTCAGGCCATGTATGAATGCAGATAACAACTTTTCATCTATTCTGTAGAATAATTTCCTCTTATTCCCCATGGATTAGTTATTGCTAGATTTAAAACACTTATTCTGTGGTCAAATAATGTGTGTTTCGGTACAATGATCAGTCCTAATTTAATTTGAATATTTTGTTATGTCTAGTTAGCTACTAACTTATGAACTAAATGATATAGAGTCTTCGGGATGTGATTCAATTAAGTTATTCTTCAGGGTGGTCTTGATATAAGGCAAAAGTGGAAAAATAATGCTATTCCTGATTCCAAGAACACTTAAACTGATTGTAAGTAATTTATTCCACAACTCTCTGACTTTTATTACTAAGTATTCATGATATGCTTCTGTTTTTATTAGATGTTTACATATTTTATGCACAGAATTACCAGTCATCATTGGTAATAGCTGTGAGATTTAAATAAATGGGATAATGTATTTAATTAGTAGTTAAATTAGCAAGACTCCTGTCCTAATTTTGCCCACAATGTACTCTCCAGAAGCTTCTGACTTCAAATGCCACAATGGCAATATTTGCTAGAGGATTATAGTCATTTGTCCAACACATGAAACTGGGTAATGTTCCAATAAAACAGAGTTATCTGACTTTCTGTTGACATATTCATCAATAAGTATAAATGAAACCAATCATACATTAAATCATTGCTAGTGTATCATAGACAGTATGATTGAAATAACAGTCTTTTCATACCATTCCAAAATTAATTCCATATTGTGACCAATTTTAATTTTGAGTAGCCATAGGCTATTGCATGTAGTGTTATCACGGGCAAGATACACAAATACAAAGCGTGAAGGACTTGCCTATGACTAAATAATGTATAAGCCATCTTCTATCTAGAGTAATGGTTGTATGATTGAGTTTATCCAATAAAGGTTCAAGGTAGAATATAGGGTGTTGTATTTGTTTTCTGCTGGTCCCAGGCCCAATCTGAGCTGAATTACAACAGCTCATCCTTCTTACTTCCTCCAAACTACTAAAGCTGAGGGGACTGGAATTTTATTTCAGTCCTAGCATGTGATGTCATCCTTAATCATACCTTAATGAAAGAGTGCCAGCAAGTATTATGAGAGCAGAACAATGCATGTGCTAACCGCCAAATCTAACCTTAGAATAAACGTATTGTCTCTTTGAATGAACATTAATCGGCATACATTAAAATGAAATTTTGTTGCATACAGCTCTTTTGTTGCATACAGGTATCCATCTCTAATATACACTACATAAACATGACTAAATAAATAAATAAATAAATACAAAATTATGCATATAGCTACATATATTATATGACACCATGAAATCAGAGTCTAGTTCGGATGTATACATGTACATGGCGAGATAAATGAATCTTGAGATTTTCTCTCACCAATAGCTCACCTGCTAGAAAGGTGGCTCAAGATGCCTGTTGCATTTGTCTTGATCAGGAATATTTACTAGCAGTGTGTTCTATGAAGTATTACAGAAGGCAGCTATGTGTAACAATGCAGCAGTAAGAAACATTGCTACCACAAGGCATTGCCTCCAGATGATGGAACATCTGGGTTCAAAAGCAATGGATATAAATAACACTTAACAAATACCTGAGACAGATGTCTAATTTTAACTACCACAGTCTTTTCCCAGCTTCCTAGTCACCTAACATGCTGACTTGGGGAATTGTAATCATGTCACATCTGGAAAGCAACAAAATGAGAAAAAGTGATGTAATAATAGTAATAATTCTGAAGTAATAAAATTGAATTAATCAGTTTTTCTTGATTCATTTTCAGTTTGAATATAGATCAATGACTAATTTAAATCATTTGTTTATCTTTATTTACAGCTAGCAATACTTTTTTGATAATTGTGGTGTAATGGTAAGATATTGAACAAGGACTAAAACTGGGGACTCGCTGCGTGATTCTTAGCTGTTGGTATGTCTCAGTTTGCTCTCATTGTAAGGATTGTTATTGTGAAGTACAGGTGGGAGATATCTCAACATTCAAACTGAGTTATGTTGCTATTAGCATGCGTTTTTATCAATGTGGATCAAAGAAGTTATTAACTAAATTCATAAAATAAGCGAAATGGATATTTGGCCAATAAGATACTTAAGGCATGGTTGGATTTGATTTTTGTGTGTGTTTGCTTTGCCTTCAAATCAATTTATAACTCCTGACGATTGTATGGACAAGTAGTTGACGTTTTTTTGGCCATAGCTTGCTTCCCAGGGCTGATAGAGAGAGATTGACCCAAAGTCACTCAGCTGATTTCTTGCCTAAGGCAGGAGTAGAACTTCCTGGTTTGTCACCTAATGCCTTAACTACTACACCAAATTGGCTCTTATAAGACCTGGTTTCTCTTTATGCATATACACCTTTGATTTTAAAATATTACCTAAACAGATTTTGGACCATGTGTCTGGTGTGAGTCGCTTAGAGAAAGTCTGGTTTTGAAGAAAGAGAGACAAATGTTAAAAATAAATGATTAAAAAGTTTTAACAAATACTTTCTTCTAAAAAGAAACATTGTCTTTTAATAGTAGGAGTAATAAGCCTGGAAAATTTCCTATAGACTATGACCGGCTGCGATTAATAGCCCCCAAGGGGGGCCTGACTCATCAATTCCTCTTAAACAACCATTGATCTCAAGGAAATACTTATCCATTTCAATTGTTATTGCAGATCACCATAGGGAAAGTAAAGTTTTTGACAATCAAAATTAAATACCATTGTGAATTTCTCTATTCTATTAGCTTCTATTAGGAGAAATGTATCTGTCACAATATGTTAAATAGTTGACAAAATCATTTGCTTCAATCTTTTTATAATAATTTGTACAAATCTATGGGGATGGTATTTGAATTTTATTCCATTAGTTCTGCCCTTATTTTGCTTCAGTCTGAAGAATGGGCAAATAATTATTCTCTAGTCCAGTGATGGCAAACCTTTTTTGGCTTGTGTGCCAAAAGCGGGGGGAAGCACAGGGGGGTCGTGCACGAGCATGTGGCACCCATAATGCTATGCGCATGACCCCAGTGCTCCCCCCATTTTTAGTGTGGTTTTTTTCGCCATCCCCAGACTCCAGAGGCTTTATAGGAGCCTAGGGAGATCGAAAACAACCTCCCCCCCCCCCCGAGGCCCTTTCCTGAAGCCTCCAGAGCACGAAAAACTGGCCCTACAGGCAAACCAGAAGTAGAGCCGTTATTCGTCCTCCGGAGCCTTTAGGGGTCTGCAGGATGCTTCCCTGAAGGCTCTGGAGGACGAAAAACAGTTCTACGGACAAATCGGAAGTCACTTCCGGTTTGCTTGTAGGATCGTTTTTTGCCCTCTGGGGCCTTCAGGGAAGCCTCCTGGAGACCCCTGAAGGCTCTGGAGGATGAAAAATGGCCCTACGGACAAACTGGAAGTCCGGTTTGCTTGTAGGGTCGGTTTTTTGCCCTCCGGAGCCTGTATGCTCCAGAGGGCTAAAACTGGCCTTAAAAAGAAGGCCAAAGTCAGCTGGCCAGCGCGCGCATGCCCTGACAAATGGCTCCGCATGTCACCTATGGCACACGTGCCATAGGTTCGCCATCATGGCTCTAGTCTATAACATTCCATCTTATCTATTTTATATCCTGTTTTCTCTGTCATTTTCTATGGGATTATTTGATTTTATAACTGTCAAAGCGGAGATTTACAAGCTTAATATATTCTCGGAAGAACTTTCATTTAAGAAAGACTTTGATATACATACAGAAGATAAGGAGACAGTCCTTTATTTATCTTCAATCTAAGTCATAAAAGTCATTGTAAATGAGCCATGGAAATTAAGTGTAAGACATCAGTTCATGATAAATGAACAGATTCAGCCTCAAAGCTATATTTTAGAGGAAACTGCAATTTTTCAACTATCTTTAAAGACTTTCCAAATATAATATATAACTTTTTAAGTTGTTTGATAATTGAGGGAAGGAGCATGTATAAAACTTAACAAAGGCAACTTTGGAGCTGTGGTGGTGAAGTGGTTAGAAGGCAGTATTGCAGGTCAATTCTGCTCATTGCTAGGAGTTTGATACTGACTGGCTCAAGGTTGATTCAGCCTTCCATCCTTACGAGGTTGGTAAAATGACTGTAAATCACTTAGAAAGTGCTGTAAAGCACTATGAAATGGTATATAAGTCTAAGTGTTATTGCTATTGCTATTGTCTCTTTCAATTAAACATTTTCTGAATCCCAAGATTTAAGAAATTACAAACCAGTGTAAGAATTTTTGCCATTGTTACAAATGTAAAATGATTTTAGCTGGTTTTAACATTTACTAATTTTTGCTATTCCCGAATAAGAAATTAAATATTTACAGCAGTAGTTCAAAATCTGAAATTTGTCAATAGAATCTGGCTTTGATTTTATCAAACACATAACTATGTAAGGTAGAATTAAACAAAATGCTTTTAAAAATCCTTCCTCTAGTCTAAAGTTCTCCAGATATTCGGTTTCCACTTCTAATTATGGAGGTCCAAAAGATCCAAAGTAATTCAGTATATGTTACAATAGTAAGAAATTTGTTAATGTATATACAAATTAATGTGTTGCAGATTCTTTTAAAGCTATACTATCCATAGACTTGCCTCGATATTTAATGATAATGCAGTTTAGGAATAACCAATTGGAACATTTTAAAAAAAAATATAGAGAATGACATATTCAAAGGATCTTCTATGTCAAGAACTTCCTACATTTGCCCAGCTATATCTAGAGAAAGGACTCCAGGCTTCTAACATTCTTCATATCAAGTTAGGATTCTACAAGCAGAAGGCTATCTGTTATCCTTAAGGATTTTTTTGGTTTAAGTGTATCCACCCATCTCATATTACTGAGATAAATGTTAACCACATAATAAACCTGCTTAGAATAGGCATACATATTTTCAACTACTTCAGATTGTGTAGTAGGATGCTTAATATTATTTTTGTTCCATGAACCTTTCAAAGTTAATTGACCTAAACTAGATTTTCAAGATTAATGAACAAATTAAAACAAAGCTACTCTAGTTTTTTATTTAAAAAAATAACCAAAATGCACCTAAACATGCGTTCTTGAGGTTAAGACATGTACGGATATGCTGGTTTGAGGAGAAAATGCATTCAGGTATATTATTTATGAAGAAATCAAAATAGGGGTTTTTTTTGTTTCTGAAATGCAGCTAAATATACTACTTGTGATTTCTAGTCAAGATGGCTCTGTTTTTATTACTCAAATAACTACTTAATTTATTTTATTGGAACCAGAAACAAGTGATTATCTTTTATTTTGTTATTGGAGGGGTTCTGGGTTATTTTAATTATTTTGATGGCTTCCAAGAAAGCTTGCCATTAACTACTAATCTACTACCCCCACCCCCCTTGGGTAATAATCATAAAAATTGAGAAAAGATTCCCACAAAAGTTGAGAAATGTTAGCAATCAGAGACATACAAAATATATTAGCAGTATACTACTCTGAAAATTGTAGATTGGAAGCGGCTAAGAAAAGTATATATCTTAACTGAAAGAAGGAAATGGTCACTCCAGTATTCTGCCAAAAAAGCCAAAAAATAGATAAACACAATCAGGAGTCTATCAACAAGATAGGCCTTTCATATTGCAAAAGAGTCAATGTGCTACTTGGAAAGACAAGAGTCAAGCACAAGTAGCACTGGTGTTTATGGTATCATGGATAGATCAAAGACAAAAGGATATCCAGCTGTTCCTGTACTCATAGACAAAATGTGCATTAATGGCAGAACATAAAGCAGAAATATGGTTCAAAGCTTGAAAAGGAATGGATCAAAGCTGTATCCTGGCAACTTGCTGATTAATCTGTATACAGAAAATATTATATGAAATGCAGGGACCAGAAGAAATAGAAATTGGAATTAAAATGTATGTAATACTAATGATATCATTAAAGGGACATGGTATTCAGTGGCTAAGATGCTGAGCTCGTCAATCAGAACGTTTGGCAGTTTGGCGGTTCGAATCCCTAGTGCCGTATAACTAAGTGAGCTCCCATTACTTGTCCCAGCTTCTGCCAACCTAGCAGTTAGAAAGCATGTAAAAATGCAAGCAGAAAAATAGGAACCACCTTTGGTGGGAAAGTAATAGCGTTCCGTGCACCTTCAGCGTTTAGTCATGCCGGCCACATGACCATGGAGATGTCTTCGGACAGCGCTAGCTCTTCGGCTTTGAAACGGAGATGAGCACTGCCCCCTAGAGTTGGGAATGACTAGCACATATGTGTGAGGAGGGACCTTTACATTTACCCTAATGAAATCATTGAGACATCTAGAAACAAGAAAAGCTTAAGAAACTTTTCTTGAAGTTGAAAGCCAGGAGTGCAAAAGCCAAGCTGTTGCTCAACTTTTAAATAAATTAAGACTATGTCAACAGACAATACTAACCAAATGCTTAAAGGCAGACAAACTGAAGTAGTTACAAGCATTATCTTCCTAGGCTCAACATTTGACATGTCTATAGCCATGAAATAGAGATGTCTGCCATGTGAGGAAAAGATTATGACAGAACTAGACAAAATATTTAAAGCACAGAAACATCTCAATGACAACAAAGGGATATATTATCAAGGTTGTGGTTTTCTGAATTACAAGATAAGGCTATGAAAGCTGGAGCATCAGAGTGACTAAATGAATAAAAATGGATGTGAGAGTCAAAATTGTAGAGAATAACTTGAACTACAAGGAAAACCAGTAATTCAATACTAGATGAAGTAAAATCAGACTATGTACTGAAACAATACTAATGACACTTTGTAAAGTGATATCCTTGAGTTCATAACGAATCAGAAGTCACTGAATGATTGAACAATAGCAACTACTTTTGTAATGCTGTATGAACTCTGCTGAAGAATAACAACTTTATATTGGGAAGACAAGTCATATTGCAGCCTCTTTTTTCAGACAGTTAATAAAGTCTTTTTAATGATGAACTTTTTCATCGATGAGAGAGTTGAAATCTTAAGGAACGACCACTGTGTTGGTATTATTCAACAGACAAAAATACATTTCATATTATAATCCCTCCAGATTATAAAGAGGACCAACAGTGCAGGAAGGCATTTTGTCTAGCAAGATCTATTGCTCATGATAGGAATTTTCATTTTTTAGTATATATTTAGCCTTTTTTTTTGCAGATAATTGGATAAAGATTGGTCTTTTGCAATTTTTCTGAAATGTCTTTAAAAGTCTAAAAGCTTTCTATGATTTAATGTCCCCTATTTTTAAATTCAGGCTGCTAAATTATTTATTTTTGGCTTGTATTTAGGTTTTCACTTTTATATTTTATCTTGGATGGAAACAATGTTATGATAAACCACAATCCTTTTTTGCTATAAAATGTCCCTATAGTTGTCTAATAGCACAAAAGTGAAAGTGGACATTCTTGTCTAGTTCCTCTAAATAAAGGGAAAGTAGCAGAAAAACCATAAATCTTCACTTTAGATGTAGACAACTCATATAATATCTTGATCTATTTTATGAATTTCAAAGGAAATCCCAACCTGGTTAATGCAACAGCAAACAATGTACTGTTTATATATATTTGCCTATGCATTTAGAATTTATTGGATTCTTTTACATCTATATAGAAAAGGGCTGTCTACAACAGCACTTTTGTTGAAGATATACTGGTAGTCCTTGACTTACGACTGCAAATTCTGTTGTTAAGTGAGACATTTGTTGTGTATTTTACCCAATTTTATGACCTTTCTTGCCCCAGTTGTTAAGTGAATCACTGCAATTATTAAGTTAGTCATACAATTGTTAGCTGAATCTGGTTTCCCCATTGACTTTGCTTATCAAAAAATTGCAAAAGGTGATCACATGACCCCAGGACACTGAAACGTCATAAATATAAACTAGTTTCCAAGTGTCTGAAATTTGATCACATGGCCTCAGGGATGCTACAATGGTCATACATGTTAAAAACAGTCATAAGCCACTGTTTTCAATGCTTTAAGTGGTCACTAAATGAACTGTTGTAAGTCAAGAACCACCTGTAGTTTTCCTTTTGCTAACTGGATCTATGTGATTAAGATGGAGTTTACTCCAAACTAGATTTATTTGAAGAGGTTTTCCTATTTTTGTTCCTCCACGCTATTTCCAGCAAATTTATAGGATATTAAATGATTTCTCTGGCAAGAACATGCTGGGAAGATTTCACTGTGCAAATTAAAATTACCCAAATTTGAATGACCTTCCAAGATGTTTTTCAACTTCCCAGTCTAGCCTTCAGACCTGGGATTCCCTGGTGGCCTAGTCTGCTTAGCTTTTTAAGATCAGCCAAGATTGACCACATTAGTTGGAACTCAACAGAAGCATTTTCCATTTTCATTTAATTAGCCTATGAATGATTAAATGAAGGTTTCTGTATGTTTTGGCTTATCTCATAGTTGAAGTTACTTCTGATATTTAACCTAACATACCCCACATTAAGATTATACTTTGAATTGTATTATTTGTCAACCAAAAAGAGCCATAGATCTCACAAGAAAGGAAATGAGAGCTTAAAATATCTGTGAATGTCTTGTGTAATAATGCATTACTTATCCATGACTAACTTCAGAGAAAGTGTTGCAGACTGTAATCCTCACTCTTAAGTGCACACCAAATGTCCAAATGTCTACCCACAAAATCTGTTTCTCCATTAATCCTGTAAAGCAATTCCACCATCCCTTAAGCAATTTTTATATGCAACCACATGCATTCAGGTTTGAGGAAAATTCTAGTCTCACAAAAATGTTGGTATTTGTCAAATATTTGTCTTGTTATTTCTCCTCTACCCCTCCTCTCATCATTTGTACTACAACCCAAATGTCTCAAGACTCAAGACTAGGAAAATCTATTTCACATGCTCCACATCAATTCCAAGCTTCGTCTGCAAGATACCTTACTGAATTGGGGAAAGGTCAATGCTGCATTCCTTTTTTAAATGGCTCAAAAAGGATGCCACACAGGAGAATGGGTGTAGCCAACATAAACCATTTTCTAAACACAGGGCATAATTATTTAATTATAATAAATTACACCAATAACTTTTCTTGCTAATGAACAAAATGCTTCCATAACCTCAAGAGAGACACATAAACTTCATATAAAGATTATTAGTCAAATAATTGTGTAATTTAGTAAAATTTATGTAATGTAAAGAGGGAAGTAATTTACACATTTATATGCATTTGTGGCATACTCCAGAGAAACTTAGGTGACTCAGTTCATCTTGGTTTTTTTTATTTTTAACCATGTTTTATACATGCCTATGTCAATATATACAGTAACTCTAGCTTTCTTTGATTTTGCTGGAGTGTCAATCTTGCTTCCCCACCCTTCTCTTTCCAACCTTTATTATGTTGTGTTTTGTATGTTTTTTGCCTGACAGTGAGAGCTTTTAGTGACACATGAAAGCATTTCTGGGACACCATTTGAAAAAAAGGCATGTAGTAAAAAGGCAATAAATAATATTTTTTAGCCAATTAACTACTAAAATAGTTTCTCAACTAAAGGTGAAACTAAGAAACACTAATTTCTAAGTGTATTTCTTGCATTACAGCTAATCTTCATATCAATATTCTGTATTGCATTTTGAAGGCCTTCAATTTGCATGTAGAAGAAAAAGTTTGAATAAGATACAAAACATCTGACTCCTAAATCATTAATAATAAAGAAAGAAGGTAATCATTATCATTGTACTATATTTTCAAGGTTGAAAGGTGTGAATTTTTCATTCTCTCAGTCCACCAAAGATAGCATGTCTTCTGGGTCCCAGGCTAACCAAATTCAGCACACCATAAACTTTAGCTGGTTCTCAACTTGGGCATTTTAATACGTTCATGGTTCCCACAGATGGAAAAGAATAGATGGAAATTAAGGCTAGGAAGATTTTCATGCAGTTTTAGCTGGTTCATTAGTCTGGAATAAAACACTGGTAAGAGTCACTCATAACTTTTCCATGTCTTGGTCACAGTACTCTTGATTTACATGGGCTGTCCTTGGACACTACCCAACCGGTACAGAATGCAGCCCACTTGTTAATGGAACATAGAAGGAGGAAGCTGTGTTGGATATGTTTGCTGCCTTGAGTTATTTGTATAAATAAAAGGTGGGATACAAATAAATAAATATAATGAGAACAATCAATATTGTCAAAGTACATTCCATCATGCTGATGGGAAAGAATAGCTTGCTAATTGGTTGCTGAGTGCAATTCAGCATGCCTTAGTATCTAAGAGACCATGTCAACTAGAGTTTGCCTGCTCAGAGCATCTTGACAGAGAAGGAATGTTGAATGTTGAAAATATATATATTAAAAAAAGAAAATTGCTATTCCCTGTGAAGCATGGTGTTCATTGTTTGTTGGAATAATTCACCCTGTGTAAATAATATCAGCACTCACAATTTAGATGATCAAGAATCTAGTTAGGATCTGGCTTTTCCAGACAGCATTTCAATTTGAGAAATGAATAGACAGTTGTATCTGGCAGCTGGCATTGTAATAGTGATGTTTATTTTTGCAAGCTTAGATTTAGGTGACTGAAATGGCATAGAAGCCACTGTAATAAATACATAAAATAAATTTCAGTTGCAAACAGTCCCGCGTGTGTTACCTAATGCTGTGAATTCAGGAATGGTACATATCTCAATCAGGATGTGCACAAATCAATTCCATCTAAAGTTTTGTGTTATAAAGAAACTTTTATCTGTCACCTTTTTATACAGCTTTCCTCTTTTGTCTCCTGACTTAGTCTCTTTCTAGGAACAAAGCATATCACTACTGTATTTTCTGTTCCAGGAAACTTACCATATTTGAACTTCAACACCCATTTGACCATTGCCTCCTTTCCCATATTAGGGGGGATCTGATGCAGCTATGTTTCTCTGGAAATTTTCTCCACTCCACTTTCAATATCCTTCTCTCCTTTCATTTTTCTGCAGAGCAATTCTTTAGCAGGCATGTACACACTTTCTTACACCTGCTATAAAGCTACAGACTTTTTTGGCTTTCTTTCTTCCTTTCCTAGTATTTAGTTTAACTGGGTCATTCCACACTGCTTGTTTCTGTTCTGCTGGGTTATGTTTCTTAAGCCAGGTTCAGAAATACCAGTTCAGATTGCAATGGGATAGTAATGGAACTGGGCTGGGGCTTACTCTGGACTATGGCCACTGTAAGATCAGACTAATCATTCCCCCCCCCCCCAGGGGTGGGTTCCTCCCGGTTTGCCCCGGTTTGCACGAACCGGATCATCGGTGAACTCGGAAGTAATTAACTTCCTGGAACGCTGGTACCAGTTCTGGCCCCTGTCGCTGCAAAGCGCCCTTTTGCCGGCATGTCGCAGCTCGCTTGCTTGCTCGCTCCCCCACCCGTCTGCACTAAGCCCAGCCTGCCACTCACTGATTGGCTGTAGTCCAGCCAATCATTGAGCAGGCTGGCCTCATTTAAAAGTGTGGTGCCAACGGCTAACATTCCTCTTTTGAAAAGAATCTTTCTCTCAAAGAGTCTTTTCAAAAAGATTTGTTGCCGAGATGCCTCATTTGGTGCTTCACCTCGTTCAGTTCACCTTCCCTTCGCCTTCCCCACAGGTAAGCAACCAAGCCCCGGCGGCGGGACTCGGGACGCTAGCGGCGGGACTTCGGGTGGGCAGCAGCGACGGTAGCGGCGGTAGGAAGCCTGGTGGGGGCCGGTAGCGGCAGTAGCGGTGGTAGGAAGCCAGGGGTGGTAGCAGTGGTAGGAAGCCGGGTGGAGGGGCGGTAGCAGTGGAAGTGGTGGTAATGGCAGTAGGAAGCTGGGGGGGGCAGTAGCGGTGGTAGCGGTGGTAGCGGCGGTAGCGGCGGTAGCGGCCCAGCTTTCACGAGGGAAGGCCTGGAGGCCTTCCCTTGCGAAAGCCACGGCCTGACATACGACACGCAGTCGCCTTCGGGTGGGGGGGCAGCAGCGGCATAGCTTTCGCAAGGGAAGGCCTCCAGGCCTTCCCTTGTGAAAGCCGCGGCCTCGCATACGATACACGGCCACCTTTGGGTGGGGGGGGCGGCAGCGGCCTAGCTTTCGCAAGGGAAGCCCCCCTCTCTAGCCTCACCTGGCTGGCTAAGCCTGCCAGGCAACCTAAGTGACCTTAGCCTTGTCCCTCCAGTCCAGTGTCTTACCTGTTCCTGCTGCCTGCCATCGCAATGAGGATCCATCCATCGCATCGGAGTGCTGCTGATTCTGCCTGCTGCTGGTAAGTGACCCGGGTTTTTTTATTATTATTTTAATGTATTTTAAAATAATATTTTATTTAATGCATAGAATTTTTTAAAATAGTTTTACATAAAAGTATTGAGTGTAGAATATTTTAAAATGGTTTACTTTAATTTATTTTGGATAGAATCTTTTTTAAAATTGTCTTAGACTGTTTAAAAAAAGATTCTATCCAAAATAAATTAAAATAAACCATTTTAAAATATTCTGTAATAAATACTTTGAAATGTATTGTGCATAGAATTTTTTATAATAGTTTTATTGTAATTTATTTTGTATGGAATATTATTAATGGTTTCATTTTAAGTTATTGTGTGTGGAATAGTTTGAAATGGTTGCAGTATAAATTATTGCTTGTGCATTGGAATAATGGTTACAGTATACTATGTCTGGGTACTATACCTTAAAATAGTTACAGTATAAATTATTGTTTGTGCTTTGAAATAATGGTTACATAGGGTGGCCAGAGTTTCAGATTGGTAAAGAGGGACACCATTGACCGGGAAGGTGGGGGGGGCTTGATTAAAAAAATTATATTTTGTCAAAAGGTCACAAAAGGTGATTACATGACCCCAGGACACTGAAACCATCATAAATACGAATCTGTTGCCAAACATCAAAATTTTGATCACGTGACCATAAGTTGCTGCAACGGTTGCTAAGTGTGAAAAATGGTCGCTAAGTGTGAAAAATGGTCATCAGTCACTTTTTTCAATGCCATTGTAACTCACCCTCGTTGTTTAGGTAATTCTGAGGTGGTTGATGGTTCTGTGAGCCCCTGTCCTTTAAAATTGCACACAATGCCTTGATGGTTTTTATTCCAGTGTCTTTGTCTTTGTCTCCTGTCCTTAGGCTTAGGAAAAAAAACTGGTTTCATTTGCAGTCTTTTTTGGGGGGGATTCTTATTTTTTGGTGTTTTCCATCATAGTTTGTGTGTGTGTGTGTGTGTGTGTGTGTGTGTGTGTGTAATGTCCCACAGTTATCTACGCATTAATAATGATCTAGTAGTATTTCCTTATACATTTTAGGGACCTTTCCTTACATAATTGGTGTTTTCTTTCATACTTTTGGCTTTCTAATTCCTGTTTCCATTATTTGGCAATAGCTAAAACCAATCCCACGTGAAAAAGTATTCGAAGCCTTCTTGATTTTAATTGTCAATTTATTTATTCCTGCACATTGTAATATTTACTCATTTACATATCTCTGTTTTTCCACTGTTGTGCAAACACAATTCCAGCAGCTGCTAACATGTGTAAAATTAAATATATATATTATACTCCCTTTCAAATAGCCAACAAAATATTTGTGGATTTAATTCCATATCTTCCTTTACATTGCTTCTAACCACTAACTTCTGAATAGCTTCTTGGATCAACCTAAGTACTAATTCATAATTTCATATGAATTCATATATTCCTGTCGTTTGGAATTGAGAACTAAATTTCAGAAAAAGGAAATCTGTATTGCTCTGGGAATATGACATTCATTCTTGAACTATCTTCTTGGATGAAAGACTATATCTTTCCTGTTTGTTTATATCTTTCCTGTTTCTCATCCTTCCTGAAAAGACTGTACATTGTTGGTTGAAAGCAGAGGTCCCTTCTTGTTACCTACAGAGTCCTCAGCTTACAACCACAATTGAGTCCAATATTGTTTTATTTCTTTGGCAGCAGTTAGATCTAAATAGCACAATGAAGAAGAGGCAACAGAGTATGACCGCTTTCTTCTCCAAAAAACCAAGAGTTGAGGAATCAGCTGATCCAAAGCAGTCACCAGCCGCACCAGCACCGCCAGCTGCACCAGCCGCACCAGCACCGCCAGCCGCACCAGCACCACCAGCTGCACCAGACGCACCAGCACCGCCAGCCGCACCAGCACCACCAGCTGCACCAGCACCGCCAGCCGCACCAGCACCACCAGATGCACCAGCACCACCAGACGCACCAGCACCACCAGCTGCACCAGCACACCAGCTGCACCAGCACTGCCAGCACCTCCAGCACGACCACTTCCACCAGTTGAGGTCAGAGAAAGCAGCAAGTCCATCGATTCCACTGCAGTTCCACAACTTCCTGACTGCTGGAATTTGCAGCAATACAAACACTTCAAGGACAAGTTTGATGGACTGGAAGTATCCAACAAGAAGGTGGGTTGTGCGTACTGTGCAAAGCCCATGTTCGCGTTGGAGAATGGTATTCATGTTTCCAAAGAGTGGAAACATTTCCAGGTGTCACCAGCAGGGAAAAGCAAGGATGTACAACAAGCATTGCAGAGAAAAAAATTAAGGGAACATTTTCAGTCAAAGGCACACCTTATTTGCATGGAGACCAGTAAGCAACAGGAGCAGGAAGCTTTCACCAAATCCCTGGATAAGTCAACTGAGAAACATTTATCCAGTACTTGCACAATATTTTCCACCATTTACGATCTGGCGCAGAGATGTAATCCATTCTCAGACATCGAAGCACAAGAAAATTTGCTGAATATGCTTGGAGTGGATGTAGGAGTTGGCTTGCATTCACGAAGATCTGCAGTGAAAATTGTTGACTTCATTGCAAAACAGATCAAGACCACCGTGTTTTCAATGATTATTGCAAATAATCGAAAGGTGTGCCTAATAATTGATGAAGCCTCAACACTTTCAACGAGAGCAGTACTGATAGTTTTTGTTAGAGTTGAGGATCCAGAATGCCCAGCAACCATCTTCATTGAGTTTCTGGAATTACAGAGACAAGATGCGGAGACCATATATTCCGCAGGAATGGAAAGCTTGCACAAAGTTGGATTCACCACCGAATATCTACGGAATAGCTTAATCGCTTTCTGCTCCAATGGCGCCAACGTTATGCTTGGAAGAAAATCTGGAGTCAGCGCCAGAATAACTCAAGAATTCCCAAACATCATCATCTGACACTGCTTGAACCACCGCCTGCAACTTGTGCAGGATGATGCAATAAGAGAAGTGAAGCAGATCAATCACTTCAAGATCTTCCTGGATAAAGTGCACACCACCTTCCACAAATCCTGCAAGAGCCAGAATGACTTCTTCCAAATCTCTGAGCAATTGGGCATCGAAATAGTGAAGATTTGCAGAGTTTTGGGACCAAGATGAGCTGCCTGTAGTTTAAGGGCAACCATGGCTGTGTGGCGTGCTTATCCAGCGCTACATCAGTTTTTTCAAGGCAACGAAAGGTTCCCAGGCATGGCTTCCCGTTTTCAAATTTTAATTTTTTGGCAGGATTTGGCCCTGATGATCGACATCCTAAGTGAGATTTCTGTCCTGTCAGATGCCCTACAGGGGAGAGCGACAAATATCATTGTGGCCGAAAAGTTAGTGTTGTGAACAATCGGTGCTGTTGAAGTGCTACTACAGAAAAAGGGCAAATATGAGAGAGAACTTGAGGAATTGCTAAAACACAAGCCTTCCAAAATATGAATTTATCTCCAAATCAACCGTTTGTTGCCCTTCCCCGTGAAAAACTGTTGCAAAGCATCATTACCAATTTAAAGAAAAGGCTGATGGATTGCGACCATCTAAGAACAGGTAGCCTATTGCCAGCAGCACAAAAGTTACACTTTATCACCTATTTGGAGCCAGGTTGCTGGAACATGAAAGATGTAGTCATTCCATGGGGTGACACAGAGGAAGAATTGGTTGAATTTGGCCATGTTTTTAATTATGAAATTGATTTGAACGACTACAGGGATATTTTGGAAAAAGTGCTGAAAAATCCAGAGAACTACAAAATTCCTGACAGTGTCAGAAAAGCTAGAGACATTGTCAGGACAATTGCTGTTAGTTCAGCAGAGGTGGAAAGGGGGTCCTCAAAAATGAACCTCATATGTTCAGAGCAAAGAACACGCCTAATTATTCCAAACATCAGTAACCTGATGGTGATAAGTGTTGTTGGCATACCTGTTGAGACATGGAACCCAATTCCTACAGTGAAAGTTTGGCTCTCCTTTGTGCAGGTTTTTGGAGCAAGATGCTGAGGCGGTGGTGCAGAAGACGCAAAAAAGGAGAGTAATTTTCCATTTCTATTATTTTGTGTGCTGGTTTCATCCCAATGCAGTGCACGCAGTTAAAGTCTTGCTTTCTGTGTCTCTTCTTTGTGCAGCCCATTCACTGGAGTCCGTGATACTGAAGACTGGCAAGAACAGTCATCTTCCTTCTGTAAGTAGCTCTTTTATTGTTTTTGTACTTATTTTAATCTTATTGTAGTTCATCCATTGGGGCAAAGAATTCAGTGACATCGTCTTGGCCACTCCCATCCGGTCACATGGGTGGCAAGCCACTCTCATCCGGTCACATGGGCGGCAAGCCACTCCCATCCGGTCACATGGGTGGCAAGCCATTCCCATCCGGTCACATGGGCGGCAAGCCATTCCCATACGGTCACATGGGCAGCAAGCCACTCCCACAAAGGAGGCCACACCCACAGAGTAGGTTTGAACAATTTTTGAAACCCCCCGCCCCCCCCCCTTACTATCCATCCTGGGAAGGCAAGCTTACTGCCCACAGTAGGTACTGTGAGGATCACTCTACTTTTGTTTTGGGAATTCTTCCATTATCACCTGTTCTTGTGATTTTCCTTTGCTTTCCTAGATGTTTGTACATATGATCTATAGCAGTGACGGCTAACCTTTTTTGGCTCCCGTGCCAAAAGCAGAGGGAGCGCAGGGGGGATGTGCGTGGGCATGCCACACCCATAATGCTATGTGTGCTACCAGCCCCCCCCCCCTTTTGGCATGGTTTTTTCACTCTCCCCAGGCTCCAGAGGCTTTCTAGGAGCCTGGGGAGGGTGAAAACAGCCTCCCCCCACTCCCCCCAGAGGCTCTCCAGGGACTTCAGGAGCTTCCCTGAAGCCTCCAGAGGGCGAAAAACAGCCCTACGGGGAACCTGGAAGTTCAGGAATGGTGACTTCCGGTTTGTCGGTAGGGCCGATTTTCAACCTCCAGAGCCTTCAGGAGGCTTCCCTGAAGGCTCCAGAGGGCGAAAAACAATCCTATGACAAACTGGAAGTCCACTCCCGAACTTCCAGTATGACTGTAGGGCTGATTTTTTGTGCTCTGGAGGCTTCAAGAAAGCCTCCAGAGGGCGAAAAACGACCTCAAAAGAAGGCCAAAGTCAGCTGGTCAGCGCGCGCATGCGTGCTGGAGCTGACATGGCAATGCCTCGTGTGCCCTAACAAATGGCTCCGTGTGCCACCTGTGGCACACATGCCATAGGTTCACCATCACGGGTCTATAGGGTTATGGAAACATTGTAGCAGGGAAGAACTTATGCTTCAGCTCTATAAAAACAAAGTACCCATGATTTACCTTGCGACTTAAAATATATTAAAACCACATAGGGAAAGGAAGGGAATGGGAGAGAAGCAAAGCAAGTTAGACTTATATACCGCTTCATAGGGCTTTCAGCCCTCTCTAAGCGGTTTACAAAGTCAGCATATTGCCCCCAACAACAATCCGGGTCCTCATTTTACCCACCTTGGAAGGATGGAAGGCTGAGTCAACCTTGAGCCTGATGAGATTTGAACAGCCGAACTGGTGAACTGCAGTCAGCTGAAGTAGCCTGCAGTGCTGCATTTAACCACTGCGCCACCTCGGCTCTTAGAAGGGAAGGGAATATATCTATGGCAGAGAAGGAAAAAGAAATTTCATGTTGCATTTCAAGTCAGATGAGTTTAACTTTATTCAAATTCAGATGTCCTCTTTCTGCAATTCTTTGGGAATCTGATGCATGTTAATTAGCCTTTATGTTTTCACTATGATTTTCTGGATATTTGTAAATAAATATTTTAAAATAAGTATTTAAATATAAATATTTGTACATAAAACAATTGTCAAGTAAAATTCCCCTGTAAAACTGCCCCTGTTACAGTGTTCTCCACATTCAAGGAAGCAGAAATGCTTAAATTTCCCCCCATTTATTTTTAAAGGTGAAGCTTCCTGTGAATCAAATTACTTTCTGTGAACAGAAGCAGTAAATGGAAAATGGAATAGTGTTTACAATTAAGACTGTACCGAATATCTTTTTGCCAATATTCCTACTAAAAGTAATATGTGAGAAGTGATGAGTATACACTATATTGTGTGAGTTAAACAAACACAATATATTAGCAATATTTTATCATTTATTTAAAATATTGATCTGCTGCCCAGTGGCATCACCAATAACAACATCAATACCATTATGCTTTAAAAAATATTGACCTCATTTTGTTCCACTAGGCTGCTACTGCTTTTTCCCCTTGTTTTTAGCCCTCTAATTTATGGACCATATTTATTTAATGCCTTGTTATTTAATCTGTCTGTGCCAACTCATAAATATTTTGTTTTCATGTGCCTTTGATGTTACCATATGAAACTGGATGGCTAATCTTTCAATGCTTTGAGACATATTTGTATTATTGGTGGTGGTGGGGGACCAGCCAACAGCTGCAATAAGCGGAGTAAACCACTTAGGGAAGTGACCATATATGTTTTGGGAGAATTCAGTTTTCCATGTGAGTATGTGTCAGTGTGTGCATATATGCATACATAGTTGGTTTTCTGTCTCTTTGATGTGAAGCCTAAAAGAAGACTTATTTTTCTTTCTGCCATAAAATGGCAAGAAATCATGTTAGTCTTTCTTGGTATTTGGCCATTTAATTTTTACTGTGCAAAGACTTTTGCACCTGGAAAAAACCAACATATGTATTGCTCATACCAAATGTAATGCATTACAGTGTATTGTCATCTATGAAATAATGACTGGAAACTGAATAATCAGTGAAGGAAGAAGAGGTATCATAAATGGGAAACTCTCATGATCTAAATTGTCTTTTACTCTCCAGTGGGAACTGGAGTGGGAACACCACAGTGGTGGGATTCAAAAGATTTTTACTACCAGTTCTGTGGGCGTTGCTTTGTGAGCGTAGCAGGAGAAGGATACTGCAAAATCCCCATTCCCTCCCCATTCTCAAAATTTCAGCTACCGGTTCTCCAGAACCTGTCAGAACTGGCTGAATACCATCTCTGGAACACCACTTAGGAAAAACAAGTCCAAATTAACTCAAAGCTTGTTACTTTTTCAAAAATGGAATAGTATGCTGAGGGATATGTGAAAAATAACAATTCCAATTATTACTAGTATTGTAGCCTTGTGTAGAAAACAAGGACTGTATTTTTTATCCTCACATATTAGACTACTACTGTACAGACACAGTGGTTCCAGTTCATCACCATTTAAATTTTTAGATGTCTAAAACTCAATATATGAGCCAATAAAATATGACATATATATTAAACTTTATATTCAATAATTTGGAAAAAGTTCTTTTATGGATCTGTCATGATATAAATTGTATATTTTGAATTCAAAGACAAGGTATAAAAAATCTTGAGGATGATTACGTTGACTATTAAAAAGGAACTAACAGGTTGGAATACAACATAGAAAAGGCCCATTAACAAATGGTGACATTAATGATATGTAGTAATAAATCTGAAATATATTTCTATATATATATTTCTATGATGTATTCATATTAAAAAGAAACATATAGGGATTGTGCTTTTTTTAAAAATCAGGAATTAATCTTTGGGAAGGGAGGGAGGGAGAACTGTATTTCATAAATTAGTCTGTCCATTACTATTAACCACTGATTGTAATAATAAATAAAAGAAATTGTGGATTACAAAAGAAGGTGAAAATGATTGCTCCATTAGGTATAAAATTGATCTCCATACTAAAGTAAATGAGATGCATCATATATACAATAGGTGTAGTATTACATTAAATTAAGGAGCTTAATTTAATGTCTTTGGACATTGCTAAGCTTATTCAATGTATCTAATGTTCATTCAAAAGTGCAAATTGCATTATGTTGTGTGTAAGCTTATTATAATGAATTTTATGTACATGTGTCTTAGTAAAATGTGTAACAAAACAATCACTGGCTGTCCAGTGCGATTTCCTATTTTCATCCTGCAATAATTTGATTCTGGTGATTTTATTAGCAATGATTCATTATTTTTATGCTGAACAATAGAAGCCATACTTTTTTTGGTTTAATTTTTTAACATTTACCCAATTTTCAAACTTTCACCATAGTTTAGAAGCATTATATTTTTGACTAATATCCTGTCCCATCGTTATTTCTGCCATGTTTTAGTGGGCTTTATTTCTCTTGTAAATGTCCATCTTTAAGTGAGCAATAAAATATATTTTTATAATATCCCACACTGACCTTGGAGTTCAGTAGCTTAATTTATTCTTTAAAAGACTCAGTGTTATTTCATTTTTCTCTTTGACTTTCGCCTTTCATTTCTTCTACAGAAATGTTAAAATCAAACATCACTCTGTGATCACTTACCAATGTTCATCTTGCCTGACAGAGGCACTGTATCTCTGGGTGGCCATCAAAAACCAGACTGTGACTTAAATTATATATGTATACATAAATACATACATATATGTGTGTATGCATGTATGTGTATGTATGTATGTATGTGTGTGTGTGTTATGTGTATGTATGTATGTATGTATGTATGTGTATGTGTATATATATATATATATATATATATATATATATATATATATATATATATATATATATATGTTATATTTATGCTGATAAATAAATATAAAGGGAGACTAGTATAGATCTATTTCAAGCTATTTAGCTCTCATCAGCTAGCCATACCCAAGTTTGGAATCGAACCTGTGCTCTATTGCCTCCCAGGCAGGGAGTTAACCATTTGAGCTACAGAGAACGACTTCCTTATCAGCCAGCCAGGGTGGGAGGTATATACATTGTGTAAAGTCACATTGTGACTTTTGTCCGACCCATCGCGACCCCTTGGACAATATTCCTCCAGGCCTTCCTGTCCTCTACCATCCTCTGGAGTTTATATGCACATATATGTACATCAGTGGTGGGTTCCTACTGGTTCGGCCCAGTTCGGCTGAATCGGTAGTGGTTTGGTGGCCTGGGTTGCTGGAACTGGCAGCAACCCAGGCCTGCCACACCCCCGAACTGATTCCCTGGTCTCTTCTCCTGTTGCTGGTATATTTCTGTGCAGCGCACGTGCAAAATTTTTGCATGCATGCAAAATGCCCTCTCTCAGCAAATCAGTAGTAAACTGGTCAGGAACCCACCACTCATGTACATACATATGCACACATGCACACACACATATGGCTGAGGTGGGAGTTGTTCAAGTGATGACTACAAGCATTGCTAGTTCTACGATGTTGATTGTAGCTTATGATGGACTGAAAAAGATTAGCTTTTTTAATTCCCTGTATTGGAAACCAGTACTAAAGAGGTTTGTGGCGACTGTCATCTGTCTGTCTGTCTGTCTATATCTGATTTTGGTCTTTGACTAAAAATAAATAGCTTAAATATTTTGATTTTTCATTTAAAAAAACGTTATTTGAATGTGCATCCAGGTGTATGAATTAAGCTTACAGATTTAGATAATAAACTCTGATGAAATCATAGTATTTTCATCTCAATGATGCAAATGCTATAATGATTTAAACAAGTACTTATATTAGTAGCAACAACTCGTCTGTTCATTATGCCTGCAGGGGGAATAGGGATTGAGTCAAAATTCCATGGAACTACTTAAATATGTATGGATTTATGGTTTTTTCTATATTTTTTCCCTTTTCCAATACATTCACCTGAGTTTGTACTTTGTAGACTATATTATAAAGCATGTTTTCTCCAAAACAGAAATTGATTGTATTATCAATCAATAGGAATTATCAATCAAAGGAATAATTGTATTATTCCACATGATAATGTTGAAAATAATTAATTTGAATGCCAAAGGATGAATAACTTGGCAAAATCTGATAAACTTTAAACACTTCATGATACAACTTTTCTCTTCCTCTGCCTCCACTATAACAAACTATATATTACTTGCTAACTATCTCAAGACTAAGAAATCAGAACATGCTTGAAATTAGATGTATTTGCCTCTAAAATATCAAGTCAATCCATGAGCCTATAAAAAACCCCACAATCATTAAGTCAGACAGAAATAATGTCAATGACTGTTTTGCATATAACTAAAATGCATTTTCTTAAGAAGAATATGCCACATGTCATCTTTAATGTGGATTAACATATGACATATTTTTATTGAGGGTTTTTCCAAGAAATTCAATGCAGTGCATATAATATGTCGTACTTCCTCTGCTCTCAATTTTTCCTTCACAACAGATTAGGCAGAGATCATCACTCATCATAGCTGAGCAGGGATTTGACCTCGATGTCCTCAGTCTTAATCTTCTAAGAACATACTCTCCATCATTTTTGGAAGATTTTCCCACAGTTCTCCAAACATCTAAGACAACATCTTTCACATTTTTGGAGTAATTCCCAGATTTCCGAGTTCAGGCTGAGAACAGCTGATATAACTGGGAAGTAACCAAAGACAGGACTTTTTTAGTGCTGGCTCCAAGGTTACTGCTTTTAAAAAAAATAAAAATCCAATATTTCAGAATTTTAGTTTCCTTTTTGCCTTATACAGAAATATAAAAATATTTTTAAAAGACAGAAAAGGGAGCAAATAACATATATGTATATTGTAAACATTCTCTTTTTAAACAAAATATTAAACTTTGATCCCACAGAAAAAATAGTGATCAATCTTTCCATGACTTATACTGTAAATCCAAGACTGTAAATATAGTGCATAGTGCACTGTAGTACAGGTAGTCCTTGACTTACAATCACAACTGAGCCTAAAATTTCTGTTAAGTGAAACATTTATTGAGTTTTGCCCCATTTTACAACCCCATTTGTCACAGTTGTTAAGTGAATCATTGCAATTGATGAGTTAGTAACTCAGTTGTTAAGTGAATCTGACTTTTCCATTGACTTTGCTTGTGAGGAGGTTGCAAAAGGTTCACATGTCATAAATGACTATTTATGACAGCAAGGGTCGTAAATATGAACCAGCTGCCAAGCAACTGAATTTTAATCACACAATCATGGAGATCACATGATCATGAGGATGCTGCTGCAAAGGTCGTAACTGTGAAAAATGGCCATAACCAATAAAGGAAAATCTTTGTTGCTCAAGGTTGAAATGTGCGGATCTTGATATTCTCTTTATTTTATTTATTTATTTGTCAAGCATGTATAAATATAAACATGATTATGGATACATGACATGGGTACAAATAAATGGGGACTTTAGGACAGGGATGACTGGTGTGTTTATGCACGCCCCTTACAGATCTCTTAGGAATGGGGTGAGGTCAACAGTAGGCAGTCTTTGACTAAATTTGTGGGGGTTAGGGGAAGAAACCAGAGTCAGGTAGTGCATTCCAGGCATTGACCACTCTGTTGTTGAAGTCCTTATTTTCTGCAATCAAGTTTGGAGTGGCTTACTTTGAGTTTGTATCTATTATGTGCTTGTGTATTGTTGTGGTTGAAGCTGAAGTAGTCATTGACAGGTAAGACATTGTAGTAGATAATTTTATGTACTACGCTTAGGTCAGAATGAAGGCGGCGTAGTTCTAAGTTGTCTAAGCCCAAAATTTCAAGTCTAGTGGCATAAAGTATTCTGTTGTGAACAGAGGAGTGAAGGACTCTTCTCGTGAAATATCTCTGGACTCTCCCAATTGTATTAATGTCTGATATGCAGCACGGGTTCCAGAAAGATGAGCTGTATTCGAAAATTGGTCCTCTAGTTAGTAGTACAATATTACCAGGGAAGAAGCTATGCAAGATCAGGTTAACATTAACGCTGATGAGATTACCTAGTTTGGGTAATGAAAAGCCTGTAAGCAAACAAGCAAGCTCAGAGACCACCAAGGTCCCTTCAAATGGTCACCACCAGTCACATTTTTCAATGCCGTAGTAACTTTGACAGGTCACTAGACGAACTTTTTAAAGTCGAAGACTACCTGCCCTCTGGTAAGTGACGCCGAACATACCCTCTCCCCCCCCCTCCTCTTCCCCCAACTCCCCCCCTCTCGGGCCTCTTAGCTCGGCGCGCTCGCTCACGCACGCGCTGTCCTTAGCGGCAGCGGCGACTCCATGCCGCGCCTTCGCCTTCTTCGCGCTCTTTCGCACCGCCGCCGCGCGTGCTCGGACGCTCCTCTCCGTCTCATCCCCGCGAAACGCTTCCTCGGTGACGTGTAGGGGCGCGCGGTGGCAGCACCTCCCCGCGCGCTGCTTAAAAAGAAGAAGAAAAGAGGGAGCGAAACATGAGAGCCCTAGTGAGCTCCAGCTCCCGCCGGCAGCAGCAGAGGAGGCATCACGCCCGGCAGCCTGTCCCATTTAGAACGGCAGCAGCTTCGTGTGTATGGAACACCGCAAAGGGACTTGCGGCTTCCATCTCGACCGTCACCTCCTTCGCTTCGCCCGCCAGCGCTGAGAAACTTCCGCCCAGGGAAGTTTACGCTCGGCGCTTGGGCATCTCGGTTAAACCTGCGGCCGCTCTTGTCAAGTGGCGCAAACGTCCCGTGTCCGAAACTCAGCATCTTCTTCCCTTGGCTCAGTTGGGGCGTGCGCCTGTCTGTCTGGTTGCCCGCCGGGTTTTGTTCGCTGCCCGTCCCTCAGCTGTCGCGCCTCGCTCGTTCGCCTTGGAAAGCGACCACCACCTCCCGTATAAAAACCACAAACTCCGAGGTTTCCCTAAGGGAAGTAGCCTTGCCTCATTGGATTGCCTTGGGATTGATCACCTCAGCCGGCGCTTGAAGTCTTCCCAAGCGGCATGGTGGGGCTAAAAATGCTTCCATTGAAGCTGCTCTCGGTGGCCCTGGTCCTCTGCTTCTTTGAAGGGGAAACCAAGTTTGGCGAGACCACTGCCAAGAGGAGAAGGTGCTTGAATGGCAGCCTCCCCAGACGCCTGAAAAAGCGAGACAGGAGGCTGATGCTCCTAGAGCCCCCCAACAGAGGGGAGCTGCTGTGCCAGGGATTCTACCCTCGCCTGTCCTGCTGCTCCAGGGGTGAGAGGCAAGGATTGCTCCAGATAGAGAGCAACAAGGTAGGCGCCAGTTGGGTTGGATAAGGTTGGGTGAGAGACCCAAGGGGCATGCAAAAGTTTATTGGAAAAGAGTCTTTGGATCTAGGGTTCTAGTGATTTGGGAGAGGAAGGACAATCAGCAAGAGGTGGAACTCACAAACATCACTTACCGGTTCTTGGAGAGGTTTTTCAGGGTAATAAAGAAGGTAATAAATCATCTTTGCTAGGTTTTTGAGTTTTGCTGGCTTTGAAGGCCACTTCATTGGCTGTAGGAAGTTGTGGATTGAGAAGTGTTCCTTGTGGTCCCTCCTTGGATTACAGTGGCACTGTTTCTAAATACCTTTGTCATGCTCACCGAGAATTGTTGGAGCTGTTATCTATTACCTGTGAAAGGCTCTATATTGAGGAAAAGCTGAATAAAGGAAATTTAAAAAGGTGACTGAACAATGGACTTCATTGAACATAGAGAAACAGTATGGGAAAATGCTGTTCCTTCTAGATGCTGAACTTTTGGTATTGATGTAGTCCATTGGGGGGGGGGGTTTCTTACCAAATGGGGTTAATTTTAAATGTTTCTTTGTGTTGAATCTTACTGCAGCATCCTAAATCTTTGTTCTATCTGGGAAAACTATTTCAAGTGGGTTAGGAGGAGGAGGAGTTATTACTGACCTTCAAAATTAGAAGGAGAATGCATTCTAAATGCTGAAGAATAATTAGGCAACATAATAAATCCTGCATGCAGGAAACAGTCTGTTTCACCTCTGCCATTACTAGCTAGGTGCTCAGGGGATTCAAAACATCCGCGGAAGAAGAGGAGGAAAGCAATATGTTATGAAGAGAGCAAGGTTTATGTATTTATTTTAGAAGACAAATTTTGAGATAAGGAACCAGCAAAGGAAAGGAATAGAAACATCCTTCTGAGAATTTCAGTTATCAAATAGGAAAAATGAGTTCATTGATAAAGTAGAAACCAGTAGAATCTGGATTAAAGCTGGAAAGGAGATGATGCAGATAGAGGAAGCTTCCAAGAAGGTTTAGTGGATTTTCTTGGATTTATTTGACATACCATGATAGTGATGAATTGTAAATTAAGGTGGTGGTGATAGGTTTTTTTCCCCCTGAAGTGAAAAAAGTATGCACAGTTTGTCCACATGTTTGGGCAGGAAACTTCAAATAGCAGATGGTAACTGGGAGAGCAGATGATGCCAGGATACTGCAAAACTTTTATGATGTCTTCAGGTCTTCCCGCAATTAAGTCAGGCTCCTCTGGAGAGAAGCTGAGATGACAGGATGAGTGAATTCCATGAATTTGTTCACAGCAAATTGGTATAGGATAACATCATATGTGCAGTGGTTGACATTAGTTTCATCAAGAGAGAATGCCTAGTACATTGTCACTTATACTTCAGAACCCTCTATATACATTTCATTGACTTGAGAAAAGAGCATTAATATGTAACTTTTATTGGAAATGTGGTGAGAAATGACAATCTAGCTATTTTGGAATAGGAAAGTTTTCTGCCTGTTGATTGGGCTGCAATTCACTGCCTTTCAGCCATGTGGATGTTATACGTTTTGCAGTCTATTGTTTTGATCAGGAGTGCAACGTGCAAAACTCAAGCTAGGGAGGGAAATGGGATGAATAAATGTCATTGAGAATCACTGCACGTGAAACAAACAATCAGGTGTCTTTCTCATTGCCCTCCCTCTCACCCCCCCCTCCAGCATTTAGTTTAATTAAGAATTCCTCTGTTACAACACTCCAGTTGTCAAGGTCTGAGAGTGGCTTGGAAAACTTGTGCTTCAGTCTTTCTGGCCCAGGCACAATTAAAAAAAATACCCAGGCTGAATCGAATTTTTATGCTCAGTTCACGGTAGATTTCACCCCATTCTCATGTAAACAGCTTCTACGAATCAACATATGTGTCTGGGTGGTATCTCTCACTTTGTTTTGTAACAAAAAGCCATATTGCATCATTTAATTTGCTCAAGTCATGCAAATAGGGAAAAAAATCAATAGGACAAAAAGGGGTCGACTTATCCTCCTCCCCACTAAACTGCTGCCCACACACAGAGTCCTGTTGCTTATGGCAAAAGAATAACAACAACACCATTGTGTTTGTTGGTTGGTTCACTAATGGGTGAAACTGGAGAACATCATTCTCCTTCAGTCCCCAGCTCTGTCCAAATGTTCATGCCTTTTGAGGCAGCATTTGTCCTATTGCCTCCGCTCCCAGATGGGTGAGAGCTGCCTTTGCTGCAGGGTTTCAGCGAATCAAACTCTATTCTTACCAGATGCAAGGGAGCTTGGATGGATATTTTCTCCTCATGTTTGGCCAGAGGTAGTGTCAGCAAGCTCCTGTGTGGTAATCACATTAACTGCACACTAACTGCATTCAGATAATTTTCTAAAGGTTTTAACTGAAACCCACAAATGCCCAAGCCAAACTGGGAAGGAAAATGTCCTTAATCTGTCCAGTTAGCATCATCGACAGTTAGCCACTACAGCAGTAGCATAGCATCTGCTATATGAACTCCCTGGAGACTTTGTAATAATAAGTTGTATTTATGTGATGAATTAACAATGAGACTGATTTTAAACAATTTTTGAGTTTCTAGGAGTTATTATTAATTTGTGACAGTTATGAAACTTCATCTCTAATTTGTATTCAGCATTTTTCACATTTGTAACATTTTAACAATGTACTTAACTGGAAGACATAAATGTTATCATAGAGGAGAGAGAGCATGCACCAAATACTTTCAATTGTATTTTTTTTAAATGCTTATTTATACAAAAGAAAAAAAGTACCTACTTTACATTTGAGTGATAGTAAGCACACATACAATGCAATCCTGTTCATACATACCTAATTCACTCTGATTGCAATACGTTTTAAGATTAGTTAGGCATGCAAAGGGTTATGCATTTGGAGTTCGATAGAAGTAGCTCCCAGATAAAGTTTTCTAATAGATGCATGTAGAATTTGTTGGGTTTTTTTAAGTCATTTCTTGTGCATTAGACATCCGAGGCATGACTTTTCATTCAAAATGCATCCAATACATTTAAAGATAGCAAACGCTATCTGTAACCTGGAAGGAATCCAAAAACTACATTAACATATCTTGAAGTAACAAAGCATATATGTTTGGTATAGTGGTGAAGGTACTAGGATAGAAAGTGGAAGATGATGAGTTCCAGTGCCCCTTTACCCATGAAAGCCAGCTGAAGGACTTGGGGCCAGTCATTCTCTCTCAGCTCAACCCACTTCATAGGGTTGTTGAGGAAAAAAGAGGAGGAAATGTGTTTGTCACATTGAGTTATTTGCAAAAATAATAAAGATGAGATACAAACAAATAAACAAGCAAATAAATAAATATTCTAAGGAAGAACTGTTTCAGCAGAGTTAAAGTAAAGCAGCATGCTCAGCAGTTACTTTAATTACAAAGAACCTCCAAAGTTAAGATTACATTTGTCAGCCCTTTGATAATTTTATGATCAAAATTAATGATTGCTAAGAGAAACATAGCCAGTCTCTTAAGAATCACAAAGCTGAAACAGAGATAAAATGACAATCTTCTCTTGTGTAATTTATCATTGACATTTTATTCTTTGATTTAATTCACTAATCTCATCAGCAAATAATACATTCTAATATTTTGTGTGTGGTTTAAAGGTTTGCTTGCAAACTGTCAAGTATAGTGGTTTTTCTCTATCTTAGATGGTTTCACAACTGAGGTTCTTGTGGAATGAATGAAAAGTAATTGTTTTCAAGTGTGCCCTTTTAAGATCATTTTTTTTGTCTAATTCTTTCTTAAACAAAAGCTATTGTTGAACACATGCAACTAAACAAATAACTCATCTTGGGGTTCCTTTAACAGCTGCCTTGGTACAATGATCTATTGTCCTAAAAATGAAACTGAACTTCTTAATGACATAATCTAGCACTATAGACCTGATAAAGTTTATGTCCAAACTGGCAGATAAACAAGCTTGCAGTTAAAAGAAGTTACCGTAGTTTTAAGTTTCAAATACTGACTAATGTTAAAGCTTGAACTAAAAGATTTGAACTTTTCTCTTCCCCCAATCTCAAACATCACTTATCTACATGAACCCAGGTTTCATATGCAGAAATTATGTCAATCTGTGTTCATTGTGGTTTTTGCTATTAACTTATTGCCAGGCCAAATCTTTCAATAACTACCATTACTTTATCTGAATTGTCTAAAAGGTAATAAATTAAGAGGTGTAATAAATTAGCCAACACTAGACAGAATAATTAGAATGGATGTTACAAAAGTGTAACTCAATATGATTTTATGGCTTTATATATTACTTTTGAAAACAAAAAACAATTAGCAGATTTTTTTAGCTTCGAGACATGCTTATTATTAAAATAAATTTGAATTTATTGGTGCTTTTGAAGCAATTAATCCATTTATTCATGTCCAGTACATTTTTTTTGCCAGTTAGTAAAGCCAAGAACTGAATGTTATGTACTGCATATGAGCAAACATTTTCCAAAGATCAGGTTGAGTAACTGTCATCTTCATTTCAAAATAGCTCAATTAACAGATCCATTTTTGAGAATAATTGAGAACAGACCTTTGTGGGCAAAATTGCCAGGTTTGGTACCTGATATCCGTTCTGTCATCACCACTGAAGACCTCAATATTACTATTTAAAAATTAGGTTAAGACTAGATATGTTGTCTCCGAAGAATGACTGATCAAACTAATTTGGGCACTGAATGTTCCTGCACATGCTAGACAGAAATGTGTAGCCACTGCAGTTGTTGGTTTATATGGTGTTTCAACAGTGTGCATTGCTTCATAAGCTTGACAGCACCAATGGATGAGGCCAAACCAGGTAGGGAGGTTTTCACAGTAAGCTCAGGGAAGTCTTTAATGGCTCTTTGTACCATTTCTTCTATCCTCCCTCTGAACATCTTCCAGCAGAAGGAACTCTTTGGGTATGTGCTTTTCCAACATATGGATGATATGACCTGCCCATAGATTTCTTCGCTCATCAGTCCTGAGTGGACTGATCATAGACCTGATGGTAGTAAAGTATGTTTGAAAAGACATTGGAAAATTTATTTTTTTCAGCTACAGTAGATAATGATGAGTTGGCTAGTCTGATGTCTTGGAAGGTAGCCATATGAGCACCTGAGCTCATATAAGTAATTCCGTAATGTGACCACAATGTTCATATGACATCTAGATTTCAAAAATGGGGTTTTCCTGTAGAAACATTTCCATATTTCAGGAAGACTCATCTAGCACACATTTGATTTTCATGTCTCAAACCGTTCAGAGACATTTGTAGCGTGTAGACACCTTTGTTTGACTATGCAGCAGGGCACAATATGGAAGATTTTGTGGCATTTCTAAGGATGCAGTTTTATTGAGGGTAGTATAGTTGTCTGCTCAGATGATAAATATTTCCCTGTGTGTATTCTTAAAATCTTTTATCATGGCCAGCCCAACTATATAGGCTAGTGTTTCACAACTTTGCCACTTTTAAGAAGTGTGTACCAACTGCCAGAATTCTGGGAGTTTAAGTTCACACATCTTAAAGTTGCCAAGGTTGAGAAACGTTGCTATAGGCAAACAAGACAAATCTAGGATACCAGAAATATTTGCCTCTGATGTTTAGATGAACATTAAAAAGTGAATCAGACCAAATAATCATCCATAAGGGAACTCAAAGGCAATAATAGAATTTTCCCATTTCTTGGCCCCATTGCAGGTGTCAAGAATATACTGTTTCTTGGGTTAGAAATAAAATAGAATTGCCATCACCAGTAGCTACTGTGAGACCAATCTACTTAAGTCCTGTTGAAATTACCAAAGTTAATAGGCATCATCAGTTTCCAGACAGGTAAAACAACCCCCCAAAATCCCCAAACTTCAATATTCCAACGTAATTGCTTTTTAAAAAACATCTTCTTTACCTAGAAGTTTTCTGAATCTTCTATTATTTAGCATTTTATGATTATGACCCTGATGATAATTTTCTGAGTGAGAAAAATTTATCTCTTTACACTTGCACTGATAAGATGTAATTTTATGAATATGATGTACATTCTATTTGCTCACACTTTTTTCTAAGCTAGAAATATATCAGTGTAAATTCATCATAGGGGAGTACAATAATTTTGGTTGCGCTCTTCCTGAATCATTTCTAAAATGTAATTTTCATTAATTATGAATTTTTAAAATAATCTTATTTTTTATTCATCTGGTACATAAATCTGTTTTGGGCAAGTTGTTTTTTTCCCCTCTCTTGCTTGTGGACATGTTTTTATTTTCTGATTACATAATGACATTTGACTATTTTTCTGAAATACATAATTACATTCTGTTCATAAAATACACATTAGAAATAGAAGCTAGTGATAAAAATGAAATGTACTGTATTTCTAACCTGAACGCAAGTCTAAAATGTTAGGGCTGTCTCTATTGTACAATTTACAAAATAGGAAATCGTTGCACAACATTAAGGAAAAAAAACATTGACAAGAACAATTTAGAATATAGCTGAAAGGTACCTTAGATGTCTTCTAGTCCTGCTCCCTGTTCAAGGAAGAGACCTTATACCAGTGATGGCTAACCTTTTTGCCATCATGTGCCAAAAGCAGGGGGAGCTCGGGGGGGGTCATGCATGCGTGTGCCCACATCCATAATTTTACGCGCCCCTGCACTCTCGCTGCTTTTGGCATGTGATGGCACGGTTTTTCGCCCTCCCCAGGCTCCAGACTCTTTCTGGGAGCCTGGGGAGGGCAAAAAAGGCTTCCCCAACCCCCCAGAGGCCCTCAGAGACTGGAAAAGGCTCATTTTCTGTATTCCTGTTTGCGTGTTGGGCTGTTTTTTGCCCTCCAAAGGCTTCAGGAGACTTCTCTGAAGCCTCCGGAGGGAGAAAAACAGTCCAATGTGCAAAACGGAAGTCTGGTCCAGAACTTCTGGTTTGCGCATTGGGTTATTTTTTGTCTTCCAGAGGCTTTAGATAAGTGCGCGCATGCGTGCTAAAGCTGACAGGGCAACACCTCATGTGCCCTAAGAAATGGCTCGCGTGCCATCTGTGGCACGCATGCCATAGGTGCACCATCACGGCCTTATACCATTTCAGACAAGTGGCTGTCCAGTCTCTTCTTAAAAACCTCTAGTGATGAGGTATCCACAATTTCTGAAGGAAAACTGTTCCACTGGTTAATTGTTCTCACTATTAGGAAGTTACTGCTTAATTCCAGGTTTCTTCTCTCCTTGAGTAGTTTCCAATGATTGTTTCTTGTCTGGTGCTTTGGAGAATAATTTGATCCATTCTTCTTTGTGTCAGCCCCTCAAATATTGAAATACTGCTATCATATCACCCTTGGTTTTTCTTTTCTCTAGACTAGTCAAACCTAAATCCTGCAACTGTTCTTCACATGTTTTAGTTTCCAGACCTTTGATCATCTTAATTGCTCTTCTCTGAACCTTTTTCAAGGTCTCAACAGCATTTTTTGTAGTGTGGTGACCAAAACTGGTTGCAGTATTCCAGGTGTGGTCTTACTAAGACTGAACAAGAACTTGCTTGCGATATTCTGCACAGGCAAGAACTTTAGAACAAATGGACTAAACTTTCCTACAATTTCAAGGGAGGAATAAGGAAATAATTGTATATTCCTAAAGTAGAGACTCTTGCTAAGAAAGCCAGCAAAATTATCCCTAAGCGCTCTTTTCCAGTACACACCTATTCAGGGGACAGTAAAGCAAATTGGATGCCAGCTGGACACTTTGGATCATAGCAGTCCAATCAGAAGCTATTATCAGGAGTACTTTGTGTTAAGGAAGAGGGCAAAAAATTCATATTTCTTTTCTACCTTGGATCATTTCTATGTTTATTCTTCATTTATCTTTTCTGTCTATTCTAATGTGGATTTGGCAAACTCTTATTAGGACACTCCTGCGCCTTTGTAATACTTTAAAGGTAAAACTCATCACATCTACTAGAAAAAGATTTCCACTATTAAAATAGTGCAGCCTTGCCAATGCTATAATCAGACACTACAATGTCTTCTCAAGAGAGTATGCGTACTATTTTGCTTAAAATAGAAATACTTGATCATAAATCAGTAAATTAGTTGGTTCTAAAATAAAAACAAAGGCTGGTAGATAACATTAACTGCTATTCAGGATACATGAGATATTAATGGCTGTTCAATGCTTGGATAAAAACCATTTCAGAAGGGATGTAGGAGGTAGGCTAGTTTTTAGAGCAGAATTTCGTTGTATTTATTTTGTACAATGACAATAAAGACTATACTGTAATAATTCCTTGGCCACCCTTTGAGCTGTATGAGCTTATCATCTGATTCTGTCAGTTTTCACATGCTTCCTATTCAAGGCTGAAAATTGTAGCAAAGATTGTAGCAAAACCATTCGTTTTAAGACTAGCAGTTGCAGTCTATGATGCTGAAGCAAAAATTCTGAAAGCAGCTCATCATGTGTGTGTGTGTGTGTGCTATTTTTAAGTGTAAAATGACTTTAATGATGATCATTATGCTAAAGGTTGCTTAGAGATTACTAATCAAAGTGATATTCCTGTTGCCACAGTTGGAATTAAATCTGCTAAATTCTAAATACGTTAAGCATTATTCTGTTTATTTTCCAGTGGAAAAGAGGGAGTGGTCACATGTGGCTTTTCTCAAAGTCTGATTGGTCCAAGACTGAGAGTAAAACTTCTTAAATGCTCCTTCCTGCCTTTCTAGCCCAGTTTCCTCTCAGTCTCTTGGTCCAAGCACTGCTTGAGTTGTGAGTAGAGAGATAGTGTGTATTTTTTTGCTAAGTTGATTCAATTGGTTTATACATTCGGTTTAATTGGACATTTAAAATTGCTTAAAATTATTTGAAAATTTATTCCTCGTAGCTGCGGCCCAGGGGTCAGTTTTTTCTGCCTCCGGCGATGGGGGGCCTGTGGGGTGTTCAGGGACTCCCATCTGCAGACTTATCACCCGGGGTTGCGGGGGTGCTGTGCTCCAGCGCACCTGTTGCGGAGGCCGTGGTTCGTTAGCAAGCCAGCAGAAAGCTCCGCTAGCACCACGAGGTCTGTGGAGCCGCCATTCGCATTGGGCTGGCTGCTGTGCGCTGCGCTTAAAAGGGGTGTGTGAGCCATTGGTGCTGCGTTGGGTGCTCAGGAGAGCCTGTTACGGCGTTGTCCAGCCCTTCTCCTTGCCGTGCCGGCTGTTAGTGAGTTCCGGTGGCCATTTTGGTTGCCACTACATGTGCGAGGCCTTCCTCGCTCAAGCGTCCATTGGGGGACACAGGCTGGGGGGGGGGGCGATTGGCCTAGCCTGTCTGCTTTCCTTTGGAGGCCCAGGCTCCGGTGGGGCCTACAGAGGCCTGCTCTTCCTCTGCACCTTCCAGGACACATAAGTGGGGAGTATGGAGGAGGGATCAGGAATCCCCCAGGGCCAGTTGGGGGGAGAAGTGGGCCTGGAGCAGGGGCCCAACACTGGGGAGTTCCTGGCAAGGCCTTTGGCAGCCAGCGCCTCTCTAGGGCCTCCACAAGGGAGGAGGCCAGGTGGCACAAGGCATTAGAGAAAACTTTTGTCAGGGCTGAGAGGCAGGCCAAGTCTGCTAGGCCTGCCTCTCCTAGCAGATCCAGGTCCACAATTAGGCCTCCTTCTGGGCGTTCTTTGCCTCGAGATTTCAGCCCTTCTTCTTCCTCGGGCTTCCCAGCCGGGCCTCACAGCTACTCCAGGCGAACGAGGTCTCCTTCCCCCTCTCCTGTAGCTTCCCCTCGCCTGGCAGGGGGCAGCTATGGAGATCCCTTGGAGGGGACATCTAGGGGGCCTCATTCCTCATGCAGGTTGGCATCTCAGGGGCCTAGCACATCTAATAGGGACATGGAGGATGTGGAACACCTCCCTGAAGGTATTAAATGGTTCATTTCTGCAGCCATTTCGCGGGGCATTGCCCAAAGGGACAGGAGTTCCCATTCTTCCAGGTTTCAAGGGGGACCAGGCCGGTACTAGTATAGGGCTTCCTCCACATCCATGGTTAGCGAGGCCTCGGACTTGGGGGAGGAGAATCCTCATGATATGGGGTTTTCAGAGGACGAGGATGCGGCACCCCCCGATCCTCCATCTTCCTCGGGCCCAGCCATGTTCAAGACACTCCTGAACAAGGTGAGGAAGACCACTAAAATTGGGATGGGGGATCCACGGTTCCCCCACCTAGGGACCTGGACATGTCCATGTTTTCCAACATGGCTACGAACAAGGAGGAGATTCCTGTTCCCCCTTGTTTATGGAGGTCCTGACCAACCAGTGGGCCCGCCCCTCCAATTTTTCTAATGCAGGGAGTAATGACCGTCGCTTCTACAATGTGGAGCAGGCCTTTGCCCAAGCCATCCAGTTGCCTGTTATTGACATTCCTATTGCTACCTTGGTTTTCTTGTCCCCGGTGGTGTCTGGGGATGCGGCGGATAAATTGAAACCTGAGGATAAGCGTGCTGAGCTTACCCTGAGGAAGAATTTCAATGCCACTGCATGGGCCGTTAAATCTGCGGCAGCGGCCTCTTATTTCAACTGGACTACTGTCATGTGGCTACACCAGCTCCAGGGTCGCATCCCGATCCAGGATGAGCGACTCCACCAGGATCTGACAAAGATCATTGCGGCCTCTCAATTCTCTGCGGATGCGACTCTGGACACGGTCAAGTTCGCGTCCAGTGCATTGGCCACATCCATTACCTCCCACCATCTCTTATGGCTTAGGAATTGGCAGATGGATAACAAGGCCAAGTGGAATCTGGGGCTGCCCCTTTTAAAGGTCCCAATCTCTTTGGGGAGGCTCTCAAACCTATTCTTGTTGAGAATAAGGACAAGAAAAAGGTCCTTCCATCCAATACCAAAAAGCCCGAGATGCGGTCTCCTCCTTATTGTAGGCAATCTTATAGGGCTCCTGACTATGACCATCACCAACGTTTCTTCTCTTTCAAGTCCGAAAGACAGTATTCCAGGTCGTCCTACCAGGACAGAGGCAGGTTTCAACACCAATCACGGCAGCTCTTTCATGAAGGCGGAGGTCGCCCCTACCGCAGAGGGAAGTGACTCAAACCCGAGTCGTCCCATAGGCGGCCGTCTGCTCCTCTATGCGGATCGGTGGGCCGAGATCACGTCAGACGCCTGGATCAGGTCCACGATTCGTCATGGCCTCAGGTTAGAGTTTCTCTCCACCCCACCCCCCGAACCTCTTCCGGTCGTTCCCTCCGTCTCGGAGCCTGGAGTGCCGCCACCTGATGGATCAGGCCATAAAACACCTTCTGTACATTCAGGCGGTGTAGGTAGTTCCCCAAGGGGAAACGGGATTGGGCCACTACTCCAACCTGTTTGTGGTCCCTAAGAGTTTGGGGGGCTGGAGAGCAATTCTGGACCTCAAGCGTCTGAACCAATTCTTGGTATACATGCGCTTCAAGATGTCTTTCCTAAAGTCTACCCTTCAGGGCATCCAAAAGGGGGATTTCTTGGCTTTGATAGACCTGATGGAGGCCTATCTTCATATTCCAATTCTCCCGGCTCATCGCAGGTTTTTGATATTTTCCCATGGGGAGCGCCATTACCAGTACTGGGCTCTTCCCTTTGGGTTGGCCTCAGCCCCACGCACGTTTATGAAGGTGCTGGCGGCACTAGCAGCTCATCTCCGCTCCATCCCAGTAAGACTCCAATGCTACCTAGACGATGTCTTGGTTCAGGCGGGTTCCCTTCCCTGGGCGATGGCGGACCTTCGTCTTACCATTCAGAATCTTCAGGCCCTGGGGTTTTTGGTGAATTTTCCAAAGTGCCATCTGTCCCCGTCCACGTGTATTCTCCACCTGGGAACGGTCATAGACTCGGTGTCGGGGGTGGTTCGTCTGTCCCCAAACCGCCAAGCAAGTCTGCGGCTGTTAGCAGAAAAGGTACGCAGAAGTTGGTCAGTTTCAATTCTCACGTTATTGCAGTTGTTGGGCAAGATAGTCTCTTGTATAGGGATAGTTCTGTGGGCCAGGCTCCAACTCTGGCCTCTTCAGTGGGAACTCCTTCCTTTCCAAAGGGGAAGGATGAGCAACTCTCTTCATCCTCTCCGACTCCCGGTGGGGGTCAGGGTTTCCCTCAGGTGGTGGCTCTCCCCGGCCATTCGTCGGGGCTGCTGCTTCTGGGAGCTGGACAGGGTGACCGTAACCACGGACGCGAGTCTGTTCAGTTGGGGAGCCCTGGCGGGCGCTCGCTTGGCACAGGGCAGGTGGACAGCTTCGGATCTCCGACACAACATAAATTGGTTGGATCTGAAGGCTGCCCGCCTAGCCCTGCTGCCCTTACAGGCTCTGGTGGAGAGCCGTCACATGCTTCTCCTGACGGACAATGTGACCGCCAAGGCCCACATAAATCGTCAGGGGGGGACTCACTGTCGGGCTCTCTGGCTTAAGGCTCTGCGACTCGGCACTTGGGCGGAGAGGCACCTGCTGTCCTTGGTGTCGGAACACATCTCCGGCCTGTCCAACCACCAAGTGGACTGGCTGAGTCGGCGACTCTGGACAACGGTGAGTGGCAACTCCACCCGTCATTGTTTCGGAGGATATGTCCGCGGTTTGGCACTCCGTGGGTGGATCTCTTTGCCACTCCGGCAAATGCGCAGTTACCTCGGTTCTTTACCGGTTTTCTGTCCCGGGGGGCAGAGGGCACAGACACCCTTAGGAGCAGTTGGCCCCTGGGTCTGCTCTGCGTCTTCCCTCCCATTCCCCTCATTCCAGGGACCCTCAGGAAGGTGGTAGTGGAGAAGGCACTAGTCATCGTCATGGCCCCTTATTGGCCCAGGAGACCCTGGTTCATGGACTTGGTCCAGCTCTCAGCAGCTCCTTCGTGGAGGATTCCGCAGGAGGAGGTGGTCTTGCACCAAGAGGTCCTGGTTCACCCAGATCCCCAGTGGCTCCATTTGACCGCCTGGCTCTTGAATGGCGGATCCTAAAGGGGGCAAACCTGTGTTCCGGGGTCATTCTCACCATCGAGGCTTCTAGGCGTCCGTCGACGACCCGGATCTACAACTCTTGGCATTGATCCGGCCAGGGCCACTGTTCCCAACGCCTTGTACTTTCTGCAGAAGGGCCTGGACAATGGTCTGTCACACAACACTCTGCGCTATCAGGTGGCAGCTTTGTCTTCAGTCTTGGGGGGGGGGGTCTTCTTCCCTCTCCCACGTTCCCTTGATCAAGCATTTTCTCAAGGGGGCGGCTAATCTCAGGCCTCCTCCCATACACAGGTTCCCTACATGGGATTTGCCCCTAGTTCTCCGGGCGCTGACAGGACCTCCTTTCGAACCACTTTGGTCTGTTCATATGCCCCTTAAGGTATCCTTTCTGGTGGCCATTACTTCAGCCAGGCATATTTCAGAGCTGGGCACCCTTTCATCTAAGGAGGACCTTTGTCATTTCCACCAGGATAGGGTGGTCCTTCAGCTTGATCCTACCTTCCTTCCAAAAGTGAACACTCCGTTCCATAGGGCACAGGAAATCATCCTGCCAGATTTCTGTCCGGGGCCTTCTAGTGATAGGGAGAGGCTCTGGCACCATCTTGACGTTCGTCGTGCTTTGCGGATTTATCTCCGGTGGATCGCGGGGGTCCGCCAGTCGGAGGCTTTGTTTGTCTCTTTCCAACCTCAGACGTTGGGAGCCAGGGTGCCTTCAGCTACCATTGGCTGTTGGTTGCATCAGGCCATTGTAGAGGCCTATGGGGCATCGGGGCAACCTGTCCCGTCTGGTATTACCATCTATTCGACTAGGAGTGCCGTAACCACGGCGGAGTGGTCCACAAGGGCCCCCTTTGAGGACATTTGTTGGGCAGCCACTTGGGCTTCTCCGACGCCCTTCATCTGACATTATCGACTGGATGCCTTCGCTTCAGCGGACACTTCCTTTGGTCAGAGGGTCTTGCAGAGGGTAGCAGCTGATGCTCCCCTTGGACCATAGTTCTGTTTGTTTTTCCCTCCCTGGGACTGAACTTGGGTATGTCCCACACGTGAACACTCCCTCTCTTCCACTGGAAACAGAACATTAGTCTTACCTGGACGTGTCTTTTCAGGGGAAGAGAGGGAGTGGTCACGACCCACCCTTCTTTAGAGGGGGGTCCAAGGGGAGGGCCGGGCGTTCTCCCGGGTTTTTTTTGTTGGTTGTATCTGTTGCAGTTCCGTTGTTTGTCTTTGAGGAAACTGGTCTAGAAAGGCAGGAAGGAGCATTTAAGAAGTTTTACTCTCACTCTTGGACCAATCAGGCTTTGAGAATGCCCACACATGACCACTCCCTCTCTTCCCCTGAAAAACATGTTCAGGTAAGATCAATGTTCTTTTTACCCATTATTTTTGAACTTGCTACTCGAGTTGCTCCGTATTAGTTTGGCTACAGAAAACATGTGATGCAGTCAAAGAAAAATATGATATAATTTTTTGAAGGTATAGTTCTAAAAGGGACGCGGTATATAGTAAAAGTGATGTAGTGGCTCAGTGACTAAGAAGCTGAGCTTGTCGATCGAAAGGTCGGCAGTTCGAATCCCTAGTGCTGCATAACGGGCTGAGCTCCCATTACTTGTCCAAGCTTCTGCCTACTTAGAAGTTCGAAAGCACGTAAAAAATGCAAGTAGAAAAATAGGCACCACCTTTTGTGGGAAGGTAAAAGTGTTCTTTGCGCCTTTGGCATTTAGTCATGCCAGCCACATGACCACGGGGACATCTTCGGACAGTGCTGGTTCTTCGGCTTTGAAACGGAGATGACCACAGCCCCCTAGAGTCGGGAACGACTAGCACATATGTGCGAGGGGAACCTTTACCTTATAGTAGTTTACAAATATGGAATATAAAGAGGAATGCCTAATAATTAAATTGATATTCCAATGTCAAGGCAATCATAATACCTTCAATACATTTCATTAGCTTAAATGTATTAAATCACAAAATTAAATCAACCTCTGATCTACTTTGAAGATAACTTATATGGTTACCATCAAACCAATAAAACATGATGGTCATTATATGTTGTAGAATTGCAGTATCTCAGAAGATGCAGGATGCTATACATATAAATTACAAAATATATAACTGAATTAACAATCCTGGAATTGGCAAAGATAGCAATTGATTGAGCAGAATGAGTGCAGTATATAGCAAAAACAATTATACTTTTGCTTGAACAATTCATTAATAATTACAAATCTAAGTCATAACACATACCTCTCATATACCATGTCCTCAATAAAGTTAGTAGGTGTTGAATATCAAATTAATTGGTTACAACATTTATTAGAAGGCAGAAAATAGCTGGAATGCTACCCATTATTTTTTGGAAGGAAAAAGTATAATTGGTATAAGTATGCATGCATAAATCAATTATTGTGAAACATCTTGAGCAAATCCCAAAGTTATGAAGTTTATAACATAAAACATAAGAATAAGTTGATTCTTTTTTTACTAAAGACTATTATACTCCTTTAGTGTTGTGTAAAACTCATTAAAATTAGTCAATGAACAGCTTAAGTTTTTAAAAACTCTTATCTAATAAAAAATAGATATTTCACTCTGTTTTAAATAATACAAAATCCAAAATATGTTGTAAGTATACAGAGAGGATAAATAACTAAAATATCAATAAAGGAGAATACTTGTAGTTCAGCGTTGAAATTTCAAAATTTTTAAATTGAGTTTCTTAAAAAAACTACTTTGCAAGTACAATATCTTTTACTCAATATCTGAAATAATATACAGTATACAGTAATTCAATGTACATTTTATTTGAAGGGTCCTTGACGTTACTCTCTGAGCTTGGTTGCAAGAAAACAACCAATGTCAGAGAACAAATGGTTGTAAGTCGATGACTATCTGTATACAGTTATCAGTGAGGTAAAAATAAAACAACTGCCAATCAAGCACCTCACAGATTCCAACCCCATACATTTTTATGTCATACCCAGCTTGTCTGAAAAAGTCACATACAGAAAGAAAAAGTATGTAGCCAACAATAAATAGAAACTTGGAGGAACACTTACACTTCATTCAAGTTGTCTTAGCAAGATCAAGGCTCATGCGCCCAACTATTAAGGTAACTCTATAGAGACCGTCCTTGATTTACAATCATTTGTTTTGCAACTGTCTGAAATTAGGATAGTGCTGAAAAAAGTGACTTGCTCAAAGATCCTCACACTTACAACTATTATAGCTTTCCTATGGTCACATGATTGTAACATAGGTGCTTGCCAACTAGCTCATACTTACAACAGTTACATGCAGTCATGTGATTATCATTTGCAATTTTACCAGCTGGTTTCTGACGAAATAAGTCAATGGGGCAACCAGGTAAGGAATGTCACAAGTGACAGTTACTTGATGTCTTGCTTTAAAAAAGCATCCCCCCCCCCAAAATAATGGGTGCAATCATGTGATGCTTTACTCATCTTTTAATGAGGAATTTTCTGATCCCTATTATAGTCATAGTTTGTGGATTACCTGTAACTTATTGGTTCATCATAGAAATACTTGACTCAAGTATCTGCTGATGGATACATGTCAGCTTAGCTATACAGAGATCAAACAGAAAGTTCCAGATGTTTTCTCAGTCTTTAATCCGCAGAGCCCATGGTGACAAGCTCAATCATTAACATTGCAGAGTCAATGTATTCTGAATAAAAGAGAGGTTGTAGTAAAAATTACAGTAGTTATCTAGTTTTGACAGTAGTTTTTTTGAAAAGCAACATGAAAACGGGAAAAATCTACAGCTTCATTTACAAAATGATTGTTTAAAGTAGGATGGGGTGAAAGAAAAGTAGGGGTGAAAGAAAACATTTCCACTTACTTGCCTAACAGTGATGTTATGTTCTCTAATCAGGTTGGTTTCTAAGAACACCATCCAATTGGAGATGAATGGAGCAAGCCCTAAATATGTTTCAGCTGTAATTCTTTTGTTGTAAGCAATGGCTGCTAACATAATTTCCATCTCTATTTTGATTGCTGCTGTGTCAGGTCTCAATTTTCTCTTCTCCCCCCCCCCCCTATTTTTTCTTGTAGTAAACATCACTGTTACTCCTGTTCTTCCTCCCACAGCCTTTTTCAAATGCTGATACTATCCAAAGTTCCAGCTGCCACTGTCAGCTCTTTATGTCACAGCTGCCTTTTTCCTTTGGGCAGCCCAGCCATGCAGCTGTAGGAAGCACAAAAGCTATTGCAGCTACTGCTGTCCAGTTTCTACTACATTCTCCACTCAGGGAAGTATTGTGGCCAACACATATCTTCTAGGTCAGCTCAGGCACTTTGGAAACACTGAGTCAGGAATCAAGCCAGCTGTTGCCTAATTTACATAACACCTATGCTGCATCAGTAAATTAATACTGAGATAAAGTTTTTGTCGCTAATACTTTGTAAGGCTAATAATTTCTTTTCCACTTTGTGGTTCTTTAAACTGCAAGAGATGTTCCATCTTATTTTAAAGAATGGGGCAATAGGATTGGAGGTTGTATGCCCAGCCCATCTTCTTCAAAGAGCCGAGGTGGCGCAGTGGTTAAATGCAGCACTGCAGGCTACTTCAGCTGACTGCAGTTCTGCAGTTTGGCTGTTCAAATCTCACCGGCTCAGGGTTGACTCAGCCTTCCATCCTTCCGAGGTGGGTAAAATGAGGACCCGGATTGTTGTTGGGGGCAATATGCTGACTCTGTAAACCGCTTAGAGAGGGCTGAAAGCCCTATGAAGCGGCATATAAGTCTAACTGCTATTGCTATTGCTATTCTCCCACCCATTTAGGGCCCATTTACTATACAAGTAATCCTCGACTTACTACAGTTCATTTAGTGACTGTTCAAAGTTACGTCACTGAAAAGAGTGTGAAAAATGACAATTTTCACACTTATGACCATTGCAGCATCCCCATGGTCACATGATCAAAATTCCAATGGTTGGCAATTGACTCACATTTATGACGGTTGCAGTGTCCCGGAGTCATATGACTAACTTTTGCAATCATCTCACAAGCAAATGGGTAAACCAGTTTCACTTAACAACTGTGTTAATAATTTACCAACTGCAGTGATTCACTTAAGAACTGTGGCAAGAAGAATCATAAAATGGGACAAAACTCACTCAACAAATGTTTCACTTAGCAACAGAAAGTTTGGGTTCAATTGTGCTCATAAATTGAGGACTACCTGTATTTCAGAATAATGTCTATGCTTATTAATTAAATATGTAATGGCCTAGTTTATGTATCATTTTTGTTTGCCAGTTATCAAAAGTAGGATACTCCATTGATGTGAATTGATGGCAAGACAGATATGTACAAAACCAGATTATTATTAAATATCTACACCGGTGTTAGTGTAGTCCTAGGACTTCTAGGGATCCATCAAGGCCTTCCCAGAGGTCTATGAAATCAAAATTATTTCACAGCAATGTTGAAAAATAATGCAATATTACAATAACATCAAACAGTTGTGTGAAATAGTGGTAAGCAGCAAATGAATCAATTATAATTTTAATACAATAAATATTGATTAAAAATGCTCCTTTGTGGTCTTTAATTTTTAAAAGTGGGAAAGGGTCCTAAGAGAAGAAAGTTTAAGAAAAATAGATCTAGACTATTTTATACTTTGAATCTTCCCACTATGCAAAGAGCACAATGGTTTGACGGTCTGAATCTCTTTTTGTGGACATTGTGCTTACTAATAAGGAGCAGCTAGTTAATTATGTGCTATCAGATTGTTACCAATTCCTATGGACACAAAGATAGATTTCGTCCATGATGATTCCTAACTTGCTTTTTCCAATCTTCTAACAGTGCACTCATCACCACTGTGTTTGAGTCAATCTATCTGGCTGCTGGTTGTGCTCTTCTTTTCTTTCCTTCCAACGGTCTTAGCACTGGAGCCTTCATTTTTAGCTCTATTGAGAAATCTGGGTAGATTTGTTTGAGGATCCATTTGTATTCTTGGCTATCCACAATATTTTCAGGAAACCTCTCCAATACCAAAGTTCCAAAACATCAATGCTCTTTTCATTCCACTTGTTCAAAATCAACTTTTGCTTTTAAGAGATGACTTGCTTAACAATTGTATTACTTAGCAACCAAAATTCAAGTACCCATTGTGGTTCTAAGTGGTATCTATATTACAAGATCCATAAATATTCTTTGCTACCTTCATCCTCAGTTACCTTTTAAAGAATGTTCTGCAGGTATACTGTAAATCAGTTAAATGTTTTGATGAATCTTGTTGCTCATGACCTTCAACATACTTTTAAATTAGTTTTTCAAACTAATAATAGTTATACACAAACTTTCAATCATTTATGGTCAATGGACCTCATAATAAATATATTATTTAACAATCCAATTTATAATGTAAGGTCAGTGGGAGAAATAGAAATATGAACAATTTGTGATATTTGCCAGTTTGGATAAAAATCCAAGCTGGATGAACTTACAGGTAGTCTTCAACTTACATCTCTATTTGAGCCTCAAATTTCTGTTGTTAAGTGAAACATTTGTTAAGTGAATTTTGCCCCATTTCATGACCTTCCTTGCCTAAGTTGTTAAGTGAATCACTGCAGTTGTTAAGTGAATCTGACTTCCTTATTGACTTTGCTTGTGAGAAGGCTGCAAAAGGTGATCACATAACCTTAGGACACAGCAACAGTCATAAATATGAACCAACTGCCAAGCATTTGATTACATGATATTGGGCAGGCTGCAAAGATTATAACTCTAAAAATGGTCATAATAATTTTTCAGTGCCATTGTAACTTTGAACTGTCACTAAATAAACTGTTGTAAGTTGAGGATTACCTATATAGGTATGAGGTCATAATGATAACATCATATTTGAAATGCAGTTTTTTTCCAGGATAGAAAATGCAAGTTTTATGACATCATAAAAAGAAACAGGTTAAAATATTATCTGTTCTGTATGCCTAAGAATTTATGATTATTGTAGTAGTTTCCACTTCAATATATTTTGAGGATGGTTTTCTACTGCAGCTTCAACTTAGTTATTCTAAGCTTCAAACCACCTAGAACTGATATCAGATTGGTTTTCAGTTAACTTGATCTTTTTCAGCAGCCCAGAATGTTATTTTTCCTCCGAATACTGGCTGCATAGCTGAGGATTTTTTGTTGTTAAATCAACTTCCATATCTGTACACTAAAGTTAATATGCACATAAACAAGTTCATGAAGCATGTTCTTATCTTCTGTGTATATGATGGTGTATATAAATCCAGTATAATTTGCTGCTATACCATATCTATTAGTTGCTTATGTCAGACCTAAGGAAGGCAAGCCGACATCCAAATTGAGTAAAAGGCTAGAGAAGTGGTTTTCCCCCCCTTAATTAAAGAAATATCTTAGAGGAGCTATGATTTCATATATACTTTAGAAAGTTTAAAGGTAAAGGTTCCCTTTGCACATATGTCCTAGTTGTTCCCAACTGTAGGGGGCGGTGCTCATCTCCATTTCAAAGCTGAAGAGCCAGTGCTGTCTGAAGACATTTCTGTGGGCATGTGGCCGGGATGATTAAATGCTGAAAGCGCATGGAGCACTGTTACCTTCCCACCAAAGGTGGCTCCTATTTTTTTCTACTTGCATTTTTACATGCTTTTGAACTGCTAGGTTGGCAGAAACTGGGACAAGTAATGGGAGCTCACTCCATTACGCGGCACTAGGGATTTGAACCACTGAACTGCTGACCTTTCTTAGCCACTGAGCCACGGCATCCCACCATTAGAAAGTTTAATAAACAATTATTAGAACCACAAAATAACATAAAATTAAACAAAATAAACTGCCATAAATTTACACATTATAATAGTTATATGATCTTACAAGTGTATCAGTACTTGCCTTGTATAAAAGTTAACTTCACAATCTCTACCTATGACTACTTTTATCAATTGTGTAACTTGACCTTGTGAACTTTAAATTGATTAATTATATAAGTGTAATAGTGGTATCCTGTTTACTTTAGTTCTGTTAGAATAATGCAGTAAATTTGCATCATCATTACTAGAGATATATTTGGATTAATACAAACAAATAAATATAAAGAAAAATTATATGGTCTCTATATATATTGTGTATTTGTCAGTCCACAGTATCTTTAAAAAGATAAGAGAAGAATTTTTGCCAAGGTTTAGGTGTAAAATACTGGCTAAAATTTAGCATATAGTAAAAATACTGTCTTGGAATGTATTTGGGCAAGCATAATACAGTATACTATATTATTATATTAAATGTAATTACTTTTCAGTATTACAGTAATTAGTAGCATAAATGCAAATTGTCCTTTTATTGTTTGTGGTTTTTTCTTCAATTATCTCGAATTAGTAGGATGTAATTTTCACATATTTACAGTACCTTTATTTCAGTGAAAACAAAACATACATTATGGAATTATAACCTAACAACTTATCCAGACATAAACAGCAACAGCACTTTTTGTTGTATTGCTAAATGCTAGTAAAAAAAGTTATGCACACCACAGCTTCAATTTTGTGTTCTGTTTACACACAAAGAATTAGGAAAAGAGAAGCCAGAGCTTTGTTACTTATTACATGAATAATTTAGCTTCATTATTCTACGTATTATTTGTGCTGATGCTAGAGTGAGAATTGCATCAGCACCTTTCCACAACCTGGTCTTCATCTACTAAAGCTTTCTAGTTCTTTTGTTAACAGTTTTACTCTGTCATGGGAGTGAGTGAAACCATGTGTAACAGGTATGCATATCAAATAGCCATTCTCAGGAAGAGCCAACCTATGCAGTATGGGGAAGACCAACTTGGAATCATATGCAAACTATTATGCTTCAAATCAGGTTTCACAGAGCCAAATATGAGCTAGATGAGAGAAATTACTTGTATAGGGTATAATTGAATGTTTAAACATAAGCTATATTTTAAGCTATATTTTAATACCTGTGTGATATCATATATGATTATATTTTTATTATTTGATCACCAGAATTGCAACAATGACTTTTTTTTGTACATACAATAGATTTAACAAATAACAATCTTGGTTACATTAGCATAGCTTTTTACATTAGATTGCAGTGTGCTTTGCAGGATACAAAAAAGCTTATATGTTTCTGGTTTGTGGCTTACAGATCTTTTCTGTTACCAACAACACAGAATGTGTGAAGCTGCTGCAGGAGATCAGATGTGCTCACTGTTCACCGAATGCTCAGAATCTGTTCCACTCAACTGTGAAGGAAGCATTGGAAAGAGAACTAGCCCTTCCTTTCCTGTGCAAGGATTATTGCAAGGAATTCTATTACACTTGCAGAGGTCACATCCCAGGTAAAATATTGCAAAGAATAATAAATTAAGGTGATATATAGCTACTGTGACCACATGTCCTTTATTATAAAGAACAGTCTTTTACTTCAGAAAGTTCTACTTTAAATGTATTTATTTTTCTAAAACTCCTTTATTTTGACATTTAACTTTCTCTGTACAAATGAAACCACTTAATGCAGTCTTTCACATTCATGTGAAAAATATGGTAATTGAATTATTTTAAAATGTACTGTTTGATTTTAGATATTTTTATTAGACTATGTGAATTTGTAGTTTTTCTTAATTCTGCTGTTTATAAAGCCAAGTTATCAACATAAACCCTTTTTAAAAATTCTTATAAGGACCTTTAAGATTTTCAAATTTTCAAATTTGTCCTTTATATTTTTCAAGAAAAAATGGTCACCATGTTTACTTAAATTTCGTATACATTGTAAAAAAAACTATTGATGTAATACTCATGTTCCCTATCGAGAAAGTACTGATTGTGATTATAAAATGTTACCTAGATCTGTGTTTCTTAATCAAGGATGCATATATTTTGAGCAGTTTAGTGGAACATAAAGCTTTAGACCAGTTTATTTGAGAGGGTGTATTTCCCATGGTTTATGCCTAACTGATATTGGGTAGGACAAGAAAATTGGTATGGTCTCTTTAAATAATGCCATCTCTGAGAACCCATGAAATATGCCATCTCAGCCAAGGCAGCTGTCATTAGAAGGTGAACCCTCCTGAGAGCCATGTAGCTTATTCATGGCATTCTAGAGGATCTTAAAAGACTTGGTTGTTCTCTCAGGTCTTGTGAGTAGGGTGAATGGAGCCACTTCTGGGTGGATTTTGTAAATGTTTTCCTGTTTGAAGTTACTTACATTCTTATAGGCCAGTGTTTCTACTGAAATAATTAACATCTTGGTCATTAGTCCACCACTAAGATTTGTTATGTTATCAGTCTGATGATATTTCCTCTGGAGGATTCCAGATGGCTTCCTTCAACTATTATTATTTTTTTAACTTAAACATTTTGGAGAGTTTCTAACACATAATTTTGTTATATAAGCAATTTTTAATCTGAGTATTGTATTTATGTTTTATATTGGTTTTGACAGCCTTTATACTCATTTTCAGATTTGTTTAGAAATGATGTATTACCACTGATTTTTTAATACTGAAATTAAAATATTGCTTAAGAGAAGGTTTAGATCTTAGATAATGTCTTGCAATAAGAAATAGAAGAACTGAGGTACCATAAGAAGAAGAAGAAGTGAAGTGAACATGAAACAGGAGGGGAAAAAAGATTGTTAAGTTCAAACATGGATCAGAGGAATGATAAACAAAGTCTATCCCAAAAGATTAAATTATAATGTTATAATAATCTGGATGCAAATATGAATTATAATACTAAATGGCTTGTAAACATATTTCAAAAGTTTATCCTTATAAAAGAGATGATTTGGTAGTGATGCAAGAAGGCTAAATCAAACTTTCAACTGATTTATAGTTCTTGGAGAAATTCCATGGTATTGTTAAACACATCAGATAAACAGAGGCTTTTGATAAATACAAAAGACCACAACATTGTAAATGAGATTCTTTATGCACTATAAAACAGAAAAGAGAATTTATTCCATCCAAATCTATGTTGGATGATCACATAGGATCATAATCCAGAGGAATTTAGGGCAGTTAATTTTTCCAACCTCAATGGGTTTTAGGAATACTCTATCCCTTTCTCTAACGGCAGAAAGTGAAGAGGAATTAAAGAGCCTCTTGATGCGGGTAAAGAAGGAGAGTGCAAAAGTTGGCTTGAAATGCAACATTAAGAAAACTAAGATCATTGGATCCGGCTCTCTCAATTCCTGACAAATAGATGGGGAAGAAATTGAGGTAATGACAGATTTACTTTCCTGAGCTCTAAGATCTCCGCAGATGGGACTGGGAGGAAAGCTATGGCAAATCTAGAGACCATACTAAAAAGCAGAGACATCACCCTACCAACAAAAGTGTGTATAGTTGAGGCTATGGTTTTCCCAGTTGCAATGTATGGCTGTGAAAGTTGGACCATAAGAAAGGCTGAGTGCTAAAGAATTGAGACCTTTGAACTAGGGTGCTGGAGAAGACTCCTGCAAATAGGAAAGAAAACGGTAAGTGAGCACCTGTCTACCCTAGATGAGTTCAAATCACCAGGACCAGATGGATTACACCCCAGGGTTCTGAAGGAGATCTCAGAACTACTAAACTATATCTTTCAGAGATCCTGGGGCACCAGGGAACTGCCAGAGGACTGAAAAATAGCTGATGTGATTCCCATCTAAGGAAAAAATAAATAAATCCAGGAAACTACAGACCTATCAGCTTGACCTCAATACCAGGAAAGATTCTGGAAAAGAAAATCAAGCAACGAATTAGCGAACACCTAGAAGCAAACAAAGTAATAGCCAAAAGCCAACATGTGTTTGTGAAAAACAGATCATGCCAGACTAATCTTATTGCATTCTTTGACAAAGTGACAAAATTAGTGGACCAGAGGAATGCCGTCGATATAGTTTTCTTGGACTTCAGTAAGGCATTTGATAAGGTAGACCATAACCTACTACTAGATAAAGTAGAAGAATGTGGGTTAGACACCATCACCACCAGATGGATTTGTAACTGGCTGACCAACTGCACTCAACGTGTAGTCCTCAATGGAACTGCATCTACATGGAGGGAAGTATGCAGTGAAGTACCCCAAGGCTCTGTTTTAGGCCCAGTACTCTTCAACATCTTCATCAATTATTTGGATGAAGGAATAAATGGGGAACTCATCAAATTTGTAGATGACACCAAGCTGGCAGGAATAGCCAACACTCCAGAAGATAGGCTTAAGATACAGAAGGATCTTGACAAACTTGAACATTGGGCACTGTAATAAAATGAAATTCAATGGTGAAAAGAATAAAGTTCTACATTTAGGCAAGAAAAACGAAATGCACAGGTACAGTATAGGTAGTACCTTGCTCAATAGTAGTAACTGTAAAAGGGATCTGCAATGTAACTCTTTATGGTCAACTTCTGGAGCTTTGTTCTGTCTATGTGGTTCTTCACTTGTCCCACAGGTGCTTTTCCGAAAGGAAACTGGACTTCCTTTGTTTTTCCTTGAAGATGTTTTGCGTCTCAACCAAGAAGCTTCTTCAAAGCAAAAACAAATATCTCGACTGGCTCAGTCCTACTGGACAATCATTTAAATATGAGCCAGCAGTGTGCAGCAGCTGCCAAAAAAGCCAATACAGTTCTAGGCAACATAAACAGAGGGATAGAATCAAGATCACGTGAAGTGTTAATACCACTTTATAATGCCTTGGTAAGGCCACATTTGGAATACTGCATTCAGTTTTGGTCGCCACGATGTAGAAAAGATGTGGAGATTCTAGAAAGAGTGCAGAGAAGAGAAACAAAGATGATTAGGGCACTGGAGACTAAAACATATGAAGAACGGGAACTGGGTATGTCTAGTTTAATAAAAAGGACTAGGGGAGACATGATAGCACTGTTCCAATATCTCAGAGGTTGCCACAAAGAAGAGGGAGTCAAACTATTCTCCAAGGCACCTGAGGGTAGAACAAAAAGCAATGGGTGGAAATTAATCAAGGAGAGAAGCAACGTAGAACTGAGGAGAAATTTTCTTACATTTAGAACAATTAATCAGTGGAACAGCTTGCCTCCAGAAGTTGTGAATGTCCCAACACTGGAAGTCTTTAAGAAGATGTTGGACAGCCATTTGTCTAAAACAGTATAGGGTTTCCTGCCTAGGCAGGGGGTTGGTCCCTTCCAGCTCTGCTATTGTATTGTACTGTAAGTCCCTTGGACTGCAAGGCAATCAAACCAGTCACTCACTGGAGAAGAGCCTAATGCTGGGAACGATTGAGGGCAAAAGAAGAAGGGGATGACAGGGAATGAGGTGGCTAGATGGAGTCACTGAAGCAGTAGGCATGAGCTTAAATGGATTCTAGATGATGGTAGAGGACAGGAAGTCCTGGAGGAATGTTGATGGGTCGGATACGACTTTGCAACTAACAAAAATCCCTTTCTGTTGGCTGAAAATTCTAAGAACTATTGCTTAGGATATTGAAAGCTGGAAGATGAAACTACAAAAATTAATAATTTGCTAATAATGTTTGGAAGGAATCGAAGAACCCATAATTAAGATTGGTTGTATGAGTCCTAGTATATCCTGTGACACACATTAGTCTATTTCCCAAAGTTCAGAAATTGAAACAATACTATTATTGAGCCTGAATGCAACAGAGCACTATGATTTTTAATACACAAGAAATCCTCAATTTTATGCACATAATCTATCTTTGATGTAATATTACATCTGAACATAGTCTATACAGCATGAATAGACTGTTGTGTTGTTTTATCACATTTTAAAGTAAACAGTAACCATTTATGAAATAAATGCAGCTTTTAAAAAAGCAAAAAAGTTTAAAAGGGGAGCAGACTAGTATGAAATAAATTAAGAAACACTTTTAAAAACACTATACTTTTATTTCTTAGAAATCCCATGGATGCATAACTTTGACCTGGGGGGTAGTCTTCTCTGATTAACATAAGGGAACATTTTGAAAAAGATGCCTTTAGTGTGGTTTAGCATGTATCTAAACTCATTAAAATATGAAAATATTATTATTGTCTTTCTAAACTACAGAGATATTTCTTAGGATTTCTTCAACCAGCTGTTCCTTACTCTTTATTGCATTCTCCAGAGCAAAGCAGAATACATCATGGTTGCTAAGACTGCCTGTTGAACAGTGCTAACAGATTAGATTAAATATTTGGCTCATGCTGCAGGCCTCCAAGAGAGGTTAGTATTAATAATAACAACAATCCTGTACATAATATTAGTTAGTATAATATTAATTAGGATATGTATGTATGTATGTATGTATGTATGTATATACATACACACAGACATATATATATATATATATATATATATATATATATATATATATATATATATATATATATATATATATATATATATATATATATATATATATATATACACAAACACACATACATACATACACAAACACACACATATACACATACACATACACATACATGCTAATATCTATATCTATATACACACACACACGTGTTTGTGTGTGTGTGTGTGTGTATGTATATAGGGGGGGGGAGAGAGAGAAATCTGCTAAATTGCACTATACTTTTTCTACTAAAAATTCATTATTCTTAGGGAAAATTTGCTTGCGCAGAATAAAAAGAATAAAATGCTGAAACAACGGGGAGAGAGGCATCTGAGCTGTACAGGAGCTGGAGTCGAAAGCGCCTCGCTCCCCAGATCAACATATGTGGTGACAAATGACAAATTTATTTTCCTACAGAGTTTGTGTATATGTAAAACTGCTGAAGTGCATCAAGATGTCAAGTGGTTTTTGTGGCCACCCAGGTTGCCTTGAAAGGGAACCAGATGAAAATATCGCTTTAAGCACTGGACAGAGCACTGAACTTTGCATGCTACACTATCAACCAGAATTGGGTTTTCCATATCAATAAGACCCCAATAACAACTCTATCTATTCTAAGAGTGGATAAGAGAATTATCTACCGTAAACTACCCCCCCCCCCAATCAGAATTCCCATGACCAATCAAATTTAGTGTTCTTTTTAGTAGAGTGATTTCTTTATTAATCAAAGTACTATTCTGAGATTGGATTACTATTTATGGAACTAAAAATGGATGGACTGTAAAATATAATTACTTTAAAAATATTTGTTTTATAACAAATATTTGTTTTATTTGTTGTAATATAAATATTAGGAAGGAAGAAGAAGTAGGATTGTTGTAAAATAAGATGGGTGTATGGGATGGTAAGAAAGCAATCTCAATTATATTGTCAATTGTAGGGGGAAAATTGTTATAAATACATATTATTAACAACAGTTATGAGATTATATAATTGTGAATGTATATATGAGAAATAAAAATTTATAAAAATTAAAAAAAAATATTAAGAGTAGAACTTTGCTCTAAGAAAGCATATATAGTGTTACAGTTTATTTCACTTCTATTGTCTCTTAAAGATTTAGCCATTTACAGAAGTGTACACACATTTGTTCGTTGCAGTAAGCATGTTCAAAACTAACAATTACTTTATAGCGCAATCTTATGGATGAGGATCTCAAATCCATAAGAAACTCCCTAATACTCGGTATACATATTCATCATTAAAATAGCAGAGCCCTTGTTTTCTAAGAGCTGAATACTCATTTTGGTGGAATTAACAAGTTTCATAGTTTTGATTACTGAGAAAAAAGCTTCAATAGCTGGCTTCTTCAACAGAAATATTGACTGTCTTTCTGAGAGGAAACACAAATGTGTAGTATAGCTATTTAATTATACCAATCAGAAAATAAAGGCATCTTAAATTGAGCTTGACAGATGTGTTTGTGCAGTATTCTTGGCAAAAAGAGTAGAAATGATTTGCCACCGGTTTGGTTTTCTTTTTTTCCAGTCTAACTTACAGCTCTGGAATTTCCTGGTAGTCTCCCTTATAAGAACTAAAGCAGCCAGGATCTTGCTTGGCTTCATTTCAATAGCTGTGCCCAACTTCCAATATCTACTTAGTGGAATAGGTTTGTTTTTATTATGGTGTGGAATTGATATCATGCATTTTAGTGTAATGAATAAAATATTCCATTTCTCAACATTGCTATTAGAATAACTTATATGACATGAGTATCACATTTCACCTTTCTAAACATTTGGATAGTCATATGAATAAGCCAAACCTATGCATTTATAATATATTGGTAATAGTTGGAGTTGTTAATGAATTCTTGGTGAATTCCCAATTGATCTACATTCTGTATAGCCTCCATAATGCTTTAGAGCACTCTCTGAGTGGTTTATAGAATCAGCATATTTTCCGGAGGAATTTTGCAGGATTAGCCATGATTGGGTATTGTGATGTCCAATTGGCCTCGAGACAGAGTTAATTTGAAGCCACACCTCTGTGCTCCTTGCTTCTGGTTCCCAGTTTCTGGCCGAAGAAAGAAAGGTTGCTTTTGGTTCCTGATTCTTCCAAAAACAATCCAGTGCCATCCTGCAAATTCCTTCTCCCTGCCTTCTTCCCCTTGCCTCCATCTGATACCCGGAAGCCTCCCCTTGGTGTGGCTCGCTCCCAGCCACTGGTAAGGGATTTAAAAGTTGCTTCTTGGGGCTTTAGAGGTAGGACGCCATTACGGTGGCCATTTTGGGGCCTCAATTCCTGCAGGCCACATGGGCTGGTACAGAGGCTGCTATGAAGCCTCGTTTTCATCCCTACCTTCCTGGGTGGCCATCCTTTCTGCAGCAGCAGCGGCAAGGCCCTGCAGGCCCAGATCGACGCCAGGAGGCCCAGAGCCACACAACTTGCAAAAGGGGCAGGAAAGGTCTACCAGAGGCTGATTTCGTCATGTGGAGGCCGTGAGTGATTGGGGGAAGCTGTTTTTGGTCGCTGCTGTTTCTGGTGGGCTGAACCTGGTGGGGCCCTGACCTGGTACCATGGCAGAGGCAGAGGAAAGGCCAGATTCCCCCCATTGTTCCCTGGGGAGGGGACCTCCAGTGAGGCCCAAGTGAGGCCCACAACCTCTGTGAGACTGCGAAAAACTGCAGCAGCTGGGAAATCCTCCAAGGCCTTGCAGAAGGATGAGGAAAGGAGGACCAGGGCTCTGGAAAAGCAGGTGTCCATGGCTGAACAGAGCGGTAGGCCTAGTTCTCCCTTGAGGTCTAGATCGCCCATTAGATCCAGATCTAGGTCTCCTCACAGGGGGGATTCCCCAGTGTATCTCAGGGACATTTCGCCTTCCCCCCTCCCCAGTTTCCATGGTGGAACAGGGCCCCTTTCTAAGGGATCCTTTTCAGTGCAGGGGGGCCAGGGGGGATAGTCCCATCAGGCCATCATTGGCTCCACAGTCTGAAGGCTGTGCACAAGAGGAGGAGGAGGATACCTTCTTTAGAGACATGGAGCAGCTTCCAGCAAGCATTCAGAGGTTTATCTCCTCTGCAATTTCACATGGAATTTCTGCTGGGTTACAGAAAGGGTCTGTGTGACCTGCAATGGTAGCAAAGGTCCCGGGGGATGCCACTGCTCAGGCCAGGCCAAGGCCTTCCCCCTTGGAGGTGTGCCGGCCTGTTTCTTCTTCTCTGGCTAGCGAGGGTTCCATGACGGGGGATCAGGTTCAGAGAGAGGTAGATATGTCTGATGATGAGGATCCCTCAAAACCTGAGGTACCAGCATTCTCTGGTCTGTTTCCTCCGGATTTATTCAAGTCACTGTTGTGCAAGGCCAGGGCCACAGCACAACTGGGTGAGACGGAGGGTGCCAGGTCAGGTGCCAAGGAGAGTGGTCCGGAGAAAAAGCCAGAGGATCGAGTTTACTCAGAGCCTCCTCCAGGGTAGGAAGACATCCCTGCCCCTATGTTGTTCCTAGAGAACAACTTAGAACAACTTAAGAAGCAGTGGGAAAAGCCAGGAACATTTCCCAACCCCAGCAGCAGTGATAGGAGGTTCTTTAACATGGAATCTAGTTTCTCTGAGGCGTTGGAGGTGCCCACAGTGGACACTCCAGTGGTGGCATTGGCGTCCATGTCAACGGTGGTGTCCAGTGATGTAGCTTATTACCTGAAGGCCGAGGACAAGAAGGCGGAGCTGACCCTTCGTAAAACATTCCAGTCTTCTCGTGGGCCATCAAGGCAGCTGCCTCTGCGTCATTGCACGGCTATCCTTTGGCTACAACAGATGCAGGAAAGGATTTCGCCTGAGGAGGTGCGTACTCATCAAGATCTCAACAAGCTGGTTGCTGTTGCTCAATTCACTGCGGATGCCACTCTGCATGCCATGAAGTATTCCTCATGGGCTATGGTGGCCACAGTGACCTCCCAATGTCTCCTGTGGCTGAGGGGGTAGCAAGTGGAGAACAAGGCAAAGTGGCACCTGACATCATCGCCTTATTCCGGGGATCCCTTTTCGGTACCCCGTTGGATCCAATCCTCATTGAGGACAAGAATAAAAAGAAGGTCATGCCTACGCCCGCAAAGAAGTCTGCGCCTTACTTTCAGAAGCAGTCCTATTGTCAGTCAGATCAGGAGGCGCAGCGAGATCGGATAGGCAGTCGGATAGGCACTACACCAGGGATAGGCCTAGGTTCCAACCCCAGGGGAAGAGGCCCTTTCAGGGGAGAGGTGGCCATCCCTACTGCCGGGGCAGACAGGTCAATAGCGATCCCACCCATAGGCGGCAGACTGCTTCTATTTGCCGACGCCTGGGCTAAGATTACCACTGATGCCTGGGTTCTGAATACCATCAGATTTGGCCTGCACCTAGAGTTTCTCTCCATTCCACCGAACCACTTTCGGATGTTTTCGGTCACCAAGAACAAAGATAAACGCTCTCTCATGAGGCAGGTGATCCGACACCTCCTAGAGATTAGGGTGGTGGAACCAGTTTCGCCAGACCAAATGGGGTCAGGTTTCTATTCCAACCTCTCTGTCGTTCCGAAGAGTTTGGGGGGGATGGAGGGCGGGGGTCAGATGCGATGACTTCATGGCCTCCATCAACGTGACAGAGGCTTACCTCCATATCCCCATCTTCCCTGGCCATCATAAGTATCTCAGGTTCTCCTATTTTGGTAGCCACTACCAGTATAGGGCCCTACCGTTTGGCTTGGCCGCCTCGGACCTTCACTAAGGTCCTAGCTGCAGTGACGGCTTACCTCCGTGAGCGCTCTGTCAGGATCCAATGCTATCTCGATGACATCTTAGTCCAAGCAGCATCGTTTGAGCAGGTGAGGGAGGATCTTTCATTGGTGGTATTCACACTACAGCAGTTAGGTTTTTCGGTTAACCTAGATAAGAGTTCCCTTGTTCCCGCCACCAGGATTCCTCACCTGGGGACCATCATAGACTCTAAGCTGGGGAAGGTGTTCCTGTCCCACAACCGTAAAGTTAGTTTGTTAGCCTTAGTTAGACAAGTTAGAAGTCAACGTTTTGTTCCTGTAGTAGTGCTCTCCAGCTTGCTGGGGAAATTCATTTCTTGCATAGACGTGGTGCCTTGGGCCCGTCTACATGTGAGGCTGCTCTAATGGTGTCTCCTGCCGCATCAGAGGTCAAACTCCAGCAATTCCAAGGAAAAGGTTCTAGTGACACCACAGGTGCAGCTGTCATTTAGGTGGTGGCTCTCCCCAGCACTACACAAGGGCTGCGAGTTCAGGGAGCCAGAGCACCTCATCTTGACAACGGATGCCAGCTTGTAGGGGTGGGGACCTCTCTTGGAGTCCCGGATGACGCAGGGGCGTTGGACCTGGTTGGACCTCCAACACAATATAAATTGGCTGAAACTGCGAACAATTCACTTGGCATTGCGGCACTTCAAGGACCATGTTCGGGACCAAGACGTCTTGGTGGTGACTGACAACATGGGCGCGAAGGCTCACGTCAACTAACAGGGTGGCACACACTCCAGGGCTCTTTGAACTGAGGCGATGGCACTCGGTGCCTGGGCAGAGAGGCATCTTCGATTGCTCAGGGCAGAGCACATCACAGGAGTGAACAACCACCAAGCCGACTGGCTCAGTCGGGCCACTGTCGACCACGGGGAGTGAAGCCTTTCTCCGAAACTGTTCCAGGCCATCTGCTCCAGGTTCGGCCATCCGGAGGTGGACCTGTTTGCCACACCGCAGAACGCTCAGGTGGATCGGTTCTTTTCTCGGTTCCCGGTTCAGGGGATGGAGGGAGTCAATATGCTTCGGATTCCGTGGCAGAGGGCCTGCTCTACGCCTTCCCTCCTCTTCCTCTTCTCCCTGGGGTAGTTCAGAAAGTGATATCAGAGAAAGCGGAGCTCATCTTAGTGGCACCCTTCTGTCCACGCCGGGCATGGTTTGCGGACCTAATGTGCCTGTCAGTGTCACACCCATGGAGGATCCCGGGGAAGGATGTGGACCTCAGACAGGGGAACCTGGTGCATCCCAAGCCACAGTAGCTGCAGCTAGCCATGTGGAGATTGAGCGGGAGTGCCTAAGGGCCACCCAGCTTTCACAGAGGGTGATCTCCACAATTGAGGCTTCACGCAAGGGTTCCACCACTAGGATTTATGATTCCACCTGGCGGGTCTTTGCAGAGTGGTGCCGTGTCTCGGTAGTGAATCCTTGCGAGGCTTCAGTACTGCACATCTTGGAGTTCCTCCAAGATGGATTGGATAGGGAGCTCTCACATGGCACTCTCAGGAGACAGGTGGCAGCCCTCTCCATGATTAGTCGGGGAGAGGGGCTCCTTCCACTTTCCCAGATCCCATTAATTAAGAGGTTTTTGAAGGGTGCGGGGAATCTCTGTCCCTCAGTTGTCCACAAGTTTCCGACATGGAGCCTCACTACGGTTCTCCAAGCAATGACAGGAGCACCATTCGAACCTCTGAGGACGGTTGACCTGAAGTTCGTAACCCTTAAGGTAGTGTTCCTTGTGGTGGTCATCTCAGCCCGTCGCATCTCTGAACTGGGGGCGTTGTCCTCCAGGTCGGATCTTAGTACATTCCGCAATAATCGGGTTGTCCTGCGACTGGATCCAACCTTTATTCCCAAGGTTAATTTCCTTTTCCACAGATCACAGGAGGTAGTATTTTTGTCCAGACCCGTCTCATGATAGGGAGTGCCTTTGGCACTCAGGCGTGCCTTGCGCATTTACCTGAGGCGCACGGAGGGCACTTCCTGAGGCACTCTTTGTTTCCTTTTATCCGTCTTCCCTGGGAAAGAGGGTGTCCTCCTCGGCTATACGGAGGTGGATCAAACTGGCCATCGCATTGGCCTATGAGGTTCAGCACCTTCCAGTGCCCCAGGGCATCACAGCACACTCCACCAGGAGTGTGGCTATCTTGGCGGCCAGGGCCATATTGGTGCCTATCGTGGAGATTTGCAGGGCAGCTACGTCGGTGTCCCCATCTCCCTTTATCAGGCACTACAGGTTAGATGCATTTGCATCAGCTGATGCAACAGGTGGTAACGCATGAAGAGCCCAGGACCAATAGTGCCCCCCCTGAGGGACGTTAACTTGGGTATGTCCCAATCCTGGCTAATCCTGCAAAATTCCTCTGGAAAATGACAGTTGGTCTTACCTGAACTGTTGTTTTAGGAGGTTTTTCAGGATTAGCCAGGTTCTCGCCCTAGCATTGGTCCATGGTTGGGGGAGTTCAGGGGGTAGGGGGTGTTCCCTTATGACTTGTTTTCAGGTGTTTTGCAGTGGTCTTAACTTGTTGAAACTGGGAACCAGAAGCAAGGAGCACAGAGGTGTGGCTTCAAATTAACTCTGTCTTGAGGCCAATTGGACATCGCAATACCCAATCCTGGCTATTCCTGCAAAACCTCCTAAAACAACAGTTCAGGTAAGACCAACTGTCATTTCCCCCAACAATCTCGCTCTTCATTTTACTGACCTTTGAAGGATGGAAGGCTGAATCAACCTTGAGCCAGTCAGGATCTAACTCCTGACTGTGGGCAGAGTTAGCCTGCAATATTGCATTCTAACCACTGCGCCACCATGCAGTGTGTAACAATGTAACAGAGGGTTCAAGAAATAAAATTTGATGTAGTGCAAGAGCAACTTAAATTTTCTGTTCAAATTCATGGGACACTCAGCCCAATTTCAAAAGTTTTCTATAATCAATGATAAGTCCTTCAGCAAGAATAGCTTTGCCTTCTTCTAAAAGGAGAGGCAGGGGAAAAAAGAATAGGACTGAATGAGACAGAGTAAACTAGGAAGAGACAAATGGGTTGAAGCAGTGGTTCTAGCTTTAATTGTTACAGGTTATGTCAAAGCTGTGCAGGCGTATATATTTTTGTCATAGATGCTATATGGCTGGAAGACAAATGTTCCTGCAGCCTATGCATTTGTAGATATTTGATATCATTAAGTGGGTTTACACTATTTATTCCACAAAGACATTTTTTTATTTATTTTATTTCAAATTCTCCCATTAATTCATTGTGTAGAATTATCCACGAATATTGTTTATTGGCATTATGTATCTAAAATAATTGCTCATACATTCGTTTGGGCAATGTAGAATCAATTGAATATATTAGATAGATTGATAGAGATGTTGTATATACTGAAATTTTACTGTGTATTCAAAGCATACAACTAAGGACCTCCATGAATTATTTAGTTTTAGGCTGATTATTTTATGTGGACAAAAGGTAAATCATTTGATCACATACTGTATTTTAGAGAAATATGTAATTTGTATCAATATAATTCACAGAAACACAATAGTTTTTCATATAGATTGTGTAAAATATTATATGCTCGTATGAAAAATATATTTGTTACTTTTACAATCAGAGAATCAGTTCCCAAATCATTTTTATGGAAATTGATGGTCTTCAGAATACGTTTGTAAAACTTTAATGCAATTACAACTTCGGAACATGTTTAAAAATAAACTTTAGCATGAAAGTAGTTAAAGGAATTTCAGAATTTAGTTCAATTTTCAAGGCCATTTTGTTCTTATGTTTGATTTTGATAACAATACATTGTAATATGTATTTATGTATATGTATATATTTCTTATTTCTTATATTGTAATATAAGAAAGTTGTAAATTCAGCAAAGTGGAAAGATAGATGGTTTCATTCCATCTGGTCAATTGTTTTTCAGGACTACATGGACTACATCTTTATGAATATTTCTGTTGATAGTCTGGAAAACATCTATAAATGGAATGTTCGATTGCTGCTCCTAAATCTGAGAGTTTGGCATGAGTTCTAATCAGTTTTATTATTGATTTATGATGTGATCTTTATATAATATTATTACATACCTCAAGAATAAAAATACATTATGTCACAAATAATATATCTAAATATTTGGCAGGCTTTTATTTTTTATTAAAGATACCTATTTTTCCTTTGAAACATTTTAGAATTTTTAGAGTGACATGCATGCTGTGAACTAAATTAAATAAAAACAACTAAACAAACGTTGGAACTGTATCTATGTCCAACATGTTATACCATCACTTTTTCACTACATGCCAAACTTTTTTACTTTATTATGTTCTGAAAAACTCATATACTCACATAGGGCTCATTCTAGAATTTAAAGAAGTGCCAGTGAAATAGGACAAATGTAACTTTTTATTTTATTTATACTTCAAATTTCAAGTCTATCCAACTTCAGAGACACTGAGTGACTAATATCTAAAAGGATAAAACAGTAAAAGTAAAATTTGAAAATATAATCATTTGAAGGAAACATAAGATCCTAAGAAATAAATATTCTTACAATAGAATAATTTAAGAGTCCCAATGGAGAAGATTTATGTTGTTTTTTAGTCTTTACAGATGTTTGGTTTATGAGTTATTTTTGGCATTCATGCATTATGAAGGCTCTGTGTATAGGTAGAGTCGAATTCCAGTCACTAAGCATGGTAGTCATTAAACAAGTCGTTTACATGACCAGCCCTGATTTTGCGAACATTTTTACCAGTGCCATTAAATGATTCACTGTAGTTGTTAAGTGAATCATGTGCTTATTAAGTGAAACACACAATTGTTAAGTAAATCTGACTTCCCAGTTTGACTTTGCCTGTCAGAAACTGGCTAGGAAGATCACAAATCATGTTTATGACACCATTCTACTCATCGAGAAGGCAAGCCAGTTGCCAAATACCCAAATTGCAGTCACATGACCATTAGGATGGTGTGATAGTTGTAACTTCAATGATGGTTATAAGTCACTTCTTCTGAGATTACTGTAGCTTTAAATCATCGTTAAACAAACACTCATAAAATAAAGACTACTTGTATATTGATGAAAAATATTGATGAAAAATTCCCTCATGAAATAATTGTAGGATACAAAAATGAATGGATATCTCTTATTATTTAATGTAACCTTTATAAATATGATGCCTATATTCAATATTGTTCAAAGCTTCTGTCCATAGATTCTGATATTAATGGTACTTGTCAGGCTGTAACGTTTTGGTGATTGCTATTTCTCAAAACTTTATATATATATACATACATACATACATACATACAAATAAATAAATTCTGCTGCAGAGATTCAAATGCTAATAAACCTTTTCTGGTCTTATTTGCCTATATTATTTTTCTTCTATAATATAAAGAGTATACTTATGTACATTCTTGGGACGAATATTTGTATTTTAAGAAATAACACATCAAAATTAGTCAGTGGCCTAGTTCATACCTAATATACCAATTGAAGAGAATATATGTAACTCAGGGTTGATCTGTGGAGTCCTTGGTGATCTCTAAGCTTGGTGGTTTTCTGCAATGTCTGCAAGAAAACAACTAAGCTCAGAGAGCACCGAAGACTTCACACATAATGCTAGTAGTTCTGTAACATTCTATTACATGTAATGTATGAATTTTAATATCATATTAACTTATCATACTGATTTGGGTAACATCATGTTTTATCAGTATGTGTGAACCAGAATGGTAGCTAGTGAAATGTTTCAATACATTCCTTTGTAGAAAAGTCTAAATAGAAAATAACACTAATTAGCAAACACTAATTTGCTAAATATCTTTTCTTTCCTTTTCAAAGGTTTGCTCCAAATTACTGCTGATGACTTTTGTTTCTACTATGCAAGAAAAGATGATGGTCTCTGCTTTCCAGATTTTCCAAGAAAACAAGTTCGAGGACCATCTTCTAACTATTTGGATCAAATAGAAGAATATGGCAAAGGAGAAGATTTAAGCAGGTTTCTAAAGATAAATATAATTAATTCACAAATCGTGTCATCATAGCTTGATAATGTGTTGTCAGTTTCTGCTTATGCTCCCTAGCTTTGTCATCCAGATGTTGATTATTCCAGTTTTGGCTAAGAAACTGTTCTTTAAAGTACTAAATTCTTGCATAATGCATACTTTACTAATGATTCATAAAATTGTTAGATCAAATATATTGCAGATGTCTTATCTGAAATCTTATCAAAGTTACATGTTAATATCACTCTTGCTTTCCTGATTATTCTTTCTACTCAATATTTTCATATTTTTAATTTCCACATTTTATTTACATTATTTATAACCTGCCTGATTTCACAAACTCCAAAAGGCAATGCAATCATTTATTATTAGAAATGGAATAGAAGTATTTAAATGTAGTACAATTAAAAAAGATGTTTCTTAAATGTTTGATAATCATTGGAAATTAATGAAAAATTCAAGCATTGCTTTTAGCAATGAGAGCTTATGCTCATCGTGAGTATGAGTTTACAAATATCCAACTGTGGGTCAATTAAAATATCTATAAATTTATTCCAGACTCTTTTAGCCCAGTTTTATTTCTGACTTCTATATTACGCTTTGTGAATTCATTTTACTATTTTAACAGAATAACAGCAGTTTTTTTTTCATATAAAAGGAGGGAATGCTAGATTTTCAACTATAAAACCTTTAAACCCAGATCTATTTGCCAAGCATGATATAGCTCTCAGGCATATAATAATTTACAGTCCTTATCTAGTCCTGATTTCCTTACAGCACTATTTCAAAACCTGTTGAAAAAAAATCACATTTCATTTAGAACCTGGAATGATCACACAGTAATCTAGGGTCACCATATACCATTTCTATTTCTGGTTCAAGGTTTACATTTCCAGCAATTCTACATAACTTTTCTTCTTTCTGTACAACCAACATTCAGAATGATCTATATCACTATGATTTCTGAGTAAAGCATTTTGGTCCACAAGGCTATCAAAAACTAGAAAAATATTTTGGTAACATGTGTTTGACATAACTCTCTACAGTAGGTAGAACTAGGCAACCAATACTGGCAGGATATAAAAGGAGACCAACCAAATTACAAATTCAATACAACCAGTCCAAGACACTGTGGAACAAAAATTTTGAGAGCGGGGAGGGAATTTTGCAGTATCCTTCCCCTGCCATGCCCACAAAGCACGCCCAAAGAACTGATAGTAAAAAGTTTTGAATCCCACCACTGGATGAGACATATGGAGAATAGGGAATTAACATTCTACACTATTCAGAAGATCATCCCAACCTTTCTGAGTGGCTTTTCAGAAGAGAAGAACAGACAGGAAACCGTATTTCTTCTTTAAGTAAAATTATCATAGGAACAAACTATTTTTATGCAGAATAAATATGTTCATTTTTTCCTAATTTATAATAAGAAAATTTCTGAACAGAAAGTTTAGGAAATAAATACACAAACAAAAGTCAATTGAAGCAAAAAGACTTTTTTTTTAGCAGATAGTATATTCTACTGGTAGAGTCATATTGCTACTTTCCAAAGACATTATCTCCATGCCCACCTATTTTTCTTCAAACTTTCAATTTTATGTTCCCTTTTAATCTGTGTTAGGTGCTCTCTTTTTCTACTGCCTCTTCTTCTGCAGTCTTGTTCATTGTTTCTTTATGTGGAAAAAACAGGCTCTGAAAGTAACTAGTTAAAACTCCAAACAATTAATATTTATTATTAATTCATCAAATTTATAAGACCACCCAACATCATCAAAATTCTGGGCAGCATATGACAGAGCAAGAAACAATATAACAAAGAAGAACAATGCATGTCTAGAAAATAAATAAAAAAATTCAATGAATATGTCCAAGGATGCAAAAGGCTTGCATCACACTCCAACTCAATTGTTTTAAAGATCAATACATTTACAGTACGGAGTGTACCATTCTTTGGGTTGATGATGCTCCAGGCCCAGGCACAATGACAGAGAAGATCTACTTCCTGGGTCCAATCAGATGATGTTATTTCCATGTCTCGATGTAAATTCCCATGGATAAAACATCAACTAATATTGTATACCAGCAGTCTCCAACCTTTCTGGCTTGGTGGCCCAGCCGGGGAGCGGGGAGAGGGGAAGGTTCTGTGTGAGTAGCAGGCAAATGGAGCTTCGTGTGTGAGCAACCACCACTCACGCAGCCCAGTTCTGAATGGGCCAAGGCCCGGTAGTGGACTACAGCCTGGGGATTCAAGACTCCTGTTGTAGATAGTTAATAAAAAACCTAGCTTATAAAAGAATGGCCAATCATCAGTTTAATTAGCCATTTTTTAAAAGTGAAAGTTACTTTATCTTCAAATTGAAATATATCATGCTAAATAAATGGCAACAATATATCACATTTTGTATTTTTTGCTATTAAAGAGGAAAATTAAAATAATGTTCTTACTTGTTTGTTTTAGGAAACATAAACACAATTGCTTTTGCCTCCATGAAGTTGTAAGTGGTTTCAGGCAACCTGTTGGAGCAGTACATTCTGGGGATGGATCACACCGTCTTTTCATCCTTGAGAAGGAAGGATATGTGAAAATATTAACACCTGAAGGAGATATAGTCAAAGAACCATTTCTGGACATACACAAAATTGTTCAAAGTGGAATAAAGGTTGGAATTCCTTTTATTTACTATTGGGGGCTTCCTTTCTTTTAAGTCTAATTTTGTGTTACATTTTGTACTATTTCCAATTTTGCTTAATTTTAACTTTAGAAAGTAAATAATAAAACAGAACATAAGTCTTTTAAAATGAGGTTTTCATTTAAGTTAGTAGAAAGCTTCAGCCTAATGTGCATTAATCATGATTAAGATGCAACCATGGTTTGAACTGAGCTACTCAGTCAACAGTTACAGTGCAGACTTTCCAAGTAAAATATTCAATTTTCGTTGAGCGTACAGCTATAAATGTGATATAGTTATGCAGTTTAGAACCAGATAATTTTCCATCTCAATTAAAATGGCAGCTCTTTATAAATTATTTCTATGATATATATTCACCCTGTCTGTTATTAAATAATGTTATATACAGAAGGGGGAGCTCTCACTGCATCAGCTATTTAAAAGGATAGGTCTTTGCTTAGATTAAAATTAAATTCTTCACTATTATTTACATATTGAAAAATTCCTTTTCCTCCTTAATTTTGATTGTATGTGTCACAACATATTCCTTTAGAAAAACCTATTTTATTTTCAAAATTAAGGCATTAACCTATGAAATTGGAAACTTTCATTAAAATAAATGGAGTGATTTTTATTAAATGATATTAACTGAAAATGGAATAGCTAAGCGAACCTGTTATACTTTAGTAAATGTATTTACAACTGAATGGTATAGTAACTAAAGAAAATTCATGAAAATGTATGTGCTATGTTAGGATTATCATAAAGCAATGGTATATTTTCTAATTCTAGGATTCTTTTTGCATGATTGCATCAAAAAGGTACTTACCTGAAAGTACTATTGCATATATTAGCTATTCTATTTAAAGTCTAGATCTGTTTAAAACAGCATGGCATTGAAATATTGAGATAAAACTTGAGATAAAAATCTATATTCAGATTAATAACTGCAATCTGATTTTATTTATATACCTCTTCATTAATCTGAGTAAAAAGCTTGCATTTTAGTATGTTATAAACTGTATGTTCCTAAAGCTTGATTCCCTGAGACATTTTTTTTATAAAAGTTTTATGAAAGTGATTGTTTTGAATGATCATTAGATTTTTGTGATTAAACCTGATATGTCATTTCATTGTAGGCTGCTTTGTTAAAAGTAATAATGAAAGAGTATAGAAATTGATAAGATCTATGAAAACAATTTTCTGTAAGACTAGTTAACTTTTCCTCCTTAGGCAGTTTGAATAGTCATATACTGAAAAAAAACACATGTCATGGAAACTGACAAAGTGATTGTATAAAAATCATATTGTCACATGACCCAGATGCATTGGATTACAACTCTCCTAATTTCCAGGTAGTATTGCTACTGACAAGCCATGCTACCTGGAATTATGGGGAAATAATCATAGCTTCTCCTACCACCTGGTGGGAGGAAGCTATGATATTGTATTGAAATCAACCATTTAAAAATGATAGTATTTTAATCATAAATCATATAGAAACATAATGAAAATATAAATCATCCAAGGAGAATGAGAGAACCTCCATGAAAGAGAAAACATATGTCAGGCAAGTGAGTGAAACTAGAGAGAGACTATTAAGAATATATGGGCTGGTCTCCTTGACCTCAGCCACCTTATGCACCCCTCCAAGCTATGAATTGTTTTTACATGTCACAATGGCTTAAATTTTAATGGAAAGTTTCCCTAAATCTTGAACTACATCTGCTCCTTTGTTTCTTTCTACAGCTGAATGCCACAGTGAAGTCAGTTACACAAAGTGACTTCTACCTCTTTTTAACAAGCCAATACAATATTTCTATATAATTCCTTGTATAATCTGAATAGTTTGCCACAATTTATTTATTGTAATTTATTGATAAAAGCAAAGAAATATCATTCATTTTAACAAGCCAATACAATATTTCTATATAATTCCTTGTATAATCTGAATAGTTTGCCACAATTTATTTATTGTAATTTATTGATAAAAGCAAAGAAATATCATTCATGTGTGTGTGTGTGTGTGTGTATGTGTGTTTGTAAGTTTTTTCTCTTTTTCTTTTTAAATTACATATACCTATACATTGGATGTATGTATTTTTCCAGATCATGTCAATAAAATATGTTTATTAAAGTGCCAATATTGAACTTCAATAATTATATGTTATAAAGAAAATGTAAAAATTATTTTTATTTTCATTTATTCACATTTCATATATACAGCTCTATCTCATTTTTATTGCTGGCTAAATAAATATAGTAATAATTAGACAACATACTAGCTATGTGATCTCTCAAACATCCTATATAATGGTCTTCTCTCAGGTATCATTGATAGGTCCTACCATGTGTGCACTTTCTATTACATGTTAAAAAGGTGCATCTGCCCTTCCTTCAACTATCTATGTATTTGCCACATAGGCATGCACTAAGTATTTATGAATGGATCCCAGAAGAACCAATTATCATGCCTGAAATGAAAATATGCAGAAAAAAATGAATAGAAAGTCCATTCTTTCTTCCCTACTAGGTTATAATAAAATCCCTTTCTCCTTTCCAGTGATGGCGTTCAATAATGTAATAACATAGCTACTTATTATCTCCAATAGAAACTTCATACATGCTTCTTGAATGGAAGATCATGTATGCAGAGACCATGGTTAATTTGTGTCATATCTCTGCTCTTCGCTTAAGATTTTGGTATCAGATTATTTGAAGACAATCAAAATTTCCTAAGAACAAGTCCATAGCTATCATTTAGCACAATGCTAAGTGTGATTCACCTTATTGAAACAGAAGACAATGAATACACAAGTGACTTTCTATAGTCATATTTCCTATAAATTCTGGAAGTAATTAAAATTGTTTAGGGAATCAACAGCAGTTAAAAATATGAAACTTCAAATGTTATAAGTATTTTAGCTTATTTTTTAAAGGCATCCCCTTTGAATATTTTAATTATTCATTTTTAACAATGTAGGAATTTGTGGTTCTTTTATATTTTAAAATACAGGGATGCCTTGCCATCTTCTCTAATTGATTGTCTAAGATCTTGAGACAACAGACTTAAGCACTGTTGAATATTTGTAACTTACATAGTATGCATTTAAAAAAAATTATAGAAAAATAGGATCCTAGATAGGGCAAACTATTTACTGCATTTCCATATTATAGACATAATCCAGTTGATCTGTTCAGAAAACAATGCAAAATATAGCCTAGATATTAAATGTTTTTAAGATTTATAAATAGACTTCTAAACTATAATTCAAATAGCAATTACAAAAAAATAAAATTGCACTTTAAGCTACTTGTTGAGCATTTCATCCCTTGAATTTGATAAAATTCATATTCTGTTCACAAATATTATGATTGCTGAAAGAATGTGCATATACAAAATAAGATGTAACATCTATCAAGTTATGTCTATTCTCTGAGTTCAGTTAATCAGTATGAAAATATATCATATTGCATTGTTCCTTTCTTACTGATTTTTAAAAATATTTTAATCACCCATTTTCTTAAAATTAAGAAATGTTTTATTTATTTATTAATAAATTTATATATCTACCTATCTTACGAACAGCTACTATGGGCTGCACAACAATCGGGTAAAAACAGCAAATGTAAAAAAAACAGATGTAAAATATAAAAAGACATATTATTACATGTCATAAAGTTCATAAACTAGGTTTGAACAAGCTAAAGACATAATACTTTTTAGCTCTCAATAATATATCTCGAGCCTTATAGAAATCTATAAATCTGAAGAAGATCACTCTAATGAATGCTACTGTATGTGGAATACTTTGATGACATGTGGGTAGTATGTTTATGCTAAAGATTATAGAATGTTGATTTTGGGCCCAGTGTCTTAGACTAGAAGAATGTCCAGGAAGAATGATGATAATTCTTTATCATTTTACATGCACATGTGTAGGTTTAATGTCCTGTGTTTCCTCAAGAAGAATCCCCTGGTGCCAATGAACTGAGCTTAGTCCAAAACAAGTCTCTGTTTGGAAAGTGTAGTTTTCATTGTGGGTGTTCTTGAAATTGTATGCTTTATAACCTGTTATTATGGAGATGTGTGTAGTATGATCAAGACTGCCAGTTTCTTTTCTGAGCACTGTATGAATTAGAGCTGCATCCCACACACAGTGTTAGATAATCTATGTTTCTGTTTTGTTATAAGTACAACTCAATTTTGACATTCAGCTATTTAAGAAGTGTTCAGAATATCTTCATCTGATATGTAATTTGTTGTAGGAAGAAGAAGTTTTTAGTAAAAAAAAAACAGGTAAATGACATGTCATTTAAAATATGTATAATTAAAGAAAGAGAAAGAAAGAGGGAAAGAGGACAGAAGAGAAATCTAATAGCCACATCATGGCATCCTCTAGCAGAAGTAACCACCAACAATTTAAATCCAAAATATTGGGATTATGAGACTTAACCACAGCATTTCCTCGATGTATTTAACAACTTCCTCTTTAAAAAAATGTGACTCTCATCCAACCCACTGGAGATCCTGCACAATACTAGTAGACACAAATTGCTATAAGATATCTAAAATACCTTTTAGTCTCATTTACTATAATCTTTTATTTCGCCATTTTGAACGTATACTATAGAAAGTAGTACGTAGTTTTATTTCATATGATACTTTTATTGTTTTTCTTTATATAATTATCATGACAATTTTAAGTACACTTACTAGGGAGTAGGAATTATTGACTTCAACTAGTTTTATTCTTAAGTAAACAATGGAATTAGAGTAAATCGTTATTTTTCAAACAGATTTTTATTATAATATGTCTGTGGCCCTTTTAAATCTGGACATGCTCATCCTACTTATTAACCCTGTGCTAATTTCTTTCACTTTAGACCAATTAAAAGTCTTGTGTAGAAAAGGAGAGACAGAATTTTCCATTTTTCTTGCCAAGATGGTAAAGAGTAGTAAAGAGTGTATTGTGGTACTTAGTATCCTATTTGTGTGATTCTTTGCTTGTATGAAACCTGGAAGAAGCTGGATATGGCTAACAGTATGTGGAGTAATTTTCACTAGTCATCATTTAGATGGGATATGAGTTAGCAGCTCCTCTTCTGCTATGGATGCACAAGAAGATGAATAGACAAAGATTACACAGATATAGGCTCATCATAGTCAAGCACAACTTCTGATGCTAAAATGAGAATCCATATAGTTTTCGCAGAAACAGTATAGTTTTTCCCCCCTCTATTGTTTTATTCTTGTTACTTTTTGGTTTAGTTTACATTAAGGCTGACAATGAAAAAAAATAGAAAAGATGTATGAGAAAGCAAACCAATAAATGCAGACATTTCTAGTGATATATAATGCAGATGTAACCAAAATCATCTTTCATTTGGTAGAAGAAAGTAATATCTCAAGCAGCAGTTCTTAAGGAACATTGGGGCAGTGAGATATGAAGAAAACAATGCTTTGTCTGCTATATGGTTTCCTTTTGTTACCTGTCTGAATATTAAGCAGCCTGTCCTATCAGCTTTGGAACATATGTTGAAGCAGAGGTGGAATTCAGCCGGTTCGGACTGGTTCACCCAAATCGGTAGTGGAAATCGCGGTGGCCCACCCCCCTGCCCCAGCTCTATACCGTCCTATTTAGGCTCATGTTCAAGCCGCATATGCAATCAAAACGCATGTGCGGAAGGCCTAACGTGCTCATATTTGTGAACCGGTAGGGAAAGTAAGTGAATACCGTCCCTGAGTTGAAGGATGACTAAATACTGACTCAGGAAGCAAAATGTTTTGCACTACTTCAGGCTGTAACTCTGCAGTCTTTTTTAAAAATTTCTTTTTGCAACAGGTAGGGGGGATGGAAATACTTTCCCTTTGAAGAGTCCAAAATTTATGTCCCACATAGCTAACAGAATAACATAGCTAACAGAATAGCCTGTCTTCTTGTTTTTTATTTAGAGCCTGGTTGCACAGCTCTAATGGAAGGTTATGTTGAAGCGAATGGTGTTTCTGCCGCTAATGTTTATGCGGCTTGCTTAACTTAACAGGATAAATAATAGAAAGTTGATAAAGTCAGAAAAAGCAGACTTTTTCTATTCTTCAAACCAAACACAAACTTTCAGTGATTAAATTAATACAGACATTTTGTAGTTCTAACACCAGGGAGGTCTGTTATGACATTGCAGAGGTTTATCTAATCTAGGAAGATCAGGTCTCTGAATTTACTTTCTTAAGGTATTTATAATGTGCTAGCCATCATAGTGCTTAGCGCAGATGTGTTTGCTTTTCCTTGTATGGCTGTTCATACTTGATATAATCATAGGGAAATCTTTCTCCTTCATGAACATGATGTGCATTCTGGCATATTTTCAATTGGCAGAGTTTCAGCTAAGACCCACAATAGCTCTCTAAAACAAATAACTTTGGCCCAAATTTGCAATTTCTGACCAAAATTCAGTGCAGCTAGAATATTTCCCTTTTGTTTTATTTGTGCAAAGAATGCAAAAGCCACTATATGACCGAAAGTTTGCACATAGATAATCATGACAAATCTGGAAGCAAAGAGAGTTTTAAAACAGTTTAAAAATATTTTTAAGATATTTAAATTATGTCTTCAAAAACAATATTTTACTCCATATGGCAGGCTAATTACATTCCCCCAATCTGATATTGTTAGATCAGGAGTTCCCAGAATTCTTAACAATCGTGGCCAAAGATTAGGAAAAGTTGTAGTGCGTCCCTATTCAGACAAATTTAAAACAACCCTTACCCATTGGCCTTAGCTAAATTAACTGTAAATATAACCTCAGAACCTGAAACAATCAGCAATTTCAGTGAGGTAGAGTTTTCACAGACTGTAAATAATTTTAGAATTAGTCCCAATGCATAGTTTCAGCATATATTATGTTGTCATATTACTAGAGCTAAGTAGATTTGAATCTACCTGTATTTGGAAAAGAGGCAGCCTATAAATCTAATGAAAACAATCTTGCTTTCCATAAGGAAGGGGCAATTGTATAAAAAGAAATGCAAACTGGGATCTAGGGCTCCTCTAAGAGTCTTACTCTAAAGATAGTGTAGCTGACAGCTCACAGGCATGGAAATTGTGAGCTGTCATATTGTGAGCTCGTGTGAAAGAGTAATTGATAACAAGCGAAGTCTATCCTCAACAAGTGCTACAAGAGAATAGCATTGCTGGCAGTCAATTTCCATGGCCAGCATCTCCTGGAAGAAGCCTGTGAAATAGGCAAGTGGGAGAGTAATAGGCAAAATTGTGCTGCTACTTTACCAAAGTAATAATTTCAGTAAAAATTGCAGCCGTGGAAAACTTTATCAATAGAAGCAGCAGAAAACCTATAATGTGCTCATTGACGGCAGAATTAGCAACACACAGTTGGCGTAATCTGGCAATTTTTCTGAGCTTCCCTTTAGCCTTTAAAACAGAACTAAATTCTTATTTGAAAACTGGCATAGTGCTATTTTAAAACATTCTAAACTTCTCTACATAAGAAATATTTATGGAAGCCAATTATCTGTTTCTGCTGCATACTACACCAATGTTTCAATTTGTCGCCCTGAGTTTCAACGGGGTGAGGAAGTGGACAAGGCCATGGGAGCGGTGAGTGCCTCCACTTGTATACTGGACCCGTACCGCTCCTGGCTGGCCTCGGCCAGCAGGGAGGTGACACGTAGCTGGATCCAGATGATAGTTAACACCTCTCTCCGGGATGGAATCCTTCCCGCTCCTCCTAAAGGAAGCGGTGGTGAGACCCGTCCTGAAGAAACCGTCTCTGGATCCAGCCATCTTGAGTAACTATCGTCCAGTCTCCAACCTCCCCTTTGTAGGGAAGGTTGTTGAGAAAGTGGTGGCCTTTCAACTCCGGCGGTCCTTGGAGGAAACCGATTATCTGGATTCTTTTCAGTCTGGATTCAGGCCTGGCTACAGCACGGAAACTGCTTTGGTCGCGCTGATCGATTATCTCTGGAGAGCCAGGGATAGGGGCCATGCCTCTATCCTAATGCTCCTTGACCTCTCAGCGGCCTTCAATACTTCGACCATGGTATCCTTCTGCGATGGTTGCGGGAGGTGGGAGTGGGAGGCACCGTTCTTCGGTGGTTCTCCTACCTCTCGGACAGGTTGCAGTCGGGGTTGGTCAGAGGGCAGAGATCGACCCCTAGGCCCCTCGAGTATGGGGTGCCGCAGGGTTCGGTCCTGTCCCCCCTCCTATTTAACATCTACATGAAGCCGCTGGGTGAGATCATACGTTGGCACGGGATTAAATACCACCAATACGCGGACGATACACAGTTGTATCTGTCCGCCCCCTGCCAACTCAGTGAAGCGGTTGAAGTGAAGTGATGTGCCAGTGCCTGGAGGCTGTTAGGGTCTGGATGGGAGTGAACAAGCTTGCACTCAATCCTGACAAGACCGAGTGGCTATTGATGTTCCCTCCCAAAGATGGTCCAGCTATTCCATCTCTCAGGCTGGGGGGCGAAATTATACGCCCCTCAGAGAGGGTTCGCAATTTGGGAGTCCTCCTGGATCCGCAGCTGACTTTAGAACACCATTTGTTGGCTGTGACCAGGGGGACCTTTGCCCAGGTTCGCCTGGTGCACCAATTGCGACCCTATCTGGACCGGGAGGCCCTTCGGATAGTCACTCACGCCCTTGTGACCTCAAGACTGGACTACTGTAACGCGCTCTACATGGGGCTGCCCTTGAAGAGTATTCGGAGACTTCAGCTTGTCCAGAATGCAGCGCGAGCGATTGACATCTATCCTCCGCGAACTGCACTGGCTGCCCATTGGTCTTCGGACACGCTTCAAGGTGCTACTCGTTACTTTTAAAGCCCTACATGGTATCGGACCTGGGTACTTGAGAGACCGCCTCCTGCCAATTACCTCCCATAGACCAATTAGATCCCACAGACTAGGCCTCCTCCGAATCCCATCTGCCAGCCAGTGTCGGCTGGCAACTCCCCGGGGGAGGGCCTTCTCTGTGGCTGCTCCGGCCCTCTGGAACGATCTCCCGGTGAGATCCAGACCCTTACCACCCTTCCGGCTTTCCGCAAAGCCATTAAGACCTGGCTGTTCCGGCAGGCCTGGGGTTGCTGAATCGATCAGCCCCACTCGAGGGTATGACTGTTGTTATTTTTTAAAATCTGTTTGTCTTTTTATCTTCATTTTGTACCCCCTCCCCCCTTCGATTGTTAGCCGCCCTGAGTCTCTTGCGGATAGGGCGGCATACAAATTGAATAAATCCAATCCAATCCAATCCTGTCCAATCCAATGTAGTCCTGAAAGTATAGCCAGTAGGATGTGGGCTGATATCAATCATTGACCATATCGTCAACCATATTAAGTATACTATATTGTGTTCATCACAAAAATTGTGTCAGCAGACAAAGGAAAACATTATTTTAAAACTGAAACAGCTGAAGACAACTTTAACCCCTTTTCAGCTGGGCATGAAATGAATGCATCCATGAAGAGATGAAATCAAAATCTTGTTACAAGGGTGTGTTTGTATTATGAACCATGAGATTGAGCCCATATTGACAGCTGATAGTCAATTTTATTAACTATAACTTGCTATAGGGAAAATTAATAATCTTGTATTCAGTACCCTATCTGTCTTCTTGTGACAAAGTACATCTACTCCCAAATTCAAACCCTGTCATCTTCAAATCCTGCTTCTAAAACGGATCTGCAATAGGCATTCAGAGAAGCAATTACTGTAGCTTCAGTTTTTAGCAGCTGCTTTACCGTAAACTTAAGCTGTTTTCTAAAGTGTGTGTAAACAATTTTTAAACTTCAAATGCAAACCACCCAAGAGATTATATAAAACATAAAAGACTGTTAACAAGTTGCTGTGAAAATACACTAAATTAGGTCCAACAGAAAAACATATTTAAGGACTTTTTCATAGTCTGGAAAAAGGGACAGAAGGACTGGTGTTTGAAGTAAAAACACTCTTACAATGTTCAACATTGCACCAGTTTAATTTCATTTGGTCTTATATAAATGTTGATTATATTTTATGTAGCCAATTTTTTTATGCCAAACCAAATTTCCAGATGGTTATCATATTATTTCCATCTTATTTACCCATCAACTATCCTCACTGGCTCTGATGATCAGAAACCACAATAGAAGTATATGCATTCTTAAGTAATATGGAGTAAATATTTTCAAGTTACAGGCAATTGTGCAGCGCTTTCTGTCTGCATCTGGTTGAAGGCTGCAAAACGTCTGGGCTGATCAAAGCTAATTATATAATTAGAAAGTTCACACTATCTTATATGTGATTGAATAGAGATCCCATTGGCATTAGCTTGGAAGCTGCAGCTATTCAGAACATGTTGCTAATACTTGAGAGGAAAGGGGATAAAATCAACAAAACCTAGACTAGAACAGTGGACAGAAACATATAAAATGAAATTTTACACAGAGAAATGTAAAATCATGCACCTAGGTACGAAAACATTTACAGGATGGGGAAACTCTGGCTTAAGAACAGCACATGTGAGAAGGACTTCTGTGTACTAGTGGATCACAGTCTCAACATATCCCAACAGTATAATTGAACCGCAAAGGCCAGTTACATATTGAAGAGCAAATCAAGAGAATGATAGAATCCAAATCACAAGAATTAATTATACCACTCTATTCTACTTTAGTAGGCTCCAAAGGAGTACTGTATTCAGGTCTATGCACCCCAGTTTAAAAATACGCCAATAGATAAGCAAGTCTAGACAAAGCTACCAAAATGGTGAAAGTATCAGAAACCAAGTCGTACAAGGAATAGTTAAAAGACCTAGGTTTGTTTAGCTTGCAGAAGATGTGAAGAGAGATGTGATAGCTGGGATGGAGATACAGATCACGGGTTGGAATTGATAATCTCTCAGGTCCCTTTCAACTATGATTTTCTGATTTCTATAGAGATGGGTTAATTTGAAACTACTACTCTTTATTCTTCTTACTCTACATATTACTTTATTATGCTTCTATTCTGAAGAAGCCACACTGACTGCCAGCTTTTCAGGTTTGTCTTGAAACATAAGGCACTATATACCTTAAGATCACTTAGCTATCTGACAAAGTCCATTCTTATAGATTTTTCTGGGCATAAAGATCCAGTGAGGGAAACCCAAAAGAGGGCAATCTTGATAAAAATGCCCCAATTCCGGAATTCTCTTTGAACAGTCACAGATAGTGTTGAAGCTTTTTCTATTAATGTAGGCATTTGGTTGAATATGTGCTGTTGTTCTGTTAGGCTACTGATGGCCAGTGTTAAGTGTGTTTCATGATCCTTACACTGAATAACTTTTTAGAAAGTTTTATTGTTTAAAATAAATTTGTTTTAGTGCAAATTACTATAATACATTGCATGCAATGAAAAGCAAATTAGATTTTAAAAGATAAGAAACAACTCATACACAAACTAATCAATCAATATTCTAAGCATATTTTGATATATGCTAAAAATTACCTTATTTAGACCATAGAATTCAGAATCATTTGAGGCAGGCCCAATATATTTTGTTCTATGGCATAAAGAGTTCTACTAAGGAGGTGTAGGTTTGTCACATCCAGACTTTAATCAAGGGACTAAGAAGCATTCATATTCTTTGCCAACTTCACCTGCCATGAGAATATCATCTCACCCTGTCTTGTAAGAAGGCAGCCCTATTTTTGTTGCTTCTCATTGTCAATAATTTCGCCCATGATTTGAACTTTTAGCTAAGTAGAAACAAAGCTACGACTTCAAACAGCTGACCTAATGGCATTCAAACTTATGATACCTGGGTCTAGAGAAAGCTGTGTAATGTTACTAAAAGCTTTGACTGCAAGGCAGCTGGCGTTAGAGAAGATCTTCAATCAGTGTCAGTAGGAGAAAGAAAACTAGATTCAATCCAGTATGGTAAAGGTGACTATGAAAATAACAACATGCTTAAGGTTACCAGACGTCCCGATTTCAGTGTGACAATCACGCTTTATAACAATTTGTCCCATTTCCCGCTGCGTGTTCAAAAAGTCCCGATTTAAAAAGGACGCCGTTAATTTTTTTTTATTTCTCTGAAGTGTCGTTCCCGATGTGGCCTTTAGAGGGCAGTGGTTTCCCTCCCTCCGCTCGGCTTGCTCACAGCCCCCTCCCCTCCTGCTCTTCCAAACATTCGATTCCTTTCGATCTGATTGCTTTTCTCCGGTCTCCTTTTGGTGAGGAGGGGGGGCGGGAGGGGGGGAGAAGATCTGTCATTTTACTTCCTTTAAAAAAACAACCAGGATTTATTGCAAATAAAGAAATCCACCCTAAATGGATCGGGAGGCGGGATGGGGGAGGGAAGTGAGAATTAGGGGAAAGGGGAATTTTCCTCCTGTGCCTTGGATTTCATTTATTTATTTATTTATTTTTTAAAAAAGTTGCTTTTCTTGTATTTCCTCTGCTCTGCTCGTTTGTTTGGTTGAGGTGGGGGGTGTGGAGAAAAAAAGAGAGCTCTGGGAGCTTGAATTGGTGCGGCTGGAATTGGCTGTGAGATGGGGAGGGCAGTGTCTGTGTGTATAATTTGGAAGAGGCCGGGGGGAATGGAGATTTCCTTCTCTCCGCTGCTCTTCTCTCGTCTCCTTCTGTTGGATGGGGTTGGGAGTGGGTGGGTGGGGGCGTACGATCCCCTCTTATTTTTTTAATCTATCCCTTTCCTACCTTGTGATCTTTGAAATTTTGATGTTTGGCAACAGATTCATATTTATGATGGTTTCAGTGTCCTGGGGTCATATAATCACCTTTTGACAAAGTCAAATGGGGAAACCAGATTCACTTATGTTACTAACTTATCAGCTGCAGTTATTCACTTAAGAACTGTGGCAAGAAAGGTGGTATAGTGACCAAAGTTACAATGACATTGAAAAAAGTGACTGATGACCATTTTTCACGCTTAGCGACCATTTTCACACTTAGCGACCGTTGCAGCATCCTCATGGTCACGTGATCAAAATTTTGATGCTTGGCAACAGTTACAATTTATATTTGTAAATTGTAGTTATGTTGAACTAAAAAAAATATTACAATACTATTTTTGCATTGTATGAAAATGTTTGTTGCTCCATATAAAATTTTTAATCAAGCCCGCCCCCCCCCCCCCCGGTCAAAGGTGCCCCTCTTTACCAATCTGAAAATCTGGTCACCTTAAACATGCTCATAGATTAATAATTAGAAATAACATTTCCCAGACAAATATAATGTTCTGTTCCTATACTATTTATGTTCTATTTATAATTCAATTAAAATATGAAAAATATATTTCATTTATATAATATAATTTGTTATATTCTTGGAAAAAATAAAATATAACGTTATTATGCTAGAATGAAAGAGGTTTATCTATGTTGGCCATCTTGTATATAACTTTAGCAATCCATAAAGAAAAATCTCCTTGTGATCCAGATTTACTATCTGACTTTCCAGCTTTAAATCATATCAATATAATTCTATATAAATAACAGCCTTATAAAATGAAATGAAATGCCTTTTTATGTGAGTAATTTAAACATATACAGATGCATTAAGCTAAATGAACTTGTAGTGTGGAATCTAAACATATAGTAATAGTATTCTGATGTATTTCTAGTAATCTAATAAAAATGGCCATCTATATTGTGTTCCTATCTTTATCTTTTAATTGTGAATTATGAAAAATATAATTTATTTTAATATATTTAAAGTGATTTTATACAATATGGCTAATTTGATGGAAGCTACTATATAGACAGAATAAGTCTAGTTCCCATTCTTCTTAAAGAAAATTCACTTCCAATACATATCCAAAAAAAAAGATACAATGATAGGCTTATTTTCTATACTAAAATATTACAGTACTTTAAAAAATCATCAAATCAGGAAAACATTGTGTTTTCTGCAAAGAAAATATGGTTGAACTTCAACATGTTTCTGCCACTACTTATCACTACAGTTCCTTCCCTCATGGTTGTTCAGTAACCTGATACCCCATCTTGTATGGAAACTGTATTTAATAGTAAAATATTTATGTGGATGAGTTTACAAATCCAAAACACAGATATGAAGAGTTTTGTGCCTCTTGGCTTTCTGCCATTCTGGCCACTCAGAGCATTATCCCATGACTTACTTTTATAGCAATTAAGGTAGATATATTTTAAATATATGAAACTATTCTCTCATTTCATAGTGTATTGTGTAGCTGAATGTATACAGTTTGGGTGGAATATAATTGGGCTGCAAAATTTTAAGTCATAATTTTGATTTTTCAAATTATTTGCTATGTATTTACTTGCTTTCTATTTCCTGATGTATTAGTGTCATCATCATTAGGTTATGTGCAGAGCATATTCGATAGAAAGTATTTTCCACTGGTTTTGATCATTTGCAGCATCTCTGGCATCATCCGAAGGAACATCAATAATCTTAAAGTTTTCCATAAGTGTTTGGCACCAGGTTTTCCAAGATCGGCCTCATTTTCTCTTTGCTCTAGCAGGTATCCAACATAATGCAATTCTTGGATACTGGTATTTAGGCATATATAAGATATGACCAACAAGCCGCATTCGATGTTCATTCACATCTATTAATATAGTTGCCTTCAAATGCTGTTTACTAGTTTATATGTACTATGCAATAGCAATAATTATATAGAGAAAGGTTTCTACCGTATCTTTTCAGGAATATTTCCTGGATGTTCAGAGTACAGAAACTTATGCTGTATTAATTGTTAGTATCAATATATGTTAAAGGATTATATGCTTCTGTAATGTAGAATAAGTAAGCATTGGCAAATACTACTTTGTATATATCCATTGCCTGTTTTAGGTACTTTCACAAAATGTCTATTCATAAAATAGCTGTCTCAGTTGTAGAAAATCATAAAACACAGCAAATTAGCTGTGTTGCTTTTCATCAAGCCCTCAATCATCTTCCCTGAACACTTTTTACCAATCCAGATTGTCTTAATACTTTGGAAAGCAGGCAATTTCACTTCCAAATAAAACTCTGGGCTGTAACCACCTAGCATTTTATTCTCTAAGAATATAAGGCCTAAATTCATTCCAAGGACCACAGGTAGACAACTCACAGCATAAGTTTGGATTTGTTAGATGCTCGAATTATCTCTGCTCACAGCTTAGCTGGAAACAGATCCTTTTATATCCCATTATAAGTCCCATCTTACTCTTCTGGAGAACCCTTTGCAGGAACACATCTTTCTTATTTTTCTTCTGCCTCCAGCAACTATTCTTTTTCTTTCCCAAGAATGCCAATAATTATTTTAAAATTGACTTCTTTTCTCACCTTGTGTACAACTGGTCAGGGGAGAATTGGGTCATGGATGTTTGCTACATTTTCTGTCAATCACTGCTAATATGATTGCTAATTAAAAAAAAATCTTTGTTTCTAAGGCAGTTTATATAATTACATCATCTTGTATCTTTTACTAATAACAAGGCAAAAGTTTTTCTTCTGGCTGTGGGTTGAAAGAATATTGGACTACATGCAAGAGCCATCAAAACAATTATTCATATGATATATTCAGCATTTGGTTTATTTTGTTGCAAAAAATAATATTTGCGTGAGTGAATTAGATCCAAAAGATAAATATGCAGTTTAAATTAACTTGAATTTCTTACAGTCATAACTATAGAAATCATAATAATAACTTTAATCAAACTTTTGTTTAATGCTTCTAAATCTCCCCCTTTTCCATATACAGAAAGGAAAGGACCCATATTTTTTGACCAATCCTCTATGATTACTCCAGGATTTATAAATGTACCTCTAGTCAGTTGTATCTTTTCAGCTCTCGGCATAAAAAAAAATGGGTTTGGCTTAAAATGGGTTTACTAAAAGTAAAGCAAAAATGAGGAAAGGAAAAAAGAAAAGAAAAGAAACTGGAGATGGAGATGGAAAACACAAAAACAAAATAACATTAATAAACATTATAAGAAAAGATTGAACATTAGAGTAGTTAACTTAATAATAAAATTGTACAATTTATCATTGGGAACACAGATATTATTATTGGAAAGTAGCCAAAGTTTTACACAGGCTTTGAAAGGTACTGAAGATTATTGGGAGAACTTGAACAATTAGACTCATAAAAGAAAAACTCTGAAAATCATGTACAATTATTTTAAAAAATGAAGGATCTAAACTCACAAAAGGTGGAAAACATATCCAGCACACCGTTTTTAATGCAATTTTTGCATTAAATTTTTGCATTTTGAAAACATATGTACATTTTTGAAAGTAGTATGTTACACTAAAATTAGAGAGCTGTTATTATGAATAAATATTTATGATCCATATGATTAATGAAATTAAAATATTAGCATACAATTTATCTTCAAAAATCAAGGCGGTTAAAGTATTCAAACAATGAGCAAAAATATATAACCTACACGAGTAGGAATCACTCTTAGACATAGAAAAATGAAACATAAATAGTTTTTAAAACCAAAATAGAATACACAGCAAACCAGAATCTCTATGATTTTGAAAGAATACAGAAACAAAGTGAGAATAAATAAGATTGATTGAACATTTGATTATTATAAATAGAAAGAATCGTGAGATTTAAGGGTTGGAAGGGATCTTTGATATAATCTAGTTCAACCTCTCCCCCCCTACCCCAGGGCTACAACATACCCAACAAACTATCACCTAGCCTCTGTTTACAAATCCTCAGTGGAAAGTCATCTCCTCCTACAAGTTTCTTTTACTGATAAACAGTTCTTACCATTTGGATTTTTTTCTGATAGTCAACAAAATCAGCTTTCTTCTAAATTAAATCCATTGTTTCTTTTCCTGGCTTCCACAAATCTTCTGTGTAACATCTCTTTAGGTATCTCACATATCACCTTTCCTTCTTTGTCCAGGCTAAACATACACATTGCTTCCAACTATTCCTCACTCATTCCTTTCATACCTCTGAGTGTGCTATCTTGACTACTAACCTATGCAACTTTTTAAGTTTGTCAATGTCCCTAAACCAAAAGTCCCAGAACTGGTCATTGTATTCTAGGTGTCACCTGTGTAGAGCAAAATAGGGGTAAAAATATTGTTTATCTTGATTTTGACATACTTCTATTGATGCAATCTATAATGGGATTTGCTTTTCTACATCTACATCATAATTTTGACTCATGTCTAGCTTGTGATCCATTCAACCTTTTTCTGCATGCACTGCTCCACAATGGGATCCAATCCATTTTATACTTGTGATTTAATATTTTCTACCATATGTGGGACTTTGCATTTGTTTCCACTGAAATTCATTGTGCTAGTTTCTACCCAGCATTCCAACTTGTCAAGATACTCCTGAATCATGGTGCTTTCTTCTAAGATGTTTACTACTCCCATTGTACACAAATATATTAAAGTGTTGAATAGTGCAGGATCTGAAACAGAATCCTGGGATATGTCATTTGACACTTCCTTCCAGCTTGAAATCTGTAATGGAAAATAAACTGTTTATCCCCTCCCTCCCCCCCCCTGAAAGATTTACACATTTTATAACATCATATTTATGTACTTGCAACAGGTAGATTCCGTTAAATTTTATGAGCAAATTCCAAACATTGATTTTTATGTTTATTTAGGTCCACACAAGAAGGGTTTTGATCTAGTTTCTAATCTATTAAATTTTGTTTTGTATAGAAAAACGCTTCTCCTAAGCCACCTTACCTCCTTCCTTCCTTCCTTCCTTCCTTCCTTCCTTCCTTCCTTCCTTCCTTCCTTCCTTCCTTCCTTTCCATTTAATAGTCTTTCAACTTTATATGGCCACTAAATATGATCAACAGTCATTGAGATTTTGCAGGAGGGAAAATTTTTTTAAGCCTGAAGCCTTTTCCTTAAAGACTTTTTACACTTTTGCAAACTTGTTAGTTCTTTCAGGCTCTGAAATTTTCTTGTTCTCTGCTGACTGCAATTGTTTTGTTTGATAAGGATAACACAGAAGAATTCTTAATATATTTATATAATGACTGAGTGCAAAAAATGGTAGTTTCTGAAAAACAATATCACTTTTACGACTGTTATAATAATTATGAGCATCAAAAGGACCTTGTATACTTCACAGTTACAAGTAAAAGCATAGCTTTTTGTCCAAAATTGAGCTGTATGCTCTGTTGAATATATTTATGAGGTAGTTTAGTAATTTTTTTCAAACTCGTGTTATTTATATTTAGCACAATATTTTCTGCTACTTCACCACAGTTCACCACATGAACACATTCGAATACAATTTGGATAAAACTTAATTTCATTTCATTTCCATATATATATATTTAAAGTAAATTGTTTTCGTAGATTTTCACGGGTACAGGTGTCCAGGTTTTGGCATATTCGGGTCTTTTCCCGTGTAAGATTGAGAGTATCTTGGCGACGTTTCAACGAGGTCCCACTCCTCATCTTCAGGCTGGTGCCTTTGGCTTCATGCCTGTGTGAGCAAAGCACGTTCGGAGCTGCTGTCCCTCTATAAATATTGGTAGGTGTATGTGGAGTGCTGGCCTTGTTGCTGTAAGTGGATTGATTGGCTGTGTTGTAACATCTTGATTAGTTGATGGAGTTGATGTTTGCAGATTAGTTGGCTGTTTCATAACATCCTTGTGTGGCTGAGGTACTGGCTGTGTACCTATTGTTCTTTTGTGTTGTAACGACCTGGGTAATGGGCTGTGTGATGACATCCTGAGCTCTATTGTAGTGATATCCTAAGTCCTGTGCTGCAACCTCCTGGGGGCTTGTAAAGTAAATTGTACATACAGGCAAAATTGTTCTTACTGATCTGGCTCACTCCCAATCTCCATCCTTAAAATAACATTATGGAATAAAGTCAGAGATAGTGAAAGGCTCAAGGTGCCCATAATCATCACAATTTATCAAGGACTAGAACAATAAGAGCAATGATAGCAGATTGGCCACACAGAATTAAGGTGTCATGACCCCTACTTTAGCATTTACTGAATCAAAAGGACCAGCTGAGTCAGTTAAGTGTAATGGAGTCTTTGATTTATAAGTCATTATCACTTTCCATGAATTGCCACCCTGGATCTGTATCAATTCTAGCCTGATATGTCCATGTGTATTTCAGCAAAGATGGTTTAATATACAGCAGAGTTTTGTTAATGGAACAAATGCCATGCAGAAGGTACTCTTTACAACAAACAAGAAATATGTCTAAATATAACATAAAATTTGAGAAATGGAAGGATTATATTAATGATGTCACACATTACAAATATTATTTGTACTTGCTAGGTTATTTCAGGGGAAACCATAACAATGACATCATAATGATGGCTGACTTTTATTAGTGTTTTCCCTGTCCCTTTTTTGAAATTATAGACTGTTGTAAAAGAAAACAACATTCAAAATGTTGCCTCCGCTCTTGTACTTACTACAGTTTTAACAGGAAACTGTGTTTCGTTTCATTTTTTAAAAAGGATAAAAGTGAACTGAAGGACTAATAAATTGCAGTGAAGAAGAGGAAGAAACAATCTTTTGAAAGCTTGGTTTCATTGCTAAAGTTCAGCTTGGGAATCAGAACATTATATTTGATCCTTTTTAATCCACATATCTCCGACTTGTTTTATCACTCTTGGGGAAAACATAGCTTAAGTTTTCCCTCCTGAATGAAAAGACAAATAAAATAAGCAAGCAAACAGTATCATTATTTAAATCACACTAAAGCAAACAAATAAGAAATGGCAGAGAGTGTCTATATATTTCTTTTGTTTTTGCCTGAAAATGAAAGGTGTACAGACCTGGTTTTGGGCAAGCCTGCTGAGAAAGAATTCTGCAACTGGATTAGCCCTAATTGAAAAGGCCTCTGATATAACTGAATAGTAGTCTTAGAACAATGTTCCACTAAAGAACTTAAAACAGGACTGAATAACCAAGGCCCTGGACTACAGATAGTCCCTGGATATTTGTGTGTGTGTCACATGGAAGTTGTCCTTCATTACATAATTATATGCTGTCAAAAACCAATCTAATTTGTGATAGGCTTCTTAACACTTGTTATGATTGATGCATTCTCTGTTGCCCTCACCTTTCCAAACTATTGCGTAGATCACAGCTACAAAATTACCATTTCTTCATATTAAGGCAAAGACAACATTTTTGACTCAAAGTCCCAAAGTGCTTTTTCTAAAAGGCAACTGGACTTTCTTGATTTTTTCTTTCAAAACATTTCACTTGTCATCCAGTTAAGAATTGAAGAAGCTTCTTGGATGAAAAGCAAAATGTTTTCAAACAAAATTTACTGTCATTCTTCAGAAAGGAAAATGGATTATATTACAACTGTTACTGCTCATTTTCAAAGTCAATATAGTAGAATAGTATAACTCTTTGTATAAAGGGCTCGGGCAAATGATTGAATATGTTCACAGAGTTATAGTATGTGAGTCGTACTGTTCCACACAACCTGGGAAATAGACCATACAATATGGTAGAAACTCTGTATTCTGAATTAAACAAAATGCTGAAAATGATATTGCAAAACAAGTACATGAATATACAAATTAAATATATAGCATATTGATTGTCCCAGGGAAAAATGTTAACAAAACCCTTATTTGTTTTCATATGAAGCTAATAAACAAGACTATGCAAGTTATACAGTTTCAGGTGTTGAGCTGACAAATACAGTGGGCATCAGAATTGTATAATTTTCAGCCTTTAGAATGGAATGTGGTTGCTATAAAATTTCATTTTGACTGTCAAGTGTGTTTGAAGTATATCAAAAGGCAATGGATTCTATTCTGCATACGCCGCCTAGTGCTGTCTGGTATATTGATAAAATTATCTAAGTAGCAATTATTGCTGTTTGATAAATTGACATTGTTTTTGAGACAACGTATAAAAGGACTAAAACTAAATACAAATGGTACTTCTGTCTTGAGGATATTGTTGAATATCATCTTATTTTATAATACCAATTCTGAAACTTAAATTACAGTATTAGATTGTAATGGCTATTGCTTGGTATTAGTGACTTGTTCAGAAACTGTACTTAATAATTCACCTAGAAATATCACCCGACTGGATGCTTACACTTATTGTGTGATGTATTAAACAACAGGATATCCATGTTTTGTCTCAATGACCTTATCTTGCTGGGTTACGACATTTTCTTCAATATTACGTGTTTCCAACATATCTGTAGTCAGCATATGATAGGCTGCTTATTATCAAGTAAGTAGCGGAGCATTTATTTATTTGTATAGGTGCCTACTTTGAGAAAGAATCTGGGCATCAAACAATAAATTTAGACATCTGAAGCAAAAGTTGCAGCATTTATAAAGCATAGCTTGCCCAAAGTACCCACAACCTGAAGCTGGAGTCTCTTTGTCTTGCCAGATTTATTGGTGCTATTTATTTGTGCAGTGTCTCAGGTGTAGTATGGACGGCAACGTTCTTCCTGGATTGATCATTTTATTAATAGTATAGTCTGCATGTTAAATGAAGAAATGAAATCGAGTTTAGAACAAATGGTGTCTGCCTCAATTTATGTAGTTTTATGTTATATTTTTGTCATTTTGGTGTTGATTGTTTATTTTGTTCTATGTTTTAATTCTATATTAGCCAGTCAGAGTAAGGCAGTCAAATAAATAAATAAAGTTATAAGCATTTCACAATATTAAATGATTGAAGTTATGGAACTAAACTATTTTTGTCTCCATTAAAGCAACTGTGAATTACATAATTCTCTATTGGTCTAGCATTCAACATTTTAGCCAGAGAATCAAGCAAATTCAATTTGATGCATTAGTAACATGTCTTGTTTAATTGTTGATATGATCATTGTAGAAATAGAAACTCTATAAATCTCCTTTAAAAGTGTCGTTTTTTAAAAGTTTAACCCTAATGTTTCAATAAGCAGTTGCATAATTCGCAAGGAAAATCACATGGTCAAAACTTAAATTTTTAAAAAATTATGATTGTTTCTTGGTGGTCCAAACCACTAAGTTCCATTTCATAATAATATTGCTAACTTGTTTAAATGTTTGCTGTATTAAAGGTCAGGGCAAGTTCTTATTTATACTTACAATGGGAACTATATACTATAATATCAGATAGCAGTGAAACCTTAAGCAATGAAGTCAGGCACTTCAGTGTTATATTTCATTCTAATGATGTGAAGATAATCTCTTCAGCTGCATGACCACTATATTAGCTACAGTCCATTAAACATCTTTATGGAAACTGGGAGTCAGAAATTATATTGTGTTCTTCTATTTGTCATTAGTAATATTTTGATTGGTCAAAGCCCCTGTTTCATTATTATCTTTCTATTTTTGTGTTTATTGGCAGATAAACCAAAGATGACAGTGTAAAATAGCAGAGTGTCCTGCTTTTTGACCATAAATTAAATATATGACTAGAATGTGCCATAAGGACCTTCTATTAGAGGAACTATAGAAACTATTATTTCTAACACAATAACTTACATTTCCACTATGATATTTTCCCCCCAAAAAACGGTAGACAATGTAATTCAAGTAATCCTTGACTTACAATCACAATTGGAACATTATTAAGTGATGCTTTCATTAAATGGGCTGGACCCAACTTTATGACCTTTTTGCTGTAGTCGCTAAGCAAATTGTTTTCCCCCACTGACTTTGCTTATTGAAAGCCCACTGGGGAGGCTGCAAATGGTGACCTCGGGATCTTGCAACAGTTGTCACTAGATACCAATTGCCAAGCATACACATTTTGTGACCACCCAGATACTGTGACAGTTGTAAGTGTGAGGACCAGTTATAAGTCACTTTTTCACACCACTGTAACTTTAAACAGTTATTAAACAAATAGTCGTATTCAAAGAACTGCACAATGTGGCATAATGTGAAATGACCCTATGACCAACCTGTTTCAATTTCTATAAAGTTCACTGATCTTTTATTAACTGTTCTCATCTAACCTAATCTGACCTTAAATTATTTTCTTTTTTCATTACCACAATTGATCTTTATTGCACAGTGATTTTAACAACTATATTGTAGCAAAATAATAGAACATCTCAATCCCAAATGATTGTAACTTCTATTTTATGTATGGGAGCAAAATTTTAATGTGAATTAGAACTTTGAAGCCTTTCTGTACACAGTGTGTGGAAGACTTACACTGCATATACTGTATGTGAAGACCAGCTTTTCAATATCATATTCAGCATGACATGGAAAGAGGAGATGCTGCTTATTAGTGCTCACATGCTGAATAAAATTACATAGTAATTTTTTAAAAAAAATAATCTTAAGTGTTTTGTCCCCGAAATACCAAGAAGTGCATTACCTATGCAATTACAAGGAAAAGGAAGGAGAGAACGAGGAAAGTTGAAAGTGATTAAGTTTCAAAACTCTTTAAAACTCAAACATTATTTCTTGGAAATTTATTACTTTTCATATCCTGATAATACATTTATTGATTTGGGAAATTTTAACTCATTGTGTTAAAAAAAAGAAATGTACAGGTAGTCCTTGACTTATAACCACAATTGAACCCAAAATATCTGTTGCTAACCAAGACATTTGTTGGCATTTACTGATTAGCCTTTGAGCCAAACATTTGTTAAGTTATGCCTCATTTTACAACATTTCTTGTCACAGTTGTTAAGTGAATCACTGCAGTTGTTAATAACATGGCTGTTAAATGAATCTAGCTTTTCCAGCTTTTTCAAAAAGTCTAGCTTTTTGACTTTGCTTGTCAGAAGGTTAGGAAAGATGCTCACATGCTGTTGTAACTTTGAGTGGTCACTAAATGAACTGTTGTAATTTGAGGACTACCTGTATTATTTTCTTGTCAGGTTAATGGGAAAGACAAATGAGCAGCTTCTAGATACATCTGATTTGAATAAGATTGTTTTTAGAATCATAGATGTCCAGCCAAAGCTTCTTGCACTTTTATATTTCTTAAGTAAAGCACATAGAGATTAAGCCATGAATTTCATTTCGTTTTTTTCATAACCTAATACAGAATTACCTCAATGTGTCCAGTGTTCTTCTGAATCAAATGTCAAACCGGTTATTAATGTTCTCATAAATTTTCATATAACATGGTTCTATAGAAGCAAACAGTACATCCATAATATGATGATCCATTTCATATAAATACACATTTATAGGAATGGTATAGTTTCCTGTCAAATACTAATTTTCAACTTTCTCCCTAAAGAAAAGTAGAAGTTTTAATACAAAATGGATTTCAAAATCATTCAGACTGTATATTTTCACAAATGTGGGTTTATTGTTTTTAGCAGATTCAGCTTATCACTGCACTGTGGTCAGTGCTTTTTGTTTTAAAAAAAAGGAATTTAATTTTTAAATGTTAATGGAATCCCAACACATGCCATTAATTTGGAAAAGGTGCCAATAATTATAGCAGTATTTTCTACATTACCCAAAAACATATAATACAAAAGGACTTGCTAGAATTTCATTTCTGTTAAAAGAGTACGTCAGTTAAATGTAAATTAGATCTTTGAATTTCAACAGCTGTTTTCAGAAATTTTCAGGATGCTTTTCCTGGAAGCAACATGAACATAAGTTTACAGCGAAAAATGAAGAGTCAGTGAAGTGTGTATAAATCATATAAAAAGTTATTCAAGTGAAAGACAATTAGATTAAGAATAATTAGAGTTTGAATTGTTATTGTTCCATTATGTTCTTTAGAAGAAAACTGGCATCAGAATGTCCAAGTAACTTCGAAGCTGCTCTGCAATAGTTTCGTTTATGGATTTTAAAAGAAGGGATTGATGGTTTTGCAAAGCTTTCATCCTACATGCTGCTAATTGGAGAAGTACTTATCAGGCTATTGAAAATGCTGTCTAGTGAACTCTGGCTAGGATCCAAAGAGCAGTGAAACTCTGAGAATGGACCTACAGGCTGCCACACAAGCCTCACCTAAAATTCAATGGAAATTTGGGAATGGTCTCTGATGGTGGCCTCTAGTGTAGCATAACAAGGGGGAATTGGGAGGGGGAGAAGAGAAGAGAATAGTGGACAGGCCTGCATGTGCCTAAGCAATTTTCTGTATTTTGATCCTTTCAGCTAAGCAGCTTAACTTTATAGAATGGTTCTTCAGCAATTTTATATAATGTGTTCCAATATAATATTTCCATCTTTTATTAAATAAATTCCGGAATTCTATTGGACACAGAGAAAAGGAAATTGGATTTATTTCTCTTGTTATGATGCAGAAAAGAGGAAAGAGAGCACACAGACTTTAGTCAATCTGCTTTCTTCCCATATACATAGTATTAAAACATTAGTTAGTCTCACATATAATTTTCGCATCCAAACCTTAATCCAGAGTTACATAGAATAAATCCATTAAAATCAACAGTGCATACATTGCTTATAACTGAATTAACTCCCACTGGGTGTGCAGTGGTTTAATTAATATGACTGGAACTGAACCATAATTTTTCTATCATTATGGGAACATGTTTATATCATCAGAACATTTTCTAATAGTGCAAGAATACTTGTAAGCTGTTTGAAAGGCGGAGAGGAGAGTTTCTGATTATTGTAATTCCTAATTCTGATCTAACCCTTCCTGCCTTTTCTTGTTTTTATTTTTTATTTAGGGAGAATTGTCTTTCTCTATTCTGTTACTGACATTTGTATTGTCACAGTATGTGAAACTGATGCTAAACATGTAACTATACTAATCGGTGTGGCATACATAAATAATGAAAGAAAGATGTTTGGGCATTTTCTTTCCTTTTTTTTTTTTTGAAATAATAAAAAGCTGTACACTATAGGCCCCCATACAAAGTGATGCTTTTATGCAAAGAGACTGGAGTCTGCTTATTACCTACAGTATGCTTGCTAGCCCTGATGAACAGACCACCATAGTTGTGACAAGTGATGTAGCTGCCTCCAGGGTAAAACAAAGCTTTAGATATTACACAAGCAATTTAACTGTTTTCTAAACAGATTGCCAAGACAGTGGGAGTTGGCACTGTATTTTAAAGCTTGGATACTTGAAGTGACTGCTGATTATAGACCTTTTGATTTGCCTTCTGCATACAACAGGCAACCAAGTAATCCAATAAAGAATGCTCACAAGCACTTAAACTTGTCTTCATGGCTTCCCATAGATTCCACTCAAAACTCACTCCATAAAAGTGGAGGTAAAGAGGCCTGTATACTGATAACAAAACAGTTGCCTTATTCCAACTCTCAAGAAACATCCCTGCCCCCATCACCCAATCCAGAAGAAGTGTTTTATAATCCTTTCCCTCATAAACAGAAAAGGAAGAAAGAAGCCTGGCAAAGAATACTCACAAGAAAGAAAGAAACTGGGGAGGGGGGGGGGTTGTTTCTTAAACACAATAAGGAACATAATTAACTTCACAATTCTTTGTGTTTTTCATTTGACTACAGGGTGGAGATGAAAGAGGGCTCCTAAGTCTTGCATTCCATCCCGATTACAAAAAAAACGGGAAGTTGTATCTGTCCTATACCACCAACCAAGAACGATGGGCTAGTGGGCCTCATGACCATATTCTTCGGATAGTAGAATACACTGTGTTCAGGTATCAATTTTATGTACAATCTCTACAGTGTTTCCTAGTATGCTTTAAAGTATTTGTGTCCCTTGTCTGCTCTCTTAAATCCTACATTTGTATCTTTTACATTCAAAGATGAAACTCTTGATTGATGAAAGATACATATAGATATTACACAGTGCTATGCTTTGCTATGCTATATATAATATAAACTATATTGTGTAATATAATACAATCCAAACTAAATTTCAGGCAAATAATTTTGAGACTAGAAGCAATTACATTTACTTTTCTCCCTTCTATATTTATTCAATTATTCTTATGTTAATAATTCTGATAACGGTAATTCTGATAATAATAATTATGGTAATGTTCTGATTACTAGATAATTCAGTGTATAATATAAAAATCTGATATCCCACTGTATTTGGAATTAAATGATTTCTTATATATTGAGGAATAACCAACAAACTAATTGAGAGACATGAGTGCACAGGATAAATAATATATTACTTTCTTTTCCAGGCTAATCAGTAACATGTAGGCAAAATCTTGGCCCTTATGATGATTTCAGAAGTTCTATTCAGGGTACCCTGCTTATTCTCATTATCAGAATGTTTTCCTTACACTAAGATTACAACTATATTGATTGGTTCCTAATATTCTTCAATTTGTTATCTGTTATAATATGGTCTTTCATAGATGTCTGGTCCCCAAAACCAAGAAGGACGCCCAGATTTATTTCAATGCAGTTTCCTGTATTTGTCCTCATTCCTAGACATAAGTCTTGCCAAACTAAAGGAATGACTTACATCATTAAAAATACACTTTGACAAGTTGTAGGGAGGAACTATCTTGACCCTATTTCTCCCAACCAAACTATCTATACTTTGCTATTTCTTGGTCCTCTGGAATGCAGCCCCTCCCTTCTGGGAATACAGACTATATTCCACCAAAATACATTCCCTCTAGAAAGTGTTTTTGTGCCTATCCTTTTAATCAATCATTAGTGACAATCTAAAAGTAATTCCTCTCTGTATGCAACTCTATGTGTTTTAGATCCTGACTTGCCTTCAAAGAACTTTAGATAGTACTTGCTGTATATCCTGTCTCATATCCCAGCACTATTTTACATTCACAAGTAAAGTAGGCTGTAAAGTGAGATTTGGACATAAGAGTGAGATAATTTGGGGTCAGATTAGATGATCTGTCATTTTTTATCTTTGTAATTTGAAAGGTACAAATAGCATCTTTGAGACAGGAAGCTTGAACTCAGGAAGTTTAAAATGTCAAACCACAGAGCTAGTTTTTCACACCTAGCCAAACCGCATAAGTCAATATTTCCTGCATGACAACCGGCTTCTGCCTAGCAATAAGGAGCTTAGCCAATAGGAATGTTTTAAGATATTTCTGTGTTTTGCTGCTTTTGAACTATATAGTATAAACTATATCCAGATCTTTTGTTCAGACGTAAGATGTGGATTTACACTGTCTGAGCCTTTTGGCCAAAATAAAGTTTCTCTTGATCTTGAAGTCTGGGTCCTTTGATTTTCTGCAGCACAACAACTCTGCATCATGTCATCTGAGGGCAACCTAGTATTGTGCCATAAGATGGGCTTCATGAGCTGCCTGAAAATGTGAATTTGAATTACTCGCATGTTAATTAGAATCTACTCCTTCACCTGCTACACTGTTAAATATTCAAATTCATTCACATTGCAAACTCTTGCAAAAAGGAAGGCAAAGCAACAAAAAACGTATATCCATTTGTATTATGGCAAGCAACTGTTTATATTGCTGTCTGTCACTAGTTAAAAATATTTTACAGGCTGAAAACAAAAATGATATACCTACTTTGAGTTAAATATATTACTGGAATTCATTTCTTCCCCCACTTATTGCAGGAAGAATCCACACCAAGTTGATATGAGGACTGGAAGACCTTTCCTAGAAGTTGCAGAACTACATAGAAAACATCTTGGAGGACAGCTGTTTTTCGGTGCTGATGGGTTTTTATATATAATCCTTGGTGATGGAATGATCACAATAGATGATATGGAGGAGATGGATGGTCTGAGGTATAAGAATTTCCAGTAGATAAAAACCTTTTTATCTTTTGATTTTTAAAATTTCCACCCTAATTCTGCTCTTGAAATATAAGTAATTACCATTCTATATTTACATAATTTCATATCACTTTACTGAATGAATGAGAAATTAAAATTTGTCCCCATGACAAATAGTTGGAAATAATTTATAATAAATAATTTAATTGCTAAAGTTGTGTTATTTATTATCTATTACTCATTTTCAGAAGAGAATCTGATTTAAAATAAACAAAAATGTGACCATTAAAAATTAAAGATCAGTCATATTGACTTTCTTAATTTTTCAGAAACAAACTTTTTTTTAAATCAGGTTTTCCAAATGGTATGGGGTATCTCTTTGGGGAGGGGAAGACAGGGTCCAGGGGAGGCATGAAGAACCTGAATACATACACCTTGCCAAAGTTTCATTGTATTGAATTCATTGTTCATTTGTGCTCATTTTGATGTTAAGATTTTTAGAGGAGATATGCACATTACGATTACAATAAGGGGAGGTCTAAGATTTAAGATTTAATAAATTTGTATGCCGCCCAATCCCGAAGGAATAATAAATAATAATAATAAAATAATAATAATAAAATAATAATAATAAAATAATAATAAATTTAAAATACAAAGACAAGCAAGTTAAAAGAACACAACATACTTATTCTTAGTGGGGCTGGAACTCAATCAAGGATCTACAGCCCCAGGCCTGCCGCAATAGCCAGGTATTAATAGACTTAATAGACTTAAAGCAAAGATATAGAATGAAATTAATGTCTGTGGATAGACATTTATATGTATCTCATAATATGGGACGCGGTGGCGTGGTGGCTCAGTGGCTAAGCTTCTTGCTGATGCTGAGCTTGTCGATCAGAAAGGTCGGCAGTTTGGCAGTTCGAATCCCTAGTGCTGCGTAACAGAGTGAGCTCCTGTTACTTGTCCCAGTTTCTGCCAACCTAGCAGTTTGAAAGCACGTAAAAAATGCAAGTAGAAAAATAGGGACCACCTTTGGTGGGAAGGTTGCAGCGTTCCATCCACCTTTGGTGTTTAGTCATGCTGACCACATGACCACGGAGACGTTTTCGGACAGTGCTGGCTCTTCGGCTTTGAAACGGAGATGAGCACCGATGCTCAGAGTCAGGAACAACTAGCACATATGTGCGAGGGGAACCTTTACCATAATATCCATATAGATAGTATTTTAAATATGTGTGACATCAGTCAAATTTGACACAAAGCGCAGAAAGATACAGTGGATTGAACTATTTGAATGACTAGCAGAACTGAAATGTAATAAAAAATTAAAAATATGGTATATTATTTTGATTCTAAATCTTTGAATATTCCATTCTTAACAACATCACTGGCTTTTGTTACTCTGAAAAAAAGCAAGCCTCACCAATATTGGCCTATATGTAATATGTCAGTGTCCATGGAAAATGGCACAATGCTGTTTGCATCACTTTGACTTCCCATGCCCCACCCCTTGTAGTTAGTTTTATAGTTAGTTATATTTTATTGTCATTGTACATATATACACAGTATACCCATACAACGAAATTCACATAACACCCAGAGACCAGGCCCAACACACATAACAATCCACACACACACCACACCATCCCTAAAAAAATCCCCCACCCCTGTCATGTCTCTTCTAAAAGATTCTCTAACAAGTGACTACTGTTCAGAACATAAAGTAGAAGTTAAAATGCTTTTGCCTTTTAAAAATAAATTATCTTGTCTCCAACTTTTTCAGTGATTTTACAGGTTCGGTACTGCGGTTGGATGTAGACACTGATTTCTGCCATGTGCCTTATTCCGTACCACAGTCTAACCCACATTTTAACAGCACTAATCAGCCTCCTGAAATTTTTGCCCATGGACTCCATAATCCAGGCAGGTAGGTAAATTACTTTTTCTTTGAAGAATGGAAAAGGATACTAACATAGTTTCTAAAACTTAATCAAAGCAATGTGGAAAATAATACAGGGAATAAAGAAGCTAAATAAATATAGCCTAAAGTAGCTCTTTCTTCATCAAAGTATTTGGAATCTTCTTTTACTAATGAGAAAAAGAAGTTATAAATGTGTAAAATTAGAACAGTCAGTTTGTGGTGTCCTTGCTGCTTTCTGAATTTGGTTGTTTCCTTGCAGGTGTTTCACTAGCAAACTAGGTGACACCATCAGTTCTCATAGGGAATGGAGTTTGCTCTCATTTTATATTTTAGTGGCTTACCTGTTTCTGTTGGTGGAAGTGGTCTTGGTGATTCTTTTATTGGATTATTATTTACTGTAGTTGTTTGGCAGTTCCTTGATTGGGATATTATTTGCTTTTTTATTGTTCGAATGTTAATCTTGGTGTTAATTCTCTGCTCATGTGGGTGTTGATTGCTGGTAAGGAGATGTTTTGATCTTTTTGTTTCCTTTCGGCTTTTTGATTGTCTCTTTTGAATGGCATGTAGATATTCTTTGTGCCTGTTAATGTCTGATTTGACTGAGTGCCTGGTTTCCAGCAATTATCTACTGTGTTTGGACTGGGCCTAGTCTAGTAGGCTTCACAGTTTCCCAGTTGAAAATATGGTTAAGTCTGTATTGTGAAATATCTTCTGACTGTTAATTAGTGCTCATGGATGCACTCTGCTAGACTTCTGTCTGTTTGTCCTACATAGTTGTTGTTGCCTTACACTGTATGTTGTAGGTGACTTTTGATTTTCCTTTTGGGGCTGCTGGGTTCTTTTGGTTTATTTTGGATGTTTTGGAGATTTTTAGTTAGTTTCAGTGGTGAATTATGACCGGTACGCCCCGGTACGGGTGTACCAGTGCCTGCCAGGAGCACCAGGTACCTTTCCAGTATGATGCTCCAGAGGGCCTATCACCCGCCCGTGCTCCTTACCGGTATTTGAACAAAGCATACAGCACCTGCGTGATGCTCCACCGAGCAGCTGGAGCGTTGTGAAGGCATCGCGGAATATTGCAGGCAATAAGTACGCATGCGCACGCTGCATGTGTTCATGTGGTGGACGCCTGGTCCCGTTGCACTGTACCAGTTGCACCAGGATCTGGAACCCACCAATGGTTGGTTTGTGTGCTATGATGCCACCATGTGGATGTAATAGTTTGTTGGTGGTTTTTGAGATGTTTTTGACATATGGCAGTGTTATCCTTTTCACAGCTTGTATGGGTTGTGCTGCATTGGGTTGAATGATTATTTTTGATTAAGTTGCATGGCTATCCATCTTATTGGAAGATATTATATATGTTTTATGGTCTGTTTCCCTTTTCTAACGTTCAGGATTACTACAGTGAGTTTTATGCTTATATAAATAATGTTCTTACACAGTTTCTCTTGTGGGATTTTGTTGTTGCTTTGGTAATGGAGCACCAGAACAACAACCCAAGGTGTGAAGTGTGAGTGGTTTTATGATACACTGATGTTTCTAATTTGCCATCACTGCCCCTGCTGAGGAGAATACCCAGGAAGGGGAGTATGTTGTTTTCTTTTTCCCAGTGAATTTTATTCATTTGAAGGTGGTGTTGATAGTTTGGTATGTGTTCTCTTGTTATTATAACAAAGGTATCATTTATGTACTGGGTCCATACTTTGGGTTGTGTGTATGGGACTGCTATTAATTCCAAGAGTTCCATTACAGTAATACAATACAATAGCAGAGTTGGAAGGGACCTTGGAGGTCTTCTAGTCCAACCCTCTGCCTAGGCAGGAAACCCTATACCATTTCAGACAAATGGCTATCCAGTCTCTGCTATGAGTCCTGAAAAAGGTGATCCCATGGGTGTTTCTTTGATTTATTGATATATTTGTTCATCAAACTGAACGTATGTGGTTAGACAAAGGTTGATAAGATCCATGACTATGGCTATTTCAATCTTGGTGTATTTGGTTAGACTGGGTATGCTCTCATGGATTCTTTGGCTAATACTGGGTCTAAGGATACGAAAAGTGTTGTGACTTCAAATGGGACCATGGTTTCATCTTCATCTGTTATCACATCTTTGATTCTTTGGAGGCACTATAGTGGTGAGTTGATGGAGTATTTAATTCCTGCTGTGAAGTGTCCAAGCTTTTTTGTCAATTCTTTAGAGATGTTGTAGGTTAGGGTCCTTGGTAATGATACAGTTGGATAGAGAGGTATGTCTGGCTTGGGTGTTTTGAAGCATTCATAGAACCATGGCAGACTGGTTCCACTACATTTCCTCTACCACTGGTCTTCTTTGGTGATTTGACCTTTCTTGGTGAAGTCACTGAAATGTCCCTTGATCTGGTTCTCTAATGGGTTGGTATTCACTGGGATGTAAGTTTCTTTGTGTTCTAGTAATTCTTTTATTTTTTCTATTCCTGGAAGCCAGGCACTCAAACATATTTGCTCTTTTCTGAGTGAGTTGCCTATGAATTTATATTTTCTAATTATCCAATTTCTCAGTTTCCATATGATTGCTATTTAATGCTCCATTTAAGAATGTACACTTTAACATCAGTAAATAGAAATAAATTGGTGATATAGAAATAGAAGTCATATGTAGCAAACAAATGAATTAGTTCATGTCATCACAAAACAATGTCCTTGAACAGGTGTGCAGTGGATCGCCATCCAACAGATGTAAATATTAATTTAACAATACTTTGTTCAGACTCGAATGAGAAGAACAGATCATCAGCGAGGATTCTTCAGATAATAAAAGGAAAAGATTATGGTAAGTGCTGGATCATGAAGCATTTAATATTCATATTCCCTTCAAAAATAGATAGAAAATCTAATATAGCAACAGTATAGTGTCCAGATGTTAGATGTTATTTTGTTTTTTAAAAGAAGTTCATGTTACAGTGAAGGCCAAGAAATAATGGGCATAGATGGTAGCTATTTTTAGCATCTGTATTTGAAGTTCCTTGAATATTATTTGGGTATAAGTCATGTTACATACTGAGAAACTTAATTGTGAATGTTTATAGAGAATTGTTCAATATAAACCTAATTCTGAAATAATGTATTTTAAATTATTCTTAGCACATGCTTTTATCAACTTTAATTTAATCTAACACTAGGGTAGTTCTTTTCCAGAAAGCGAACCTTCACTTTTAGAATTTAAGCCATTCAGTTCTGGACCACTGGTTGGTGGATTTATATACAGAGGTTGCCAATCTGAAAGACTTTATGGAAGTTACATATTTGCAGACCGCAATGGGTAAATTATTTATAATTCTCATAGAAAAAGTGATGTGTTATTTCTAACTTAAAAATGAAAGTGCATTATATGGTGATGATAGTTTGCTAGTAATATGTATTGCCAGGATGGATTTTAGAAATCTAATTTTAAAATATTATAATGGTTCCAGCCCTTAATGGAAGGTTGAACTAAGATGAGGCCACTGAAGGACTTTTATTCCATTGCTTTAGAATTGCATTTTCTCTGCCATGTTCAGCCTTTATTTGAAACCATGAGGTAAACTCAACTAAATTTGATCTAAAATGTTATTGGTATATAGATGACATATAGCTTTACCTTATTTTTTGATCTATTAGTCACAGGGAGATAGTAGAAAAACTGAACATGAATCTGAAGGCAGTTGGGAATTAATAAGATAAACAGCTATAATTAGTGCTAATTCAAATAAACTGAGGAAATCATGGATTGGTAAATCTTCATCTTTGATCTTGAAGATCAATTTTGGAGTTTGTGGTTAATTCGGATCTGAGTTCTTCCAATGCAAGGAGCAGAGTTATTGTGTTACTTTTCACCAATAAAAATAACTGCCAATCCTCTAGGAAAAAATACAACATTGCTTTGCATTTAGACAGAACCGTTATAATGAGCTCTACATGAAATTGCATTGTTTTCTTGAAAGTTCAGCTTTTACACAATGCAGATGATCCCATACCAGTAGATGCTAAGTATTTGGAGCATATAACAATGTATTGTGTTAGGACTCTAACACAACTCGAATCATGTTACCTAGATTGTGTGGTCTAGGTAAGGATATCATGAAAATATGATCACGCAGTAAACTATGGGCTTAGTTAGTTCTCAAGATTAGTTAATGCTCAAGATATTTACTTTGACTTCAATCAGCAGTATTAAATGTTAGTTTCTTGTTGGTGCTATCACTATAAATCAAACTTAGAGTGAAAAAATAGTGCTGTTCCTTTCAAAATTTATTTTATTTTTTCTGGCCACATGAGGGAATGAAATATGGAAAGAAAGGAGAAAGGTAGCTAAACAACATCCTCATTCAGAAATGTTTTAATTTCCACGCACATCCCCAAAAATGAAGAAATTGACAGCTTCTAGGATCCCTTTATGGAGAAGGTATATTCTCCCTAGTTCATGACAACTCTCACATTTATATTCTACTAGGGCATATATACGAGCATTGATTGTGCTGTATAAACTTGCACAATTGAATATAGGTCTCTAGAGTATGACATACCCTTAATGCAAACAAATAGTGAGTTCTCAGTAATATTTTTATGTATTGTGCAAACATATCTATAGTGTTCTAAATGACATTAAAGGTCCCATGTTAAAATTATAAGCATTGCTTCAAATCATACTGTCGTCCTATTCATGCTTAAAAGGTAGAGATTCTCTTGAATCAAGCTCTTCTTCAGGTGATTACATGGACACACCCACAATTTTCTCAGCAATGTTTCTGTTCTATTAATTCTTTGTTTTTCTATCCTACATCCCTGGTATTTCCTTGTTGTCTCTGAACTAAATACTAACCATATCTATCCTGCCTAACTTTTATCGGGATTAGTTGAGAATTTCTAAATCTCCTATGGAATCTCCTTTGGAATATCCATGCTTATGTTAGTCCTGTCAATTCTGTTGACATAATGGGACTTGCTTTAAAAGAAACATATAGGCAATTGTGCTGTTAGTTCTATTATCACACATTAAAAACGAGTCTTTGGGCAACTCTGGTTGTATGATATCAATCTATATAGGCTTATCAGTTGTAACTGGAGTAGAAACTTCAAAATCACTTTTAAGTATCTATCAAAATGAAAATTGAATCATAAGCTTTATAGCTCAGACTTTAAATGCAACCTTCTCAAATTTGGTGCCTTCAAGATGTGTAGGGATTACAACTGCTAGAAAACCCAACCTGAAAGGTATAATGCCAAAGAATTTGGAGAAAGATGGATTGCAATTCAGATATTATTTAATATTTAGTTTCTACATTGACCTCAATAAAGTTAATGGAAGCATTGTGTAACCCTTCTCTTTTTATCTGTTTTATCTGTTTTTAGGAATTTTTTAACACTACAACAGAGTCCTATTACAAGACAGTGGCAAGAAAAACCATTATGTATGGGCAACAGTGGTTCATGTCAGGGTTTCTTTGCTGGACACATTTTAGGATTTGGTGAAGATGAATTGGGTAAGACAAAAAGCAACTGCTTATTGTTTTATAATATATTAATTGGAATTTATCCCAGAATTATCTTATGATTATTTACGGTAATACATTTTTGTAAAATAAGCATAATTCCAGGAAGAGTCATTTAGTTTATTGTGTGAAGTACACATTAATAACCAGCCTCCACTTGGACAAATCCAGTGAAGAAGAGCCAAATCATTCATAATATTAAAACAGAAAAATAACAATATAATAAAATGGTAGGAGGTTGATATAGTCAATTATAAAAACTCAATTAAATAATTTTGCAAATAATGTCATCTGGCAACAGAAAGCTTAACATTTGTATAGATTTACCCCTTAACAGGGCTATATATGAAGAATACCCTTTCTCTTCTAATTGTCTGACTTCAGAGAGTAACTCTATTTTTAATTCACCATTGTTTTACCTCAGAGCTTCTAAAATGTGAGGACTGAATTCCCTTTGATTGTCCAGTATGTAGTACACTTTCCAGGTATGTTAAGATTACAAACGTATCACCAGCAAGAGTTATGGATGTTAAAGCCAAAATATCTGGAGAACATCAAATTGGAAAAAACTACTATAGATAAATATTTTGAACTGTGGTCAGAAATAGCTAAATTATATAGGCAATGGAGCTATAGAAGTGTGAAGGAAGCATATTCCTAATGGTCCCAATAGACATGTGCTGTATTATCTACAGTACAAGCAATATTTAAAGAGAATATTATAGATGGTAATTTGGAATAATCTGGATGACAAGCGGGTGCAATGGCTCAGTGAGTACAGACACTGACCTTATCTGCTGGAAAGCTGACAGCCGGGGTTCGAGACCCAAACGCCATGCAAAGGGATAAGCTCCTGTTACTTGCTCCAATGCCTGCCCACCTAGCAGTTCGAAAGCATGCAGATGCAAATAGATAAGCAGGTATCATTGGTGGTAAGGTAACTGTTTCATGTACTTCGGCATACAGTCATGCTGGCCATGGTTTCCTTTACTTTAGATGAGCAACATATAAACATATGAAACATATAAAAACTACTCCACTGATTATATCTTCCTGCTCAGTGCAGGGAAAATAAAACCATTTTTAACAGATCTATTCAGTACAGAATCCACTAAAAATTTGATCTACCATGAGATTGAAAAGTACTTGAAAACTGGGATTCTAGACTAAAATGTTTTGAGAACTAACATATAGTATAAAACAGACCATTGTACTAAACCAAAATATGTAATCACAGAAATTACATTTTATTAATCTGGATTTAGGGTTTTGTAAATGGTATAAATACAAAGAATGTTATGATGGTCTTCTCTCACTCTTCTAAATATGATGCATATTGAATATCTACTTAAATCTTGTAAAGAAACTGATTATTGTATCTCTAAAAGGCAGCAATATACTAATAGAATACAGTATGTTACAACATATCTGCTGACATTTGTTTTTTCTATTTCTAAAAAATCCTATGAATACATTTGGCTCTCCGATCACTAAATATCCTGTTTAAATTATTAAATAATCTGTGGAAAAATGGTAAAGAAATATGAAGCATACTTCATAATTCAGGTTACCAAATATTTTAAGGAAAATGCAAACAACAGCATGCACCACAATATTTCAAAAACGCAAGAACAAATTTGACTAAAGAACTGCAGAATCCAACTATTTTGTCAAAATGACTAAAGGAGTTTCATGACAGCACTTCTACACATAAGTCTAAGAGCCTCAGTTTGCAGCACTATACAATGATCACTTAATCATTTTTGTTATCTTCACCCCTTTTTCCCTACAGAACCTTCTGACCCAGAACATGTTCCACTCTTACTTCATCAAGTTACTTTATCTCAGCTTCTATTTGCAGTTTTAAAAATGAGGATACACATTGATGCAATGGTCAATTTATTTAATTCCTTCTACATAAACATATCCATAACAGTGTACTTTTCATCATAATGCTTATGTTGCCTGATATTTTTAGTGAATACCAATATTTATTTATTTATTGTGCTTCATTGACAGGTGAGATTTACATCTTAGCAAGCAGTAAAAGCATGACACAATCACATAATGGAAAACTCTTTAAAATCATTGATCCCAAAAGGTAAGAAATGAATAAGACATAAATCTAACAAATAAATAATAAAACTCAGAGCAAGTTTGTTACTGTGGTTAAGGTATCAGGCTAGAAACCAGGAGACTGTGAGTTCTAGTCCCGTACAAGGCATGAAAGCCAATTGGGAGACCTTGGGCTAGTCCAACCCATCTCATAGCATTGTTGTGAGGAAATTAGGATGAAGGAGCATTAGGTATATTTGTCACCTTGAGATATTTATAAAATGTTAAAGATGGGATAAAAATAAATTAAAAAGTGGAATATTTGTTCTACATCAGCAGGTTGCAATATAAAATTTTGTATATGGAACACGTGATTGCTATCTGCAAGGGCACAACAAGCCAAGATAACCCAGCTACTACTAGGACTTCATTAGATAAGTGGGTGCTGTCTTCTCACCAGTATTCCAGCTTAGTAACATACAAATGAAACAATTGGTTGCAAGAATTGGGCATGCTTAGTCTAGAGCCGTGATGGCGAACCTATGGCATGCGTGCCAGAGGTGGCACGTAGAGCTCTCTCTCTGGGCACGCATGCCATCGCCTGTGCCCTGGCCAGATGGTCTTAGCGTGCACGAAAGTGCCAGAAAACCGAAGACCAACTGGACAAGTGTGCATGCTCATCCCGGAAACCCAAAGACCAGGTGGCTAGCATGCGCACCAGGCAGCTGGTCTTTGGTTTTCTGGCATGCATATGTGCATGCACATACATTCCAGTTTGGGCACAGTTTCGAAAAGGTTCGCCATCACTGATTTAGAGAAAAGGACAAGGGGTGACATGATAGCAGTATTCCAGTATTTGAGGGGCTGCCACAAAAAAAAATCGTAATTCATAATTTAATAAATTTATATGCCGCCCAATCCTGTAGGACTCCGGGCAGCTTACAAATAAAGAGATAAAACAAAAATAAAAATAGGGGAAAAACGGGAACAATTTAAAAGGAACACACCATACACTCGACTTAGCTGCGGGCTGGACCTCATTCATGGGTCAGCAGCCCCAGGCCTGCCGGAACAGCCAGGTTTTGGTGGCTTTTTGGAAGGCCGCGAGAGTGGGAAGGGTCTGGATCTCTGCGGAAAGATCGTTCCACAGGGCCGGAGCAGCTACAGAAAAGGCTCTCCCCCGAGGGGCCGCCAGCCGGCATTGTCTGGTCGACCTGGAGGAGGCCCAGTCTGTGAGTTCTTATCAGCCGTTGGGAGGTATGTAGCAGGAGGCAGTCTCGCAGATATCCAGGTCCAAGGCCATGAAGGGCTTTAAAGGTAATAACCAGCACCTTGAATCACGTCCAGAGACCAATAGGGAGCCAGTGCAGCTCGCGGAGGATAGGTGTAACATGGGTGTATCGAGGTACACCCGATATCGCTTGCGCGGCTGCATTCTGGACCAACTGTAGTCTCCGAACACTCTTCAAGGGCAGCCCCATGCGTTGCAGTAATCGAGCCTTGAGGTGACGAAGGCATGAGTGACCATTCGAAGTGCCTCCCGGTCCAGATAGGGTGGCAACTGGTGCACCAGGAGAACCTGGGCAAAGGCCCCCCTGGTCACAGCCGACAAATGGTGTTCTAATGTCAGCTGCGGATCCAAGAGGACACCCAAGTTGCGGGCCCTCTCTGAGGGGTGTAAACTTTCACCCCCCAGGCTAATAGATGGAAAGTCTGGACTATCCTTGGGAGGGAACATCAATAGCCACTCGGTCTTGTCTGGATTGAGTGCCAGCTTGTTTACTCACATCCAGACTCTAACAGCCACCAGGCACTGGCACATCACTTCCACTGCTTCGCTGAGTTGGCACGGGGCGGACAGATACAGCTGGGTATCGTCCGCATATTGGTGGTATTTAATCCCGTGCCGGCGAATGATCTTCCCCAGTGGCTTCATGTAGATGTTAAATAGGAGGGGGGCATGACCGAGCCCTGCAGCACCCCATATGTAAGGGGCCTAGGGGTCGACCTCTGCCCTCCGACCAACACCGACTGCAACCTGTCTGAGAGGTAAGAGGAGAACCACTGCAAAACGGTGCCTCCCACTCCTACCTCCCCCAGTCGTTGCAGAAGGGTACCATGGTCGATGGTATCGAAGGCCGCTGAGAGGTCAAGAAGCACCAGGATAGAGGAATGTCCTCTATCCCTGGCCCGCCAGAGATCATCAGTCAGCGCGATCAAAGCAGTTTCGGTAACCAGGCCTGAAACCCGACTGAAAGGGATCTAGATAGTCTGCTTCATCCAAGGACCGTCGGAGTTGAAAGGCCATCACCTTCTCAACAACCTTCCCGACAAAGGGGAGGTTAAAGACTGGACGATAGTTTTTAAGAATAGCTGGATCCAGAGAAGGTTTCTTAAGGAGGGGTCTCACCACTGCATCCTTTAAAGGCTGCGGGAAAGATCCCTCCTGTAGAGAGGTGTTAATAATCCTCTGGAGCCAGCCTTGTGTAACCTCCCTGCTGGCCGAAACCAGCCAGGAGGGACACGGGTCCAGTAAGCAGGTGGAGGCACTCACCGCTCCCATGGCCTTGTCCACTTCCTCAGGAGTGACAAACTGGAACTCGCTCCAAGAAATCCGATCAAGGCCCACCCTCGGCATCTCGGCAGGTACTGTCCAAGTGGAGTCCAGGTCCGTCCGAATCTGAGAGACTTTGTCCAACAGAAACTGAACAAATTCCTCAGCTCTTCCCTGTAAGGGTTCCTCCGCATCCCTTCCTTTCAGGAGGGAGCGAGTTATCCTAAACAGGGCGGCCGGGTGAGATTCTGCAGACGCAATAAGAGCGGAAAAATGAGCACATTTTGCCACCCGTATCGCCACTAAGTAAGTCCTAATAAAGGCTCTTAGCTGTGTTCGGTCAGATTCAGAGTTACTGGCCCTCCAACGTCGCTCTAGGCGTCTCTTCTGGCGTTTCATCTCCCGGAGTTCCTCGGTAAACCAAGGAGCCCTCCTGGATCCATTGCCGCAGAGAGGCTGCAAAGGCGCAATCCAGTCAAGAGCCCCAGCTGCCGCTATATTCCAAGCAGAAACCAAGGACTCTGTCGGATTGTGGGCAAGGGAGTCAGGTATCTCCCCAAGCTCTATCTGAAATCCCAATGAGTCCATCAGGTGCCTGGGGCGGAACCACTTAATCAGCTCCACCTCCCTGCAGTGGAGGAGCAGTTTCTGAAAATCCAGCCTCAGTAGGAAGTGATCTGACCATGACAAGGGTGAGGTCTCTATGTCCTTCAATTCCAGATCCACTGCCCCAAGAGAAACACAAGGTCAAGTGTGTGTCCCATTGTATGAGTCGGACCCTGAATTACCTGGGTCAAGTCCATGGTTGTCATGGAAGCCATGAACTCCTGCACCCCATCAGAGCGTTCGCCGAGAGATGGCAGGTTGAAATCCCCCAATACTATCAGTTTGGGGAATTCAACCGCCAGTCCGGCTACTGACTCTAGAAGCGCAGGCAGGGCTGTTGTAACGCAGCTGGGAGGTAGGTATGTTAGGAACAAGCCCACTTGATCCCCTAGATCCAGCTTCACTCTCCGGAGCAGGGATCCCACGAGGAATTAATGATTTTCGGATGATAGCAGCCACTCTCCCACCCCTTTTCTGGTGTCGTGGTTGGTGGAGCACCTGAAATCCTTCTGGGCACATTTCTGAGAGGGGGACTCCTCCCTCATGGCCCAGCCAGGTTTCAGTGATACATGCCAGATCTACCCCCTCGTCTAATATTAAGTCCCGGATGAGGGGAGCTTTATGAATCACAGACTTGGCATTTAGCAACAGCAACCTGAGACCAGGGCCCTGACATATCTTGCCACTTGGTCCTTGAGATGAGCTATCAAGGCCGGAACAAGGGATCGCTGTGACGTAGTGAACCCTCCTTCCCCGGTAATGGCCAGCCCTGAAGCTCCCGTCGTACCTGCCTCTCCCAAACGTAACTGGGATGCACCGGCCTGTCCCACCCTCTGTAGACCCCTCCTCCACTCCCATGGCCCTGCTCTCTCCGACAGGCCATTCACCCCATGCACTCCGGGACGAGAGGTGGTTCCGGGCCCCCATCCACTTCTGCTTCTGCATTCAGTGGAGGGGGATCCAGGCCGCACTCCCGATCCCCTCATATATACCAAGCAACCATACTCAACATACACACCCCACTATAACAATAAAAACAAGTAGGTATAATAAAAACAGGGTATAAAAGTTAAAATTAATAAAAAGTGGGATCATTCACTAGTATACATACTCAAGGACTCCACATACCAAGACAGTTTGCGCAGATCTTAAAAGTTGTGCAGATACTCTAAAAGGGGGTCAAATTATTCTCCAAAGCACTAGAAAGCAAGACAAGAAACAATGGATAGAAACTAATTAAGGAGAGTAACAACTCTAATTAAGGAGAAACTTCCTAACAGTGAGGACAATTAACCACTGGAACAGCTTGCCTTCAAAGATTGTAGCTTTTAAAGAAAAGGCTGGGCAGCCACCTGTCTGAAACAGAATAGAAAGCCTCCAAGGTACCTTCCAGCTCTATTCTGATTGAAATGTTACAATGGGCTGTTGTCTATTTATGCAATACCCATTTTGAATATATTTTCCATCAAAAGCAACATAGAGAAACTCATACAATTATATTAATATTTGCACACAACTTTCCCAATAGATTGACTATTGTAAGCAACTTTTCTAATACATTTTTTTTAATGCTACACCTTATCCATATGTATTTGTATGTGTGCCTTTTTGTATAGATGCTTCTGCATATAAATGTTTTAAGTTTTTCATGAAAATATTCATGAAAAGTTTCTCTTTCTAAGAAAATTGGACAGGATCTAGTATGAATGATTGAAAATTAATTTATTGAAATATATATTGTAAGATCTGCAAGAACTGACAGAGCTGTAGGGAAGGTGATCCTGGAGCCTTTGCTTGTGGTAGGGGAGAAATAAAAAGCTTTTAAACTATAAATTAAATAACATTGCATGCCACAGAAAAAGTTCTAATGATTTGTCATGGATCTGTCATTGAAACAACATGTTATTAATTAAGAAGCAGATGTTACTGCCAATCATGCTCTTCTATTTGTTTTGTTTATTAAAGATTTCTAGCGAAAGTATTTTTATAAAACAAATACTACTCCACTTCACTGAGATTGTTTAGTCTGTTGGTGTGTGGATTTAGGTGAATTTTACACCTTTAATCCACTATTAGTTTCTGATTACAAAGAGGCTGTTTGTTTGACCTTGGATTTGTGCTCTTGTTACCTCACCATTTAGAATGGCCTGAAATTGGCATATCTTAAACGCCAGACCTCTCAAAGCAAAACTCTCTGTTCGCTATTTAATGTGTGGCCTAACATAAGGACAGCAAATACTTTGAAATACATATGAAATGAAACTGAAAGGACGTTTTATAGAGTTACCATTTTTGATATGTGTACATGAGCATAAAATAACACTTAAAGCCTTATTAACATTCTCAGTGCAACTTTCAAATGATGAGTCTCAAAAAGTATACAATAATAATAATAATAATAATCTATTAATTGAAGTAAAGAACAAAAAATTACTGAAGGCCCAACAGACGAAACAAGAATACAGAAAAGATGTGATAAAATCAAGAATGGAGAGTTGACAGAACAAAGCACTGCATGGCCAATTTCTGGAAAAAATAAAAGATAAAGTGGACAGTGAACAAACTTGGTTATGGTTAACAACAGGTACATTAAAGAAAGAAACAGAGTCACTAATCCTGGCTGCGCAAGAACAAGCTATCCGCACAAATGCCATTAAGGCCAAAATCGAAAAATCCTCTGATGATGCCAAATGCAGACTTTGCAAAGAAGCTGATGAAACTGTTGATCACATACTCAGCTGCTGTAAAAAAATCGCGCAGACTGATTATAAATTGCGGCACAATTCAGTAGCACAAATGATCCATTGGAATTTGTGCAAAAATTATAATATTAAAACAGCAACAAACTGGTGGGAACATAAGCCTGAAAAAGTCACCGAAAATCAGATGGTCAAGATCTTGTGGGATTTCCGTATACAAACGGACAAAATACTGGCGCATAATACACCAGACATCACAATGATTGAGAAAAATAAGGTTACAATCATAGACATCGCAATACCAGGTGATAGCAGGGTCGCCGAGAAGGAACATGAAAAAATCGCAAAATACCAGGACTTAAAAATTGAAATTCAACGACTATGGCACAAACCAGCAGTGGTAATTCCAGTGGTAATTGGCACACTGGGTGCTATTCCAAAAGCACTGGAATTACATTTAAAACAGTTAAAAATGGACAAAATCACCATCAGTCAAATGCAAAAAGCCGCACTGCTTGGATCTGCATGCATATTACAAAAATACGTTACGACGTCCTAGGCCCCTGGGTGGGGCCCGACTAGTAACCAATACCAAATCCGGCGAAACAACTGGCCGTTGTGATACAATTGTATAATAATAATATATCCACACTTCCCAAGTTCTATTTTCTCATGAAAATACAAGCTTCTGAATCTATAGAAATATATTCCTGGATTTTCTTCACAGTTTGCATGAATTGCATGTTTGCAGCAGAATCTCAGGCCAATTGTTGAGAGTAAAAACATGAATGATGGATCTCTTCTAATTTGATGGTGGTAGGATTTCAAGGGCAATGCATGTAAAACCAAAACTTTCTGTATACCAAACATCAAAATGAGGTATGGGAAGGAATTATTACATTGAATTAAAACATTTTCCAATATCATAGAAATATACCAAGTATCAATTTCTCAAACCAGTACAATAAACATTCTGATTAGTTAATATTTTTTCTAGGATAGCATTGCCTTGTCCTAGGCCATTTGGTGTAATAATATATTGGAGGAATATAATACTTGTGGGGGAAGATAATTAATAATAGTCATGGCACTCATTGATCACATCAATTATGGTTTAATTACTGGTGCTAATATTTTTCTAGATCAATGAAAACAGGATTTTTAAAAATGGTTTCCAAAGGAATATTCATTGGATCCATTTTTTTAAAATTCTTATCAGAAATTCAATTTTAAATGTACCATATATAGTATATTCAGATAGAATGCTACCTGCAGATAAGTCAAACCCAATTTAGGGATTATATTTTGTCACCTAAAATTGTGAGCTTATCCGCAAGAATATACCGTATTTTTTGGAGTATAAGACACACCTTTTTGCCTCAAAAAAAGAGGCTGAAAATCTAGATGCGTCATACACTGAATACAGCATTTTTTTGCCTCCCTTCACCAAAATGGACATGCATAGACTTATGGAGGCTTTTAGAGAGCTCTTGGGGGCTGGGGAGGGCAGAAATGACAGAAAAACAGCCCGTTCCCCCCCCCCCAGCCACCAGCAGCACTCTATAAGCTTTCTAAAGGCTATGCATGCTTTTTTTTTGACAAAAAACGAGCCCATTCTCGTGAAAAACATATATACAACATACACACACACACACACACACACAAACATATATATATATATATATATATATATATACCAATCTACCTACTCTCTCTCTTCCTACCTACCTACTGTATTTCTCTCTCTCTCTCTCCTGTATTTTTTTCCTCTCTCTCTATCCCTCTATCTACCTACTGTATTTCTCTCTCTCTCACTCTCTCTCTCTCTCCCTTTATCTACCTAACTACCTAACTATTCACTCTCCCTACCTACCTACTATATTTCTCTCTCTTTCTCTCTCTCTCTCTCTCTATCCCTCTACCTACCTACCTTTTTTTTTTTTTAAAGTGCCTCTTCAAAACCTTGGTGTTTCTTATACTCCGGTGAATCTTATACTCTGAAAAATATGGTATATGGTAAAGTTGAAGAAGCATTTGAGAGTTCCAAGCTTTCCCAGTTCATTTGAGGAATGAATGGTGCCCTGTACAATAATCATTTGTTATCCCAAAGCAACCTTTCCCAACTGGATTTTTTCAAAAATGTTAAAGTATAACTCCCCAAATTTTTAGCTAGCATGCCCATCTGAAAAGCATGGCCCATACCTTTAAAACAATAGTATTCTATGTATTCTAACATACATTTCTGGTACCTGGTAACAGCAGAGATTTTTCCTTATTTAGTGTTCATACCTGCGTGTAATCTCTATAGAAAGCAGACAAATTAACATTGTTAGGCTACCTAAAATAAGAAAAGATGTTCCTTACATTAAGAAGGCCACTGGTATAATGATATATTAGCTTTATTTTTATGTGTAGACGGATTTTTGAAGTATTTTAAGAAACGTGCCAATTCTAACTAACTAGGGAACCTACCGCTTTCCAATTGCTATAAATTTCCAGCATTCCAAAAAACATAAACACCACACATTCCACACCCTGCCTTTCCTTTTTTTTCCTCTCTCCCTACTTTTATTTAAAGCTTTATTTGCTCATTCATTCCTTTCCTCTTAAGAAGGACGTTTCCTGTTTAAAATTTTTAAATAATATTTGGTTAGGTATTAACTATATTTTGTCCATTTCATTTAGTAATATTTCTGCAGGGATAGCACAGATTGGATGTTATAATGCTTCAAAATTATTTAAAAGTTTCTTTTTTTGAGAGTATTTTTTTAAGTTGTCCTAATAAACATAATTACTCAGATTTGTTTAAATTTACCAACCATTGTCTTTCCAACAAACACCTGGCTCACCAAGAGAAGGTTGAAGAAAGGTAGAAGAATATCAGTTATCCTTGACTTAATACTGATTATTAACGTGAAAGTTCTTATTGAGACTAGCAGAAATATTGGCTGAAATGACCATGTAATGCTGAAGTTATTGTTTTTAAATTAAACTAAAACAGAACATGTATCTTTGATTTTTGAAAAAGTAATCTTAATATATTTATAGCAATGGTAAGCAAGATTCTATAGCAGAGAAAGTTAGTGGGAGAAATTGCTCAGTTCATGTAAATAATTCCAATGAGAGAAAAAAAGCAAGAAGGCAACAGAAAACGCCAATATAGCTGTTTAAATCTTAGTAAAGCTCTGAAAACAAGAAAGGAAATATGCATGGAATGGAAAAAATGCCAAATCCCAAAAGAAAAACATAAACAGTAACTTAAAACTCTAGAGTTGGTGTCAGAAATCAAAATCTCAGAATGATCTGATGTTACTAAAACTTCTTAAGATATGTTAAAAGAAAAAGACAAGATATTATACCAGCTGTTCAGTGAAGAAGGCAAAACAGTAAAGGTAACAAAGGAAAGAGAACAATCCAACTTTTTGTTAAAGAAGGCAAGAAAGCATGTATTGCTCCAGGAAACTGTCATAGGAAGGATGAAAGAGCAGAACTGAAGATGAAGGTTGATAGAAATACAGCTTTGGAATAGAAAGTAAAGTTTAAATCTCCAGGACCAAATGAATTTTTTCTAATAAACAGAAGTAGCTAATGGGCTGACAGAACTTTTAAATATTATGGCTAAGAAATGCTGGAGAACTAATTAAACTTTAAATGATTATAGGACAAAATTGTCCCTATCTTTATAACTCCAGACCAATAACTCTTACAGTGGTTAGAATTCCAGAGCAAACCATAAAGACACTTGGAACTTAGGTTGACTGCAAACTGAAGCCACCAGTGTGATACAGGTGGGGAAAAAATCAAACACAATTTTAAACTACACTAAAGGAATATGATTTCCAAATCATTGGGTGTAATTGTTGCATTTTATTTTGCATTAGTCAGACTCCATTTCAACTATTGTGCTCAGATCTGGCCACTCTATTTTATGAAGGATACATATAAACTGGAACTGATTGTTCAGAATGAGTTTGGTTCTATTAAGGGAAATGGAAGTGGCACAGAATATTTAGTTTTGAGCAGTCTAAACAGAAGATGGGGTAGATTAGGAAAACTTTTTTCAAAAGCTTTAAAGGATGTCACTAAGAAGGTCAAAAGAGTTGTCCACCATCATTTAATAGGGCAAGACACAAAATTCATTTACGTTAAAGTTATACAGATTTCGATGTAACGTTAGAAAAAAATCCTAGCAATAAAATTAATATGACAATGAAAACAACAACCCAAAAGAGTGGCTTCCTGAATTTGTTCAAGTAAAGATGAGACAGCCATCTCTCAGGGACACTTTAAACTTGATTCTTACAGATATCAAAGGATTTGACTTGACCTGTAGCCTAATTCAAATTTATGAATATATGGTTCACTAATAAATAAAATCTATAGGGACACAGTGGCTCAGTGGCTAAGATCAGAAAGGTCGGCAGTTTGAATCCCTAGTGCCGCGTAACAGAGTGAGCTCCCATTACTTATCCCAGCTTCCGGCAACCTAGCAGTTCGAAAGCATGTAAAAAATACAAGCAGAAAAATAGGAACCATCTTTGGTGGGAAGGTAACAGTGTTCCGTGTGCCTTCAGCATTTAGTCATTCCAGCCACATGAGACATCTTTGGACAGCATTGGCTCTTCGGCTTTGAAACAGAGATGAACACACCCCAGAGTCAGGAACAACTAGCACATATGTGCAAGGGGAACCTTTACCTTTTTAATAAATAAGATAAAATATTAAGATATGTTAAAATATTTGTTAATTTTTATTGCACTTATTTGAGAATCATATATTCATAAATTAATGCAAAAGCTATCCACAAAGAACAATTTTAAAAGGTGATTTCCTTCAACAAAAATATAAATAAACCTTGAAGTCAGCTGCAATTCTTCAGTATACTTTAGCTTTAATGAAATGATAATTGATTGGCATGCTTGCCTAATTTTATGCACTGAATTTTTTTCACAATAAATTTCCTTGAATATGTAAGCTCAAAATTAGCTTCAGAGCAACAGTCTATTTCTCTCCCTCCTTCCCTGCATGTTCCATTCTTCTTGCATAGACTGCTCTGCGGCCTTCCCTTTATAAGGCAAAAATACCTATCTGTTTATATCTTCCTATTTTCTGATGCGTGCAAGGAAATCCTGCGTCTGCTATCATAAAGTATGTAATACATAATTGAGCAACTTTAGCTCCACCAGCCAGTTCTTTCCCGATTCATCCGTCAAAGTGCAACGCAAGTGGCCCCCTAAATTGATAAATTCCCACAGTGCCTGTTGACCCAGCTGCCAAGGCCTCATACAGCAGGTGTTGTTTTTATGACCACCCTGACAGTAATACAAACTGTTTAGCAGTTGCATTGACCTCACAGCTATTAACACTGATACAGACTTCATCTGTAGAGCTAGTTTTCAAATATGACAGAATTGCTTAAAGACTAGGGGTCATGAACAAGTATACCATATAAGAATACATTTGATATGCTGCTGAGCTTTTTAAAAAAATCCGAAAGCTGGAAAGGTTCTTTTCCTTACTTCCCACTTCATTCCCTTGCAGTAAATCAAGTAATGAGCACTTGGCAAACTTCCCAGTAAGAAAGCAAATGTACTGAAAAATATCTGAAAGAGGGCTGTATTTATTCTGAGAAAAGTAGATGTTTTTCTATGTTCCGCTGGTGATTCTATACCATAACATATTCCCATTGTTATAATTTGAAGATGGAAAATTTTTCTTCTCACCACCAGGATAACTAGGATCATGATCATTTTAATGAAGTTGCTTCTGATAAGGGACAGATGAAATTAGATTTAAAGCAGTCTTGTTCTAACAAATGCTCTTCAAATATGCTGGCATTACATATATTTATTGCCAAAGATCCAGAGATTTGAAGTTCTAGCACAGGGGTGTCAAACTCATAGTGCCACAGTGGTGTCACGTGACGCATCAGGATTTTTTCCTCTTTGCTAAACTGGATGTGGGCGTGGCCAGCGTGTGACACATCTAGCCTGCGAGTTTGAGGGCCCTGTTCTAGCATAACAAATGCCCATAACGTGTTTTAGCTAACTCTTCGTGCAATAATTATATGGTCGCAATATTTTTGGCTCAAGGTTGACTCAGACTTCCATCCTTCTGAGGTTAGTACAATGATGACCCAGATTGTTGGGGGCATTATGCTGATTCTGTGAACCGTTTAGAGAGGGCAGTAAAGTATCGTGAAGCAATATATAAGTGCTGTTGCTATTTTGTAACTATAACATTCATCTATAAAACTTTCTGTTTAATTCTGGCTACATTCCATAGAGTTACCTAACATTCCAAATCTAGACTATATCATTGAGAAGCACATTTGAAAGGCATTCCTGAAGACTAAGAGAGATGCTCACTTATGAGCTAATCACATTTTTGTTAGTTTATGGTTCAATGTATCAAGTGAACATTGAGGACTGAGAATTAATCAAAACACAATTAAAAGTATGCATGAGTAAAGTGTGCAATGTGAATACGTGTTCTTGTGTGAACTTCCTGTATGTGATTGTCAATATGAATTTGGAATACATCTTCATATGTGTATCATTTTTATAATAATGATTGCTGTTTTACATACAGTTTAAAAGGTGCCACGTTGGCTTTACTAATATTCAGAGGACTCCTAATTTTGAACAATCCTTTTTGACAAAATAAGGTTTTTTGGCATTTTTAAAAATATTTTTGCTGGCTATAGTAGCAATGTTTGTTAAATAGCACACTGGATTATCATAATGAAAATTAAATTTTCTGTTTCTTGCACTTTACAAAAATACTGCCTCATGGTCCAGTATTTTAAACAGCTTTAGTTTTGGAGAATAAAAATGAAGACTGCAAAAATGAAGATACATGTAAATTGTTTATCTTTGATCGTGACATTTAAATAGGTGCATTTCCTGTATTTTCCCCATAGGCCTTTAATTCCAGAAGAATGTAAAAGAACAGCATTTCCTGCCCAGATATTGACATCTGAATGCTCAAGGCATTGCCAAAATGGGCATTGTACTCCCACTGGAAAATGTTGTTGTAATCAAGGCTGGGAAGGTGAATTCTGCCGAACTGGTGGGTATTCTATTCATAGTAATTGCTGAACATAGCAAGCCAATAACAATTTCTGACATTCTTTTTTAAAAAAATTTATAATGAATGTCTAGAGAAATAGACTAAAAAACCTGATTTATGAACTCAGAATTCGTTTAGTAACATTCATAGGTAAATTTGCAATCACAAGGCAAATATTGCACTCAAGATTTCACTCTAACAAAATGTTCAAAGATGACACTCTTAGATCATTCAACCCAGTTTTAAATCCAAAATGTCTACTCAGAAATGCTCCATTGGACTCAACAGAATTGACTCCCCATGAGTACATATAAGTCTGCAGCCTAAATTCCCAAAATGTTGTGCCTTGCACTTTCCATACTGGCTGAAATCCTGGGAGCTGCAGTCCTGTCTCATCTGAAAGGCACCAGATTATAAATGTTGAAGTATGGGAATACATTCATCAATCTCTGAACAGACATGTGAAATATCCACTCACAAGAGTTTCTGAGTCCTAATCCTCTGTAAAGAACTTAAAGCCCGTATTGAAACAAACTTAAATATCTTGTTTAAATATTTAATTGACATTTTTAAAACTTAGTTTTAGAATGAATAAATGATCATACTTGGAGTTTCTTGCAGATCAAAGCAACATCTTCTGCACAGAAAAAGGAAATTGAATTATATATGTTGCATGACATCAGATAAGCAGAACATGTAGAATTAGTTTTAAACATTAAGATATATTTTCGTTGTAATAAAATGTGTGCATTGTTCAAAATGTTGTCTGAAATAATTTCATACCACCCCCATGATACCGACATTGTTGCCTTTGCATATTTTGCTTCAAATACTAACAGAAGATTTCAACTCTTACTTTTTTTTTTTTACAGCAAAGTGTGATCCAGTCTGTCGACATGGTGGTGTCTGCATACGACCAAATAAATGCTTGTGTAAAAAAGGATACCTTGGTTCTCAATGTGAACAAATGGATAGAAACATCCGAAGAGTGACAAGGGCAGGTATTTTTGATCAGATCATAGACATGACATCTTATTTGCTGGATTTAACCAGCTACATTGTATAGTTTCTGGGACTATTTAGAGACACTACATTTTCAATGGGCATATATTTTTGAATCTTCTCTTTCCTTTTATTTGTAAAGACTGTTTTCCTGCTTTGAAACTTCAATGATTCCTTTGGATGTGTAAATCTGTCTTTATTTTCAGAAATGTACCCATTCACTTACAAATATCTGATTGCATAATTAGTGGAACATTAACATTACATTTTCAGGTGGAATAATTTACATGGAAATTCCACTGGAAGCTACAGAAAATATCACTGATGTCATTATGAATTCTTTGATGTTCTACCAATGTTAATCTATCATTATTTTATTATTGCAATCAGAAAGGAGTTCTGAAATTTTTGAAATAATTAGAAAAAAAAGTACAAAAATGACAAATGGATTCAGATGACCACTTTTCCATCGAATATTACATTGGGCCATTTTTTTCTCCCATTAAAACCTTTTTTTAAAGGTTAAGAAAGCTAATATAGCAAGAGCTACAGATAGTCAGTGATGGGTTTCAAATTTTTTTACTACCAGTTTGCTTGTGTGCATGCACAACACTTCTGCACATATGCAGAAGCATCTGGATGGGTCGGCAGAGTCTCCTGCTGCCTCTACTACCAGTTTGCCCGAAGGGGGAGCAACCCACCTCTGCAGGTAGCCCTTGCTTAACAACCACAACTGGGGCCAGCAACTTAGTCGTTAAGCAAAGCAGTCATTAAGCAAAACTATGACTGTGCTTCAAAATTTTTCTTTGCTTTACTGATCTGTGAAGGTCATAAATATGAGGATTGGTTGTAAGTTACTTTTTACCATTGTAACTGCAAGTGGTAGCTAAATGAGGTAATTGTTAAACAAGGACTGTGTTGCAATTGTTCAAATGACTAGAGAAATCACTGTTACTTTGTTAAAAACATGGCCATATGAATCTACTTTTCCCACTCTAGCTCTATTTCACAACTCCTTCATGCATTCTTATATAGGCAGTTCATTATAAGTTTGTAATCTTCACTTCTATCATTGTAAAAGAATGTTATGCACTTAACTGCTTTACCTAACATAGATGCAAGTCTGACTGTCACAGCTTGATTTCCACACTGTTTTAATTTTATAACAATTAAATTATATCCATATATTTTAAAAACAATAATTCTAAAAGGTCTGCTTTTTATTGAATATCTTATTTAATAATGGGCACTGGGTTTGTTTTACATATTTATATGATTTTATTTTATTTTATTTTTTATAATATAGATATCACCTAGATGAACAGCATTGTAAAATACTAAAGTTATATGTTCTTTCACCTTAATTGGAGAGTACAAGAGCCAGCACACTGTTTAATGTATTGTGGACTAATATAGACCTATATTATGATGCCATTCTTTGTTTATAATCCACAGAGTAGTAGTACCAACTAATTGGTCCTTTTAAATACTGATAAAATACTTGCCACTGTATCAGGACTGGCCTTCATATGTTATTACAAAATTCACACTAAATAAAACCTTGCCAATGACTGGTCACTTTAACTAAAAAAAATTGTTTGTGTAAGAGAACATGTATAAAAACATCAAAAAATATTATTGCCAAATATGGTTTAAAATGTAAATGCTTCTTGGAGAATAAACAGAATATTGTTTCATTTTTGTAAATGTATCAATAAATTTGGTGTACATGCTGTATTCATAATTGTTAATGTTTTGATTGATATTTTCTCAGAATTTTAAATGTTATTTCTGTGATACTCAGGACAGGTCAGAGTAGTTCATTCTTGCAGCAGATATTAATTTCTCTTTGTGCTATTGTTTTTACAGAGAAATCTTCTCACACTGAGAAAAGGAATGAATTAGTGTGTTCTTCATACCACAATTCATAAAACACCTGTTCCTATTCCAGTACTATGCAAAGATGTTAAGTAATACATTGCTTGAATGAGGCTTCAGTAGACAAGGAGAAAGCCTACAGGCTGAAATAAAAATATTTATTATATTTTAATAATAAATTTGTACACAGAGTCCGTATGATAGACTGTTCTTGATCAAATATTTCTGCTTAAGCAAGAGAAGAAAATGAGTCCATCCACCTTGGGTTTCAAGTAACTTCCTGACAAATGGAAATTGGTTAAGTGCTTAATTAATCCTTAGTGAATAAGGAACTGTAATTAAAAATATGAATAATTATTATAGTAACAGTGGTTATAATGCATTATTGCAGGCTGACTCTGATCACTGCCAAGCCTTCCATCCTTCCAATGTCAGTAAAATACGGACCCAGCTTGTTGGGGGCAATATGCTGACTGTAAACCACTTAGAGAGGGATGTAAAGCACTATGAAGTGGTATATAAGCCTAAGTGCTATTGCTATTATTACATGTTGTAGATCAATTTGTGCTCTGTTCAGAGAAGGTTCAGAATTAAATGAGCATGGAAACTAAATTACTCTTTTACTCCAGGAAAGAGAATGTTCTTCCAATCATACAAGCACCTCATTGCTAGGTAGTGTGATAGATCTTGTGATGAACCTTGTAAGTGCTTCCATCTGTAGTTTGATAACGACTCTTTATTTCCATGGCTTTTTTAATTGTCTTTTTACTGAGTTGCTTCACGAAAAGTTTTACCATTAAAAACATGCCCCAAGAACTATATGTGCACATCAGGCTTTATTATCCAATCTTCCTTTGTTCAATATGGCATCGATAGTAACAGAATCTGAGCTTCTAGGGAAAGAGGCAGCTGCCTAGTTCTGTCAATGCTGGAAGCTTCTATACATAAATAAGAGTTTAGAATTTTAAGTAATTGAGTCCTTGTGGAGAACGAAAGGAGAGTTATTTCTAAGTTTACACAATTCCATCCATTTTAAGAAAATAATTTTTGTTCTTACACTACTAAAATAGTTTAAAGAATAAAAAGTTTATTGCAGTAATAAGATACCCAGAAATCATTGCTTGGAGATTAAAGTATTGAAACAAGTAAAAATATAATATCAAGGTTCACCTAGTAACTCAAAACTATAGAATAAGCAGAATCAGTCATTTGCAACTGTCATAAAAATAATAAATAATATCTAGTTGTACTGCTTGTATGGTAGTAGTATAATGTATATTTTGTAATACCAAAGTGGTGTAACAATTCATAAAAAGTATAATTGGGATAAAGACACTGAATCTGAATGTCTAAGTAGGCATTCTATCTAATGAAAACAGAACTTCGTCTGCTAGGTTCCTGGGAATATATAGTTTACTGTGCAATCTCATTCATCTGCAACTGGAGATTTGAGTCAAAATGATGAAATGAATATGATCTGTGACAAACTCTGCCATTATGTGCTTGTATGAAAACCACAATAAGCAGAAAGAGACATAATTTATATTGTAACCTGGTGTATATTTCATAATTTGTCTATCGTTTCTATAGATTTTCAAAAAGAAAAGATAGACAAATCATTACAACATCCATTTTATTTATTTATGACTATTCCGAATAAGAAACTACAGTACTTTGTTTCTTCATGCCTTCTGCATGCTGATTTAATAGGATATGGTTTTCAGAATTCTCTGTTAGCCTTGTTAAAATTGCAATATATCCAGAAACAATAGTTTGTGAAAGGATGTTGTTCAGATATTAATAGATCACATATTTCAGTTGCCTGATAATGATGTAATGAGGTAGAGGATTTCATGAGAATAGAGTGTGGAAAACACATAGAACTAAATTAAATGTTACTTCCCCCTTCTTTTACTCACTAAAATGGGATGGAGCAATTATTTACAGTATGGGTTGCATGATTTTATTTTAATTTTTTTGCACAAAGATTGTATTGGGCACATTGGAAAGGTCAATCTTACAATAGTAGTGGGATTTGGGGATCATTTTCGGATAAGTTTACGGATATTTAATGATACAACCTATGACATAATAAATTTGCAAATTAAAAAAAAATGGCAGCCAAATATAATTTTAGGGTCACAGCAATCTAAACTTTCATGCCTGCCCTATATTTATTATGCAAATGTATATTTGGCTAGAGCCTTCAATCAAGTTATAAATTGAGATGACTTGTAAAAGTAATTTACCATTCTTTTGGCAATTTACTAGGCAGGATGGAAAGAGGAGACAGAGAAAAATAGTGGCGGCTCATTCTCTTTTGTTTCTGGCCTGGCCTGTTGCCATTGGCAAGTTCCTTTCAACACATTATCGCAGAGGGAGACCCATCTAGATGAATATACCTCAACAGGAAAAAAATATTTTCCACTTCTACTGGTGGTACACAAAAAACAATTGCCTACAGCTCATCATAAATTAGAAAATATCAGTAATTTTAATTTCATTATTGCTTAAAAATGGTTACTACTACCTTTGTCAAATGATAAAAGAAGGAAATGTGCAGCAAAAAAAAGTAACAAAATCCAATTTCTCTCAGTGATCATATTAAGAGGATTTCTTGATTTTTTTTGATAGAAATGAAGCAGAAGTACATAATAACTTTTGTCACAATAGTATTATATTAATCTTTTAAGACACTTCTGATCAAGGACTATAATCAAGAACTAAGAAGAAAGCCCATGATACCTGAAACGTTAGACATCACAATATTCCTTACTTTGTTTACATTTTAAAAGCTCATTAACAGACAGGAGGTGTCCACACAAAGTAGTATATGATGTATATGAACACTAATTTAATGTGACTAATGAAAAGCAATCAGATACTCATTTCTACTGAGTGGAATAACAAACAGTGATACTGAAAAATCATCCATGTACCAAGTTTTAATCTTTACCGAAGAAAACTTGCAATCTTGAAAGTTATCAATATCCAAAATCTAAAGACAAAAAGAGAAGATTTTAATGGCCATTTATTATTTTAAAAACTACCAGATCCAGCAGTTATTTCTGACCACACATTTATAGAAATCCTTATTCTCTACATAGCACTTCATTATTCAACTCTTATATACGTACATTATAAAATTACAAACAAAAAATAAGGCAGATTTTTTTCAACGAAGAAAGAAGTGTAATGTGTGGATTCTCTTTTGATGGTCTATTTTAAGAATTCTATATTGTTAATTAATGTTGCTTAGCATATTTGTATTTCTTCTACAACTTGTCATGCATTGTTTTCTTCCTTCACAATAAAATATATTACTTTTTAATCTTTTTAAGAATGTTTGCTGTATCACTCATCATTCCCACTCAAAAATATATTTGGATATATTTTTTTGAAGGAATTTCATGGAGAAAAATATGTTTCTATTATATCCTGGATAATTGAGAAAACAAAATAGATATTGTTCAGTGCTTTAATGCTATTCAGTCTCCCTTACTTCAGACACTACCATGGTTTATACATTACACTAAATCACAAATCATAGCCATAATTTGTTGAACAAGCTACATACAATAAATCCTAAATAATGTTTTACAATTGCAATGTCTAGTTTCAAACTATATGCCAATCTAATAGTAAACATTATTTTATTGCAACGTGTTAAGTCAAACACTCTTGTCATAAACAGCTGTGACAGCATTTAACATTTGAGTAGTCCTTCAATTTATTAGACCATCCTGTTGATGGTATGTTATGCCATACTACAACTCTGCAGCAAACTGTGATTAATAGGATGGAAATAGTACTAGACAGCCTCAGCTAGCCTGATAAAATTTGTTGGACTACAATACCCAGAATTTCAACCAATATAGTTATTATAGTCTGAATTGTATTCTTCAGCTTAAGTGAAGGGTGCTCTTCAGCAACCAAGGCTGATAACTTGTATACATTTATTTAAGAGCAAGTTCCATTGAAATTAATACATTTTGGATCCTCTTCTTGCCTTTTGGGAATGTCTAAAGACCTGGCTCTGCCATCTTCTTGGGGCTTATAGAGGAACATGCAGTCATGGGGCTGGTTAATGCTCTGAAGGCCCTCCCCCATCTTTTACTTAACTTTTAATGTTGACCCTTAAATACTGTTGTGTGTGTGTGTGTGTGTGTGTGTGTGTGTGTGTGTGTGTGTGTGTATCTATTTAGAGTTACACCCCCCAGTATGCCCAAATATGGGAGGAAGGTCATTACTTCCATTCTCTGTCCATCGGCTCGTCACAAGAGACCATCCAGACAGAAACCCAATATTTTTACTGTTGCCTTTTACATATGTGTTGTATTTGTGCTGATAAATAAAGGGAGTATAGATCTATTTCAAGCTATTTAGCTCTCATCAGCTAGCCATACCCTTATTGGGATTCGAACCTGTACTGTTTTGCATCTTAGGCAGATGTGTTAACCACTAAGCCACAGAGTTCGACTCCTTATCAGCTAAGCCAGGGTGAAAGGTATCTATTTAGAGTTACAACCCCCAGTATGCCCAAATATGGGAGGAAGGTCATTACTTCCATTCTCTGTCCATCGGCTCGTCACAAGAGACCATCCAGACAGAAAAGGTATCTATTTAGAGTTGTAACTCTAAATAGATACCTTTCACCTGGCTTAGCTGCGGCACCCTGGCTCATAAACAAATGCACTAAGATTATATCTTCAAATGTTGAAAGGTTTCATCCCAACCACAATAAATGAACAGCTGGTGAAGATAATAAATCAGTTTTTTATCAGATAAAAAGCAATATCTACATTCGTGGCTGACTGGGAACTTATAGCAGTGGTCACCAAACTTTCTGGGTCCATGGACTAGTGGTAGCAGTGGTGGCAGCAATGGCCTGGGAGAGGGAATGGTTTCACGTGCCTAACGCATGCGCAAATGAAACTTTCCATGTCTTTTTTCCCTTTCATTCTTTTTCTGTATTAACTCTTTGCTATCATATTTAGGGGAAAATATGCATGTGACAGACAATATTTTAACTGGAGACTGAATGTTATTTTGCTTTTCCAGATTGCTTCTTTCAAGAGTTCCCACTGTCATTTTATTATATTTAACTAATTTAGTCTGCACACCGTGAGCTGCAATTTTCATTTACAGTCCCTAGAGGTCTCTATATATCACAATTTGAATCTGACAGTTCAACACCAAATCCAATTTTGAAGCACTTTATTTCAAGCCCACAATAAATGAAGTCAGAACTACTTATAACTTTCTTTAATCTTTAATTATGATCATTATAACTATCACTACCCTATTATCATAGTATGTTTATGAATATGACTGGTAAGGATGAGGACAGTGATAAAACACCGTAAATCTTTATTGATGACAATCCTTTTCACCTTGTTCAGTTGAAGATCTGGATTTCTCCATCAAAATTTGGTATTAGTAATATCACTGGAGAGAGAAAACAATGCCAGCCCCAGAAAACTTGCCACCAAACACTTCAGGAAGATCTTACGATTATTTAAATATCATCAATAATCAGCATTATTTTAGTGTATAGGACAATTCTGTCAAATTTCGAAATACGTCATCATGTTCTCGGTGGCTGGTCAGGTGAAACCACCAGGAGGTCCCACCGCACCTAGACAACTCAAAGAAAAAGACCGCAGCAAATGGGGTCATCAGTATTGCCAAGAATCAACACGAAGGAGCGGTAGGCAGGAAGGAGACTTCATACTGCCTGTGAAAGGCCGAATTCAAGAGAACCGAGTTGTGGAGAATCTGGGGCGTCCTAATAATCGCAGACAGGAAACTTGGGTGCAGCTCCACAATGCAACACCCGGGCGTCGGAGACGACGAACCCTGGCAGCGCGCGCCTTAACCGCGAAAACAACCACACGCTTCACTCCCATCCTCGCCCTCAGCCCGACTCAGAACGGGTTATCCTCCCACTCAGAGGCTCCGCCCATCCCTGAGCGCACATCTCTCTCTTCTCTCTCTCTCTCTCTCTTCTCTCCCCGCCCCTCTTTCGATCTAGCCAATCCGAGGAAGAGAATCAATATCCCGCGCTCCCAGTAAGACGATGGGTTAGTCTCCGTCTATAACTTCATGGGATGAAAAACTGCAGTGGACAAAGCCAAGGGAATGATTTGCCCTAAGGATCAGCCAATCATAGCGGCCTCCTGCTGCGCGTGGCGGAGAGCGGGTGAAAAGGAAGGTTAACACACCCACCAGCCAATCATTCTCCGCTCCGATAGAAGGGAACCAATAGGAAGTCAGGCTTTTCCCCCCAGATTTTTGAGGCGAAGGAGACTTTGTCCTAGACTAGGGAGAGAGACGTGTTGGGTTTCTTGCGCGCCGAGCGGCGACGCACCTGTTTTTGCGAGCCTGTTAACTGCGTCAGCACATCTGAATCCGGAACCAGGCATTACTATGTGATGGGAAGAACTGGTTTTGTTTTTTTTGCTCCGTCCAGCTCAGCTCATAATTTTTCCACAGGCAGAAATTAAACAAAAAACAGGGGGTTTCAGAAAATGCTGTTTTCATGGAGAGCCCACTGGAGATCGTTCCTTGGCCGTTCAGATTAAAAGATCTGCACCACGGCTGGAATAGATCGCCCATCCTCTCTAGCCGTGGGATCCATTTCTTGCTGGAGCAAAAAACCTGAATGAATGTCAGCCAAGTGCATTAAAGCAGGGGTCTCCAACCTTGGCAACTTGAAGCCTGGAGGGGAAATCTGGGAGTTGAGGTCCTCCAGGTTTCAAGTTGCCAAGGTTGGAGACCCCTGCATTAAAGGAGTTTATTTCATGTTATATGAAAGGAATGATAAGAAAAGATGAAAATGGGAGAGGAAAAGGGAGATGGTCAAAAATCTGAACCTGGACTGGCTGCGTCACTCTTTGGCCCCGGTGGCAGCCTCTTGGCTGCACCTAATGTCATCTGCCCCCGATGATGTTGCCGCCTCAAATTCTGTGGTTTCTTCCTCTTCTCAGGATATAAATATTTATGTAGTCGTCAAAGCCTCAGCCATTTCCTCATTTTCCCATCGTTTTGCCACAAAACAACCCCCAAACCTTAGTTTCCAATAGGATGCTGGATCATTCATGAACCTAACAGGCCAATGCACCTTTCAACTGGACTCAACAATTGTGGATTGTGGTTTTCTTGGCAAATTATTATTGGATTTTTATTCTGCCTTTCTATTTGATCAACTCAAACTAGCAAATGTACTTAATACCCATCTTTATATTTAGTTAAGGCAAAAGTTGGCTAAGATACAGAAGATAGGCTCAAGATACAGAAGGATCTTGGCAGACTTGAATTCCTATTTAACAAAATTAAACTCAGTTCTGAGTAAGGTTTATTTAGGCAAGAAAAACCAAGTGCACAGGTATGGAATAAGTGGTACTTGGGTCAATAGTAGTAACTATGAGAGGGATCCTGGAGTCCTAGTTCTATCCCTCTGTTAATACTAACCTAGGAATGTTGGCTTTTTTGGCAGCTGCAGGACTTAAATACAAGACAGCAGTGTGCCACAGCTTGCAAAAAAGCCAACATAGTCCTAGGTTGCATCAATGGATAGAATCAGGATCACATGAATACATTTCCCTTGGTAAGACCACACTTGGAATATTGATCACCATGATATAAAAAACATGTTGAAAATCTAGAAAGCGTGCACAAACATGGTTAGGGGACTTAAGGCTAAAACATACAAAGAACAGTTGCAGGAATAGGGTATGTTTAGTTTAATGGAAAGAAAGATTAGGGATGATATGATAACTGTTCCAACATCCAGTGACGTGCGGTGAGGTTTATGGCTGGTGAGGCAGCAATTTTTTTAGACTTGTGGACGTCAACTCCCAGAATTCCACAGCCAGCCATGCTCAGTTCCGATTCAAAGCGACAGCATTTGTTTTTCTCCTTTGCTAAATAAGTTTCCTTCTTTCTTTTTCTTTTCCCTTCCCCTCCTTCCTCCCTCTCTCCCTCCCTCCCCTCTCTCTCAAACACACACACACACACACAAACAAAGTTGCACTAGGATTCAGAAAATTTAGGTTTTTCTCCTTAGCCCATGTTAGCAATACCACTAGTATTATTTTGGCTGGCAGGTGTAAGTAGAAGTGGAAATTCATTCTACTGAAAACATTGTTTTTGCTTATGATTGGATAATTAAAATTTCAGAAGGCCCAAAGGCATAGTATTGGAGTGTGACATAGTGCATAAACTAAAGAACTGTCTCAATATGCTCCCTCGCCCTCTCAAACACACACACACACACAAACAAAAAGCTGCACCAGGAGGATGAAGTTGGACCATTTTTCACCCTTCCCAGGCTCCTGAGGCTTTCCTGAAGCCTGGAGAGGGCAAAAAACGGCCCAGTGGGCAAACCAGAAGTTTTTTCCCAAACTTCCCCTTGGGTCATTGGATGATTTTCACCCTTCCCAGGCTCCGGAGACTTTCCTGAAGCCTGGGGGGAGTGAAAAATAGCCCAACGGGCAAACTGGAAGTTTGTTTCCAGAGAGCCGGGGGAGGCCGTTTCAGGAAAGTCTCCAGAGCCTAGGAAGAGTGAACCACCACCACCTCGTGCAGTGGGAGTGTCACGCATACATGCACAGGGGGATGGGAACAATTTTGACACATCTTTAGAAAAAGATTAGCCATCACTGGTATATGGTCTGTTGCTGGAGCAACGGGTTGGACTACAAGATTTCCAGGGTCTTTTCCAATTCTGCTTTTCTGTTATTCTGCTTCTCATACCTGCCATGGAAGTTACATAATAGATAACGATTCTGGGGCCATTGACCAGAAGAGCAAGGTATGTTGTGAATCTCATGAAATTGAACAACCCAACTACTATTTAACCTGTCCAGTTTTGAGTTTTCAAAATAATCAAAAATATCAGTACATTTGGATATCTTGCAGGGGGAGGGAGGGATTTTGATTCAGAAAGAAAATACTTTAGCTTAGGTTTCTCCAGTGTGATCTTACTGCTCCAAAAAAGGTCGGAACTCATTGCTTAGTATCCTTAAATGGAATAAGTGAAGGCTTGCCAAGAGTGAGGAAGCTCAGAGATAACCATTAATGGCTTTCCAAATGTTTATTGAAAATATAAAAATCCATTGGCCATAAACTGTTTTTTAAATAATTTTTTGAATAGATAGCTCAATATACCAATATGCTACAAAAAAGAATTCGAATTTTAAAAAAATATATAAAATTATCTCAACCAATAAACAAACATTATTAGGATTGTGTGAATCACAATATAATAGCCTAAAGCTATTAGAGAATCCGTCTATGAGGGAGATGGGCAGTTTCTAAATGTGATAAATAAATAAATTAAAGTTATACCAGGGATTGAAAATGTGTGTAATTAAGGAATATGTAAGTGCTCACTATTCTAAACTATACTCACAGAAGTCCAAAATAAATGATATTTTTAAATCTTAAAAAATCCAAAATCTCATAAAATCAAGAGAAGTTTTCAAGCTTCACGTTATAATCTTTAGATCGTTATAAAGATTTAAAAATTCAGTACAATTGGCACCAAACTCTAGCAATAATAATTTGGAATGTAACAGAAATAAATAAATTATTTGCTTTAGAATCTGTTAACATGTACAATATTTGATACCCTACAGATAAGCCATGGTAAATGTATGCTTTCACTTTTTCAAAGATAAAATACATTTTAAGAAGTTTTTCAAACTTTATAAATTATGAGTTGAGCAAGCAGATATACCCGTGGACCGGTACTGAGCCGTGGCATGCCATAACCGGTCCGTGCAAACAAGCAAAGCCTCATCTGTGGATGCAGACAGCACACAAAACCATGCCCCCTCTTGTCCATGGAAAAAGTTCTCCATGGAACTTGTCCCTGGTGCCCAAAGGATTGGGGGCCGTTGTGCTAGGGGATTAAAGCTATTGATTTTTTCACATATCCTATGTGTAGTTGGATAGATTATGTGAAAGACTATACCCTCTCCTTTTTATTAAGACCGGCAACCTTCTTCTTAGTATCAGTGCTAGAATAAGTTTGCAAAGTGAACAATGAGTGGGTGTTATTTTAAAAATTCTGGATGCTGCTGAAGCATGTTAATTAACATTAGGTTAATTAACAGTTCTGCTTAAGTGGTATAATTTGGTATAAATTGTCTCTACTACTGTGTCATATTTTTAAGTCATCTTATTTGTGATATATTGTTTGGTTAATTATTTCAGTTCTGCTTAGTCCATATGTAATTTGAGAAGGAGGAGACCTCACCACATTCCTAAGAGGTCAGTAGGAGCGTGCATAAGTGCACCAGTGTGCCTAACGTCCATGCCCTACTGTCCCCATGTATTTGTACCCATTTCCTGTGTTCTTATTCATGTTTATTCTTATTCCTGTTATCTTGTACACGAGTGACAAACTAAATAAATAAAATAAAATAAAATAAAAAGGACACCCAATGTTTTTTTTAAGAGTAAAAGTAGGAACTACTTTCCTCCAAACTGGCACATTCCCTTTAATGATTATTTCTCAGTTGCTTCTTTCATAGAAGTTTCATGCAAATTCTTAAGGAATAGCCCGCCACTCAGGGAATTTTTTATTACATCATCAATGTAAACTAAAGCATGCTAATCTGTTAAACTTGACAAGATGCTATTCATTAATCTTTGAAATAGCACCAGAAGTCTTCCAAGCAGAGAAAATTTAACACAGTATCCATTGGTAAAGCTATATGGAAGGTTCCCTTCTCTTACCTCATTCAGTACTGTCTGGGTGGAAAATTAACATCACTGCAGAAATATTTGGTTGAAGGAGAAGGGTAGAGCAACTAATGGTCTTACATGTCTTTCAGTTCATTCCCTTTCATTCCCATTAAACCACTCACTCTAGTTGACAGACAACTGTACCTCATACCTGCTTTGACTTGGGTTAGCAAATTTCTCAGATCCTCATCCATACAAGAGAAACTTACAATTGATGCATGATACATTAAATTTTTATTTATTCTTTCTCTGGAAGATTGCATTATTAACTTGGTAAACTGATTCTAGTTCTGAAAACATACTGAAAATATCAGCTTATACGCTGGTCTTAACTACCTATAAGGAAGGTAGGATAATATCACTAATGCCCACAATGCATATGTTACCCGTGAAACAATACCATATAATGGGGCCGAGGAAAAGCCCAGTGCTGTTCTGTTGTGCTGCCTACCTTTTATAACAGTACACCCCTTGAAATTTGAGTGGTTCCCAACTTTGCTTGCCTTTCATAAGGCTTTAAAAACTTGATCTTCCTCTCCCATCAAAAAAGTAATTCCATTCTTTGGGGATTCTTGCCTCCTGGCTGCTGGTAAGATGCTTGTTAATAAATCAATTTGTGTTTGATTACAATCAGGAAAATATTTTTCTTCTTCTGGCAGCTATACCAATAGCTTAATTAAATATATTTCTAACAAATCCAGATTTACTCTAACTTGCCAAAATCCATAAAAAGATTACTCTCATTGATTTTAATGGATCTGTTTTAAGTCTGGTTTCAGTTCAGATTCTAAGAATTAGTATCCTTTTTTTTCCCCCAATACGCATATTTACAAATCTGATCCTGTTTATCACTACTGAGTAAAAAAATAATATGTGATTGAGCATTTATAAAAAAAAATATCAACTTTGAAAACATTTGGTCATATAATAGTATTTAAAAATGAAAAAACATACATCATAAAATACATATTATTTAGGACCATTGCTATAAACACAAAAAATTATGAGAAAATGCAACTATTTAAAAATTGATCATTTGTATAGATTAAACATAATTAATTGATAAATGAAAAGAAATTTCACCAGAATCATGTAAGGAACATAACATATACACCAAATTATGGAGAAACAGACCAAAACAATATGATTTATTAATTAGATAAATTGAATACATATGGAACAATTTTTTTAAAAAGGTAAAGGTTTCCCCAGTCCAGAGGTTTCCGGCTCCAGGAAATGGTGATCATCTCCTTTTCCTAACTGAGAGCGCCAGCATTGTCTGGAGATGCTTCTGTGGCCATGTGGCCACCATGACTATATGCTGAGGTGCATGGAACGCTGTTAATTTCCCACCAAAGTGGTACCTATTTAGGTGGGTTGCTACCAGTTCACACCTGTTCGGGTGAACCGGCAATGGAAATTGCAACTTGGTTGCTGAACTGGTAGGGACGGCAGACTCACCACGCTGCGGCATGGTTTTTTTTTGACATTTTTAGTGGCCTGCGCATTTACAGGCAACTGTACACGTGCGTGCACTGAACCGGCAGTAATGCCAGCAGCAACCCACCCCTGACTAGGTTGGCAGGAGAAGGGCTAACAAACAAAATTCAAATATCTAAATCAGAGAATATTGTTAATGTAATACATTTCCTAATAAGCTCTTTAAACTGAACTCAAATGAACACCAATCATCAGTACAGCCTTATTTAGTGTACAATGCTTTATAATGCTAGTAAAAAAATAAAATGAAGATAAAGAACTAAACCTACCAAACTTCCCTATTTCATAAACAAAACTGTCATGCAAAGGAAAAACAACAATAATTATAAGTGTAAAAAGAAAGTCTGCCAAGCTTGGTATCATTGCCTTTTTCCAGATTTTCTCTCTCTCTGGAGTGTGTGTGTGTGTGTGTGTCCTGTCCAAATATAGATCAGATAATTCTTTTAATAAATTAGGTAATTATTGTAATCAAACTAAGATAGATAAAGCATTTAAATGGATGGTTCCTGGATTTCTTTCCAATCTCTTAAAACTAACTCCATTCTGGGTCCTGTAATTAGAATACAGCAGTTGGCAACACACCAAATTTCTGTCCCTACTCCCATAAGGAAGCAGTGAGAGAATTTTTCTGGATTTTTTTTCCTCTACAGCATAATACGGACAACATTGAACTCAAGTCTTTATTTTGCCATTTCTCCCCCTATACCATTAAACCTATCATGTTGAGTTTCTAGAGAGGTATCCTGCTGTCAGACCAACCAAATCCAAAAATAGCTAAAGACTTATTTGGAAGATTGGTATTTTATGACTGACTATGCTCACCAGAATGTATTACCGAATTTAATGGCTCCCCCTTCCTCACCCCCTGTGGCACCCACAAAATCTCAAACTTCCAAATGTGCCTACCAGACTCACAAGGTTGCCTACCCCAGAATTAAGCATTAGTGGGATGGGATGCTATACAGTTTTGGAAGCTTGATGGGTTACCATTTCTTCTCCTGTGGATTCAATGTGCAGTCATGGAATGAAGAGTAAATTGGTTTGCTTCTCCCTTGGAAAACCCAGACCAAAAGAAAGAATGCTAGTAGTGGAAAAGAAATCAGTCCTCTCAAAAGGAATGCCTACGGAGAGCATCTTGTATCCATTTATTGCTTTATCTTCATACCTTCTCGTGGACTAAAATAGCCTAAGAATTAGCAAGGTGACAAAAGTTTATTATAATACCAGCTTCTGAGCATTATATTTCCCCAAATACCTATGAAGAATGAAAAAATAGGTGAGGTATCCCAAAGTTCTAAAATCAAACAAAAAGTAATCACCCACATAAATCAAACTCAGCATCTTCTGGTGGATTATATTGAATAATCTTTAATATTTTTCTATTCTTCATTTTTCATAAGAGATTATTTCTTGATGCAGTGTACTTCAGTCCTTTATTATGTCGCATCGTATCAAACACAAAACCCCAGGTGAACCAAATACTTTTTCATGCAGCTGTGAAATGTTGTCATATCACTGCCCACAAACTATTTCTGTTTAGAGAGCCAAATGCTGTCATGTTTTTGAAAAAAAGGTCTCTTCTGAAACTGAATCCATGTCTAAATAAAGAGGTTAACCATATCTTCTTCTTCTCTCTGTGGCCCTTTGCTTTGATTTTTATCTCAAATGTTAATTTTTCTGAAGACCACCCATTCACCTAATACATTCCTTTAAGGTAATATAACCCTGAGATCTCTCATCAACATCTGTATCTGTAGACAAGTTCAGCTTCCCAAGTAGATTGGTAGCACATTTCACTGATTTGTGTTTTTTCCATCTGTTGAATCTTTTCATCTGACTGCTAGATATTCTCTAGTTCAAAGCCATTATTTGTACTTCATGGTGTGCACATAAGACAAATACGCTCTGTGTAACTTGTTGCTACACATTCGTAATGAATCTATAGTCACTGCTGAAAATAATTAAGATATAATTTTTAACCAATCTTTTCTTCTTTGTGTTTTAAATTTTCAGTATCAGGGATTGGCATGGCATGGACTAACATTAAATTTTAAATGTGAATTGGGGATTGATGCTGAAGTCTCACTCCACATATATTAAGGCAGTTCATCAGCTCAATTTTGTGGAACTCAATCTGGTTTTCTGATGGGAAAAAAAGAGATAATTTTGAAATGCTAGTCATTAGCTTCATTTGCCAACATTTCACTATTCTGTAGTACATTAATAATTGAATATCACTTCCACTCCTCTATAAAGTTGATAACCAGCAGCAACTTGGATGGATTCAATTACAGTAGTGCTTAGTGCTAAGTGCTCCATTTGAAGACCTGAAAAACCAGTTGAAGCACAACTTATTATGGAGAAGGTTTATCTACACTGATTTGATGGCACATACTCAAAATCATCCTTTCCAATAGAGCAGGACAAACAGAAAAATGCTGAATCCTGAATTTATTACAAAAAGACTTAATCTACATCAAATTCCAGCTTCTTGGACAATGACTTCACGTGATGTTAGGCAGCATGAAGGAGAAAAAAAAATCTAAGATAACAGCTATGGTTAAATCTGCATATTCTAGGATTCATCCTCTTGAAATAATGCATGACTTTAATATTGTATCTTAAAGGTCTATTCTTGAAAGACTTTGGTTATCATGTTCATATAGGCCAGGGGTATCAAGCTTGCGTCATCACAGCAGGACTGTTTTTTCCTTCGCTAACTGGGCGTGGGCATTGCCAGCATGTGACACATCTAGCCCACGGGCCTCAAGTTTGACAGCCCTGATCTAGGCAGTCAAAAATGTAGTTAAAAGTTCTAAAGTATTATCATAAAATCAGACAATTCAAAAAATGGTATGTAGAAATCACCGCCTTCTCACTTACTATTCTTCCTACAACAAAATTTAGAAAGTAGAGCCCTTTAGACACGTGTATGAAAATGTTGCTGTGCATTTTCACCCCACTCATCTGAAGCATAAGCATATCTTTTAATGTTCCAACTACGTCAGGGGTGTAAAACCGTGACGGCACATTGTTGTCATGTGATATATTGCAACTTCCCCCCCCCTTTGCTAAACCAGGGGTGGGCATGGCCAGCGTGTGATGCATCTGGCCCATGGACCACGAGTTTGACACCCCTGAACTAGGTAGCCAAACTCTTCTACTCCTGATACCTATCATGCTTTCTACCTCACCCAATGTTTTAAATTAATGGGAAAAAGTGGTAATTAGCTGGCTGATTATTGTCAATGACTGAGCACATATAAATCCAACATTTTTTTAGTCTGTGAATGCATTAGAGCACTTTTTATATTTGATCAAGTACTCAGTGGCTAGTCATAATAAAATCATTTGCTTTATTAATCAGGCAGCATCTGGAAGCAGGAACAACAGATAGCGATGGACATTTCAATGTGCCACCATCTAAATGTTTTGAAACTGACTAATCAGGCATTGTGGATGATGTTAAGTTGGGGAAAATGCCTTAATAAAGATTCATATAAAGCCTTACACATCTTACAGAATCACCTATTTTACTGGTAGTTCTTGACTTTTGATTTGATTTGACAACCTTTGATTTAGTGACAGTTAAAAGTTACAACAGCACTAAAAAGGGGGGACTTATGACTATTTTTCACACTTATGACCATTGCAGCATCCCCATGGTCACGTGATCAAAATTAAGATCCTTACATATTTATGACGGTTGCAGTGTCCTGGGGTCATATGATCATCTTTTGCGACTTTCTGACAAGCAAAGTCAATGAAAAGCCAGATTCATTTAACAACTATGTTACTAACTTAACAACTGCAGTGATTCACTTAACAACTATGTCAGGAAGGTTGTAAAATGGGGAGAAAGTCATTTAATCACTGTTTTGCTTAGAATTGGAAAATGTGATTGTTAAGTCAAGGGCTACCTTTATAATATGCTTGATATAGACAATTTTTTAAATCAAAATTTCGTTTTTTGCCAGCCTTCTTTAATTATAATCCTATTGGGATTTTCACTATTAAGATATGCAAGAATGTATTCTCATATGCTTGCTATAGCATTAGAAAAAGTGAAGAGAAATGGATAGTGACCAATTATTATTTTTGGAACTGAGACAGAGTAGCACATTTGTATTACAGTATTTATTTGTTTGTTTGCAGTGGAGGTTACTATGTGGTTCCCAAACTTTTTTTGGCCATGCCCCACTTAAGCATCTCTAAAATTCTGATCCCCCCCATCCGTGACATATAATTCTTACTTTACTCAAAAAGTGAACTCTACTCATGTGGAGAAAGCCTAAAAGACCATTAACTTGGTTTAAACAAGGTTCAAATTGCCTACATTAAAAATCAAGTTGCCCCCCTATGGGCCATGGGCCCCACATTGGGAACCACTGCTATAGTGGAAAACAATAAATTATAAATATGCTATTTTATATTTATTGAATTGCAAATAACCTAGACTCGCTTTAATATTCTCAAAAAAGTGTTTATGTTGAAGGATGCTTCCAGATAATGGGCTCCTGATTGATCATAAAGCACCATGCTTGCTTTAGTGTAAAAACTAAAAGAATAGAAATTTAATAAAGTTAAAAATAGAAGACCATGATGCCTGGACCACCTATATAAAATATGTGAATAAACAATGTAGTATAAACAATAATGTTCAGAAGCATCCTTAATTGTGCCAATATATGAAACTCTAATGAATCAGCAAATCAGTTGTTACATTAGTAGATAAAATCAATTTAAACTGCTATATATTAAGTCTATAATACCAATGGAAAAATAAATGGGAAAGAGGGAGAAATGAAAAAAAGAGGCAGACAGAAATTTACTGTGAAATTAGTACTACAGTAGATATCCAAGTTTTGCTGAATCTGTATTGCATAGCACTGCATTGTATTATATTATATTCCTTATTTATTGTACTTTAAACATGAAAGTTCTTTGAAAATCATTGGATCTTCACCCAGACTAGCTATGTCCAGAACAGAAAAGGGAGCTATTTATTGAAACAGCAAAGTCTGATTCTGCTTTTAATCTTAGGGATTCAAGGATTGCTTTGTATTATGTACATTGCCTTTCCATGAAATGGATAGTGGCAGTTATGATTGGCTCCATGTGACTGGAAAAGGTGTTGATAACATGATTTATGAGCAGCCAAGCCCTGTAGCATATATATTCCATTAGGGCACATCAGAGAAGGTAGCACTATGCTCCCTACTTAAATGATTGTACACCCATGAGCCCATTTTATTGTTTAGTTGGGGGAGGAAAAAAACCTATGGATCTTAATATGATCTTTGATGGCAGGGGAATATAGACCTACTATTTTACAAACATATACTGCCCGCTTAGATAGATCTTTTGGAGCCTGGATATCAAGCTGAGGGAAAAGATGCAAAGATTTCAGGGTGCCGTGAATTCACAATATGGCTTTTCAAAGAAAAAGGAAAAATTATATTTGTTTTATATAGCATGCTGTTTCAGCCACAAATTGTTTTGATCTTTGGTAATTGGTTGCAATCTACATTTTGTTTTATCTTACTAGTTTCACTTTTAGTTTTTGTTCTCTCCAGATGCTGTTAGTTATTCTCTATCCCTTTAGTGCACTTTTATCCTTTCCTCAACTCCATGATTTACTTCTTTGCATTCCCAATTTTAAATTACAGACTATCTCAAGTTCCTGAAAACTTATACATTATTTAATTGTCAAAATTTCCCCCCAATTACCGTTCACCTTTTGTGATAGCAATTTTGATTCTATCAAATGAGCTATCAAGTGTTCATTATACTATTTTTACCCTTTCCCAGACACATTCTGGGCAACTTACTTAAAATACCTACACAATTTCTCATTCACCTACCCAGTTTTGGTTTTATTTTTACAAAATATAAATGTAATGTGAATAAATGTCTGACAAACCCTTCCCTAGTTTTGTATTTGTATTTAGTTAGTTTGTTGAACATGTACAAGATAACAGGTATAAATATAAACATGGACATGGACAAGGAAATGAGTACAAATAAATGGGGATAGTATGACAGGGACGGTAGGCACGCTGGTGCGCTTATGCAGCATGCCCCCTTTACAGACCTCTTAGGAATGGGGTGAAGTCCACGGTAGGCAATTTAAGGTTGAAGCTGTGGGGGTTAGAGGATATAACAACAGAGTCAGGTAGAGCATGAAAGTTCCAGGTGTTGTCCGCTCTCTTGCTGAAGTTGTATTTTTCTGCAATACAGTTTGGAGCAGTTTATCTTGAGTTTGTATTTATTGTTTGTCCATGTATTATTGAGGTTGAAGCTAAATAGCTGTTGACAGGTAGGACATTGTACCATATATTTTTGTGTACTATGCTTAGGTCAGACCGTAGAAGCAAATTCAGACTAGCAAGATTCTGTTATAATAGCTTTACAATAAACCTACATGATATAAGTTTCTTAGTCTGAACTACCTTGAGAGGCTGACAATATGTAAGGCTCCCTAATTTTCTATGATAAAACAACATCTAACAATCTTATGTTCACCTGAAAATATGGAGGAGTCATGTGTGGTACAAAGCAATATCCCACAGATTTGTAGAGCTGGAAAGGACCATTTAGGCCATCAAGTCCAAATCTATGCTCAATACAGGAATCCAAATTAAAGCATTTCAGACAGCTTTCAGCCGGCACTTGAACTTTAAAGAAAATTAGATAGCATGTTAAATCCTAAGGTATTTGAAAACTCAAAAAGTCAAAGAGTAGACATACTAGTTTCATCACTTAATTTCATACATTTCATACTTCTCTCTAGTTTAATGAAGAAAGAACTTTCATGCCAGTTCTGTATCCACTTAATTGTAATCCCAGCCCCACCATTGCTTAAGTAAGTTAAGTTAAGCTTGCTAATCAATATGACACGAGATATTCTGTCAAACATTTTGCTGAACTGAACATATGTCCCACAGTCTATCAAGGAACTTTCCCAATTGAAAAGTTAAATAAATTAATTTGGCAAGAGCCGAGGTGGCGCAGTGGGTAGAGTGCAGTACTGCAGGCCACTTCAGCTGACTGCTAGATCAGCAGTTCAGCGGTTCAAATCTCACCGGCTCAGGGTTGACTCAGCCTTCCATCCTTCCGAGGTGGGTAAAATGAGGACCTGGATTGTTGTTGGGGGCAATATGCTGACTCTGTAAACCGCTTAGAGAGGGCTGAAAGCCCTATGAAGCGGTATATAAAAATCTGCTATTGCTATTGCTATAAATCCATAATTTTGGGTAATTTTGGTAATATATTGAGTTCTTTATGACCTGCTGCACAATTTTTTTCAGGTTATTAGTGTCTGATTGATTTTTGATTCCCAGGATCCTTCATTTCCTTCCTGAAAATAAAAAACTTGTTCACTCCCAGATTTTTCCAAAACATAAAGACTTAGCCAGAATGTCAACTTTTTTCAGTTCCCTAGAACATGCTTCTGAACCTGTACATTAAATTCATTCTAAGTAAACTGGTATTCCTTAACTATTGTTTCAATCTGTCTCAAGCTTCAATCCTGCTCCTTCATCCTACTCTTCACAATGCACATCAAACAACTGGAGAAATTTCCACATGTACATGTTCCACTCTATCCTTGGCCTTCATTGACAACACTATGTCTCCAACTTAGAAGTTCTGCATTGTGGGGAGTCCAAGACAATGACTGGTAAGCTTGTGGTTCTGATAGTTTTGTTCATGTTTTGTTGTATTGTTTAATAAAATGATAAAGAAAATAAAGCTCCTAAGTGATTAAAAAGATGATTTGGTCAAAACTTGAGTCAGTGAATGTCTACATTTATGGCTCAGAGTATGAGGGAACCTGCAATTGCCAGTTGATCACAAGTAGCTGTAGAAACATTGGTTCATGAAAAAAAAAATGCTGTATATATGTACATATTAGTAAACTCCAGTTCTATTTTTCTTCCAAAGAAAATTTTAGCAGCCTGAATCTTGCATCCAGCTGCCTTTTTGGCCATAATGTCCCCTGAAATCAGGGGTGGTTCTATAGAAGAGGTTCCACAAATCTACAGTGCCGTTTAGAACCGGTTCCAGCTCTCTCCCCCCGCCCATCTGCACATCATCAAGATGAAGAACGAGAGGAGGAATTCTGGGAGTTGAAGTCCACAAGTCTTAAAGCTGTCAAGTTTGAACACCCCTGGGGGGTTTTTTCTCTAAAGGGTTAGGGGTGCAAGGGTCTTGAAACTTGAGAGCTTTAAGACTTGCGTGCTTGAAATGCTAGTTTCTGAGCGAACATTTTTGTTGCTAAGCAAGAGCATTGTTAAGTGAGTTTCACCATATTTTACAAGTTGGAAATGCCCATCCAGTCACATGGCTGGCAAGTCACTCCCACTTGGTCACATGGCCAGCAAGCCACTCCCACAAGCAGGCCACACCTACAGAAGAAGTTCTAAAAAAATTTGAAACCCACCACTGCCTGTAATCCATGGAGCAGAAAAAATGTGAAATGTTAAGAAGCACAGTTTTTTACACCTGTTGTGATGAAGGATGGAAGTAACTCCTTTATATGATTCTTTTCTTTTGGTTATATTTTTTATTGTCTTTTTCTTCCTTTTTCTTTCTCCCCAATATATTTTTCCATTGTCTTCTCTTTAAGTTTAATTTGTATTAGTTTTTACTGTTGTACCTAATTTTTTAAAATAAAATATATATATTTAAAAAGTTAAGTGGGGTTTCTACATAGCCCCCCAGTTTATGCATCTTGACTGGAAGACATCCTTTGGAATATCTGATTTTGTGTCATATCCTCAATGGCAGCAGCCTCCGCACGGAGTGCCCAAGTGAGCCTGCTGGCTCTCCCCAAATTTGGTCCTCTGGCTGAGGATCTCGTAGGAGCAGTCTTCCCACAGCAGCTGGATATGCTCGGTGAGGAAGAATTATTCGGCGGCGGGCGGGCGGGCGGGCAGCAGCAGAAAGGAGTAGAAGGGGCCCTATTCACAGCCTCGATCCCCCCTCTCCATTTCTGAGCTGGGAAGGGGGGGCTCGGCACAGCTCTGACCCAGGCTGGGAGGAGATCGCGAAGGCGTGGGGATGGGAAGTAAGGAGGCTGGAAGTCTGAGGCCGGCGTGTGGCACAGAGGGGGAGCCGAGGAGTATGCCACCGCCTGGTTGAGGGATGAGAGCTGGGAGAGGCGGTCACCGGCGGAGGTCCCGTTCAGCCCATCCAAGTGGTCCTGGTGGGGAACATCAAAGGGAGGGAAAAGTCACCATGCAGCCAACCGCGCTTGGGGCGCAAGGCACAGGCTTTCCCTTGCTCCAAGCAGCTCGTGTCACTAGGTCTCCTGGTGGCGGCGGCTCTGAGGCCCCGGCTTGCAACATCTGAGCCTCAAGGCAAGGCACAGCTTTCTCTATTACCCAGCCGAGCCCTGCTCCTCTCCTTCTCCCCCCACCCTGCTGGACAAGCAAGCAAGCCAGCCAGCCGAAGAGCGCAATGCGCTTCGGGGCTCGGCGCGGCTCAACCTTCCTAAGGGCGAGCCTTTTGCTTTTGCCCTCTTCTGTCTACTCTGGAGCCAGAGCAGGCAAAGCTGCCACTGAAAAAGAGCCCAAAGCGCAACCGAGCAAAACAAAATGAGACACCCTTTGCCTGCAATCAAAGGCTCAGATCGGAAGGCAGCAGGGGAATGGGGGGGTATGGCAGAGGAGCTGCTTTCAAGCCATTGGAAAATATATCCAATCCAACTTCTGTGTTTGTGTCTGTTTGAGAGTGAGTGAGTGAGAGAGGGATCCAACTTCTCTGTGTGCGTGTGTCTGTTTGAGAGAGGGGGGAGGGAGAAGAAAAAGAATGGGAAAACGTATTTTGCAAGGGGGAAAAATGCTGTCGCTTTAAATCGGAACTGAGCATGCCTGGCTGTGGAATTCTGGGAGTTGAAGCCCACAAGTCTAAAAAAATTGCTGCCTCACCAGCCATAAAGCTCACTGCACGTCACTGGAGTCCATTTATAGAATTGTAATATTCCATTCGGGTTGTTTTGTTTACTATGCCTCGTCTACTTTGACACCACCTTCTTCTCCTTTCCTTTTCTCCCTCCCTCCCTTCTCTACATCCTTCCTCTTTTCCCTTCCTTCTTCCCTTACCTCTCCCCTCCTCTCTTCCTCTTCCCCTTCCTACCCTCTCTTCTTCTCCCTTCCATCTTCCTCTCTTCCTCACTATCTTCCTTTCCTCTTCTTCTCATCTGCTGTCCTCTCTTTGTTTCTCTCCCTTCTCCTTCTTCTTTCCTCCTCTCCTTTCCCTTCCTTCTCCCCTACTTCTCTCTACCTCTTCCCCTTCTTACCCTCTCTCCTTCTCTGCTTCCCTCTTCCATCTTCCTCTGCTCACTTCCTCTCTTCCTTCCCTCCTTTTCCTCTCTTCCTTTCTTTTTCTATTGCTGCAGGTATCTCTTCCAGCTCTTAATTTCTATTTTCTTGGTTTTTTTTTAAAAAAAGAATATTTTTCTTTTTTGGTCAGACAAAAACAGACAACAAATAACACATAGAACCTTTTTCAATCACGTACAGCATGTCGTTTGGTTGTAAAGTTTTTGTGCATCACTTCCATAGATACTTTCAAATGTATGTAAGATCACAAATTATCAACTCATTTCAAACAAATTCTCATATCATCAATCCAGTATATTATATAAAAATTATTATAATTATTAAACATTCATTTGACTATAAATTGCTTTTACATCCTTTTGTATGAAATATCCTAAATTTGAGGTAAAACTATATAATAGCATTCCATTCGATAACATTTCATCTTTCTAATATATTCTAAATAAAAATTGATTATATTTAATAACAAATAAAGTCTCCTCTTGTAGTCCTCATTTGCAGTTTGTATAAAATTTCATATCCTCAAACTAGTACCAATATATGTATTATTATCAATATTATTTATATGACTATATATAATACTCTAAATTTAACTAAATTTGACAATTTTTATTATAAACTTTCACTACATCAACCTGTATCTTTCCAGTAGTAGTGCAGTTTTATATCTCGTGTCATTTGTGGAATTAATATTCTGGTTGTTTTCTTAGTGGGTCTTTTATGGAATTCTTTTCGCAGCTTGTTGCTCATTGTATATCGTATGAGCACTCAAAACTTTCCATCTGTTCCTTTCATCAACTTATCTTTGGTTATCACCGATGTTTCAGTCAAGATTTTTCTTCTTACTTCCATCAAATTTTCTCTTTTTTCTTCTTCTGTACTTTGAGGTCTGAGGTAGTAGAGTTCCAGTCCACCTATCTCCCCTTTCCATAGTCCATTCTTACTATTTCCAACCACGTATCCACAATTTTCTTATCTCTCTGTTCCTTTTTTCCTTCAATTTTTGGAACTCTGTTCCAAACTTTCTTTTGATAAATATTCTCAATTTTTCCATCTCCTTTTGTTGTTTTTGTTCTGCGTCATCCACTCTCATCAATTTTCTATGTTATTATTAATATCTTTTGAATTTTAAACATAATCATTTGCAATATTAATGTTTCTTTTTCATGTTGCGCCATCCTTCCAATTTATAAACACTGCCACTATAGCATTTGAGGCTTTTATTGTATTCCAAACAAGTTCATTATAATCTTTCAAGTCAAAACTTTGCCTTCAAGGCAAAAACTCCAAAACAGCAGCTGTATAAACAAACCATGCTCTTTCCACTATCACTCTCAATAAACAAACTGAAAGGAACTCCGATGATCAAAGAATGGAAAGAAAATAAAATGATTCAGCCCTCAGCCTTAAAGTGGCAGTGTTACTTTTTCTCTCTCTGCTATTACAGCCCTTTTTAAATAGCAGACTTACGGAGAAAAATTCTTAATTAAAAAAAACACAATCCAATCAAACGTTGTAGAAAAGCAAGAAATTTTTAATCCACAAGTATATATATAGAAAAAGTAAAAAATAAAAAGTAGAAGAAAAACTGAGCCTTCCAATTTGAAAAATAGGAAACATTTGCAGAACTTCCTTTTGTAAAAAGAGAATTTTAAAAAAAGGATAACACACTAAGTTTAATGTAGCTTAATTTTGCCACTTGTTTTCTTTTGTCTTCAATTTTAATTTAGTTTTAATTTTCTTTGGGTAGTCTCTTTTCTAATAATAAAATTTCCGATACACTATTCTCTTCCATTTTCTTTCCGTTCCGGAGCTGTCCCAACTTCAGCAGCTTCAGGGCTGGGTTTCTGTCATCAGGAAAAAGAGCTTCTCCTGGATCAATCAGAGACTTTGCGGTGTCCCTGAGATCAGCAGGACATACTCTTCTCTATCACTGTATCTTCGGGACAGTTTAGGTCCAAAAGGACCACCCAGTGGCAGAAATATCAACTGCGATCTTGGAGCTCCAAGATTGCACGTCGTATCGTCACGATGTCAGCTTTCTCCTCCTGATTCTGTTTCATATCTTGCTCTCGGTGTCTAACAACATTCTCAAATCCCCAAATCTCTGCCCAGGCCCAAGTTATACTTGAAATATATTGGTTAACTCTATTTATTAGAATCAGTAATGCAACATGCTTTTACATTAAACTTTGGCCAACTTAATTCTTCTTTGGAAGTTTGCTCTGTCATAGACCATTAGCAAAATAAAATAAATGTAAAGTAAGTAGTGAAGCAAAGTGGAAACTGCAATTCAGGAAGGTCACTTGTGCAAGTTATTTGCCAATGCCTAATATGCTACATAAAGGAAAGATAATAAGAGAGTCCAGATTTTGGTTCTTCATATAAATGCCAGCAGAGAAGACTGATCTTTAAATAAATATCTGATGCATTATCTATCTCCCTTTCTCCCCATTACATTTTCATGATAGCAATATGCCATCTACTATTATTTTAACGTGAAGTTTTTTTCATTTTAGAGATGAATGGTTTTGAACCTTCTTGAAAACTTCAAAAATTTCAAGATTTCCTTAAGATTCCATCAACATAATGCTTTGGATATGTCACACATGAAATGAGGTAATGAAGTAATAGATCAGAAGATTAAAAATATACCTTTATTCCTGTCTAAACTGACAAGTTGTTGCTATTTTGTTTGACAAAATTGTTAAATCTATGCTTATCTCAGGGGAAGGCATCAATATGGCAACACATCAACAACTTCTGAAAGAAGCTGTTGGTATGACAGTCCTTATCAATTCTGGCTTAATATAATATCCTCAAAATGCCACCCAAGGGTAAAAAAAAGAACCCTGAGCAGGCCCAGCAACAATATTAGGACTGATAAAACTTACAAAGCTGAAAAAGAAATTAGGATCTGATCTCTCCACCTGAGGCCACCAAAAACGGGAGTAATGGATCTGGTGCCTCTTTCACCTCCAAAGATTATAACAATATAGAACACAGATCACCTCCTCAGCCCTTCAAGACTCTGCCCAAATCATCTCCTGGAGCAGAGAGATAACTTTCTGGAAAAAAACTCCAATAACTTTATCACTAAATCCTTCCAGGAGGATTGCCTTCTCTCTTCAGAAACCTTTTTATATTGCAACGCTTAAATGAAATTGCAGCCAAGGCAAACAGCTTCCAACAAGCCCTGGATCTGCAAATCCCCCAAGGCAATCAGGGGTTAAAATGACAGCAGGGACCAGCCACCTCAGCACTTTGGTAGCTGGTGTCTTCAGGCATCCACCACTGTGTGCTCCAGAAACTCTTCCTGGAAATCCATTGGAGTGAATGGAACCTTACATAGTTGGGGGGGGATTTAAATTTAGTAGCTAAATTATTTAAATCTAGTAGCTGGGGCAGAGGGGTTGTGCTGTGAAACAGAACACAGAGTTATGGTTTGATTGGTTGAGAGACCGCCTTCTGCCAATTACCTCCCACAGACCCGTTAGATCGCACAGGGTCGGCCTCCTCCGGGTTCCGTCTACCAGCCAATGCCATCTGGCTACTACCCGGGGGAGGGCCTTCTCTGTTGCAGCTCCGGCCCTTTGGAATGAACTCCCCGTGGAGATTCGGACCCTCACCCCTCTCCAGGCCTTCCGGAAAGCCGTCAAAACCTGGCTGTGCCAGCAGGCCTGGGGTTGATGAGTTCCCCTCCCCTCTCGACTTGTATGGCTGTATGACTCTTGTGTATTTTAATTATATGTATTGTGTTTGTATCCCCTTTCCCCTTTTGAGTTGTTCGCCGCCCTGAGTCCCTCCCGGAGAAGGGCGGCATACAAATAAATTAAATCTGAAATCTGAAATCTGAAGAGTGCTGGCTCCTGCATGAGGCAATCTGTGCTGTGATTGGTTGCTATGGGTTTGGAGCGGGAGTTCCCTTTTTCCCACCTTTTTCTTCTATTATGCTCTGTAATTTAACTGATGATGCGCCTGTTTGCCTGATTATCCAGTTTGCTGTATATATCGTATAGTTGTAAAATATATGTATTTAGATAAAACTACAAGTTAGTGTCAGTGTTTCTGACTCCATTTGGACACCTGCTGTGCAATTCCCTGATAAAGAGAAAGTTAATTATATATTTCTTTATTTTTCTGCTAAAAACATTGGAAAAACAATGACAAAGGAACATTGTTATCTTCCCTTCCATTATTGAATAACTTTTTTTAACCTAATGTAACCAAACAACTCAGTACTAATTTAAGTTGCTCAGAATTTATTTAAACAAATGCAAACACATGTTAAGTGGAAATAATAGTTATGCAGTAAAATGGATTAGTACAAGCTCATGTTATCCCTCTGACTTCTGCAACAGGTATGTTTGTGGTGTGTTCAGACTTTTGTTTTTATATTAAAGTTGAAAAAAATACTTTGGTGTTTTTATAAGCAGAGAACTTAGTGCCTTTGTTCAATTTAATTCTGCTGTTTTCAGGTGTTTCCCTAGCCTGACATTTTGAATTTTCTCTATTCTGAAATGTTAGCTATCACTAATTTTATATCTGCAAATTCGATTTAAAAATCCTCATTCAAATAATTAACACAATGTTAAAGAGTACTGCATCCTGAACTATCTGAGCATCATTCTCTATCCAAATTAATAGCAAGAACTGGATGAGGTTAAAATATTTGTTATCTGGCATATACATAGACCAATGGATGGACTGATTTCATATGAATACGACCATTCATTAAGGTTCTCACTGGACTCTAAATTACTTCCTAGGCTTGATATGTGAAATCAGAAATAGAGAGGTTGAAAAACAATTTCATTGGGCATTCTTATCTTTAAAAAAAAACCTTTATGCCCTGAATATTATTTATAGACATATTTTAATAATAAAATATATAATACAATACAATACAATTTTAAAACATCATTACCTTCAAACTGACTTGATAAATCATGTAAAATACAGTTAAAAAGAGCTAATTTCCATTGACATTACTTATAGAATGTGACTTTACATGAGTACAAAGTTTATATAATATTTTAACCAAAAGTAGCATAATTGGAAGCAAGAAGCCACATGGTATAAACCTGTGGCAAAGATTAGATTTAGGGAAAGAAAATATGTCTGTGTCAATAAAAACCATGATTTGAAGTGCTCTCAGATAGCACACATGGCAAAAAACTCATTTATGTGATCGTTATATGATGCTTATTCAAGTATAAACAAAATTAGGAACTTTCACATGGTTTTCAGATCTTGCTGAGTTCAATTCCTGTAGTTTCACAATACCATCTGATTAATCTTCAGGTAACATTTGGATTTGAAGCCTTTGATACCTTCTTTTAAAGTGTGAACACCAGATTTTATTTTTATTTTCCTCACCAAAAAATTTTTAAAGCGCTGTATTAAAAAGAGTATATTTAGAAGTATAACTTTAATTAGTCACATTTTAGTTCTATTAAATAGGAAATATTAGTCATGACTCAAGGAAAGCTAATGAAACTGTTGAATGTTTACCAACAGACATTTACCCTATATTTTCTGCAATATCAATCTTCTATCCTTATGATGGGTGTGATCTTAAGAATAATGTAATTATTATATGTATTTATTCTGAAACTCAAGATAGATGTTTCATTTTCAAAGATGGACTGCTAGAAACTTCAAGCGGGTATTCCTCTTGGGTGGCCCACTACTGATATGAGATATTGATCTTTAAAGTCAAAGTTCGTTGTGTAAGGTATTCTTTATGGATGAGTTCAAGCCTTTATGAAGTATACTTTCATAATATAGTATTTACATTAGAGCATATCTTCTTTTATAGCAATTATATTTTAAGCAAGATAAGCATTTTTCTAGCAATTATTTTATTATCTAAGATAAAAGAAATCAAACAAATCTTTCAGATATTTCTGGACTATAAATGCAATAATTCCTATTAGTCATGTTGGTTAGTCTAGTTAGAAATGTAGTTTAACATCTGGATGGCCACATTTTGCCCATTCTAGGAAGAGGTTCCCTTAGTAAAATAAATCTATTTTAAAAAATGAAGATTCCTATCCTACAGTGAACTAGCATCTTAGAAAGAAACAAAAATGTAAATTATATCAAAAACCTGCAATTGGTCTACATATAAACGACTTTAATTTGCTTGATCTTAGCTGATAAGAAGTCCAGTGCTCCTTGAAACCACTAATATGGTTCAGTGAAACCTCTGTATTTGAACTGATTCTTATCTAGAAAGGGAATTCCAAAGGAAAGAAAGATCAGCCCAATTCTTTCACTCCATTCATTTATTTATTCATTCATTCATTCATTCATTCATTCATTCATTCATTCATTCCAAACAAATATTTTATTTTTTTCCTTTGTAGTTTTTTAAACAGTAAAATATTTTAAATATAGATCCCTTGATACTGGCAGGCATGCCTAGCACATTAACATCCTAATAATATATACTGTGGCTCACCTTATAAGAAAATCACAATAGTAATGCACATCTGCAAGAGGAGTAACTTTACACACAATTGTGTGTTTCTTTGCTATCCAAAGTACTTTTTGAAAAAGCAGGGTTCAAGACATTTTCCAGCAGTCAGGAAAAAAAACATTTAAAATATTCATGTATGTGCATCTGCTTTTCCTCCCTACTAGTGCTAATATTGAGATTGACCCATTAAGAAGCAACGGTTAATCTGTTAAATGTTTACAATAAATGATCCCATTTGCATAAATTAGTTATAGAAATGACCTAAATTGGCACAAATTATATAGACTAACATAAATTCAGATTTATTGGTGATACCTTACCACCAAATAATCCATTAAATTTAAAGTTTACTGTAATATCACTGCATTTAATCAAGATTTAGTCCATTGCTCATCAATCAATGGTGTTTATCATCAGTGACACTTTAGGACTACGGTCTTCAGTTAAATTCAGTCATATGACCAGATTATTATGTCGTCTTAGTTTGCTCTTTCAGATCATCCTACAGTAGCCTGTAGATTAATTCTTTTCTCTCAGACTTTCCCAAATGTCTTAGCTTTCTTCTGACAAATTCATTATTTCAGAAGAGTTTATTTTATTTATCATATTTAGGGACTTTCCATCTTTCCTACAGAGGGATTCTGGGCGGCATACAGAGCATAAAAACAGTGTATAAAATTTAAATTTTAAAAGAGGCAAGAGATGTTAAAAATTATTTAAAAGATGGGGCAGGGTATTTGTCTCCCAGAATAGGCAGTATTTCTATCCTATCTTCTATGCCTTGGCCCAACAAGAACTGGGCCACTAAAACAAGTAGCTAGCATAAGGTGACCAGATGTCCCGATTTCGGCGGGACAATCATGATTTCTAACAATTTGTCCCGTGTCCCGGGGCATTTTTAAAAAGTCCTGATTTTCTGGCTTCATGTTGAAAGCCCAGTGGATTTGCTTAAGAAATCCTAACCGGGGCAAGACAAAAGACTTCACTGAAGATATAATTAAAAGGTTAAAGCAAGAAAACGGAACCCCCCCACCTTTTTACCTCATTTTATAAGAAAAAATGATCCAGTACCATAGCGCTCTAGGAAATACTTGGCTAGAGAAGTCGTGAGTGTTCCTTCCTGGATTTTCAGGAGGGGAGGGGCACGGAGGTTGGAGGTCGGCTCGTGTGGAAAAAATGGTGGCAAAGTTTCTTTGAAAAATATTTCCCTAGGACTAATAATTTCACCATTTTAATTTGCTCAGTTCTTTGTATTAACATCTACATCATTCTGGATTGACTTGGAGTATCTGCCTGCTGGTAAGTGAGCCGTGTTTTTTTCTTTTATTTTTTTAATGTATTTTAAAATAATATTTTATTTATTATGCATAGGATTTTTTAAAATAGTTTTATTCTGTGTGGATTCTTTTTTTAAATTGTCTTAAGACTATTTAAAAAAAGATTCTATCCAAAATACAAAATACCAGCTGCAGTTATTCACTGAAGAACTGTGGCAAGAAAGGTGGTATAGTGACCAAAGTTACAATGGCATTGAAAAAAGTGACTGATGACAATTTTTCACACTTAGCAACCATTTTCACACTTAGCGACCGTTGCAGCATCCTCATGGTCACGCGATCAAAATTTTGATGTTTGGCAACAGATTCGTATTTATGATGATTTCAGTGTCCTGGAGTCATTTTAATTGCCTTTTGTGACCTTTTGACAAAGTCAAATGGGGAAACCAGATTCACTTATGTTACTAACTTATCAGCTGCAGTTATTCACTTAAGAACTGTGGCAAGAAAGGTGGTATAGTGACCAAAGTTACAATGGCATTGAAAAAAGTGACTGATGACCATTCTTCACACTTAGCGACCATTGCAGCATCCTCATGGTCACGTGATCAAAATTTTGATGTTTGGCAACAGTTACAATTTATATTTGTAAATTGTAGCTATGTTGAAATAAAAAAAAATATTACAATACTATTTTTGCGTTATATGAAAATTTTTGTTGCTCCGTATAAAATTTTTAATCAAGCCTCTTCCCCCCCCGGTCAAAGGTGTCCCTCTTTACCAATCTGAAAATCTGGTCACCTGCTTGACACTATGGAAAAAGGGGTAAATTAAAACCTTGAATAGCAGTTGTTTAGGGGCAGAAATAAATTATGGAGGATAGGAAATAGTGATAAAGTGCAATTGAGCTGTGCCATCTGGCTGGAAAAGGAATTCAGGATGAGGTGCAAAACCACCGAGGGAGCATCTACCTCAGCATCCAAAAGTAATGCAAAGAAATTGTCTTTGCCACATTTTCTGTGGAGCATGAACTAAGTTGATTTAATTGAAGGCTGACACATTTAAGCCCCACTTATTTAAAGGACTTATTCACGTTTTTTAAATCTCTCTTGGCAGCATCCAAAGATTTTAAGTATACTTAACTTTGTATAAACTATGTCCAGTTTAACTTGCAAGTATTTTATTTTAAAATGGGTAGCAGTGTTTATCACATGGTTATCACTCAATGCCAATTCAAGGATTAATAGTAAATCCCTGCTATCAGAAACAGATAAACTTCTTTTAATGACCATGTAGATGTCTATCATCATTTTGATGCATCTATTTTTTAGAAAAATCCAACTTATCTTTTCCAAAATTTGTATTTTCATTATTGTTATTACCGTAGTACTCTCTGAACACCAGGTGGTGGATAAGAGAAAATAACATTACACATGTAATTTTCCACTTAGAACAACAAAAGTATTATATTTCTTTATAGCATTATAACTGTTTCAGGAAGATGGTTATGAAATCCTTGCATAACTTTTGTATAAAATCATTCTCTAATTCAAACAAAAGAGCGCCATTGATAAAAGCACTAGAAATAACAGATGTCCAACAATCAGATTCTGACATAAATATTCTACTATTAAAAGGTAAGATAATTTTGATTATTTCATCAATCTGGATCCATAGCTTCCCAGCTATCAGAAAGGTATTTCATCTCTTAGGTGTTTCCTTTAGGGCCACTCTTGAGTCACATCTCTATTCTTACATCTGAGTTCATATAGTCATAATTGGTACCTGTACTGATTTGTGTTATATCCAGTGCTCTTAACAAGTGGCAGTACCGATGTCCAGGGATATACAGACAGCGCTTAATGCCAATTCTGAGAGATGTGTAAGTTTTCCTTTAAGTGCAAATCTTTTGGCATATTGTCAGTAGGCACATGCCAACTATATCAACCAATGAAAGCTTACAGTGGACCTAAATTTGTCCCACTGCTTTCATGTATGGCTACAGTAAAAAGATAATTAGACTACATTTTGGTAATGCAGGGAATTGGCAGGAGGGAGAGGGGAGATACATAAATATATATATATATATAACTTAGTTTTGAGACTTTACCAAAAGAAAAAAATAAATAAAACAAATTTGCTTAATTGTGTTTAAAAAAATCCTGGCAATATCAGTTGCTTTGCTCCTTCAACCCCCCAAAGTGGGAAGACTAGCCAAAGAAATATCAGTTACAGGGAACCTGCTCTCTGCTTTTCTCATATTCCACCAAGCAGGGGGTGAAATCAATTCCAAGTGTTTATTCTGCTATGACCAGAGAAGTGAAAATAAGGACAGAGGGGTTCCTACTAGGGCAGTTGCCAAGGTTTATGTCTTGTGGACATAATTATAGGCTTGCATAATTACCCCAAAGGTAACACATTTCTAGAAATATATAATTGGATAATTAACAATTAAGAATATAATTGATTATTTTCTGGAATCTTAAATTCCAAGTTTTTGGAAGAATTAATTCCATTAAAACTGGTGAAATTTGGTTCAGTAGAATGCCACTGTATTCTGAGGTTATTTTATACTGCATAGTTCTCTTTACTTCATATATAACATATGAAAATATGTGAATTTTCCACAAACGTTATCTTCAATTACTATGTGTAATTAGACATAGGAACAGAACCCAATTCCATTCAAAGAATCTATGGTATTCTAGATACTATGCCACTATAGGTATTTATCTTGTAAACTTTCTACTACAAAGACTTGAAATAAATTGCAATCCAAAAATAATAGTCAAGCAGAAATATACATAAATTAAAATCAAAGAAGCATACACATATCAATATAGGAGAACCAACACTTGCAAAGCAGGCAAACAATGCAATAATAACAAAACCATGTTATTGCTTGCTAAAGTCAAAGATTATTAAAATGATTTAAGCTCAACACTGAAAGACATAAATATCTGTGTCAAATGAATATTTATAAAGCATCTAGGTTACTTCAATTGAAAATATTCTGTGCTATAGTTACTTACCCAGTTTCAAAGACTTTAGATGATGACATGACAAACAGGACGAGCAGATTTACAGAAAAATCTTTATAATTCCCTCCAATGACTTCGCACCAGGAAACTTTCTGTATTACTTCTGGTTTGAGGCATGTTTATCTACCTATATATCTCTAAAACTGATCCCTTAACCTTCAACAATATACTATAGGGCAAAATGTTTTGAAGCAAGATAACTCAATGGGTTAACTTATAGAAAGCATCCAAAATCTGGGATCCGTGATTCTCATGGAATTGAAGTTTGGTAAATTTTATAAAACATGACATAGAAAGGATCACAAAGCAGTTTATGATATAATACAAAATATCATAAAATATTACCTGTGCTGATGTTTGAATGTGCTATATACTTCAACACTGGCTATTTTCAAGGCAGATACATATCTGAATGTATCCCTACTCTTCCAGTGAACGCTATACCTTTAGAAGCTCTGCCATTGTTGAAGGCATTGTGGAACTAGTAAGGAAATATCTTGGAAAGGATGATAGCAGGGAACAAGTGAGGAGGAGCAGGAGAAGGAGGAAGGGAGGTTTCCAATGCTTCCTGCCAACTTCCCACAAGAAAACTCAATGGAAAAGCCGGCAGGAAGTCAGAAGTTGCTTCCTCTCCCACTGCTTTTTTGCCCACATATGGTTGTTCTGTTTTTAGATAAGGAAGTATCTCTGGACAGCAGGACTAAAACTCAGAAATCTGTAACATCACAACAAGACATTATAAACACATTGAATTTTAAACCTTTATTTTGAAATTAAATTAAAAATTGGGGTGATTACAGTACAAAAATATGTTTTACCTGATTGAGCGATACATCATGAAATCAATTGTTGTACATCTAGGAAATTTACCAATAGAACTTTCTTCAACTGGTGTATAAACCTTAATTTGTCGCATATGTGTATCTCTTCCATTCTGATGATTGGCTAAAACTGCAATCTGAATCATAAATGTGCGAATAGGTTTCTTATGAGTGTCAGTTAAGGGAACATGAATCCAACCACTTGGCTCCACTAATTCAAGTTGCTAGAAAGGAAAAGAAAGGCATGTTAGTGGAAACAGAGGGAGAAAGAACTAGGTTCAAATTATTTATTATTTATTTATGACTATCATTGTTGTACCTTATGATTCTTGACGAATGTATCTTGTCTTTTTATGTACACTTATGCACCAAAAACAAATTCCTTGTGTGTTCAATTATACTTGGCCAATAAAGAATGCTATTCTATTCTATTCTATTTATTAGCAGGAGCAATAAAATTACTATCTAATTCTTCAGAAATTTGGCAGTTATAGGTAAGTTATTTTTTAGTATGCTATAATCACCTCCCTTGATAGATAGATGGATGGATGGATGGATGGATGGATGGATGGATAGATAGACAGATATAGATATATAATCCTGTGCTCTCCTCTACATGACTAAGGAATATACAAGTCACAAAGGTGAACCTCTTCAATCCTTCATGTTGCATAACTCAAGTTGTTGCATTTTAATGACATGTTATTTTTGTGACACTAGAAGCAGTCACATAGTGGTAAGCCAAAATTCTTCCCATGAAAATACTCCTAATAGACTATACATTGTTTGATGGCTTTGTTTGATAATAACTATACATTGTTTGAAGCAAGAAACCCATATAATTCCATCCATAATTTAGAATTACATGTAGGATCTCTAATTTTTCTATGCATCAGAAATCAAGAATTATGCCTTGTTTCTTCTGATCTACACACTGCAACAAATAAATCAGACATTATGATGGTTTGTTAATAGTGCATGTTAACATGTTGTTTTTTTCATAATTTAACCAAAATACTGAAAATTGTAGCTTATTGTTGCATGCAAATGTGTCCAGTAATATGTTCCATAAATCATATTTGAATTGTAAATAAGGTCTTTCAACCACGTGGTCTTGCAGCCACAGAGGTGGCACAGTGGTTAGAGTGCAGTACTGCAGGCTGCTTCGGCTGATCACTGGCTGCCGGCTGTTTGGCAGATCGAATCTCACTAGGCTCAAGGTTGACTCAGTCTTCCATCCTTCCAAGGTCGGTAAAATGAGGACCCAGATTGTTGGGAGAAATATGCTGACTCTGTAAACCACTTAGAGAGGGCTGTAAAGCACTATGCAGCAGTATATAAGTCTAAGTGCTATTGCTATTGCGATTAAAATTCATAAACTTCATATAGGAGATAGCAACCAGAATGTATAGCATATCCACATGCTCTAGCAAAGTGTTAAAACTCAGATGTTAGCTAAAGACAGAAAAGTGAATTTTTGAATGTAAAAATATTAATTAAAATGAATAATAAAAAGATTGCTTTAAAAAAACATAATATTAAAGATAATTACATTCACATTTACTTAAAAGGAGGTGTCATGTAATTCATTACAATGTGTATCTAAAAGCTGGATACAGAATATATGAAGCACTCTTTTTAATTTAAGTCAACTTTTAAAGATTTGATATCATACCATGATGATACTTTATTGAAATCAATAGATGGTCACAAAATTGCATGTCTCTTGTTTAAATTTATAATTAAATGAATGGAAGGTAAGTTTGCCTCGCAATCTCCACAGCTACCTATATATCTTGAATGATATCTGTAATTGGTTAATGGATGGATTTTTAGTGTAATTGATTGGATAGAAGTCCAGCCAATTTTGAATGAGCAACTTCTCATCCAGCAGTCCCCACCCTGTACTATGATAACTCCCTCAGCTGAGTCCCCTGACCATCCAGATATATTTTTGATGGATCATTGGAATCACTGTTAATGTAACTGGAATTCCTCATTCAATCAGTGACACCCAACCAGAAAATGCTGTTCACCTATCTATTTATTTGAACAATTGTTTCTTAATACAAAAGTTTTACATTCAAGCATTTTGTATTCCAAAATGTTTTAAATTCATTTATTTCAAACATTTCTGGCAATTTATTACAGATTTCAGATTCAATTTCTGAATAGTAAAATAAAGTATTTTTTCAGCCTCTAAATCACATTTTGTATTTAATTCATCAAACATTCAAATCTTTGTACTCCCTGCTTCCGAGTCTCCTTTTCTTAGCTGTTGCCACATCCTCTTCAATCTAGTTTTGGATTGGAAGCATCCAGTTAGCTGAAAGATGACTGGCTATTAAAATGTTATGCTTTGTTATGTTGTGTTGTGTTGTTATGTTGTGCTGTTAAATAAACAACTCCTCTTTTACCTCTTCTTTGCAACACTGCTCTTTAGAGCAGAATTTATGGTGGAGAATGCTATTCAGACTCTTACCAGATTTCTTAAAATTATGACTTTAATGGGTATGTTACTCTACAGTACAGTGAAGAGACTTTTCTAATAGTAATATTATCACTGACTCACTGATATCACCTATAATGACAAAAATCAAACTTTTTCTCCTGTATTGGCTGTATCCTCATTGGGAGATATGCATAGTTTGTGGGAAATGAATTCTTATCCTGAATTCTGCAACTTCTGATCAAGGTCTCTCACATATTATAATATTAACTACAAAAACCCAGTTTAAACATACTGCTGCATAATTTCAAAACTAGAACTGCCAACACAGAAAGATGCAAATTTTGAGTGCCTGCCATTTCTTTGCTTAGGAAGGAAGAGAACAAGTTAATAGCAAATGATGTACCAATTCCAGCAAGAAAGTGAAGCATATCCAAGAGAAACTTCAGAAATTCCAAATGAGTCAAAAGGAAGAACACCACAGGAAAAGCTTTATGAGAAGCACAGAAGTTAGCTCAGTCAAAGGACTCCCTGTACAGAGACAAGCTCATGGGCCTAGACATATAACGACCACCTAAGTAGGTGACTGTGTGGCCCTCAGTCACCTCCTGTAAATGGTCCAGATATGGATAGTTCAGAACATTAGATCAGAAAAGCTTTCTACTTGCTTAAGAAGCTAAAACAGACATTCCTGAATAGCCCACAAAATAAACCCAGCGCAAATAAATGCTTAATGTGACTATAACTTTAACAACAATTTAAAAGAAAGCATTTAATACAAGAAAGAACATTAAAATTTACAGTGTTATGGAAAGACATTGATCAACACATTCTAATAAAGTTTTAAAGGAGATGGGGGAACCTGTCGTTCCCCATAAACTGGTAAACTATAACTTCTACCACTCCCCAGCATGATAGGATGGCAGCTTAATAACTGCTTTAGAAAATGGAAATTCTGCTTTATGTAGGGCTTCTTTCAGACATGGAAGTAGGATAAAATGTTGTGAGTTGGCTAGAGTTATGTTTTACAAGTTAGGCAGCTGAATATATTTTTTAATAAATAAATGGAATCGAGTATAGACACCTATGATTATATATTTTGCTGTGTACAGACATAGCGGACAATGGTTGCATAATACTTTTCCCCTGTAGGAAAAGAATGCCATGTATCATTCAGTGATATAAATTAAAATGTGAAAAGTATTAAGGGCATTAAAAATCCAATTTCCATAGAATAATTTCTAAACATAAGAAAACCACATTCCCCGCAAAGTGCTAACTAATATATACAGATACAATAACAAATTCTAGCACTGTTAATTGAATCAAAAAGGAGTTAAATCAATTGACTATCAGCTAAGCTCTTGAGAACTTGATATCAGAGAGACTGTGTCAAGATTGAACTCCTTTGCTTCTTTCAAACTTTATTGCTATGCAACTTGCCAATTAACCGTGTGTGTGTGTGTGGAATGGAATGTTGAGATGTTGTGCACAGAGCATGAGAGCCTGGAAACCATCAAGGCCACCACTGCAGGTACTTGAGAAGGAGGTGGATTGTTCTCATAACAAAAGGGCATTTCATAATTGGACAATGTGAATACCCAGGGGTTGGTAGAAAGGGAAGCTATTGTTTAACCAAGACTTTTTTGGGGGAAACCAGAACTGGTTTTGATTCTTCAGTGCCAAAATGGTGTATCCAATGAAGTCTTACTTTTGGGAACTGAAAGCTCCTAAGTGTATTCATTTCTTTTGGGTCCACTAGTTGGACAGTTGAGAGACTTTATATGTAGTAGTGCTATTTTAGATTTTAGCCATTATATTTTATTGATAACAATATTGAGAGATACATACAATTCTTTTGGTCTATCTTCCATATCGGATATCACTAATAGACTTTATATGATAACAAATCAATAGTTAATTAATTAATCATAATAAATAGTAAATTTAATAAAGTTAGAAATTCATAAAATATATGTTTTAAAATCACATTTTTGTTCAAATATACATGGAAATAATTAGATACATGTACCAATATAAGCCAATTTAACCTGGGACTGCCTCTGTCCTGTAATTCAGATATATGATACATAAAATAAGCACATACCTTATGCCTTATCAAGGTATATGTGGGGGTTTCACAGTTATTACTAGTCTTTTCTCTGATGGTAGTATATTCTTAAGTATACTAGATTATTATTATTGATATTAGATGGATTTGGGAAAGTAAAATATAACCAAGTATTACTGAACACAAAAATTTAGAACAAGATTTACATTCACGCAAAAAGTGGAAATATACAAAAATAATGATTGGCTAAATTTTAAACAATACCTCATAGAATGATTTAATATATTTATTTTGCAGATGATACATCCCTCTAAATGATTGTCATATTGGATTGTTTTAAGAATGACAACATTTTCGGTCTATTGGTTTTATGCTCTTTCAGCCAAGTTTTGCAGACAAAGTGTTCTATACAAACAAAAGAATTTTCTAAACAATCATATTTGATAACTTGCAGCTTTTCTAGAACATTAGTCTTTAATTATTGGAATGAAACCAATGGACTGCACTCTGATCTAAAGTGGAAGACAAGATGGGGTCACTATAATTTGAGCTTAGAGATAATTTTTTCATACAATTCCTCCCCCACTCCTACATTAAAGAGAGATGCCAGATTAAAATATGTCATCACCTGTGGCTTATTTGAATATGCAAAAGAGCTTGATAAACAAAGCAAAGAAATACTGGAGCAGGATTCATGTCTTCATACAGAAGATTCTTAAAATGTACATAAAGGTAAAACCAGAGATTTATTTTTAAGGCCAAATGGACAAAGACCTTGAAAAAAATTGGAACGTTGATTTTAGCCACAAGAATGCTCTATGCACAAAAATGGAAAGATATTTTAATTCCCACAATGAATGACTGGCTGCAAAAGCAGATGAAGTTAGCAGAGATGACCAAATTGACTGCTTTAATTAAAGAATGCAACTAATTTTGTATCTACTTGGAAACCACTTGTGGACTTTGGGCTTGAGGTAGAAGAAATAAAACTTTGATTTTGGGATTTGCTGATTAATATTATTATGTAAAAGTAAAAAAGTTGAAGTTGTATGTTATTACCTTATTCTAGTATTAAAAAGAGTTGGAAGTCAATGCTTTTTTAAAAAAATTCCCTTTTTACCCTATACTTTATCCTCTCCTACTTTCCCATCATTTTTATTTTTCTTTGTATTTTATATTTCAATAAACTAATAAACATGAAAAAGAGCTTGATAGATATGGATTAGTCTGGAACAGATTTTCTCAACCCTGTCAACTTTAAAGAAAGTGGACTTCAGCTCCCAGAATTCTCCACCAACACTGTCCCAGAGCATGGATGTCAAACTCGGAGTGTCACGTTGCTGTCACGTGACATTTCATGATGTTTTTTACCTTCACGAAGTTGGGGTAGGCATGGCCTGCACATGACTCTTCCAGAGTGCGGGCCTCCAGTTTGACACCCCTTTTCTAGAATAACAAAATATAAATCTACAAACGTTGTCTTTAGCACAAAAAATAATTTTAATTTTTTAATTTTAATGTTTCCTACTAGCATCAGAAAACATTCCAACACTGGCTGTTTTATTTTTCTCCCTTCCCCCTCTCTTGTATTTGGTTAACTGACAGTCCTACTCTGCACTAGGTGTGTGTTATTTGTTTTCAAAGATCACCTATTAACATAAAATGTGTCCATTTGTCCCCTGGGATTATATTAGTATAAGAACTTGGCATAAAACTGCAATGCCTTTTGAAATAATGTATTTCACAGGAATCCATTTCCCTCAATTCTTCAGTGAGGCTTCAACCCCCATTTCTCGTTGTTTTTTTTTTAGGTATGCAGCAGATTGCAGTTGAGACCAGGAGGCTTCCCCTGCATGAGATTCTGGCACAGACAATCTATTAGAGTTAAATTATTCTAAACTTCAAAGAATAATTAATTAGTTATTTCTACTATTATACTGCACGCTATTTTTTAGTATTGTGGCTTGAAAAGACTCATGGAAAATACTTTTGTTCTTCTCCAGTCTTTGCATATTCAGTTTGTCCTGTTTTTTATCATTCATAATAGAAAAATACTATGAATGTGTAAATGAAAGTTCATAATTTATTTCCAGAATTGTTTGTTATGTCTAGAGAGATCTCCTGAATATGAATAAAGGAACAAATAAAACATTATAATAAGCTAAGCAATGGTATTAAAGTATTTTTGCATCTGTACAAATGAACAGAAGTATGTTCAAATTTCAGCAGGTGAGAAGAACATTTCACTTCCTTATGCAGGTAGTCCTCAAATTACAACAGTTCATTTAGGGACCCTTCAAAGTTACAACATCACTGAAAAAAGACCATTTTCCACACTTGTGACCATTGCACCATCCTCATGAATGTGTAACCAAGATTTGGATGCTGGGAAACTGGTTCATATTTATGATGGTTGCAGTGTCCTTAGATCATGTGAATCCCTTTCGTGACCTTCTGTCAATGGGAAAGCCAGATTCATTTAACAACCAGGTTATAACCTTAACAGCTGCAATTATTCACTTAACAATTTTGACAAGAAAAGTCATAAAATGGGGCAAAACTCATTTAACAAATGTCTCACTTAGCAACATAAATTTTGAGCTCAATTATGATTATAAGTTGAGGATTACTTGTACTAATATAACAGCATCCTATTTCATTTATAGCTTTTGTAAAATACAAGTTTCCAATTACATATACATTAAAAAAAATATAAGCAAAAAAATGACCCTGAAGTAAAAGCTGAAATGCTATCATCAAATAAATCTTCGGAGATAGCATGTTATTTTCATTAGTCTAAATGGTGGATTGGTGGAAAATCAGAAAGGGTTGTTCTATCCACTACATATTCTTCTTCTATCTTATCCCATCGTACTTTGCCATTTTCTGTATAAATGAATACACATTTTAAAATGTCTGTTTCTAAAGACTAAGCATATTAATTGTATAGATGAGGAGAGCTCTAACCAGAAAAACCATATGCAAATATTAAGTTAAATGAATATTTCATCTTTCAGCGCGTAAAAAAACAGCTGTAAGGGTTTTACAGCAATATGCAATGATATAAATACCTCAGGTGAAGAATCATTGATGATCTACAAAATAGTAACAGAGTTTTTGTGTGGCAAAGCTGGTACTTTAAATTGAGGAGGGGGCTAGGAAAGTCAGTTTTTTTTCTGTTTAGAGACTGTTTTTCCAATTGCATTTCACGTTTACACCATCTGTCTTGTTTTAAGAAAAAGAAAAAAGGTTATACATTTTAAAGGTTCTATTAAAGATGGTGCGGCTGATGAAATGCTCAGTGAAATGTTCTCTAGCTGATTGATCAATTGTTGTTTGGAACTTATAATTAATGATTGTAACTATAATTTATCTATGATTATTACTTGCTGTATGTACACTATGAGCTTAGGCACCAGAGACAAATTCCTTGTATGTCCAATCACATTTGGCCAATAAAGAACATTCCATTCCATTCCAAATTAGCTTGAAATTCCTATTTCATAAACGTCAAAAGGAAATTACCTCTCACCTTTTTATCTGCTAAACTTTAGACATGGTAGAGTAAAACAAGCATTTTATAAAGAACACTATGGATTCCCATGAATAGATTATCTTTAGCAATTCCATTTTGGTTTTGTTTTAGAACCAGGATTTTGAGCGATCTAAAGTAGTAGTGTTATTTCAATGCCAGATCATTATCTCAGCAATAAATACAGCAACCGTATCAGAGAAAACCATGTTTTTAAAAACTGAAGAGGATATCCTACATTCCAAGCATAACAATAAATTGTAATTGCTTGCATGTTTTCTATTTTTGACCACCTACAAGTTATTCCATTATGATTACACTAACCTGAAAATTATAACCAGCAACATATTTTTGCTTTAGGCAGGTCACCTAACAATAAGGAGATGCCGAAGATTGGAAAACACAGTTTAATTAAATGAAAGCTAACGGAAATGACAGATTTTGTAAATAAAAAAGGCACCAACAGTAGCTTTTTAAAATTACCTTTTCCTACATCTTGTATGGAAATTGAAGAACACTTTTAACTAAATACAAATGTAACTGATCTAGCCAATTACTATATTTAGATCATATTGTCAGACAGCTCTTTTTAAGGTTAATGTCAAAAATGCTTGGTTTAATTTTTTTTTAAAAAAATAGAAGCTAAGGGATAGTTCATTTAAAATGAAAATCAAGCTTAATATTTTCAATAGTTATATGCCAGTATTAAATTATCTTTTCCTCAACTACCACACACGTATAAACAAACATTTCTTGATTCCCCCACCTTTCAAGACAAAAAGTATAAAACAGAGCAAATATATATATATTTATCCAATTCTCTGGAAATTGTTTCTCCACTGTTTTTTTAAGACCTTTTTTAATGTAATAATGACCACCAAATTTAATAATATTCACTACAAATTTTAAAATGTAAAAGCCAAAGAGACTCAAGTTTTTTTCCCAATATTCCAAAGAGAATTTTTAAGGGAAAAAAATGGTGTGTGAACAGCAGACACTGATGTTCACACAAGCATGCTGCGTGCAGCTCAGCAGGCAGTATTTCTGTTTTTATTGGATTAAGCCCTGGCACAATGGAGCTTCAATGTCATAACTGCTTATTTCATTGCATGCCAGCCTTGAAAACAACAGGTAAAAAGAAAATAAAGCCAAGCACATAAAAAGAGAAAGCTGCACCCTACCTATTTTCAGAGAGTCACAAGCTAGAATGTTCTTAATTCTTTATTTCAAACTATATAATTTATAACCATGACACGAATAAGGAAGACGCACAAAGCAGAAAATACAGAAACATAACGTTCCTGAGGTTCAGTTTACAAGGACCTCACACAAAGTTTTTTTTTTGCTCGCTAGTCTGCTAGAAACAGCATTATTTGCTAAAAATGCAAAAGCTGCCAAAAGCTATGGCCCATCTAAAGCAAACATGTTTAAGATGGAAACGGAGAGCCAGTGCTGAAGGAAGCCAGTGGATAGTATAATAAAACTTATCTTAACTCTGCAGAAAAGGTTGCTCTTAAATAACTATAAATAAGTTGTGCTCACACATCAATGGTCTGAGTTATGCAAAATACATTATGTTAATAAGAAAAGTAATTAGAAAGTTTGAACATGATTAAGCTATTTCCTCTCCCCCATCTTTCAAGTTATTGGGAATTCAACACTAGTCTTGGTTCACATGCTAGAACAATGGGAAATTTTTCCGAATGGTTGAATGCTAACCCTGACAAGTGTGGAGAGCCAACTACAATACATTATATGGTAGCATAACCTGCCACCCACGAAGCTGAGAGCACAGCTTTCAAACACATGCACTGAGCTGTAAAACCACAAAATCCCTTATTACATATTGTCTCTCTTATTTTAGGTGAAACAGACCATCATTTCCCCCTCATTACAAATCTAATGGACTTAACTTTTTTTTTTTCCTGCTAGCTTTCCAATCAACTAAATAATTGTTTTAAATATCAGGTGCAATGCAAATCATTGCTTTTCAAAAGACAAAAACAATCAATCATCTTTCTCTGGCTTATAATGAATCTAAGCATGTTATATTTGGGGTTCTCAGAATTTATTTTTAATTTATTTTAAAAATAGATGCCTCTCCCTAATTCTTTTCCAACCAAACCCAGTCTCTTTCTGTTTGATATTTCTTGAGATTTAAATAGACCATGAATTGGAGCAACTTTATTTAATTCTGCTTTGTTGGAAAAAGGTGTTATGCTAATTTTTTTCACAGCTGTGAAGGATACGTCACTGTCACTATAAGAATTTTTTAAAGGTAAATCATAATGATATGCCAATAGTTTTATAATATTATATAGAAAAGCTGAATTTTTACACAGTAGGATGCTTTCTTCCACTTCACAAAAACAAATTTTAGGATACGCAGATGTACTGCTCTACATGTTGGCTTGTTAACGCAAAAATCAGGCATGGTTACAGAGTGACAAACATACTCCACCCTCATTACAACAGAGTGCAATCACCAGCCAAACCCTCATTACAACAGAGTGCAATCACCAGCCAAACTCTGTGATTTCATAAAGTACAAAAGTTAAGGGGGGGGGGAGGAAGGCAAACTGAAATTGGAGTATATTCGTCAAATTCTTAAAAATATGTTCCAAGACGAAAGAAAACTTCTCAATAAATATTTTCACTAAATGTTTTACTAAAGCATTCATGTTTATGAAAAGAGCAAAAGCTCATTCAAACATTTAGTATGTGCACATTTGGTACATGATCTCCTAACCTCTATGTGACTGACTCATACATTCCACATTCTTAAGAGGATGTTCCAGTTTCTTATGGAACTTTTTAACTTGTAATTTTGTTGGCAGAGAAAACTTGTTTGTTATGTTTGTTATATAGTGACAGGGTCAATGAGTCTAGTGACCTATTGGTCATTCTGCCCAAGAGCTCAGCAGATTGTTTGATTGAACCTCTTTAGAGCCTACTATAAAAGAGAATACAAGCTATCCATTAAGACGTAATTAATAACTCTAAATGCAAATTCCAGCAATACACTAGTCTGAATTTGCGTCACTCTTTATTGCTTATAGTTCATCAATACAAACTTTCTGGAACCTCCTATGCAAATCCAAAATCCTTTTGAAAAAAATATTACATTCTTTCTGGCAGAGAATGCCATACTTAACTGAAGACTTACAATACTGGGATATGGTGCCATTCAAAATCTGCCATACGAAAAAGAGCTTATCTTGGATACTGAAATTCTTACATCATATTACAAACTAAACAAGATGTTCTTATCTTTTTGTTCTGTTTTGAAAATAGGCAATTTGTGATGACCCAGGGCGTGGCACGAAAGCAACACAACCAGAGACAGGTCTAACTCCCCTTTATTGCTCCAACTGTGCCCCCAAACATTCCCACATTCACTACAAGTCCTGGAGCAAAGCTCTCCCACACATCTTCATAAGCCAAGTTAGCCCAAACAGTAACCAAAGCAAGAAGTTCAGTGAAGCAAGCAAACTGGGCAAGCCCCACAAGACAGAATACAGCAATCACCAGGTGTTGGCATGTGAGGCTCCATAGATTCAACACTTGTTCCCGATAAATATCCCTCCCACCAGCACCTCCTTACATCTCAGTCCTCAGGTGTGCCTTGTGAAAGGGAGCCCTTGTAGTCAGCTCAATCTGCGTTGATTTCACCTTCTCTCTTCCCTCCTTGTTCTAGAATCAGGAGGGGGTAGTTCTTGCTCTTCTCCTGAGTTATGTCTCTCCTGCTCCTCCCTGTCTGCAGGCCTTACTAATTCAGAAAAGCCTTGCCTGGACTGATTCTGCCCTTCCCCAGTTTCCTCCGAGGCCTTGTTCCAGCTCATCTTTCCCTGCAGATTCAGACTCCGACAGGGATATGACACAACTATTGAAATGTTACAGGAACAAGATATAGTAACTTCTAATAAATACATCTGGATATTCTTCCCACCTCCCATGGAGAATTGATAATCTAAGAATAAATATACTTTTCCAAAGAATTGAAATTCTTTAGAATGTATCATAAATTCATTTAACATGAATGTATATTGTGCATAAAGGATCAGAATGAGAAAGCAAGCTTTTATTCCCAATGTTGAAAATAGGGGAAATGAAATCATTATTATTATGGGCCATGCAGATAGACTACATGGTCGTATTGAGAATGCCATAATTAAAAATCTGAATTAACTATAAATCTAAAAAATGTATCAATATATCAATAACTAATTAATTCAATTACAACAACATGAAGAGTAAAGCAAAGTTGTATCCCTGCTCCACTTCTTTTTTAATTTTTACATAATGATTGGTGGTTGACATGGTTATTCTGTCACTGTGTTAGGGATGTGAAGGGCCTTTAGATTCTTTGTTTAATATTGTGGAAAAGAAAAATTGAAAAATAACCAAAACCCCCAAAACTTTTAACAAAAGAGTATTCATAGTTGGTATGTTAATGGTAATAATACTGAGCAAGTTAAATGCTTTAGGTATTTTAGGTATTATCTTTCATTTCTCTGGATGCAGAGACCACAGGCTTGGCCCATATACCACAGGTTGGCAGATGAGTGATTCAGCTATATTGTCCTATTAGTCTACATTCTGGCTGCCCTAAAACTATGTGAGGAAAATAATATGTCACAATTATTATAGGGGATTCAACTGGGACATTCGACAAAGGGCAGAGTCCAGGTCTTTGAGATCCATTATGGAAGAACCAAGATAGAATCAGTTTGGTCTAGTGATTAAGGCACCAGGCAAGAAATCAAGAGACCAAATCTCTACTCCCACCTTAAGCATGAAGGCCCAGCAGGATGATTTTGGATCAATCATTCTCTCTCTGCCCATGATGTCAAGCTCAGTCAACAAACTGATCAGTCAATTCCTGTCACAATTAATAGGTCAACACTTAAATGGATCCCCAAAAAGTGGACCCTGCACTTGAAGGAAAATACTAGGAAGAAAAAATATATATTTGAGCCCAGATATACATCTAATATGCCTTGAAGACCTAGAACTAAGAATTACAAGGACAGGAGCCAGGATCTGGACTGTATCTTTAATTTCTGGCTAAAACTACTATGTAATCCAATAGGTCTTACATTCCTGGTTAACAGGGATAACAGCCAAACTACCTGGAAGATATCCACTACAGAAAAACCGACAGTCTGTGGCTGCCCTAATTAGGCAATGCAAAGGATGGGATATTGCCGTTGACCAAACAAAAGTTCACTGGAAAGGATCCTTGATACAGGATCGCAACATGGTTTCAATTTCAATGGAGACCATCTTTTACCACCAAGGCAGACAATTATCACCAATCCTTAACAAACAATATTGTAGAACATTTGCTCTGGATAAATTCAACACACTCCCTTCAGCAGATATTGATGGTAAATATTTAAAAAAATCTCTTTTATGTACAACTTTGCCTCTGTGACTCCCACACCATGCAGAATATTCACATATCCTGTTGTACTGTAATGTCTATTAGAACCTCTACAATGTATTAATTCAGCAATTCCCAGGGAGAGATGACTACTGGTACACCTCTTTATCTTCTAGCTGCAGATCATACCAATATTATTACTTCCAACAACACAGCCAAATTGTGCCTTACTTCTACAAGAAGCAATGAAGTGTCCAATTAAAAAACTATGTTCCTTTGATATTTTTAAAATCTTCCCCTCTTCATTTCCTTTTCTCATAATGTTTAAATCTTTTAACTGCCATTTTTATGATGTATATAGAATTTTATGTATATATGTGTACACATGTACACACACATTGGTCAAAAACCCACAATAGTTTTTATCGTTCAGCTTGAACTGGCTCTGATGCTAAGCTGTGATACAGTTGAAGAGTTTTTCTAGTACTCATCTAGAATACTGGATACTGGATGAGAAAGAAAAGTAAACGTTTCCTTAAAATAAACTCAAATTCAAATCCTATTGAATCTATGCACCCATTGATGTAATTAGCTTACAACAATAGAGAAATGGGTTTTTTTTTTCAAAAAGAAATCTCTGCAAGTCCTTAATGTAAGGTTGTTGTTTTTTGTCTCAGAGACTTCAAGTCAATCTAAATTTCTGGCAAACTCATGGATAGGTCCCTCTAGTTTTCTTGGCAAAACTGTTTTAAGTGGTCTGTCAATATCTTCTTCTAAGATGTTTTTAACTACTCAGTTTAGGGCTGAAGGTGATTGGCCTGAAGTGATCCTGCTGGATTTCATATTTAAGACAAGATTAGAATCCCCACTCTCAATCCAATGTCTTAACCATTACAAACACAATGCAAATAAATAAAATATGTAAGAAGACAAATGTAGAAGTTTGATCTCTGTTTCTGGTACACCCTTGCCAGCCTTAGCGTCTTTGGGCCTGCTGCTCTTTTTGCGGCTGCCACTAAGAGAAGGGGGGGCGGTGGCTAGGGTTTGCGGTAGTGACTTCCACGAGGCCATTCCGTGTGGATGGCAGGTACATGTGGGGTGCATGGGGCATGTTCCCCCCACAAGGAAATGGTTGGGAACCAGCTGCAGATGTGTTTACATATTTTCAGGGAGGGCTTATTTTGGGGGAGGGCTTATTTTAGTGCATGCATTCAAAAGTCAAATTGGGCTTATTATCTGGGAAGGTCTTATTTTCAGGGAAACAGGGTAGTGACACAGTTACTAAGCAGACACATCCTGTTCCTTAAAATCAGAAGTGAAATGGTTACTAAACAAAATGGTTGCTGACATATGACTGTGAAATAGACAGTGAGTGAATGCGTGGAAAGTAGCAAAGATCATTCAGATAAGTCACTGTGCCTCAGATAGGCGGGTGTGAGTCCCCTTTTGTGAAATGGGGCCTTGGAGTTCAGGTGGGCCTTTTTGTTACATACCTGTCTCCCTGCTACATTTCATCGGCCCTGCCAGAGCTGCTGCATGTGTTAGCTGGATTGGCAGTTGATTTCCCCAGGCTTATGATCCTGGAGGATTTCAATCTGCCTTCTATTGGTGAGACATCCGAGTCAGCTCGGGAGTTCATGGCTTCCATGACGGCTATGGACCTAACTCAGTTAATTCAAGACCCCACCCATAATGGGGGACACACGCTCGACCTGATTTTTGTCTCTGGGCAGTGGATGAATGATCTAGATTTAGGGGATATTTCTATCCAACCCTTGTCTTGGTCGGATCATTTCCTCATCAGGCTTGACTTCCATACTGCTACCACTCACCACAGGGAGGCAGAACCGACTAGATGGACCCTGAAAGGTTCCTGATGGAGTTTGGGACTTTTCCTGAATCCCTTGCTCACAACTGGACCGAAGCCCGAGTGGAAGCCTGGGATAGGGTGGCCATGGGAGCCTTGGATTGCGTTGTGCCTTTGCGGCCTCTGACCCATTGTCAATCCCGGGTATTCCCTGATTTACCGAGGAGCTCCGGGAGATGAAACACCGGAAAAGATGCCCAGAGAGTGGTTGGAGGGCCAGCCGGTCCGAATCTGATCGAACACTAATAAGAGTTCATATTAAATCCTATTTAGTGGCGATAAAAGCGGCGAAACAGCAACATTTTTCCACTCTTATCGCACCCGCAGATAACTGTTTAGGGTGACCCACTCCTTACTCAACCAAGGAACTGGGAAAGACCCCTTGCAGGATAGGGCTGAAGAATTTGTTCAGTATCTGCAGGATAAAATTGCTCAGATCCGGACAGGCTTGGACTCTAACTGGGTAGATTCGGGCGAGTCGACGGGGATGAATCTTGTGGAGACCATCTGGGATGAGTTTTTACCCTGTGACCTGCAAGGGAAGGGACAGGATTATGGGGAGACACAGTGCTGCCACTTGTGTGCTGGACTCGTGTCCCTCTTGGTGAGTCTCGGCTTCCCGGGAGGTGACACGAGGCTGGCTCCAGGCGATTACCAACGCTTCATTGAGAGAGGGGTTCTTTCCCACCGCCTTGAAGGAGGCAGTGGTGAGGCCCCTCCTTAAGAAGCCTTCCCTGGACCCAGCTTCTTTAGCCAACTATCGTCCGGTCTCCAACCTTCACTTTGTAGCAAAGGTTGTTGAGAGTGCGGTAGCACGTCAGCTTCCCCAGTACCTGGATGAAGCTGTGTACCTGGATCCGTTTCAGTTGGTTTCAGGCCCGGATACAGCACGGAGATGGCATTGGTCACGTTGGTCGATGATCTCTGGCGGGCCCGGGACAGGGGCTGCTCCTCTGTCCTGGTCCTATTAGACCTCTCGGCGGCTTTCGATACCATCGACCATGGTATTCTACTGCGATGACTCGGGGGGGTTGGGAGTGGGGGGGAACCATTTTATGGTGGTTCTCCTCCTACCTGTCGGATCGGTCGCAGTTTGTGTTGACTGGAGGGCAGGGATCAACCCCAAGGCGCGTCACTTGTGGGGTGCCCCAGGGGTCGGTTCTCTCACCCCTCCTGTTCAACATATCTATGAAACCACTGGGTGAGATCATCCGTGATTTTGGGATATGCTGATGATACCCAACTTTTCATCTCTACCCCAAACCACCAAAACGATGCCCTCGACGTGATGTCCCGATGCCTGGAGGCTGTGCGTATCTGGATGGGGAGGAACAAGCTCAAGCTCAATTCCTCCAAGACTGAGTGGCTGTGGTTTCCATCATCCCGATTTGTGCATCTTGTTCCATCTTTGATGATAGGGGGAGAAATTTTAGCCCCCTCAGAGAGGGCCCGCAATCAGGGAGTCCTCCTGGATACGCGGCTTAGTTTAGAAGAACACCTGATGGCCATGACCAGGGGGGCATTTTACCAGGTTCGCCTGGTACGTCAGTTACGCCCCTTCCTGGATCGGGATGCTCTGTGCACAGTCACTCATGCCCTCGTCCTTTCTCGTCTGGATTACTGTAACACTCTCTACATGGGGCTGCCCTTGAAGAGCACCCGGAGGCTTCAACTGATCCAGAATGCGGCTGCGCGGGTTATCATGGGGGTACCTAGCTACTCCCATGTTGCGCCCCTTTTAGGCGGCCTGCACTGGTTGCCGGTTGTCTTCCGGGTGAGATTCAAGGTACTAATTATGATCTTTAAAGTGCTCCATGGCTTAGGCCCAGGATACCTGCGAGACCACCTATTGCCACCGGTAGCCTCCCACCGTTCAATGTGATCCCAAAGAGTTGGCCAGGTGCCGTCAGCCAGACAGTGTCGGCTAGTGACCGCCAGGGGGAGAGCCTTCTCTGTGGGAGCGCCTTCCCTCTGAAATGAGCTGCCCCTGGAGCTTCGTATAATCCCTGAACTTCGGTCCTTCTGACATGCCCTAAAAAGTTGGCTTTTCCAGCAAGCCGGCCTGACCTGAACAGAATAAAATAAATGATTGATTATTGTTAATTTTTATCAAATTTTAAATGTTATTTTTAATCTTAATTGGGTTTTTTTTGGGGGGGATACTCTATTTTTTTTTTAACTTTTGTAATATGTGATTTTTTTAATGTTGTACGCTACCCTGAGTCCTTGGGAGAAGGGCGGCATATAAATCCAATAAACAACAACAAACAACAAGTTCTCATACAGTGCCCTGTGCTTGACTCATTTTTTTCCTACAACATCCTCCCCACCAGAAAGTGGAAAGATTACTTATCTCTTTCTGAGTTGCTTTTCTCCTCAATGCAGCACTTCCCTGAAAAGCGCTAATATAAGTTAAGAAGTTCAGTATTATTACTTTAATTAGTTGATTATAAACCTCAGACCAGATTACCCCCTGCCTGAAACCGACCAGACATTAATCAGTTTCACAATGAAGGCTTTTGTTATAAGGTGTATGAAGGTTGATCTAAATGCAGGAATTTTATATTACTGCTATATTTACAAATGGTTACTAGCCAAGGTAATTCAAGAAGTGGCTATATAACACTGGCCTGCTATCCTACTCTCCTTTTTTCTTACACATCTTCCAACTTATTCTACATCTCTTCCCTGATCGTATATAAAAGAGAGTGAGAGTTTTTCTCGGTTTAATCCTAAAAGTAGGTGCACAATTTCACTATAAGTTACCAGTTTCATATTCAAAAGTGCTTTGTATATGGGTTTCAAGCACCTTTTTTCAAGTGACAAACTTTATTTAAACTTTATGGATTTTTAAAAACTTTATTTCCCCTCATAAACATTTTAGGAATTCTAAATATTCTAGGTCTGATTTAAGCAGTATGAACAATTCCAATAAATTTATATATATACATTTCATATGTATATTGTACAGTCAGAGAAGAATCTCATGCAAATGAATGTTACTTGTTGCAAGTTTATCTTTGTTGATTACTGAAAACCTAGCAAACAGATAAATATTTCCATTGTTGATGCTAACAAAGAATAAAAGAATAAGAAAATAATTCATTTTGGTTAGTTACTTTAGCACTATATTTTTGGGTGCCAAAATGCAGAAAGATTACTAGTGGCCATGATAACAGAATGAGAATTTCTATTGGTATAAAAAAATAATTAACAAGGGTTTACACAGATAAATTTCCAAGTTGGTTCACATGTCAAGGTATTCAAATTACGTTATAAAACAAGAAACTACACACTACATAAAAATTGAATGCTAAAGACACTTTCTTAGAAGAAGAAGCACATTACTAAGTTTTCTTTTGCAAGTGAGAACTAAATCGAGATTAAAATCTTTGAAGATAAGCAGAATTTAAGGAGGGTTTGAAGTTATAATGGATATCCCCAGAGCTACTTAAAATCTAGTTTTGAAGTTCTTACAGCTGTCCCCCTGCAGTCACATTATCACATTTTAGGCGGGAATTTCCAGCTATTTTCTGCATCCTGTGTCCATGTAATCATGATTTACAACAATTTCTTGCCAGATAGTTTCCAACAAGAATTGCCCATTGGGCCCTTTTTAACAACTGCAGTGTTCATTCAAGGACTGTGGTAGTCATTTAATGACTGCTGCAAAAAGTCATACATATGGGTGTGGCAATTGTGGTGATCCACTTAATGACTGGCACAATTTATTACCATAATTCCATCATAAATTAGAGTCATAAATCAAGCACTATGATGTTTCTGCCCACTGTTTTTTTCTGAGCAATATGATTAGGATACAATCATTTTTCCAACCCCCATATTCCTTTTTAACTGCAATTGCCAAAAGTTAGTGATGTGGTTCCAAAATAAATCTTGAATGTTTGAAAAGAAAAATGAAATAACTCAATATTAAGAATGTATGTGTTATATAAAAAAAGAAAAGTTAAGCTATTCCCATATTTTTAATTACCCCCCCCCCAAAAAAATTGTTGCACTTAACAACAGAAGTTAATCCAGCTAATCAGCAAACAGAAAATAATAAAAATGAGTAACATTGTTTAAATTATCTTATGTAATCATATTGGCCTTGATCAGACATAACCCAGGAGAAAAAACTTTAGCAGACATAGGATTTATGCCTCATTTGAAAAACTACCAACTAAGATCTAGGAAACTTCTGGTGATGTTACAGATAAACCAGTTTGCAAGTAACCAGAGCACAAACAATAGTTAATAATCTGAATTATGCTGTCATGGTTAAGATTAACAGAACAGACTCAAAGGTAATTAATCTGAAATAGAAGCAGAAGTTCTGAATCTTCTTGCTGTATCATAAGATGAGAAAAGAGAGAAAAATATAGAATGATGATAAAATCTAAGTCATTCAGCTTTATTTTCATAATGCTAATTATTTTAGAATGTTAACCTTCTTTATTGGATTGGATTGTTTCATCTTTCGTGAAAAGGGGAAACTAAAATATAAGATGTTCCACTTTTAATTAAGTATGCAGACTGAAAGAATGAGAACTAGAACAGAGCTGAAATCTTATGCACATTCTCTTGATAGGTTGGATTGGGCAATATTATTCATAAAATATGCATTTTCATTTATTTTGCTCTTTCTTCATATATTGGATAGATATAAAGAAAATGAAAACCTATACAACAAAATGATCATTAGAAACTCTCAAGCACAGCCCTTGTGATTACATAGATACATCCATACAGTCTTCTTGATAGCTAGTGATTTTACCAGATTCAACACTGATTATTGGTGGGCGGGGGGGGGGAGGGTGTTCAATTTCAATCTCGATCAGTCAGGTAGTGCCTCCTCATATGACATTTAACAAGCAGTTACAGTTTATACATTACTGTTTCATAAGTGCAGTAATCTAGTAATCTAATAGTCTCATATCTTGGGCAGGAAGTTGGATTAGAAGACTTCCAAGGTTCCTTCTAGCCCTGTGATTTTAGTTCTACTAATTTGTTGTTAAAAAGCAAGTTGTAGAGAACAGCAAATGTAATAGCACTTGTAAGATGTTTTCTCTATTTAATAAGAAGCTAAGACTTTCCCATCATCATTCTTTACTTGCATAAAGGCTAAAATCAATCGGAGACAAATACAAAAGTAATAAAAATCTGGCAGCAGTTGAAAAAATAAAACAGGATTTAACGTATCTATGAAAGTCTACACATCAAGATTAAAATTGTCCACTAAAATATAAACATTTTACATGCATTCATGAATAGCAAAGATAGCCTGTAGAATATAATTTCTCCCCATCTCAACCATATTGCTCAGCTTCTATAACTACGGTAGATATAGAAGCATAGATAGAATGATGTTGGTACACGAAGCCAAAGAATTTAAAGACAAGAGTGACATCTAGTGGAATTTAAAGTGGGGGGGGATCAAAGAACAGACAGAATTGTACTAAATATTTTTCTGATTTTATTTTTAGGTTTAAAGCAATACTTCCAGAGATAGAACATACACATTATTTTCCCTGTCTCCTCTCTTTTAATTGAAAAATGTGCATTTTACTCCTCTTCTATTTTTTGGCATAGGTTTCTAATATATTGAAATTTTTATTTTGTTTATATTTTAAATTTTTTCTAGTTTAGTTACTGGAGCAATTCTCGCCAATCAGAAATTATATAATCAACAGATGACATAGAAGTTTAGCTAGCTTAAACAATCAAAATCTTAGACAGCAATCAAAACCTTTTCATAGATTCAAGATTGGTATACCACTAGTTTGTGCCAATTATGAAGACATCACCAAAGTCCAGTCCTCAAGTGCACAAGTGAAAATATTAGGCATCTATAAATGGCATCCTGACCCATTTGAAACTGCAGCCCGTTCTGATACTGGGAGATTCTACAAAACAATTTGTGACATAATATGGCTATCAGTTGCTTAAAGATAAACAGAAAATTTGCTTGGTTTAAACACAAAATCCTTTTATCTGCCTACCTATCTATCTAATTAGATTCAACGAGTATCCCTTCCTTTATTGCTGCTACAAAGCTTTTCCTTATATCTCCTAAAATAGCTATGAGAATCAAGCAGCTGTCTGAAGCAGGATTTGCAGGATCTGAAGGATCTGCTTTCCAAAAATCAGCCAAAGAGTTCAATTACCTGTCTGTCTGTCGTCTGTCTGTCTGTCTGTCTGTCTGTCTATCTATCTATCTATCTATCTATCTATCTATCTATCTATCTATCTATCTATCTATCTATCTATCTATCTATCTTTTACTTTCCAAATTTTGATCTGTGAAAATTCACTACCTGTGAATGTATAAGCAGAAATAAGCTGTATTTTGGAAGGATGTACTGTATCTGTAAAATGTTTTTTAAGGAGTAAAGCATACGAACCCGAATTTCCTGAAGATTGTGAAAATTGTTCCCTACTCTCACAGAGATTTTGCTTGGAGTGTAACTTTCATCAGATTTATAATCTGCATAAATGCATAAAGTCTTCACAGTAGTTTTTCTTCTGGAATTAAACAATTACAAAATCAAGATTAGATGATAAAAATGTATCATGGTAAAACAGTACCATTCTTTGGAAACATTGCAACATTCAAACAGTAGGTTAAAAAAAAGAATACTGGAAAGAATTCAAGTTTTTCCTATCTGAAATATATACATTACTGTTTCTAAGTATCCTTGGATTCATTAATTATCCCAAGATTCGAATTCTAAGCAATTTTATTTATTTATCTTAGTATTCAAAATTTGTAACCAAATATTTGTAATTTGAAATTTTAAAAAATATAATTTAGGTTAATTCATATTTTTCAATTTTTATTTCATTCTAAAGTAATGTGTAAACAATAAGCGAGGCTTTATTTGCATATAAAAAGTGAATGGAATAAAAATACAATATTAAGTTACAACAGTGAAAGAATAATTTGTCCTGAAATACCTGAGATTTTGTGGCCATGAAATACATATCTAAATTATAATTTTTTAAGCTAGAGTTAAAGCAAAAGTATAATTATACTTATTTTCAAAAAATAGTATTTTTTTACAGGCAATGATTAACAAAACAAGGTACGTTTTCTGTTTTTATTTATGAAGAAAGAAGGATGAATATGTACAGTATTTCCCCACATCTTCAACTATAACACTGACCCACTTACCCATGAAAAGGTGAGGTTATGGAATATCTTAATTTTAAAATATTTAAATCTATTTTGCGGGCAATTAAACTATGTTTCTCGTAATATTATTTTGAATCAATTCAGTTTTCAGTAGGCTTCTTTTACACTTTCACATAATTTTTAAAAAGGTTGTATTTTAGCTAAACAGTACTGTATATTTAACTACCGTACCGTGAAATCTCACTTAACTGAATGACTTAGTGAAGAGGTGTCCCTTATTGATAAAAGTCCAATAAACCGAAGACAATGTTATCCTAGTGATGTAATTGAAGGAAATTATATCAATTCTGTGATACAGGTAGTCCTTGACTTACAACCATTTGTTTAGTGACTTTTCAAAGTTACAACTGCACTGAAAAAAATGACTTATGACCAGTTCTCACCTTTTCAACCCCATGGTCATGTGATCAAAATTAAGGCACTTGGCAACTGGCATGAATTTATGACAATTACACTGTCCTGAGGTCATGTGATCACAATTTGACACCTACCCAACCAGCAAAGTCTGATAAGCAAAGTCAATGGGGGAAGCCAGACTCACTTAGCGACCACACAATTTACTTAATAACTTAAGTGAGTCATATAAAAACTATGGGGAAAAAAAAATCTTAAATGGGGCGCAACTCACTTAACATCTACCTTGTTTAGCAAGAGACACATTGGGCTCGATTGTGGTTGTACATCCAGGACTGCCTATAGTGATAGGGAGATACTTCTCTGAATGCATCCCAACATTTCCAGTGAGTGCAGTTCTGTCATTGAAAGTAGAAATCTGGTAGAAAATAACTCTGAAATGATGACTGACTGGGCCTTGGGTTATCATGTGTAGGTGGGTATATAAATTGTATAAGAGATTTTTTTAAAAAAAATGGTAAATGCATAATAATGAAAAATACTGGTGCATAAATATTCACTACCTGAATTGGATGTTGACCAAATGAGGCTGTGATCCATCAGATTGCCAGTATGTTTCTAGGTTATCATCTCGTAACTGATCCACCCCAAAGCCTATTTTGAATATACAGAAGCAATAGTAGCATATAAGTAGATAGATCCGTGTTTTAGTATTTTCTATGTTTCCAAAAGCGCTATGCTATTAAAACTCTTATGTCTCTGATCTTAAACTGGGTGGAATGGTGCATCATACAGTGAAATTTATAACCAAGGGACCTCGAATGGGCTAACTAAAGAATGTGTTCAAAATCTGGGGCGCATACCCCACATGGAACTGAAATTTGGCAAATTTTATAAAACGTTTTATGATGTAAACATTTATAAAATATTTCCTATTGTCAATTCTTGATTTTTGACTATCTTATACAATTCAATATGGGCTACTTTCAAGGCAGATACACCTTTGAATACCTCCCTGAATCTTTAAGATTTTCTTTCCACTACATTAGAAGCTCTATCACTGTTCAAGGCATTGAGGAATCTGGTAAGGAAATGTCTCTGAAATGATGATCCAAGGACCATGCGTTGTTCAATGGTAATCTAAAAAGCTCTTGCTAGTGAAAAGGAGTAGCGCACATTCTATATTCCTGAACTATTTTCTTGGACACCAAATATCTAAAACACTTAAGTTTGATTGTCACATCTAATTTATATTAAAACCAAAACTTACTTTTTACTTTTAAAGGGAGTTTCTGGCCTGTTTATAAACAAGATGCTTCTGCAATTTACCTGGTTTACAAGATGAGAGAGACCAAACAGCCTGTGAACCTATTTCTCGAACAGTTCCTGTCCTTTCCAGCTGTTTTGGATCTGCACCAGGGGGAGTCTTGTTAGCAGTGGTCATTTTTCACTAGGGAAAAAAAATAAAAGTATATTTGAATTATTCCACATTCATGACAATAGGAACAGAAAGGAAAATGTTGAAAAGGTTTGCCGCAAATGTAGCAATCTTTGGTTGAAATATTTTAGGTGATCTTCCTCCTCCCTCATTTTTTCCAGCTTTTCTCATTTTATGGACCTAATGGCTTATAATTACTTTAGACTAAGAATAGAAACATATTTTTTGGTTAATAAAAACAAGAACGGGAGTATGTTTAGGAATTTTAAATTTAAAAGAAAATATAAGGGTGGAAAATAGGATTGAGGTTAATCATGCTTAGAATAAATTATTGAGCAAAGGTCTACCAATCCATTAAACAGAACTGGAAGTGGCTGTACTATTTATTGGCTTATCTATAGTCTTTTGTAGTCCCAAATTATTACTTTGGGGATTTTACTGGAGATTAAATATCTCACAGAGTAACAAAAGACTCAAATCACCCAAATTCTATCCTTTATACAAACTCCCCAAATTTACTTTTTTCATTAGTTGAGAAACATTGATGTAAAGGAACATAAATTAGGACAGGAGATGTGACTTTTTATTTTCCCCAGGTAAAACTCAGCAATGGGACTGTCTCTTAGATCATAGCCATAACAAGGCTAAAATGAATAGTAATCAGCATAGTTCCATTCAGAAGTCCTTGACAAAACTGAAATATCAAAAATGCCTATTTTTCTTATATAATTGATGATTCAAGCAATTTATTTTATACTTGAAAATAATCAATGATGAATTTGAGTATAACTAAAAGTTATAGAATAAATGAGTCATCCATACATTAAACGTCACAAGACAATTTTTGCTGAAATCATATCACATTATCTTTTTTGCTGATATTCATCTTTAACTTAAAAATAAAAGAATAAAATTATTCTTCAGAGTTAGCTGTAACAGTAATAAAAATTAACAGGAATGATTTATAAGATAATTACACAATGGGGAAATTCAGAAAGACCTTTAAAGTATATTAATTACAGCTACTGGAGTGATTTCAAATGTATTAATAGCAAGAATAGTTTCCAGTGCGTTAGATCTTTCCAAACTGTTTTTATATTATTTAAAATGTCAAGAATCTGTGGTTTGTGGCCACGTGTTAATTTTATTTTGGAAAGCCATTTTCCACTTTAATAATATGGTCCTTTATTATTAAGAAACTTCCCATGACATTAAAGAGTTTCCTAGACACAGAATTAGAAAACAAATGTTTAGGAAGTCATAAACAGTTCATCACTTAGCTGTATTATAGAAATAATGAAGGTATTTGTAATTAGATTTCTGTATATGTAGATCATGGTTTACAAGTTTGTTACATTCTGATTCATTTATACCTGCCGAAAATAATCTTTTTATAAGTGAAATAACTTACAGAATACTGGCTTTGGAAACTTTCTCAATAGTTTAGATGTAATACTGAGGCTAAAGAAGGAAAACGGGAGAATATCATGTTCCATGTTATCAAGGGTTACTATAAGGACAAATTCAAGGAACAGTTACTGAATAACTCCACCATCCAGTAACTAGTACAAGTCATAATGATTATAAGTGTTTCTGTCTTAATCCTAGGATTGTATATAGACCAGAATAGATCTAGACAGTGTTTTGCAGGGGGAAATTACCCAGAAATGACAAGTTAGACCAGTCAATATGCATCATTTGCAAGGCTTATGCAGCTACTTCAGAACCTATTCCCAGTCGTTTCCGTATGCACTGAAATTTTATTCCCCCCCCGCAATAAAACAAATGGTTATGCAAATAACACAACAGATTTAAAAGTTAGAAAATAGAGGCTTCTACACCTTCCCAGGTGCTGCAAAGTACTTATTTGCACACTTTTAAGTATCAGATTCAAAGAGCAAAGTACAAAGAGCAATTGGAGCACCATGCTTTCTCTCAGGTCCAGAACTTGAACTTGTCCAGGGTTGGCAAAGATCTACAGAATATCCAAATTCTAATTAATGTATCTTAATGAACTTCTGTAACTGAAATGTAGATATCACAATTTGACAAGGCATTTCATAGGTTGTCTCCAGCACAAGCTGTCAATGCCATATCTAATTCATTGCAGATATGATTTTGTTTACAAAATGTAGGAAAATTGGGTCCAACAGACTTCAACACTTTAATATTACCATGTTTCCCCGAAATAAGAACTTTGCCTTATTTTTGGGGAGGTCTTGTTTTTGAGGTATAGGAGGCTCCTTAACCTCGGCCCATGGCCTGTAGATCAGCTGATCCAGAGAGGGGCGGAACTTCTGTCTCTGGCAAACTCTTGCCAACCCTAGTGTTGCTGGGCCTGCTGCTCTTTTTGCGGCCACCACTAAGAGAAGGAGGATGATAGCAAGGGTTTGCAGGAGCGGCTTCTGTGAGGCCATTCCGCATGGATGGCAGGTGTATGTGGTATGCATGGGACATGTTCCCCCCTTTGCCTCCCCCTCCCCAGGAAATGGCAGTGACCGGCTGCACATGCATTTAAATATTTTAGGGGAGGGCTTATTTTGGGGGAGGGCTTATTTTAGTGCATGCACACAAAAGTCCAATTGGGTTTATTATCTGTGGAGGTATTATTTTTGGAGGAAACGGTAGTTCTACTGAAATGCTGAAAAATTCTTTTATTATTACAAATAACTCCACTGAGCAACCTCATGTAAAGGAAATGGAGGGAAATTGCTATTTTACAGCCAAAGAATAGGGCTAAAATAAAGTTTGCAATTAGTTATATTTTTAGATATCTGTACTTTAATTAGTCAAATTAATAATCTCATTGCAGTCATTTAAAATCACATCTAGAGTGAATGTGTTTTCATAATTTCATTGAGGATACTTTGGAATATCTAATATCTAAATTATTTCTCCTAGTCAAATTAGATTTGACAAAATAAAATTTGGCTTCCCTATTTCAAGCACACTTGAGGTGTTGTATAGGATAAGAGGCAAAATAATATCTTGAAGCATAACTATTGTTCAAACAATTTTCCTGATAAGATAATGGTAGAATTTGATCACTAAGAATGATCTGTCCCCATGGCTTAAAACAGATTACATTTATACCTGAAATTAAAATATGATCTGTTTATGACTGGAGCTATTGCAAATCATAGGACAGAAACAGTTTTTTAAAAATGCCTGTTTTCAAATAAGTTCAGATACAATCTTCTTTTATTTTTTATTCTGATTTCTTACCTTCTATTTCTTACTCTGTTTCCTTACTTGTATGGCCCACTCAAACTTTCTGTTCCCTCTGTATAATTTCTAGAAACCCATATTATATATACTATATATATCACTAAAGAAGCTACTTGAATAAACAGCAAATCGTTTCAAGACCAAAAGAAAAAGAAAAAGAAAAGTTCATTTGTCATGATTCAACTTCCAGGCAACTGTAGCTGGATGACAGAGAATCTTCATAGATACATTATATATAAAACACCTTATTATTAACCTACACAAATCCATATGAATATCCCTCTTGTTTTTTCAAGAGGCAACTGGACTTTCTGGTTTTTCTTTTAAGATATTTCGCTTCTCATCCAAGAAGCTTCTTTAGCTGACTGGATGAGATAGGGAATGGAAGGGTTTACACTCCTTGCAGACAGCTGGTCACTTGCATTCTTTTAGCGTTGCCTCTTGAAAAAGCACCTTTAGGACTACATGGATGACTGAGGATCTCCATAGACATCCATATGAATACTACGATAGTACATACCAGGTAGAGAAAAGCACAGGTATAGCAAAGCTACAACTGAGGCTTTTACCTTCCTTCTAATGTTGCTTGACACTTCAGTCAAAGCATCAAGGATGATCCGCTTAGGTGAGGAATATCATACGTTCTACAACAGCTTTCTCCAACATGGAAATGTACGTTTTTGTCTACATTCTAAGCTTTTTAATACTGTCTTTTAAAAATAATAATAATAATACCGAGGGCCATTCCAATTTTTCAGTTTTAAGAGATCCCTTGAAATCTTAATCAGTAATTATATACGGTGTGAATCAAACGAACGCCTGTTAACAGCAAGCCAAAAGGAAGACGGTTACTAAACGTTCTCTAACGTCCAATAGTAGCACGCAGTAAAAGACTGACTTACTCGTCCCGCTACGGTAACAGCGCTACCCACTTTTTGGCCACGCCCTTCCACTCTCCGTTAACTGGTCGCCGACTCCTTCTCCTCCCCGCCACCATTGAGTTTCCAGACAGCTCGTCGCCAAGTGATGATGTCAGGCAGAGAGAGAGAGAGAGAGAGAAAGAGAGAGAGAGCCACATCTCGCTTGCACTTCCGGCGTTTCGTCTTGTCTATGGCGCCGTACGTATCTCATCATAGACTTCAATCTCTATAGTGTGAAGCGCCGGCTCCTCCTTTAAGGGTGGCGGCCATTTTGGCCGGGTGGCAGTCGGACCACATTGTCTCCGCGTCCACCTGTGAGCCACGGAGGCTTGGGGAGGTTTTTTTCACTCTCGTTCTTCCCGCCTCTTAATTTTTTCGGGTAAGTGGAACTCGTGGTAGTTGGGCCCGGTCTGCTCCTTCTCCAATCAGGTGGAGTCGGTTTGGTGGCTGTAGATAAGGCTGGCTGGGCCGCGACTGTCCAGCTGCCTTGAGGCTTCTTTCCCGTCGCGGTGAAAGAGAGGGAGCCTCGCGGGTGAGAAGGCCGAACAATCCCTAATTTGTACCGATGCGGTTTCATTGACGCCCCTTCTTCACCTCCAGGGGAGGTTTATTTCTTAGCCCTTAACATTTATATTTCGCTTTCTGAGTTGTTCGATGCAACGGGGACTTGGATCGCCCATACAGCCCTTAATCGTCACCACCGTTGGACCAGGAAAAAATGACGGCCCCGAAGTCTCTCAGTAAACAACAACTGAGTAAGACTTTAATTTGATTCTTCCCGATAACAGTCCGACACTTTTTAACTGTGACACCGCAGTCGTATATCCCAATTGAGCCCCTTAACTCTTCTCTCCTGGTAAATTTGGGACTTCTAAGTATACAGTGTAAGAAAGCATTAATTTTCGACGAAGCTCTTTTCCAAGAACCGGCTTTATTCAAGATACTTTTATTAAGGCTTTTCCCCTCCAGCGGTGGCATCCCTGGTTAGAAAATGTCCTTTTTCCACTTAGCTGTTGACTCTTTTGCTCCCTATGAAACCCTTTTGATTTGACCATTAAGATGGCTATTTTTACCTCTGCTTTTAGATATTTGTTTAAGCTTTGAATGTCTCCTGTACTGGAACCCATGTTTGTATGGTTATAAAACAAGATGATCATGGCAAAGTGATGATGAACTCACGTTTGTTCACCAGATAATTTGTACATTCATATTAGAAATGTGATAAAACAGACAGCATAGTTGTCAGGGTTATTAGGTAGCAGAGATAATTGCTGGTAGTATAATCCCTGGATATTTAAATATTTTTTCTTTGATCAGAAATGTTTATTAACTGAATCAACATTACAAAACTGCTTTATGAGTCTTGTATTATGCTAATTATCTACAACAAATGGATGTAAACTGTTGTATGTGAATGCTTCCCATGTGTTCAGTAGTTTAATAATTATGGATTAAAAGAATGAACAGATAATTTTGGCTGTCTGGAAATCATGCCAATTGCGGTTCAGCAACATTCTGAATTTTTACTGAAAAACTTTGGAGTTTGGGTGTATGTAATGCAAGATAGCACCTGACAGATTTGGGGTTTGGGTTGTTGTTTTTTAGATTGTGCCATAGCTGCAAATAGTGGTCACATGAACCCAAGAAAAGTTTATGTACCTTTATGCAAGATATTCTGTAAGTGCTCTGCAACTGTTTTCCTTTCAAACAAGAAGCACTGCTCAATACTTTGCCTAATATCAGTGTTAGTGTTACAGTTCATTGATTATCCACAAAAAGTCAGTAAAAAACCTGACTTAAAAATATCAGGAAAATTATTGTATTATATTAAAGTTCTATGTATGTTGTGTGGTGAAAAATGTAAAGTTCAACTAGGCTATTAGAACCACATACACAGTCTGCAGTTTGGTATACTTGATCAAATAGTACTGATTTGTTTTGGATTTAGACTTTGATATCCGATATATTTAAGTGCTGTTTGACCAACATATTTTTGCAGAAATTCATGTATGTATGTATATACATTATATATGTATGTATGTATGTATATGTGTCTGTCTGTCTGTCTTTGGCCAGTGGAGGAGGGAGCTGATTGGGTGGGAGCTTGGCTGTGTTCTAATTGGGTGGAGGTGTGTTCTGATTGGGTGGGGGGTTTGTGCTTGGCCAAGCTTCCACCCAATCAGCTCACACCCCCACTGGCAGTTAAAAGGAAGAAACAGCTGCGATCTCACATTGCTCCTGGAAGCACGAAGCTGAGCAAACCAGTCTGAAGATGACGAATGAGACTTCCTCGAAACGTCACCAAGACACTTCCAAATTTACGTGGGAGAAAACCCGAATAATCAAAGACCTACATACAAACACCCGCGAAAACCTCAGGAAAATATATATATTAAGCAAACAAGTAAATAAAATTTTGAATTTTATGTAATTCCAGTAGAAAATAATATATGCAGCTCAGGATTGAGTTGTGCAGTCCCTGTTGCTCTCTGAGCTTCGTTTCCTTGAAAACATTTCATTACCCAACAAGATAACATAAGTCCAACTAGGTTGCCAAGAGAATAACCTAGAGTGCACTGATGATGTTATCTAGTTGGATAATGAAACATCTACAAGCAAATTCAGAGAACAGCAAAGCTCCAGAATTTTGTTTTATAATATCTTTTATTTTATTTTTTTAATTAAGTTCTGTATTTGGAATATGGTCATGAAATGATGACTGTCTTTTTTTGCCCTTTTAGTGTGTATATTGTGTTCACTTTTTCAATAAAAGCTAATACAACTACAGATCTCATTCCAAATCTTGTCACATGTCTTATCATATAGGAGTATATGAGAAAGAAATGTGGATGAGAGGTACTTTTCAGCTTTAAGCAGTCAGGACATCTTCTGTTAACAATCCCATCATCCCTTGAAGGGTGGAGTCTGCAACTGAATGGAGCTGAGTGTTTACTAGCTGAGTGCCCTTCCTGTCACCAATGAGGAGGGTTTTTTTATTCAGCAGATATAGCCTCATTGTGCCCAGAGACATAAATATCTGCATCTACGTAGGCTTGAACTCACAGCCTCCTGATTGTGAGGCAAGAGCTGCACTTCTAGGCCACCGCACCACTCTTTAAGCAGTCAGGACGGGGAGACACAATGTGCGATCTCGGAGCTCTGAGATCGCAGTCAATACTTTTGCCACTGGACTGTCCTTTTGGACCTAAACTGTCCCGAAGAGATGGTGACAGGGAAGAGTACGTCTTGCTGATCTCAGGGACAAAGTCCCTGATTAATCCAAGAGAATCTCTTCTTGCCGGCGACAGAAGCGCAGCCAAAAGCTGCTGAAGTTGGGACAGCTCTGGAATGGGAGGAATGCGGAAAGAGAAAGTATGTCCAACTGGTGAGGAAATCTTATTGTTATAAAAGAGACTGCCCCCCCAAAAAAATTAAAGCTAAATTAAATTTGAAAACAGAAGAAAATAAGCAACAAAATTAAGCTACATTGGACAGTGTGTTATCTTTTTTTAAATTTTCTTTTATGAATGGAATTTTTGCAAATATTTCCTATTTTTTAAAGTGAACGGATAAGTTTTTCTTCTACTATTTTTACCTATGGATTAAAATCTTTTTCTTTATTTTTATAATACTAGTTTGGATGGTTGTTTTTTCTATTTTGTTTCACTTAAGAATTTTGTTTCTTTTAAGCCTGGAATATAAAGAAGATATAAAAGGAATACAAAGAGGATTGTAATATCAGAGGGAAAGGAAGTAACACTGCCACTTGGAGGCTGGAGGCTTGAGTCCTGGAAACATTGCCCTTTTATTTGCTTTGATCATTTTGACTTTGCACTTCAAGGTTCTTCAGCTTGTTTATAGAGAGTGATAAGGAGAAGAGTATGGGTTGTTTATACAGGTGCTCTTTGGGAGCTTCATTGGCAGCTGGAGAGAAGTGAAAATAAAGCCGTGTTTTGAAAGATTATAAATTAACTTGCATCAAATCTAATAAAAAGTTTTGAATGCTAGCAGTGGCAGTTTTGAATGCTAGCAGTGGCAGTGTTTACCAGTTGGAAGAATGGCACAACATCAAAAAGAAACCTTAACATTGCAAAAGATTATGTTTGAAATTCAAAAATTATTAGAAGTAACAGAAAATTGAGAAGACATTGGAAAACATAGATTGTAAAACAGTAAAATATGATGGAAAAATTGAAGATGTTTATCAAATGGAAAAAGTGGAGGTTAGAGTCCTAAAAACTGAAGGGAAAAATGAACCAGGAGACAAGATAATTGTTGATACCAACAGTGAACTGAGCGTGGTTAGAAATGGAAAGAATGGAATATGGAAAGGGGAGATAGATGGCCAGAAGCTCTACCCCAGATTTCAAGGTATAGTAGAAGAAGAAAGAGAAGAATTGATGGATCTAAGGAGAGAAATTTTGTCAGAAGCACTATTGATAACCAAAGATAAGCTGATTAAAGAAGCAGATGGAGAGTTTCAAGATTATATAAGATATGCAACAAGCAACAAGTTGCGAAGAGAAGTCCATACAAATCTTATTAAGGAAACAACCAGAAGACTAATCCCACAAATGGCAAAAGACATAAGACTGCACTGTTACTGGAAAGACACAGATTGATATATGAAAGCTTATAATAAAAAATTAGTCCAATTTAGTTAAATTTAGAGCATTATGTAAAAAAAAATGAAGTGATAATGGATATAGTTAGATAAATAATTGATAATGATAACAATGTATACATATGTATTGGTTTGATAAGAGGAAATTTGATATAAATTGCAAATAGTGATTAAGAAAGGAGATCTAGAAACTTTGTTATTAAATATAATCAATTTTTTATTTAGAATATGTCATAAAGATGTAATGTTACCGGATAATAATGGAAACAGTTAACTGAATGCCATTATGTGGTTTTTTTTAAAATTTTGGAATATTTTATATAAAAGGGGGTAAAAACAATTATAGTCAAATGAAGATTGATGTATGACGATAGTAATATATATATAAATATGTTTGATTTTAATAGCAATAGCAGTAGACTTATATACCGCTTCATAGGCCTTTCAGGCCTCTCTAAGCGGTTTACAGAGAGTCAGCATATTGCCCCCAACAATCTGGGTCCTCATTTTACCCACCTCGGAAGGATGGAAGGCTGAGTCAACCCTGAGCCGGTGAGATTTGAACCGCTGACCTGCAGTGCTGCATTTAACCACTGCGCCACCTTGACTCTGATTTAAAATATATAATTTGATATGAATTGTAGGTTATGACTGTGGAAGGGATGCACGAACGTTTTTTGTAACCAATTGACACACTTTCTACAATTTGTAATGGAAGATGGTTTTGTTGTGTTTTTTGTGTTTTGTTTGTGTTTATTCAAAAATTAAAAAAATATTATTAAAAAAAGCAGTCAGGACATAAGCTATTGAAAATCATAGCTTAAAAACTGAACCTTTTTTTAAAAAAAAACCTGATATCATAGTCCATATATTGCTTATATTGCTGATAAGGAATCAGATTTGTATTCTGAAGAGTTTGGTTTTAAATAATTTAAGAGGCACTGAAAGATTAAGGTTGGTTTTGGCTTTTCCCACAAAAATCAATGCAAGAGTGAGATGAAACACCTCTCCACCAAGCATGCTTGTTCTTTTACTTTACTATATCATTGATATTTGTTGTTCTTCAGTGTCTCCTGGATATTTATTATTTCTGTTTTTTTTTAAATTATAGAATCATCATTTTGGAATCCTTAGTTTGTGTATGTGCATCATCTGTAAATCCTTACTATGGCTGATAAACTAACAAGAATTGCTATTGTGAACCATGATAAATGTAAGCCAAAGAAATGTCGCCAGGAATGCAAGAAGAGTTGCCCTGTGGTTCGAATGGGTAAGAAATGCAAGGTCATTTATATAAAACTTTTTTAATTAAAAAAGGAAAAAACATTTAGTCATATTTTTCAACTATAAAGTCATATTTTAAAATATCTGATGTGTTTTGTAATATGTTTACTGATTTTTATTTTAAAGTTAAGAGATACATGCCTAAGATACTTAAATTCAGGATTATTTAAGACCATTTACAAAATTTTATTGTGGTCAGAGATAATACTGCTATGAGTAATTCTTGTTCTTTCTAAAAAAAATTTATTCAGGAAAATTGTGCATAGAAGTAACATCACAATGCAAAATAGCATGGATTTCTGAAACATTATGCATTGGTTGCGGTATTTGTATTAAGGTATGGCTCATTAATAATTGAAAAATACATCTCTTTCAAATAGGACAGTTCCAAGTATGGATGTTTTTCTTTATTTTTTTCTGTTGGGTAAGATGTCTTATTTTTTGTGCTGCTTCTTTGCTCCTCCCAGAAGTTCAAAAGGCTGGTGAAAGGCTTTCATTCTGCATAAATGTAAACCACAGTTTGATGTTCCACAGTGCTCTTTTACCTTTGTGGATAGGTAACAGGTGATTTAACAATTAGGAAAATTGATTGATTTATCCTTGATAAGTAGCTGTGATTTAGGATTAATGGATACTTTTAATAAGCAGAAGATCTTCATTCTGAAATGAAAGCAGCTGTCTTTTTCTCACTCTGTGCTTGGTGGTCCACTTTAAACTTCTTGTGGAATATTATAATAATGATAATACAAAATTAAATAACCAGAAAATATCAGCTAGCCAGCCATTTTCACTATTAACTGGGAGATCATGCAAAGAGAAGTGGTTTAGCAAACATCAATGGCTGTGGTTTACTATGTCATACTCAATTTATTTATTAAGTATAGGTAGTCCTCAACATAATTGAGCCCAAAATTAAAGTTGCAAGTTGTTGCAGTTGTAAGCAGGTCACCACATGACTGGACATGATTTATGACCTTTTTGTAGTGGTTAAGCAAATTCCATAGTTGTTAAGTGAACTGATTTTACCCAATAGGCTTTTTTTTGCTGGAAACCAGCCAAATCTCAAAATATAATCAATTGTTGCAGCTGTCAAATGGAATCAAAAGTAGCTTTTGAGAAGACATAACTTTGAATGGTTGCTAAGCAACTTGTTATAAATTAAGAATAATCTGTAAGCATTTTTAATGTCAACATTAAGCCACGCATCATGTAAATGTAGCACATGTTCATACAACAATGATTTATCGAATCAACCGCTATTCACTGGCTTTATATATTGTATTGAGCCAATAAAACATGATTTACAAAATAATAAGTACCTCAGTGAAAAATAATATAATAAGCCAAACTCCAATAAAGCTTGGTACTATGTGTTGATCAGTTTGGCTAAAAAGTAGAATTGCTATTTAATATAGACTCCTGCTTTTTGAAGAAGATGCATTCTAATTTTGGGGTTTTTTTTTTGTAAAATTTGAGCTTTTAATTCCTGCTTCTTTGCTCTCCCCAATTATGGTTGCTTCAATGTCCAAATCATGACAATTATTTTATAGATTAAATTCTGTATATTTTTGGTATTCTGCTTTGAAAATGAAAAATAAACTTTCCATTCTACTTCTACGAGCAACTTCAAAATAAATTTCATTTAATTTCTCCTAGTGGCCTATTATAGTCTTAAATAAAATTTATTTATTCAATTTCAATTTATTTATTTCTATTTCTATCTCAGTCTATTATACAGTATAAAATTATAATCTTCATTATTAATTGTTTAAAAAGAGAACTGCAGGCAAAATGATTTTTTCTATTAATTGTAATGTTTTAAATGTATAAACTTATTTTATTTTACAGAAATGTCCTTTTGCAGCCTTGTCAATTGTTAACTTGCCTAGCAACCTGGAGAAAGAAACAACTCACAGATATTGTGCCAATGCCTTCAAACTTCACAGGTATCTCTCTACTACATTTCTTAAAAAATAATTATGAATATGAAGTAATCACAATTGCGTATTTTATTTGCGTCATTTTGTAAAACTTTGCTTTATAGCTTAAGTACAACTTTAGGATAATTTATCAATATACTTACCCTGTTTCCCCGAAAATGCAACATGTCATGATAATAAGGCCATGCCATATTTTTTAGGTGGGCAAAAATGTAAGCCCTCCCCTGAAAATAAGCCCCCTGGACAACCCCCCCTCCAGCCAGGCAGAGCGCCACTCACTGACCTAGCAGTATCCCAAAGGTGCCAAGCGGCAGGAACGGGGTGGGGAGGCAAAGGCTCACGTTGCTTGGCGCCTTCGGGATACCTCTAGGTCGATGAACGGTGCTGTGCCCAACTGGAGAGGGAGGTTGCCGGGGAGGGGTTGCTCTCTTGCGAGCGGGCTCATGAAGAGCCGGGCACAGCCTCAGGGTCGAACAGCTGTTTTGCGCTGTCGCAGCAGCACTACACAACAGCCATGCGGTGACCATGCTCACGAGCAGCCGCCAGGCACAGCACCATTCACTGACCTAGGGGTATCGCCAAGCTGCCTGTTTGCCGCCCTCCGGCTCCCACGGCTTGGCGCCTTCGGAATGCCCCTAGGTCAGTGAATGGGGCTCTGCATGGCTGGAGGGGGGGGTTGTGCGAGCAGCTTTTCTGCTCCCTGCTCGTGCACCTCCCAGCCTCACGATGCCCTTGTTTAACTCTCCCTGCAGAGCCAGGGCATCGCCGCTGCCGCCCACCACCACCACATGGCTTTTTCTGCGGCTTCCAAAACATGGAGGTAGGATGCCGAGTCTTCCAGAAGTTGCCACTCTGGGAATACGCTCTATGGTTGTACCCTCTGGGAGTACACTCTGCCTCAGCCAGCCCACAACCATAGAGCGTACTCACAGAGCGGTCACTGCCAAAAGATTCGGCTGCGGATCTCTGGAGTTTGGAAGCCGGAGAATAGGTTACGCTCGGAATGCCGCCGTGGCGGCAGCACACTCACCCTACAGGGAGAGCTGGGCCAGGGATGGTGAGGTTGGGAGGCACACCAGCTGGGGACGGAACAGGCACTTGCGCAACCTCCCTTTCCAGCCGGGCAGAGCGCCATACACTGACCTAAGGGTATCCCAAATGCGTCAAGCCGCAGGAGCTGGGGGGGAGGGCAGAGCACCATGCGGCTTAGCGCATTTGGGATATCACTGGGTCCGTGAGTGGCGCTCTGCCCGGCTGGAAAGGGGGGTTGCCGGGTGGCTGCTCGTGAGCGTAGTCACCTCATGGCTGGTATGTTGTGCTGCTACGACAGCGCAACACAGCCGTTTGCTGTGCCTGGCTCTTTGGGCACCCACTTGCAAGAGAGCAGCCACCCGACCACCCCAAAACAGTAATCCCCTCCCCAATAATAAGACCCAATCAATATTTTGGCGGTCAAAAGAAAATAAGACCCTGTCTTATTTTCGCAGAAACACGATATTAGATATCTACTTGGATTTAATTAATTAATTGGATGTTGATGATTCCATGTAGTATTGTCACATTCCTAAGAATGGTGGTAATTTATGGAGCCAATATGCACATATTCTTTATATGAAACAATTATTCCCTCTCTGTCAAAGTAATATCATGAGAATAATTAAACCTAATTATTCCATAAGTTACCAGTTTTCATATTATGATCAGCCGAATTTTAACTACTTTGTGGCTTTCTGAAAGGCTATCACTGTCAAGCAGTTCAAAGAAGATTGTTTGCTTTCTCTTGTACGATTAATGCAATCTTGTTATCGACAAATAGGGTCAGAATACACTCTGTCACAACCCAGTATATTCAAGCAGATTGTAGATTATAGTGCTTATTAAACAATATTTTCAAGAATGCAAGTTTAACAGCAAATGAAGTTTTGTTAAATTTTTTGATAATTCTCCGTTTCTTCTAGACTAGCATGAATTGTTATTTAAGCTTAACCTAAACGTTGCAACTTTCATTAGAAGTGCATATTTACTTCCAAAGACAATGGAACTGGAAAATAAAGGAATATGTAATATGTTGTTTTTTATTATTGACTGCATTTTAATTACTTTATGAAGGTTGCCTATTCCTCGTCCTGGAGAAGTGCTTGGTTTGGTTGGAACAAATGGGATTGGAAAGTCAACTGCCTTGAAAATCTTAGCAGGAAAGCAGAAACCAAATCTTGGGAAATATGATGTATGTATAGCACCTTTATAATGATCTAATCTTGGGAAATATGATGTATGTATAGCACCTTTATAATGATCTAATAATTGCTTTAAAGAATTGTAAATGACATTGGGAATGGCCTTGAAGGAGGAAGACCACTACCAAAGCAACAATCAGATAAGCAGAGGTTGCCCATTTAAGAATCTAATTTGAGGAAATATCTCAGTGATGCCCCTCCTAGTTAATATTAAGATAAAGTGAGGGAGAGAAAGAAGCAAATCCAGACTTGCATGATTCTGTTGTTGTAGCTTTACAATAAAAGTAATATTGATTTACATGCCATTGGTTTCTTAGTCTGGTCTACTTTCTGAGGGTGACCATGATACTCTTTTGAATGTATGAGTGGATAGAAACTAGTAGAGCTTGAAAGTTTGCAGGTTAGTTTTCCCTTTAATTAAGATCCCTTTAATTATATTTCTTCTGCCAAGTCTTTGATCTTTATTAATACAGTTGAGCTTGGCTTTTTAATTTTTTTACAGTACATTATTTTATCAAATTGACTTTATGTTTGATTTTTTAAATATTCACTGTGTGATTTTGTGCTTTCATTATCTTCGTTTTATTATTTTAAATGCTTATATCATACTTTCATCCACATATGATACCTAAAACATTGAATGTATTGAAATAACAAATACAGAATTAGAAAGTAACCATTTTTTTAAAAAGCATGTGCTCCATTGTGCCACAAACATTTCCACTTTATTTTTGTCTCTTTTTCTTTCGTTATTTCCAAATCAGTTTTGCAATTCTTTGCTACCATTTGTTACCCTGCCTGTGCAGTTTAACGGTAATTCTCGCTTATCAGAACAAAGTATATAATCAAAATAACCATCTGTGGTTTTATTTTCTGAACCATGGCTTTATTCCCATAAACATTTATTTAAATATTTTGTTTAGGACCCCCCTGATTGGCAAGAAATCCTGACATATTTTCGAGGGTCTGAGTTGCAGAACTACTTCACAAAAATTTTGGAAGATGATCTCAAGGCCATCATTAAACCTCAGTATGTGGACCAGATCCCAAAAGCTGCGAAGGTGAGTAAAGAGAGCATTGTGTATCTGATATGCAATGCTCAGCTTGCGAAAAAAAGGGATAACTGATCAGTTATGGGAATGAGATAATTTTCCAAAGCTTCATGAAAGATTTAACCTCACTTGTGTTTGTAGCAAGCTTCAGTTTTGTATAGTTTCTCCTGTGATTTAAAAAAACAATTTGGTTGTTGTCTTATGACAGGGAACAGTGGGCGCAATATTGGACAGGAAGGATGAAACTGGTACCCAGACCATTGTATGTAAACAGCTTGGTAGGTGGTAGTTTCGTCACACATTATTTTGGGAATGTTTACATAATCAATTAATATTTTAAAACATTCTGTTTCTGTTTAAAATAAAGTACATTAGCTGCTAATGAAATATTGAAATATTGTAGAGTATGTTAAAATGTATTATTCACAGTGAAATCCAGAGCTAACAAATTAAACATGAAATAGGCTGAAAACAGGAAGAATTAAACATTTGTGTTTCCTAATCAGGTTGATTTCAGTGGGATCAAAACATAACTAAATCCAATTGAGCTGAAATTATTTAAAATGATGAACTATATCAAAATAAATTTTGTAAAGTATTTTTAATTGAGTCCAAAACTGAAAGCAGGAATTATAAATAGAGACATATTTCAAAACAAACTTCTCCAGCAATCTTGTATCACCCACACTATTAGCTTTACCAGGTAGACTACATAGGAAACATGACCAAGTAAGCTAATTCTGCTTTATTGTAAAGCTACATTCACAGAATCTTGTAAGTGTGCAAAAATGCAGTTTTTCTGCCATCACCTTTACAGCCCGAGAATTTATGGAGGGTCCTTTCTGAGCTGCTTGCTCTGCCCACACTATGCAGCTGCAGTCTATGCTGCTTTATCTGACCCTTCTCTTGGCAACATTTCCCCACCCCACCTCCCAAGGTCTTTCCAACATACTACTATATGTAACATATGCCTCCTCAAAGGTTCTAGTTTACAATGTAATTTTCAGACAAAGAATATCTATGCTTTAGACGAACGAAAAAGTCACGTAGGTATCCCATTTCCAATTATTACTTTAAAGTATTAATGTCATAGTTTTGAATTGTACACAAAAAGGTATTGTAAAATCAGCATTAGCTGTCCCAGAAGTCTTGATTGCCTTCAGCAGTCTAGCATTTCACTCTTTAGCAACTGAAGATTTTCAGCATGATTTTCAACACATTTCAGTGACATAAAGGTAGTCCTCATTTAGTGATCATAATTGGGTCTGGCAATTTAGTGACTAAGTGAAACTGCAAGTGTGCTTATGATTTTGTTTTAGCTCTCCTTTGTTTGTTTTACAGACCTGCAAAAGTTGCAAACCTGAGCCTTAGTTGTATTTTTTTTTTCATTAACACCATAATTGCAAAAAAGATGCTAAAAAAAGCAATCACTAAATGAGAATCACCTGTTTTTGTATAAATATGTCAATGCCTACATAAGTTGGACAACTGCTGGTCAAAGTTGCCATTTGTTTATTTAGAACCAATCTTTAGTCCAGACTTCAGACTGAACTACAACGGTTCCTTATAACTCTACCCAGATGAATTAACTCTGTTTTGCCTATCTTTCATTTACTAACTCATGTCCAGCCATTCTTAAATTTCCAGGAACCACTTCATATCAAATCTTCTATATCTGTAATCTGAAAAATACATTAAAATATCCAATTAAAATAATCTCATATTCCACAAAATTGAGGTTTGAAGGAGATTTTCTGGAATTATGGGATCTTGAAGGAAAAAGAACAGAAAGTAAAAGAAATCAAGAAAAATAGTATTTCTTTTACCAGCAAGAATTGCTATTTAGGATTCAGTTTTTTCTATATGTTAAAAAATGGACCTATGCAATGGACCTAACAATGCAATGGACCTAACCAAGGATCATTTCTAGTATTTTCCTTGAAGGGAATAGTGAAGCACTTACAAAGATGGGAACTTTTGTAGGTATGAACAACAGTTAGTTTAGGGAATTTCATGTAAATTAATATTTTTAAATTGTCATCTTTATATTTAGCACATGGTAATATATATTTGGTATTTTTAAAAAAATCTACTTTTATAGATTTATCTCATCTAAGAGAACGAAATGTTGAAGATCTATCCGGAGGAGAACTTCAGAGATTTGCTTGTGCTGTTGTTTGCATTCAGAAAGCTGATATGTACGTATTTTCAATCAAATATTTTGGTAATATTACTCTTGTCAGAATATTTTCATTATTGTTAGAATGAATAGCTATGTCCTGTGATTATGATATTAATTGAATAAGAGTTATGGCAGCTTCTTCAATTTTGCTGATATACAGGTAGTTTCAGTTAAAGACCACTCATTCAGGAATCATTTGAAGTTACAACTGTACTTTATTATTTATTTAGCATATGATGAGAATTATGACAGAAGGGAAGTAAACATACAAATGCACAGAATGAGTGAGTCTTGCAACTGGTCCTTGAAGTTCCAGCAACCTTGCAGTCATGTTATTATAATCTAAGTACTTGGCAATTGGCTCAGACTTAACTATGGTTGTAGTGCCTTATGGTCATGTGATCATCATTTGCAACTTTCCCCAAGCAAAGTCAATTGGGAAGCTGGCAGGAAAGCTGCAGATTGCCCTTGCTTTTTATCCTGAGGAGCTCTAATGTGAAGTACAAAATCCCAGGATCTTGAACTTCATAGCATACACTTGGATTGCAACACTCCCTCTCCTATGCAACCACACTCATAGACATTTTGCTGAAAATGAATTGGTGATTTGGGGATTTATGCTTAAAAAGTTACGTTTATGGGAAGAAGGGAACCCAATATGTAATTTGGGAGTGTGGAAATATTAATCATTATGTTTTTAACAAAGAATACTGGAATTCACTTCTTTAGTTATATTTCTTTTTCTCCCTTTTCTTTTGCAGTCTGTAATTTTTTCTTTCATGTTTCCTTTTCCTACTTTTTATATTTCTATAGTTTTTTTAATTGTAGGTGAAAAAATTAGTAAAAATTATATTTAAAAAAAAACAGTTCCAAGGGATATACATCCATCCCCTGATTCTCAAAAGAACCAACCGTTTTAAGAATCAAAATACTAAGATTGGTCTAATCCATCAAAATTGTTGTTATGCTATACATTTGTAACTTGTGAAACCTATGCACATGCTCAAAACACCTTTGAATTATGTGGAGTACTTTTGCTTCCTGGAATTAATGGTGTATTTTTTTAGGGAAAATATTTTTTTAACGCTGATGAAAGCCTGTCTTCTTTTTTGGGGGGAGGTAGCTTCATGTTTGATGAACCTTCCAGCTACCTGGATGTTAAGCAGCGTCTGAAGGCTGCTGTTACTATTCGATCTCTAATAAATCCAGACAGGTAAGACATTTATAAATGGACACCTAAAATCATGTGAGTTGCATGGTTTTTTTTTTTTTTTAAATCCTTCTCACAATAAAACTCCTTGAATTATTTTTGCCCCTTTTTTGATTTTATTTCTTTGATATTATCTATATCTTTAACTCTTACCTAGATTAGTATTATTTCTTTCCTTTTACAAACAAAAGGACGTAAAGAATCCTCAAACTAATATTTGTAAAATGAAGTTGATAAAACCCTGTAGGATAGAAAATGATATTCACACATTTATTTTACATGAGTAAAATATTGTACCTTGATGTTATGTTTACTGAAACGTGAAGAAAAGCTTAATTGAAATTTCTGAACTTTTGGTTCTTTACTTTTTTATGTTCTAGATATATTATTGTCGTAGAGCATGACCTGAGTGTCTTAGATTATCTCTCCGATTTTATCTGCTGCTTGTATGGTGTGCCAAGTGCTTATGGTGTCGTCACAATGCCTTTCAGCGTAAGAGAAGGTAATTGTTGTTCAGACTGTTTCTTTCATCTGTCCTGGATATTTTTACAAAAACCCTGATGCAATAAATACATTGACATCTATATGTAAAACGTGTAGTAGTGCATGCCTGTATCCTAGGAAGTGTGTTCTTATAAGTGAAAGATAAAATAATTCTCACACATATTGTAAAATACTTTTCACACGTACTATCAGCCTGCTGCTTTGGATTACTTCTGGCTGAATTGAGAACACAGGTTTGGAAAAAAACTAATATGGTAATTTGATCAGTTGTGAAAATCAATTTTTGTCTCTTGTCCTTACCATGCCTATGATATGGTACTATAATTGTATAGTTCAATTTTTCCTTTCTTAATTGTTTCAGTAAAAGGTTATATGATATGAGCACTTCAAAATGAAGAGCTTGCTGCACCATGTTGAAAATACTCCAAAAGGGGATAAAATGCTTTTATGATAGATTTTGCCTTAGCTTTATGTATCCAAATGTTTACTTACCTATAAAAAACCTGTATTACAAGATCTCATTTCCAAAACAGCAGAACTTTTTATGTATACAGGTAATCCTCGACTTACAACAATTTATTTAGTGACCATTCAAAGTTACAATGGCATTGAAAAAAGTGACTTATGACCATTTTTCACACTTAGGATTGTTGCAGTAATCCCCATGGTCATGTGATCAAAATTCAGATTCTAAGCAATTTCATATTTATGATGGTTGCAGTGTCCCAGGGTCACGTGATCACCTTTTGTGATCTGACAAAAAAAGTCATTGGGGAAGTCAGATTCATTTAAGACACTGAGAACTTTGGGGGCATTTTTTAAATCTATTGTGACAATTTCTCAGGGGTTGCCACAAAGAAGAGGGAGTCAAACTATTCTCCAAGGCACCTGAGGGTAGAACAAGAAGCAATGGGTGGAACTAATCAAGAAGAGAAGCAACTTAGAACTGAGGAGAAATTTCCTGACAGTTAGAACAATTAATCAGTGGAACAACTTGCCTCCAGAACCTCCAAGGTCCCTTCCAACTCTGCTATTGTATTGTATTGTATAATTTCACAATATTAACTAAAGCTTCTTTTCTTACAGGCATAAATATTTTCTTAGATGGTTATGTCCCAACAGAGAACTTAAGGTTTCGAGATGCATCATTAGTTTTTAAAGTGGCAGAGACAGCTAACGAAGAAGAAGTTAAAAAGATGTGTATGTATAAATATCCTGGAATGAAAAAAAAGATGGGAGAGTTTGAGCTGTCTATCGTAGCTGGAGAATTCACTGACTCTGAGATAATGGTGATGTTAGGAGAAAATGGTGAGTTTTAGTTAAAAGAAAATAAATGAGTTTTTATGAGAAGGCCCTGCTTGCTTCTGATTTTATTTAAATGATATTTAGTGTTGTGTAGTGTGATTATTTCCTTACTGTTGAGAGATGTATTTAGGTATTTTAGGTATTTATTGGGATTTATATGCCGCCCTTTTCCCTGAGGGGACTCAGGGCGGCTTACAACCACAAGGAAGGGGAGGTGCAAGGTCAAAACAAACAATATGTGAACAACAGAAAAATAATAAAACCCAACTTTCATTCAACAATCAAACACTCGGGCGGGTAATTAAGAGCCTATCCCCAGGCCTGCTGAGAGAGCCAGATCTTGAGGGCTGCGCGGAAGGTCTGGATAGTGGTGAGGGTGCGGATCTCCATGGGGAGCTCGTTCCACAGGGTCGGGGCAGCAACAGAAAAGGCTCTCCTCCGCGTGGTCGCCAGTCGGCATTGACTGGCAGATGGGATTCGGAGGAGGCCCAGTCTGTGCGATCTAATTGGTCGATTTAGGGAGGTAATCGGCAGAAGGCGGTCTCTGTGTAATAGAACCATCTGTAAACTAGCCCATTTGAAGATTTGACATCTAGATTGCTTCAATTGGACAAATCCTGTCAAGGTGATTGAAGCAAAATCTTTAAAAGTTACCTGAGGTTACTTTGATCATGTGGCTCTTGAAGAATTTGACATAGTCCTTGTGATTGCTAATTCAGATATCTTTTTATTAGATTCATGTCCCTCTGGCTGGTAAGGACTGCCCTTGAGGTGATGTGGCTGTACAGTAGTGTCTGCTTTATTGGAGGAGCTGGAGGTTCCACCTACCCTGAAGGAGGCAATAGTATACCCTCTCCTCAGGAAGCTGTCACTGGATCTCACAGTCCAGTAGTTGTCCAGTTTCCAGCTTCCTAGTTTTGTACTGAGACAGAACAGTTGATTCTGTTAGTTGATGATTTCTGGAGGAGCTGGGATGAAGGTAGTACAATAGAATTGGTTCATCTTGATTATTCAGTGGTTTGCAATACCATTGTCCATTGTTTCCTTCAGGATTCTTTTAGGGATTAGGAGTGATGGGCCTGTGTCATGGTAATTGTTTCTCCATGGTCAGTCCAGTCAATGAGGCAGAAATTAAGTTTGAGGCATCTGATATATGAGATGCTTCAAGGTGTAATACTTTCGTCCCTCTTGTATTAGCGTATAACCATATGAGTAAATGGATAACCTTGTATAACCATATGAGTAAATGGATGTGGTTCTATAAGTTCAGGACTGTGCATGTACTGTCGGAAGAGAGTGCAGTTCTAGAGAGGGAGCAGCAGACTATAACAGACTATATGTGCTTTGTTTTTAAGATGGACATTATCAACATTACTGCTTTTTAAATAAGATTTTTCTATTTTTTTAGGAACTGGAAAAACAACATTCATTCGGATGCTTGCAGGGCGACTTACTCCAGATGATAAAAGTAATGTTTATTTATTGATTCAGCATACATTTAAAAAATAATTTTCCATAACTTAGATTACATATAGTATATCTCTTTCAGGTGAAGTACCTGTTTTAAATGTTAGCTATAAGCCACAGAAGATCAGTCCAAAATCTACTGTAAGTGCTGCTTCATTTTTATTTTTTTTATTGTGCTATCCATTAATCAGAGTTATCAGGTTTCCCCCAAAATAAGACTGGGTCTTAAATTATCTTTTTCTCCGAAAGATGCATTAGGGCTTGTTTTCAGGTTATGGCCTGTGTGGGACGGAGCTGGAGGATGAAGTTGGCACCACCTGTGCCCTGTCACCTGCGGCACCAGCAATGAAGAGCACGCAATCTGGACACACACTGTTGGCTGGCTGCCCCATGGCCATGGGCAAATACAGACAATGGGACAGAGTGGGTGGGTGGCCACATAATACATCTGGTGGGTTGGATCGTGCCTCCCCCCTGGGCCACCCAATCCATCCACACGGTACATCCAGTGGGCTGGATCATGTTCTTCCCTTGCCTCTGCCTCCGCTTGCTGTTGCTGCTGCCGTGAAGTGAGGTCCCACCATCCAACCTTGTCTGGTTACACCCAGCTTAACTAGGGCTTACTTTGGGGATACGTCCTATATTATTAAAAATCATGCTAGGGGTTATTTTCTGCTTAGTTTTGTGGAAACACTGTAGTAGACATTTGATATGGGGGTAGATACATGGCTGGCATTCCATATTTTTGAGATGACTTGCCTATTTTATGATGTCTGAAGAGTAGCGATAGAGTAGTTTGCCTCCTGCTCCTATTCTGTCTAATAGTCACTAATTAGGTGTTAGATGGTTATGGACTGTGCACCCTAACAAAAGTAGTAGGGATAATATAGTAAACTCAATTCAGTGTGCCTAATTCTAAATATTATCTAATTTGAATAGGGAAGTGTTCGTCAGCTACTTCATGAGAAGATTAGAGATGCTTACACACATCCACAGTTTGTGACTGATGTAATGAAGCCTTTGCAGATTGAAAATATCATTGATCAAGAGGTATTATTCTTGTGTTACTATGGTTCATTTCTATGAAACTTCCCTAATTTACCAGCTAAACATTTAAAAACATGATTCTGCATTAGGTGCAAACTTTATCTGGTGGTGAGTTGCAGAGAGTTGCTCTTGCTCTTTGTCTCGGAAAGCCCGCTGATGTCTACCTAATTGATGAACCTTCCGCCTACCTGGACTCAGAGCAACGTCTGATGGCTGCTAGAGTTGTCAAACGGTAAGCTGACACTATTGTAGACAGAGAGAAAGAGCATTGGTACTTACCTGAAATGCTTCTTCTAATAGGATGGAAATGGCATCCATACATGGGTTGACACTGTCCTCGCTCTGATTGGACTGAGTCTGAATATTAATTAGTAAATGTACTATATAACCCACCCCTGTGAGTATTACCACCCAGTTTCTGGCAAAGTAAATGAAGACACAGACTCCACGTGTTATCCCCCAAAAAATACATCTTTAGTGAAACAGGTAAACAACACAACCGTACGGGCTCAACCAAGCCCGATAACACTCCAATCGCAGGTAACACAGGGCGCCTCCAAAAAAAGAAGGGATGGGGCTGGATGCTATCTCCACCCTATTAGAAGAAGCATATCAGGTAAGTACCAACGCTCTTTCTCAATAAGGGTGGAGATAGCATCCATGCATGGGACATACCCAAGCCAGGTGTCCTCGAGGGAAGGCAACTGTTCCAGTAGTTGAACATCAAATCGTACCACCTGCAATACTCTGCGGCCGAAAGCAGCCTCTGCCGATGCAAATTTATCTAACTTATAGTTTCTAATGAAAGGCTATGGGGATGCCCAAGCCGCTGCCCTACAGATCTCTTCCAGAGAAGCCTGAGTAGCCCACGCCGCTGTGGTGGCTGCACTCCGTGTAAAGTGAGCAGTAATACCCCCTGGAACTTCCAGCTCCTGTACTGCGTAGGCTGCCCCTATACAACACCTCACCCATCTGCCAATCACTGTCGTAGAGATCTTCCTGCCTAAGGATGAAGACAGAAAAGATACAAAAAGCGCCTCTGACCGTCTAATGTCAGATGTGTGTGATGTAAATCTTCAGCTCCTGACGGAAGTTGTGCCACTGCTTCTTAAGCTGGTGAGTCGGGTTGGGGCAGAAATTAAGGAGCACCACCTCCTGCGACCTATGGAACCATGACCCCACCTTTGGCACAAAAGAAGGGTCCAGTCTAAGGACCTCCCTAACAGAGAGCGTGCAGTTCTGAAATCCTGGCAGAAGTTATCGCCACCAGGAAGGCAACTTTCTAGGTAAGTAATTCCATGGAGACCTCTCTCAAAGGTTCGAATGGTGGCTTGGTTAGAGCCCGAAGGACCTTAGTGAGATCCCAAGTAGGGTACCGGGGTACAGCTGGTGGCCGAAGGTTGGTAGCCCCCTTAAAAACCATGGGGTGTTGTGAAATGGCCTGGCCACCCCCCAGGTAAGAATGATGCCCAAGGCCGCCACCTGCCTCCTGATGGTATTGGGAGATAACCCCTTGTCAAGGCCGTCCTGTAAAAATTGCAGGACTTGAGGGATGGCGGAGTCCTCAGGAGCAATCTGTTTAGGCAGGCACCACTTACAAAAGATACTCTAGGTGGCGTCGTAAATGCTTACTGTCGAGGGCTTCCTAGAGGCCTGTATGGTATCAATAACCCTGGAAGAGAACTGATCCCCTCTTAAAGCGAGCCGCTCAACCGCCAGGCAGCCAGCTGGAGCCATTGGGGCTCCGGGTGCTGTAGAGCTCCCTGGCAGAGGACAATCTTGTCCGCTGGAATCCTCCAGGGACTCTCCACCGACAATGTCTGAAGGTTGGCAAGCCAAGGACACCTCAGCCAGTGCAGAGCCAAGAGGATGACCTCTGCTCTGTCCTCGATCCTGCGGACAACCCTGGGGAGGAGAGGCACTGGGGGGAAAGCATAAAGGGGGCCACGGGCAGCAAAGAGCGTCCATTCCATCTGCTCCCAGTGTGCGGAATCTGGTAAAAAGTCTGGGAAACCAGTATTGGAGGGGCTGGCGAACAGATTCACAACTGGGACTCTGAACCGGTGAGTAATCTCCTGAAAGAGAGAAGGGAGCAATTGCCATTCGGCCTGGTCTACTGTAGTCGTACTCAACCAGTCAGTCCGCACAACGGCCTCCCCTGAAATGTGCTCGGCCACAAGGGAAAGAAGGTTATTCTCCGCCCACGTTCCCAGGACATAAGCCTCTAGCATGAGGTCCCTCGATCTAGTGCCCCCCTGCCTGTTGATGTGGGCCTTGGCTGTGATGTTGTCTGTGAGGACCAACACGTGTCGGCCCTCGATATATCGGTGAAATTCCAGCAGGGCTAATATAATGGCTCAGAGCTCCAGCCAGTTAATGCTCCTGCTGGCTTCCTCCTACAACCACTGACCATGGGCTATATGTGTGTCCATGTGTGCCCCCCAACCATATAATCTGGCATTGGTGGTGAAATGACATCCTTTGTCAATGGACGGGGCGTGCCACCAACTAAGGGACTGACAGACCTCCTTGGTGAGATGCACCCGTCTTAACGACGTGCTGATCCTCTTCTTCTGGAAGGGCAGCAAAAACCATTGGAGGTCCCTCGTGCGTAGTCTAGCCCAGGGCACTATGGAAATGGCCGAGACCATCTTTCCAAGGAGTTTAGATAAGATTGCCAGCGAAACTCTCCTACTGTTGATCACCTCCGTTACCATTTGTTTAAGGCTGGCAGCCCACTCCTCAGACAAGAAGACCTGCCTAGCCCTGGAATCTATCCAAGCTCCAAGATGGAGAATCCTGATGGTAGGTATGAAATGGCTTTTAGCCTCGTTAATGGAAAACGCATGGGCCTGCAACACCTGTGTAGTGATGTGGAGGTCTGCTCTGGCTCTGGCCGGAGAGGTGAATTGTACCAAGATGTCATCAAGGTATAGTTGAACCCTGACAGGCACCACCCGTAAGTCAGCCGCCAGGGCAGCCAAAACCTTAGTAAAGACACGGGGAGCTGAAGAAAGGCCAAATGGATATTGGTAATGAGAAGAACCATAACAAAAACGTAAAAACTGTCTATGCTTCTGTCGGATGGGTATGTGTAAGTACCCCTTTGTGAGGTTAACTGAGGTAAGGTAATCATCCCTTACACCTTCCAAGATGGTCTGTAAGGAGTGCATCTTAAAACATTTATACACAATAAATCTGTTCAACCATTTCAAGTCAAGGATGGCCCTCCACCCTCCAGAGGCCTTAGGAATGACAAATAACAAGGAATAAAACCCCAGGCGGATTTGGTCAGTGAGTACCCTCTGGATCGCCTCGATATCAAGGAGGTGCTGAATAGCCTCCGTCAACAACAACCGCTTCTGGGGGTTACCAGAAATAGGACACTGGCAGAAGGAACTGGGAGGGTGGGAAACAAACTCCAGGTCAGACCGAACCTGACCGTGGCTCTAACCCAGGCATCAGAGATCGTGGCCTCCCACTGGTCAGTGAAGTGCCGTAGCCGCCCCCCAATGGGGGCCTGATACAGTAACTGATTAGGATTTGCGGTAGTATCGGTTACCACCTCCGCAAAAGGGATGTTTCGACTGCCTCCCCCCTTTGCTGCCGATACTGCTGATGTCTTGAGCGCTGGGAGAATCCGCCTTGCTGACAGAACCCTGATGGGGGATAATCATTTCTAAAGGACACCCCCCCCCGTACTCTTACCTGAAGGATTGTCTCTTTGGGTAGGGGTCAGCTCAGATGAACCCTTTCTTCGGGTTAGAGGGCAGGATCTTACGCTTGTCCTTGCCCTTGATCAACAGGGGTGTCAATGAATCCCCAAAAAGGCTTCCCCCTTGGTACGGCTCCGACACCAGGCACCCTTTGTGTCTCAAGTCAGACACAATAGGAGGCATTGTCAGAGCCACAGGAGCCTGCGGGAGGCCACCAACGAGGCCATGGCCCTGGAAGCGAATCAGGTTGCGCTCAATGTGGCATCAGCTGAAAACTGAATGGCGGCGATCATCTTATTAAGGTCCTGCTGGGCCCTGGAATCTCCTGCGGGGATATGTTCCTGCAGTTGCTGCAGCCAGAAAAGACTCGAACGTGAAAACAAGGAGGCCGCTGTTGAGGCCCACATGGCCCATGCCAACGCTCAGCAATAGCAATAGCAGTTAGACTTATATACCGCTTCATAGGGCTTTCAGCCCTCTCTAAGCGGTTTACAGTCAGCATATCGCCCCCACAATTTGGGTCCTCATTTCACCCACCTCGGAAGGATGGAAGGCTGAGTCAACCTTGAGCCGGTGAGATTAGAACCGCTGAACTGCAGATAACAGTCAGCTGAAGTAGCCTGCAGTGCTGCATTTAACCACTGTGCCACCTCGGCGCTTGATGACCCCGCTGTAGAACCTGATCGGCACGTCTATCCTCAGATTTGAGGATGTCTTCCTGGGCACCCGGGAGTGGTGTTGGTATGCAGCACCGCTACGGGAGCATCAGTGATCGGCCAGAGGAGGTTCTTGTTCAGTTGTTCAGCTACGTTGTAGAATCTTCTACCTTTGGTCAATGGCGCCAGGCCTGATGTTGCGGCCCACTGGCGCCTCACCATGTCAACAAAAAGCTGAGGAGTGGGTATGGTGTCAGCTTTCACCTTGTGCTCCTTGAACAGCACGCTTGCCAATGGACCTTGTATCGGGGCCGCCGGAGCCTCAGCCTGGACCTCGAGGTCAGAGGAGGCCTTGACCTTAGCCAACAGAGGTTTGAACAATGCTGGAGGGAAAAGACCCACGCAGGTGGGCTTATCTGGTGCGGCGCCTTCCTCCTCCAAGAGGTCAGCGTCCCTGATCTCCCCCTCCTCTGAGGCAGCAATGCAGCAAGCAAGACAGGCAACTGACCTTCCTGGCGGAGCCCCACCGAGGTGGGAGTGAAGGTGGTCTCCGCCGGCCTGCACATTGGTCTTGAGGTCGTGCTGACCCAGAGGCCAGACGTGTCAATGGGGAGCATAAGGCTAAAAGGCCCATGGATCACCTCCAGTTGTAATGGTGGCAGTGGGCTGGGCTGGGCTGACACGGCCAGAGCCTTATCGGATCGTTGGGGGGAAGATCCTGAGTCATCCCGGTTCTTGTCCTTGAAAGAGGACTTGGTGACCTTCTTTTTTGAGGTCTTGCCGGAGTAAGAGCAGCGTTTGCTCAAGGCCTTGTCCCCTGATTAGGCCTGAGGATGAGGCTGTCCAATGGGAGACATGGGGCTCTGTCCTAACGCAAGCAAGCCGCCAGTTTGACTGGTGGGCCTGTTGGTCTCTGGGTCCAGTTCAAATACGCTGCTGTCAGCCATATTGCCACTAAAGGGAATGCCAATTCAAAATGGCGACCGCTACGATGCAGGATACATCCACTGGCTCAAAATGGCGCTCCCGCCTTTTTTGGGCGGCGCTCTGGGCCCCGATGGAAAGAGGCTTCCGTTCGCTGCCTAGCTTCAGAGCTAGGAGAGATTGCTTCCACACCGCAATCTTTAGAGGCAGGAGGCCTTCGCCCGGCTAATCTGCAACATGCACGGTCCTTCGCTTCAAGCCCAGCATGTGTAACGCTTCTCGGCCATAAAAGACAAGCCTTGTAGGCGACCTGCTGGACAGCTGTCAGACTGGGGTCTTTGACCTTGATTGTCTCCCTCTTTCCTCTCTTGCAATGCGTAGCCAGATCAAAGAGTTTGTCAGGAACATAGGCCTGTGGGCCAGAGCCCCGTAGCCAGAGAGATACAAGCCCCCAGAGGAGTTTGTAACTACTCACGATCCTTCCAACAGATTGTCTTCCACTGCGATAACGAGGATGGAACTTGTCAAATCGGTAAGTAGAAGTAAATAGATAGCAAATACATGCAAGGGACAATATGACTGTCCCAGAGTGGACTGAGTTAGAAACTGGGTAGTAACACTCACAGAGGTGGGTTATATAGTGCATTGACTAATTAATATCAGACTCAGTCCAATCAGAGCGAGGACAGTGTCAACCTATCCATGGATGCTATCTCCACCCTTATTGAGAAATTTCTAGTTTCTGAAGGCGATTGTAATTTACTGTATGAAAAATCTGATTGCAAAAAATTAATAAACTCTCTTCTATTTCAGTTTCATTCTTCACGCTAAAAAAACTGCTTTTGTGGTAGAGCATGATTTTATAATGGCCACCTACCTAGCAGATCGTGTCATTGTCTTCGATGGAATACCATCCAAGTGCACAGTGGCAAACAGGTAAGCAGGATGGATAGAAAAAAAAAGAACTACTTATGCTATAATGAATTATTTCTGCATTCTTGTCTTATTCTCATTTTTCAATCAAGCCATTTTGTATTTTACACACACACACACACACTAGAGTACGGGCAGCTCTTCTAATAAATAAATAAAACTGGAAGTAAATAAAAAATAATAATGACAGCTCCAAAAACAATAAACACTTGTGATATATTTTCAGTGTATTATATCAGAGATGACTTTGCAGTTGAGCACTAGTTCAGAATAATGAAGATTAAGGTAATATAGAGTTGAGCCAGTCTGGTAAGGCATCAGGCAAGAAGCTAGGCAACTGAGTTCTAGTCCCACTTAAGGCACAAAGACCCTTACTTTTAGGCAGTCACTCTTAGCTCCAGGAAGCAGGCAGTGGTAAATCACTTTTGAAATCTTGTCAAGAAAACTGCAGGAAGTTGTACTGGAGTCAGTGCTAATTCTACTGCATGTGCACATACACATACAATGCATATTTAATCAAGAATCTTACTTAGTGACAATGTCTTGCAAAAATATCCTAGGAATATTGAAATTATACAGATATGGAATGCTAAAATGGGATATGTAAATTAATTAACTATATTCATTGTAAAGTCAACAAAAAGGCTGACATTGATGGGGACAAATGAAAATAAGGAACTACATTTTTCTATAGTTTTATGGCTATGAAATTAATACATTCTGATTTCAATGATTCTACGTGTGGATTGGATATTTTTAAGGAATATATGGATTAACTCTCATATACTTTACATAAAAGTTGTTTATAATGAGTTAAAGGGGATAAACTGTGTATAAAATATATGTGTGCAAATATGAGGTGAGGAAATCAGATTGCATGTAGTCCTCAACATGAGATATACCTTGGGAAGCTTGAGGTAGCGCCAGCATTCGGCCTCTCTTGGCCTACCTTGGGATTACCTGAGGCATCCCATGCTCTGCATAATGACTCACGTGTTCATTTAACAATTGCATCCAGGAGACCAGGATCATTGTTAGGCAATCATGTGGACCATTCAGTTATCACTTTTCACAACTTCCAACCAAAATGGGCAGGTTCCATTATAGGTCTGAATCGAGGACTCTCGGTAGTATTGAAGTCAAAACCATGTCCATCTTCTAATTGTAGTTGCAGTAGGTAGAATTTCACAATGTTTGTAGTGTTACACTAGCTGAACTCTACATTGAAGTGACATTAATTTAGATTGAGATCATTCTAGGAAGCTGCTCAGAAGAAAAATAGTCAGGTCTGATATGAGGGATACTCAAGATGATGTATCTCTGTGGATTTGGGTCTGCATCTGAAGAAAGGCATTGAAAAGTCCCAAAAGTACTTTTTCAAGAGGCTACTGGACTTTGTTTTTCCTTGAAAACCTTTTGCTTTTCATCCAAGATGTTTCTTGGGTAAGAAGCGAAACGTCTTCAAGGGAAAACAAAGAAAATCTAGTTGCCTCTTGAAAAAGCACTTTTGGGACAGCCATGACCTGGATAACTGAGAATTTCCATAAATATTCTTGAAAAGGGATGTTAAATCTTTTGTCCATTACCTTTGAAGTTAATAATCAAATCAGATAAGACGAACACACTTTTGTATCATGCAAAGGTGTTGTCAAAGAATTTTAGGAATGTTATTATGGGTATTAGAGGGAATGTATTAGATGGGTATTTGGCTGCCATTGTGTAGATTAGAGTGAAGTGCTTGCAGCTTGATCTCAACCATGGTTTTCTATGGTTCCATCATAAATAGTGTAGGAGGAGAATTGACAGTAAGCCATATCAGCAGCTATTTGCCTTTCTCAAAAGGAGCATTTGACTAGGATAAACTAAGGTAAAGTTGTCTCAAGAGTTGTTTTAATTTGGAGGGCTTGACGTCGCAACGACACAACATGCAATCTTGCGTCTCCGGGACTGCTGTTGTTATCGCTGTTTCTGGATAGTCCTTTTGGACCTAAACTGTTCTGATGGAACAGTGATAAGAGAAGGGCATGTCCTGGGCATCGCAAAGCCCCTGATTGATCCAGGAGAAAGCTCTTTTTGCCAGCTACAAGAAAAGTAACCAAAATGGCCAAAGATTGGGACAAGCCTCTGAAACAGAAGCTGTGCAGGAGTGTGTCAAATTGGTGAGAAATTTTTATTATTAGAAAATGGAAAACCCAAAAGAATTAGAATTTAAAATAAAATTGAAGACAGAATGAAAACAAGCGGCGAATCAACTCTGGTCTAAGACGATAGTGTTTTCTACCTTAACTTTATTTGTTTTCTATGGATGGACTCTTTACAAATGCCTCTTACTTTTAAACTGGACTGGTCTCTTTTTCTTCCTTCTTCTATACTTTCTCCATTTTTGGTATTCATGGATTAAAAGCTTCTTCTCTCGTAAGACTGGGACGCAACGTAATTTTTACAGGTTTTTTTTCCCCCCTCTCGGACAGAGAGGCAAAAACAGATGGAAAAGAGGTAACACTGCCATCTAGCGGCTAGAGGCTTGGCAATATCTGATAAAGCTATCAGATATTGAAAGGCACAGTGGAAAACATTTTGTTGATACAGGTGTTGCTTTGAAGGAAAGAGAAAACTTTGATTTGAAAAACGCTACTGAATTTGTTTGACCTAAAAAGTCTCGGATGTTTTGGCAGTGTTTATAACCTGGAAAATTATACAAACGTGAAGAAAAAAAGGCACTAACTTTGCAAAGAATTTTCTTAGAAATTCAAAAAGTTTTAATAATTACAGAGAGAATTGAAAAGAGATTTGAAATTATAGATCAAAATACAAAAAGTATGGGGACAGTGATGAAGTTTGAGGACAGAGCTGAAAAAATAACATACGAAAGTAATAAGAAAATTGTTGACACTGACAGCAAACATAGCGAAGGGAAATGACAGGTGCGAAATACGGAAAGGAGAAATTGATGAATCGGATCTTCATTTCGGATGTCAGAAAATAGATGAAGGAGAGAAAATTTGGCAGAAATAATGAGAGTAATCTTGGCAAAAGCACTAACGATAACAAAAGTGAAGCTGATAAACAGAGCACATAAAGGGTTTTAAATTCTTATAATGAACAAGTTCTTAAGAGAAGTCCACATAAGACTTATCAAGAAAACATTTAGAATACAGACTTTACAAATGGCAAGAGATATTGGACTACACTATCTCTGGAAGGATACAGGATGATGTAATGAAATGTCACAATTTTTTTTAGTTAAATGTAGTTAAATTTTGAGTGCTATGTACAACGTAATAATAGCTATAGTCAAATAAATGATTAATAATGATAAAGCATTTATATATACTGGATTGATAATATGAAATTTTATACAATACTGTAAGTGAGATGGAGATGATGTTGAAAAGCCTTTATATAAAAGATAAACAATTCTATATAGAATAGATTAGAAAGACTTAATATCATTGGATTATTTCAGGATAATGTAATAAAATGTTATAATATAAATTTACTTCAAATTTAATATGCCTTATGTTGAAAGGATGTAATAATATCTGGGCTTAATGGATGCTTAATAAGTATAACAATTTGCATACATGTATATTAGATTGATTATACTAATAATGGGGAAAAACATGGAATTGGAAACTATTAAAGAATGTTATCAATGCTAAAATGATTGAATGACTTAGAATAGGAGGAAGCATAATAACAATGTATACAAAGGTATCTTGATTGTCAATATATGAATTTTGATAAAATTCAAGTGAGGACCACGGAAAGGACACAGAAAGACTTTGTAACCAATCGACACACTGTATGTAATTGAAGAGGCTTTTATGTTATGTGTGTTGTGTGTTTGTCTGAAAATTAAAGTTTTATTTAAAAAAATAGTTGTTTTAATTTACGTTCAGTTAGCAGATTCTCATTTCCTAACTGCAGGAAAAGAAATACAGTTGTCTGATGGAAGAGCACAGAGCATATTTCTTAGTAATTTAGACTAAATGGATTCTAACGCAGATGTATCTATAAGAACAGAGCTGCACCACAAAGGAAGTTTAGTACACTTAAATAATTTGTTACTGGGAAACAGATGTACCCTTTGTAGTTTGCAAATTAAACTGTTACATTGTTTGGGCATGTTTGGACACAAATTGGAAGGAGGCTGATTTGGTATTTCCACAAAGTGGAAGAGCCTGGCTAGATGTTGAAAGGGCTTTCATGTCAGTACTTACACTAATCGGAACTATGGAAAATTCTTTCCAACTCCTTTCTTTCAAGGTTTGGGAGGTAGTTATTTTCTAATCTTTGTGGAAGAAATATCTGAATTCTATTACATTTCACAGGCTTCTTTGCCAGCTCTGCAATTGATTTTGAATCTTTGCACTTGGACAATTATTATTTTTTTGCCTCCAGTAGTAGCAATTAAGGAAGGGGAGGGTTGTTTCCTATATTATGTCTAGGGACAGGAAAGATCTCTGAAGTCCCTTTTAGGTTGGGAAAGCTCTACAGGTATATTGAAAGCTGGGTAAAATCACTTCGAAAAAAGAATTTTACAAGCCTAACCAAAATTGGGAGAGCGGGCTGGATGTTATGTATGCAAGTAATCCTTTTCTTATCTCCTTTTTCCTGTTAGTTCATATCTCAGGTATGCATTGCCCCTAAATAGTTGCCAGCATAACAGATTTCTACTAGACTATAGCAAAATGCGTGATGAATCCAATTATGTGTGCTTCGTTGTACATAAATGCTATTTAATATGTGGCAAACTGTAGATGGCTTTCATTTAATTAGAAAAGTTGTTTATTGTCTAAAATGTAATAATTATAATAATTGCCAATTTTCTTTACAGTCCTCAAACTCTTCTGGCTGGTATGAATAAGTTTTTGTCTCAGCTGGAAATTACTTTCAGAAGAGATCCAAACAACTATAGACCAAGAATAAACAAAGTCAATTCAATCAAGGTAGGAATAGTCATGAGAAATTTTATTTTTTTTCTTCTCATACATATACTTACCGCATCTGCAAAATGTTGGGTGGTGGTAGTGGAGGGGTTTTCTGTAGTTATGAGTGTTAAGTAAGCTCATTAATAGTGTTTTTCTCTCCCTAGGACGTGGAACAGAAGAAAAGTGGAAATTACTTTTTCTTGGACGATTAATTGAAAAATAGTTCATTGATTTAGAACAGTGAAAACTTTTGTTACATGAAATACAATCAGGTTTTAAAATATAATGCTCATTCCAGTGGTTAAAAAAAGTAAAAATGATACTCTTTATGTAACATTTACTGCCTAAAAGCAGTGTTAAGAGTACCATTTTTTGTGCCTGATATGGCCATCTTTTGGGTGTAATAGTTCAAAGCAAATACAGCTGATGTCATAGAAAGAGACTGTGTTTTTCACTGTGGTTCAAATATAACTTATTAACATACCAAATGCTGGCATGTTTCCAATTTTACTTTTATAAGCTGTTTTCTGTATAGGGTCATTTACAAAAAAGGTCATCATACAAATTAATATTATAAAACCTGAAAAATGAGAGATTCCTGAATAAATGCCCATCTAAAGCTACAGCAGTTGTTTTTAATGTTAATGACTCAGTTATGGTTAAAATGTTTATAAAATTTTGAGGAGCAAGAGTACTGATGAATTCCTACGCTATTTCTGCTACCCGATTGCTTATAGTGGAATACTGGGGTGAGTAAAAACTGTGCTATAAACAACCTATCTAATGGAATTTCATTAGCCATTCACATTTTCACATATCAGCAGATATGCTGCTTCTACTGATGATTTGTGCGTTCCATATTTTGGAATTCTAGTATATTTGATTCAAAGTCAGACTGAATACCTAATGCATGGCTTGAAATTTTTTTTAGAAACACAAGATTGTAAGGCCTGGTGATTTAAAAAACACATTTGAATTAATATCTTATACTAGAGTATTTTACAAATCTTCTAATGTGTACCTTTACTAGATTAGGTCTGGCGTTGGATATTCTTTAAAAAATCCTAAAAACTTTACTGAAAAAACAGAATTGGTTACAGGTAATAATCCTCACTTAACAATCACTTTATTCATCAAATGTTCAAACTTACGATGGCATTGAAGAGGTGGTATCCATTGCAGGGTCATGTGATTTGCACTTGGCACTTGGTGACCAATTACAGCATCCTATGGTCACATCAGCATTTGCGACCTTCACTGCCAGCTTCTGACAAGCAAAATCAGTTGGGAAGCCAGCAGGCCACAAATGATGACCATATGATGCCACGCTAAACGTCACAGGATTTGCTTAATGACAACCAGGAATTGTCTTGATGCAGTACAATCATGTGACATTGTGCTTTACAGTGTGGCTTATTGACAAGTTCCAGTTACTTGATAGTAAGCAAAAATTAACTACTTGCTTAATTTAGAAATAGCTTTACTTCCAAGGGGTCCATTCTAGTGAGGAATCTGTTAGGTCCACAGTTTCTCAGCGTTAATATAATAGTTCAAACTACTGCTGTTCTAGAGGCCTCGTTTCGCTCTCTTTCTATTGAGAATCTTTTTAATTTGCCATCAGTTAGTATTAGGAGCAACAGTTAAGTCAGATAATTTACTTGCAAGTACTATTTTTTTATTGGAGGAAAAGTCATGATTGGTCTGCACAAAGACGTTTTTATAAATAAAGGATTATACAAAGCTCCTTTTCTACAATTCAATTGTAAATTTCATATCCATTTCATTTTGGCCATTTGTTTTGTGAATAGAACTTTAACCATATCAATAAAGCAAATACAAAAGTATAATAGATACAAAAAAATAGGACATCTTCATGGTAAGTATTCACATCTACAGTCCGATCTAAATATTCCATCCTCTTCAAAGTAGCCTTTGATACAAGGAATATAGCTTTATTAGGGATGTGCAGGTTCCCTGCAAAAAGACAATTTCTCCGAGATGTTCCAGTATTTTTTAGCTTTTAAATAATCTACGTAAGTAGCCCTTTCTGCAGAGTACAATTTGCATTCAAAAAGGATAGGCCCATTGTCTGGAGTTGGTATAGACTTACTCAACCCAAGATACATTTCAGATAATAGACCAGTGATGGCAAACCTTTTCGACAATGCCCAAACTGGAATGCGCATGCGTGCATGTGCGTGCGCCAGAGCACCAGAAACCCAAAGACCAGCTGACTAGTGTGCATGTGCATGCCGGCCAGCTGATATTCGGGTTTCTGGCAAACACATGTACGCTGGCCAGCTGGTCTTTGTGCATGCCAGACACCTGAAGACCAACCAGCTGGCGCATGCATGCCTGTTTTTTGGTCATTTTGGGGCCAGTTTCAGGCCATTTTCCAGCGCCCACAAGGAACAGCTGGAACAGCTGGCGATGGCGCATGTGCCCACAGAGAGGGCTCTGCATGCCACCTCTGGCACATAGGTTCACCATCACGGTAATAGACTATCTGTTCCAATAAGGAGGCATTTATATATTCCCATGGTTTTGCGCCATATACGATCTTTGGAACTATTTTGCTGTTACATAACTTTATGAATGAAAATAGAGGACTCAAGTATCTTACAACATTTTTAAAGCTGTAGCTCTTAAAATGCAGGAGCCAGGAACTGTCTGCAAAAAACCCTAAGTATAGTAACTTAATCTCTATGTTCCGTATCCAAGCTCCAATTGGATCCACTTATTCCCCCAAAAAACTAGATAGTCCACAACTTGCAACAATTGAGCCCAAAATTTCTGTTGGATAGCTTATTGAGTTTTGCTCCATTTTACCACTTTACTTGCCAGTTAGGTGAATCATCGCAGTTGTTAATTTAGTCATACATGCCAGTTGCCAAGCATACAATTTTTTTTAATTGAAAATTTTAAAAAGCTTTTACAAATATTTACCTCCCTCCCCCCCGAGCCCATCTCCCCCCCCCCAACCTCCCGACTTCCCAGAGCAAATACAGGGTATAAATTTTTAACAATCATATTCTAAAATAAACTAAAAGAAACTTAGCTTCATCTTTCATTTGTGCTTTAACTCTTTTGTTAAGCTAACTATAAACAAATTATATCATTCCTTTCTTTTTCAGTCATAAGCTATCTGGAATTTCTTAGTCCCGTATTTATTTTGAATATAGTCAATCCATCTTCTCCACTCCAGTTTATATTTCTCATCTGAGTGATCCTTAAGATATGCTGATATTTTAGCCATCTCTGTTAAGTTTGTTACTTTTAATGTCCATTCTTGAATAGTAGGCAAATCTTCCTCCTTCCAGTATTGCGCCACCAACAGTCTCACTGCCGTTGTTAGGTTCAAAATCAAATTAGTCTCTATAACAATACAATCAGTAGTTATACCTAACAAGAATAACTGAGGGGTAAACTTTATCCTCTTTTTTAAAATATTTTGCATAGTCCACCATATTTTTATCCAAAATGCTTTAACCTTTTTGCAAGTCCACCATATATGGTAATATGTAGCATCAACACAATCACATCTCCAACATTTAAGTTGCAAATACAGATACATGCAAGCCAATTTTTTAGGATCTAAGTGCCATCTATAAAACATCTTATAAAAGTTCTCTCAGGCTTTGGGCTTGTGTAAATTTTACATTTCTTACCCATATCTTTTCCCAAGTGTCCAACATTATTGGTTCTTCAAAGTTTTGTGCCCACTTTATCATACAGTCTTTAACTAATTCTGTTTCAGAATCCATTTCTATTAAAACGTTATATAACCTTTTTATGTGCATTTGACTTTGATTCCTGATTTGTTTTAGTAGATTGTCCTCGTCTTTCGTAATACCAATTTTCTGATCTTTTTTCCATCTGGCCTGCATACTGAAACCATGTTTGGATTACCTTCTCCTCTTTTAGTACATTCAAGGGTTTTAACTGTAATACACCTCTTTCTGTAGTAAGAAGCTGTCTATATGTAGTTACATCATGTTTTTGTGCTATACTTACGTTCTCTATTGCATGTCTGGGAATTGCCCAGATAGGTATCTTATCATTTAATTTATATTGATATTTTTTCCAGATCCGCAATAAAGCATTCCTTAATATATGACCTTTGAATGTCTTACCCACCTAGTCATATATCAAATAAGCATGCCAGCCGTATATCAAGTCATGCCCTTCGATATTCAGTAATCTATCTTCTGTTGAATTAATCCAGTCACTAATTATTGATAAAACTACTGCTTCATAGTATAGTTTTAAATTTGACATTTTCAAGCCTCCTCTCTCATGTACGTCTTGCATTATTTTAAGTTTTATTCTTGGTTTCTTCCCTGACGAAACAAATTTGTTAATACCCTTCTGCCATTCAAGCAAATTTGCGTCTTTTTTAAGGATTGGTATCATTTGAAAAAGAAATAGAAACTTAGGCAAGACATTCATTTTCACTACTGCTATTCTTCCCAACAAAGATAATTGTAGTTATTCCCAATTTTTCATCTCTACCTGTATTTATGCCATAATGGCTCATAATTATACTTATATAGTTTCCCATATGAAGTTGAGATATGAACTCCTAGATATTTAACCTTTGTAACTATTTCACATCCTGTTATTTTTTCTAAGTCTTCCTTTTGATTAGTATTCATATTTTAACTAACATCTTTGTTTTCCCTGGATTTATTTTAAACCCAGATACTTGGCCATATTGATTAATCATATTCATTAAAACCTTGGTAGATTTCCCTGGTTGGGTTAAAGTTATAACCAAGTCATCCGCAAATGCATGTAATCTATATTCTTGGTGCCTAATCTTAATTCCCTGTAAATCACCTGACCCCCGTATTTTATTCAGCAATAAATCCAGGGTTATAATAAACAATAATGGTGATAGGGGGCAACCCTGTCTTGTACCTTTCTCGATTTTAAATGGTTCTGTTAAACTTCCATTGACTTATAATTTGTGCTGTTTGTTCCTGATATATAACGTTGATTGATTGTAAAAAATACTCTCCAATTTGCATCTTTTGCATTGTTTTCATTAAAAATTGCCAATTCACTTGATCAAATGCTTTCTCGGCGTCTAGAAATACAAGCGCTGCGGGGACTTGGTTATTCTTTCCCAAATATTCCAATATATTAACAATTTGTCTTACATTACTTCTCATTTGTCTCCCTTGTATAAAACTGGTTTGATCATTATGAATCAGTTGCTGAGTAACCAACATCAACCTATTCGCTAGTATTTTAGTAAAAAATTTATAATCTATATTGAGTAGTGATATAGGCCTATATTTTTTTGGTTGTCTAAGATCTTAATCTTCTTTTGGTATCAAGAATATGAAAGCTGTTCTCCAAGATGGAGGTACCTTTCCTTCCACTTGGATTTTGTTAAATAATTCCTTAAGGGGTTCTACCATTTCTAATTGTAAATTTTTATAATAAACCAATGTCAAGCCATCTGTGCCTGGTGCTTTCCCAGCCTTTAACTGTTTAATTACCTGGAGGGTTTTCCCTAAAGTTATTGGTTGATTCAATCTCTCCCTTTGCTCCTCCTTAACTATAGGTATTTTTTCTTTGTCCAAGTATCTATATCTAAGTCTTGTACTTTATCACCTGTGTACAATCCTGTAAAAAATTCAAGGAAAACCTTTTGGATCATATCCTGTTGATAAACTTATTTTCCTTTATAATATATTTTCGGAATATTACGAGATTTTTGTTTCTTCCTAGTCATATATGCTAACCATCTACCTGGTTTATTTGCATTGCAGAAAGTATTATGTTTTGCATATAACAAATTAGTAGCCACCTGGTCTGACATCAGCATGTTAAATTGTGCTCGTAATAGGGTAATTGCTTCTTTAATCTTCTTGTCTCCTGGGTTTAATATTAACTCCTGCTCTTTCTTCCTAATCTCTTCCTCTAATTCCTTTCTTTTTCCCCGTCTACGTTTTATGTAACTTATTTCAATTTATTAGGACTCCTCTCATGTACGCTTTACTTGCATCCCAAACCATTTCCATAGATGTACCCTTATTCATGTTAAAAACAAAATATTCTCTCAACAGTTTTTTACATTCATTGACATTTTTCTCATATCTAAATAAATTTTCATTTAACCTCCAACACCTTCTAGATTCCTTCCCAAATTCCAATTCCATCCAAACTGGGTTGTGATCTGTTAAGGCTCTGGAACATATCTTCGTCTTCTTTACTTTGGAAAGCAAATAATTTGTTGTTAATATAAAATCAATCCTGCAAAAATCCTGCAAAAAGAAAAGAATGTAAAGTCCTGTTCCTTTGCATTTTTCTCACCATATATCGCTTAATTCCATATCGTCCATCATATCAAAAAAAGACTTAGGTAATTTCGCTCATGTAGGAATGTTTTGCAGAATGCCCTTCTTATCCTTCTTGGTATCCAAAACTCCATTCCAATCACCCATTAATATGCAGGATCTATAGTCCCATTGTATTAACTTGGTATGGAGCATCTTGTAAAATTTGTGTTGTTGATTGGGAGCATGTATTCCCATTAAGAGTATCTTTTTCCCTTCTAATACTAGTTCTATTGCAATATATCTTCCTTGGGAGTCTGCCTCAATTAGTTCAGCTTTCATGTCCTTTCTTAAATATATAACTATACCGTTTTTCTTCTCTGAGGCAGAGGCTACAAAATGTTGTCCAAGTCTTGCATTCATCAAATATTTCTGGTCAGTTGTTCTAATATGTGTTTCTTGCAGGCAAATTATATCATTCTTGAATTGTTTCAAATAATGGCTTGTTTTCTTCCTTTTCTGTAGTGAATTTAAGCCATTGACGTTCCAAGTTAAGAATTTAGTTATCATCTTTAGCTCCCTGAAGCTTTTTTAGAGCCATCTGGAAATCCTGTAGTTTGGTTTTCAGCCTGGCTCCTCCCACCGCTTCTGGGCTAGAATCTGTGGCTTCTTTAGCTGTTGCGTGAATTTGTTGGAGAGCTTGTTGCTTCTTTAACTCTTGTTCCATACGTCTAGTGACCACTCGGGTTTGTCTTTGCTCCTTGGCTCCTTCTAGTTCCAGTAGGTGTCCGGACTTGGTCCACCTGCAATGATCCTTGAATTTCTTGCTGTCTGGTCTGACCTTCTTGCTCTCTTTCTCTGGGTCCTGGAAGGGGGGGGGTGTCCAGCCTTCAGTACATTGCTGTAAAAATCTTTAGCCTTCCAAACTGAGTTAAGATGATATCTTTGTCCCAGGTAGTTGGTCACTATTCCGCCTGGAGCTTCCCATCTGAACTGTAGCTGACGGTTTTTGAGTTCATCCACTAAGAATGTATAGTCTTTCTAGATCTCGACATTTCGGGTGGGATTTCCTTCAGAACTATCACCTTCTGGCCCGCAATTTGCAGCTTGGTTTTGTAAGACTCTTGTAGTATCAAATTCCTCATGTCCCTTGTGGCAAAATACACTACAATGTCTCTTGGGATTTGTTTCTGTCTGGCAAGCCATGAATTAACACAGTTCACCAAGAAAAGCGTGCACGACAAAAGCACGTCGAGAAAACCGCAATGTCGAAATCGCGCCTACATAGGCGCACCGACAAGAGCGCCAATAGAAGTGCACCATCAACAAACAACGCGAAAACAATGTAAGAAACCTAACCCTTACCCTAATCAGGCTTTTGTCGGTGCACCTTTGTGGGTGCGCTGTCGACGCCGCGGTTTTGTCGGCGCACTGTTGTCAGGCGTGCATTTGTCGAGTCATGAATTAACACGATATATCTTGTGCATTGCCAGTCAAAGCCCCTTCCTGGCTGGCCCAATAATTGATCAAAGGCTTCTGAGAAAATCTTCAGGTTTTCTTGGTTTTTCTCTTTTAGGCCCCTTATTCTCAAAACAAAATTCCATCTGTCTATACTGCAACATTGTAATTTCATTCTCTGCATCCTCAACCTTGCCTTGGACTGCATCCATTTTAGTTACCAGATTAATATTAGAGTCACTAACTTCTTCCACTTTCTCCTCCAATACTGAGACATAGCCAGATAAACATTTAAAGGCTTCTAAAATATCTTCTGATTTCTTGATTACGAATCTGCACCAATCCCAACACTTCTTCCGAAATTTCCTTGAAAGCAGCAGAAATCTTTTCCTGCATTTTAATTTCCATCACGACTGCATCATTTAAAACTCTTTGCAATATTTCTTGAGTCGGGTTCTCCAGCAGGAGGGCGGGTGTTGTGGGGGCAGCAATGACTGTAATTTAGTTGTCGGAGCAGGGGAACTCCCTGCGCTCTTGGAAGTTATAGTTGTTTTAGCTTGCTTTGAAGCCATTTCCTCAGTCAATCTTATCTTGCACCCAATTAATAAGTCCAGACAGACCGCTTGTTCCAATTATTACTCTGTAGCTTGCTAATAAATTACTGCTGATTTAGTGATCTTTAAGTAATTTTAAGCTCTGTGGTAGTTTATAACATTACAGCACAACCCTGCCTTCAAAGCTCTTTGGCGCCATCTTTATCTTTCTGCCACGTAGTTTAATAGAAAGAATTTTTAGAAAAATGGAGTTAAAAGTCTGTTAATACATACAATTGGAAGTTCTCCGGTATTTCTGTCTGTCTTGGATTCAGGTATAAATCAATCGTTGAACAAGGGGTGGACATGTCTCTTTGTTTCTGTCAAAAGGCAGAATGAGTCACAGGCGCGGAGTTTACGGAGTTACGGGGGGGGGGGGTTCACACCTTCCACTCCCAGGATTTATCTCCTGGGGGAGGTTAGTGGAGCACTTCCCAAGCCCAGCTACTCACCCCTCCTTCACCCGAAGAAGAGGTAATCAGTCAAACAGCTGATGAATGCTGTTTAGACACCTTAACGCAATCTCGGGACTGGAGCTGCTAAAAAAAAAAAAGCAGCTCTTCAGACAACGCGTCCAAACCAGAAGTTTACTACTCTGCATTCAACTACCTAAATATCAAATCTAAAATTAAGGTACAGGTAATTCTCAATGTGGAAGCATTTGTTTAGTGATCAGTTACAATGGCACTGAAAAAAGTGATTTATGACTTTTTCATGCTTTTGACTTGTAGCATCAAGGTCATGTGATCAGAATTTGTATGCCAAATCACATGACCTTGATGCTACAAGTCACAAGTGTGAAAAAGTCATAAATCACTTTTTTCAGTGCTATTGTAACTATGATCACTAAACAAATGCTTCCACATTGAGAATTACCTGTACCTTAATTTTAGATTTGATATTCAGATAGTTGAATGCACAGTAGGAATGAAACCTGCAGAGCTGCTCAACCCTATCCTGAATATATGGCATCTGCGTAAAGCAGAATGTTTATATGTTAATTTTAGGCATATGTATATCTGTTGGAGTTTGGGATATTGTTAATGTACAAATTAAACAAAATGGGAGCCAGTATACATCCTTGTCTGATCCTTTTATTGATATTAATTTTCTGTTAAGTACATGTTCCTGTGTGTGTTATTAGTTTTGAGTATAATGCCTTAATTAAAAAGATGAGACTGGGCTCCATGTCACATTGTTAAATTTCTTCCAAAGAAGGTCTCATTTATTGAATTAAATGCTGCACTAAAGTCTATAAAAGTTACGAAGAGTTCGCTCCTTTTAGCTATATATTTTTCTTTAGCTATATATTAGATGACTCAATATAGAACAATTATGAATGGTAGAGTGACCAAACCTAAATCCAGTTTGCTCTTTGAGTAGCAAGTTATTTACCCAGTCCTCAATGTTGTATAAAAGTTATTTTGGCAATTTGTTTTGTGAAAAATCAAGACCTACCTGCATCCGGCTCCAAATATACCCACATCATTTATTTTGCCAAAATTAAATAAACACGGTAAGACTTCACAAGACAAAAATATTCTTAGCCATATGAAAAATTGGACAGCAAATACCCAAGAACTGACACACACCCTGAGTTTTTAGTTTAGCTTTACTATCTTTTGGTTGATGATTATAAATAAATTATCCCAAACATTTAATATATTTTGAAGTGGCCAGATTTCTCCCTAGGTTATTTTTAGCCTAGTTGCTCCATTCATTCTGATGATGATGCACTTATCTCTACATCTAAGATCAATAATATGTGACATGAGTTCCTAAAAGTTTTAACTAGTATGTTTATTCATAATCCAAGGAAAAGTTTAGCTTTGCCTCTTTTAAATTGCAACCTTTCATTTGTATATTTTATCTACTGTAAAAATAAACTTGCAATATATTTTTTTCTGTCAGAATACAAATGGATAGGATCAAAATTTGATGTTAAAATCTGATATATAAGCACTATCCCTTTTTTATAGCTGCCACACCACTGGCTTCCTCAGATAAGCTGTATATTTGGGGAAGGTGCTGCAATGAAAGTAAAGGAAGACTATCAACCATTTGAGGAAAAATTCAAGAAAGTATATAAACTAAATTAGCATAAAGGCAATCGTGATGTTCTCTAAGCTTCATATTCTATCTGTAATCTAATGTATGCATGTGGATTCTTCCAAAATGTGGAATTTACTAATCCATCTAATTTGCACTTCTGGGAAATGGACCAATTGATTAGAATATATGAGTTTCTGCCTGAGAGGGGTAACAAAGGGAGGGGGGTGTATTATTTTGGAACAAAGGATAGAAGAGCTAAGTTAGTTGAATTTTCAATGCACAAATTATTTCAGATGATGACAAATGAAATCTTAAAGACGATCCACTGCTTTTTGTTTTTTAAATGGTAATTTTTTTAAACAAACATTTATTTAAAATTTCCTTACGTTTCAGGGAGCAGTGATTTGAGCTGCAGGTTTAACTTTCAATTAGTTTCAGTCCAAAACTTAAGTGACTTCTGGTTATATAGTACATATAGAAGTTGATGGATAAGCCAACAGTTCAAATTTATATCAGAAAGGGCAAATGTTTAATTATACAACCTATGTGTATATTAAGGGAATTTATCAAATATTACTCAATTCACATGATCAAACAGTATGGTAAATTTAACTCACATTCTATACCACACCCACGCAGATATATGCACACACAGTGACAGCTACACAAATTGGTTTTAGATATGAAAAAATGAAGGATAGGTTTGCAATACCAAAGGAAAGCATGTACACTGACTGTAAAGTTAGAAATCACACTATAATAACATTATTTTTTTAAAAAAATATCCCACTTTTTATAAAACAACACAACCATGTTCAACAACAAAAGAAAAAAGCCTCAATAACCCACAGTACAAGACAAATGTAGTTTAATCTATTTCATGCATCTCTCCCATAGTTCGTTTGGGGAATTTTCAGTGCAAAACTATCTTAAAAGTTCATTTGTAACATGTGTAAAATTATTTTGGAACTGCACGGCATCTACTCATATATACATATTTTCGCAAAGGCACTATTATAGTCATTCCTGCATTAGGACTCTTTGGAAGAATTCACCAAACTGAGCATACTACCACTTGATATATGGAGATTCTTGATTGTTTTTAAATAGTTCAAGAAATATACACGCGCGCACACACACTACCACTATGGATAAAACAAAATAAACCATCTTTAAGACACAAAAATAGTGATTGCAAAAAAAAAATTAAGTTATTTTAAGTAAAGCAAAATAAAATCTCATACATTCAAGTTTTACAATTTTTTTGAGATGAAAAGCCTTGGATTGGAAATATATCAAAAATAAGTCTAGTGATTTGAGAATCCTTAGACTCAACATATCATACACTATTTGGTGCATCGTTCATTATCAGGTATGAAATAACCACGGTATCTTTTCACTATAGCTTCTTTCTTTTCTTCTCTATCACAAACTTAAATCTTTATGGGGAAAATAAAACTTAAACAAAAACACACTTTTTATGTTTAAAACACTCATATTTAGCCTTAAGAAATTAAATAAAGCAAAATTAGTTTTTATCAATTATCATGTTATAATATCTAACCACTTAAATTTCTGAAAGGCCCCAACATCTTTGACAAAACAAAAAGAAGATTTTGATCTTTAAGAAAAGCCTTAAGCATATATCTCAGCATTTATATGCATGCTGAATGTCTGGATTTTGATAGCTAAGACAACTGTAGCCCTCGGTGACTATCTCGTATGTTTGACCTTCTCCTCTCATTCCGATATGGCCTCCCTCTGAAATTGCGGTGATAATGCGAGCCTTCCCCTCTATTTCCAGTAGGTGACTCTTTCCATGGTTCCTCATTTTTTGGATGCTGATAGCCTCCTCTCCCAGGTAGATAGCTCCTTTCACTTCTAGGTCTTCTACCACCACCATAAGTTTGATTATAAAATTGTTTTGATCTGCCACTTCTAAGCATATCAGATACTTCATGCTCATCTTCAGAGCTCTCTTCCCTTATCCGTGGTACTCTACTTTCCTCCCCACTTGCTGATATAAATGCATTAGTCTTGTTACTCTTTTCTTTATGGCCAAGAACATTTTTAAATTCAGTTTTTGAAGTTGATTTTTGTCTCTTGATGTCCTGCTTTTCCGTGGGAGAGAGGTTTTGGAGTAGAGATTTTGTTTGGGTAGCAGGTGGGATAGCAGGACTGGTCTGCTGATCCTTAGGCACTTGGGCTGAGGTTTTATTTAGGATATTACATTCATTCTTGATGGCAGTTTTAGGGAGAGGTATGCTTTGGAGATTTCTTTCAACCTTGTTTTTCTGAAGTGGCTCGGCACATTCAGCAGCTGAAACTGAAGAAGTTTCCTCCACAGGTAAGGCCATATCATCTCTCTTGGCCTCCTGTGGCACAACTTGACTCATTCCAGAATTTTCAATATAACCTGGAACAGGATATCCATACCAAAATTGAGGGAAAACTGATGTAAGTGGTACAGAACCTAAAAATGGATTCTGCCCAAATGGAGTTTGTGGAAATATATTTTTGCCTCCTAGGGACTCCTCATAACCAGCATGTAATGCTTGTGCTGGATTCTCAGACTCTATGCAGACAAGTCCTTGATTTTCAGGCACTTGGGTAGCATGTATAAACAGAGGCATGGGTGAAGACATAGTATCAGTCTGCAGACTTTGGCCATCCATTCTGACGTCATTTGGTACATGGAATGGTCCATCTATTTGTTCATTTTCATTCTGAGTCAAAGGTATCTCCTGCACCCAAGGATGATGAGAATACATTGCAACTGGCACCTTTGGGTACATTCTACAGGCATTCAGGTAAGCTTGGTGTAGAGGGTACAAATAGGAGTGCGGCGCCCACATGGGACAACTGTATGCCTGAAGAAATGCAACGAAGACAATTTTCATTACATTTTAAAAGTAGATTAGGTCAGATTATTATTTTAAAATTATTACATTTTAATGCATTGTTTTATTCCATGCATCAAATAATTGTTCTGGGCTGAAGATGTGGTCATATAAATAAATACTAGTACTCTCTATATTTGTTACAAATATACCAACTATTAATAAAAGCATCAAAAACCCAACATCACATGCTCTAAATGGGCACACATGCAGAAAAGCCATGGGAGCTATGCTGAGAAGAGCCAAGTCTTGAGGTTTCCATACAATTTACAGCAGTAGTCCATGCTGTATTCAAGATAATGTAAAACTAAAGCTTGACTCCTATTGGTTTCTTTAACACCCCTCTGAAGTCTTCTTAACAATAAGGAAGTAGAAGGCTGTTGCCTTCTGCTGAGATGCTTAAAAAAAAAACCTCTCCAGTCTAGCCTACAACGTTGATATTTTCTGGAAATCTCCCATGTAAGTCCTCATAACATTATCCAGTTTCCAACATTAACTTTATTAACATGTTCTAAGCATTGCTTAGTTTATTATTCTTCTATGGTAATATATTTTATTTAATTATACATATGTGTGAGATAGGGGTAGGCAACCATGTGCCTTCCAAATTTTTTAACTACAATTTCCATAATCACTGTTAAATGCCCATGATGGGTGGAGCTAATGGTATTAGTCCCAAATATCCAGAAAGTAATTGTCTTCTCCCCTGAGTTAAACAAAAACGAAACAGTCTAGGTTTACTCCACTGCCCTGAGCTAATGTGAAATAAACGTGGATTATAATGATTAGGTGCCTAAACCAATTTTACCCACAAGATCTTACTTGGTAACTGTTGTAATTTTTTATTTCTAAAAGTAACAAAATCTTGGGACATTTTTATAGAATGCTGGCAAGTTCTGTAGAGCCAGTTTAGCGGTTAAGATGTTGGCCTAGAAATCAAGAGACTGTTCTACACCTCCTTTCAGCATGAAAGCTGACTGGTGACTTTATGATAATCAGGCCAATTTATCTCACTAATTTGTGTGGACAAAATAGGAGGCAGGAGTACTAAATATATTCACAACCTTGGGTTTATAGTCAGATTATAATAATTAGTTTGCCATATCCTCAGCTAATTATTCTAGCATTACAGTTTTTAAACAATACTTTAAAAATCATTCAGCTTTTCACACAATTTTATAGAACAGAGAATGTTGACAGTTACCTTTACACCAAGATTGAAGAAAAATCTGAGGATATTTTTATCTTCATGAAAAGAAACAAAAATATTGTTGTTATGTATATAAATTAAAACATAGAAATTCAGCAATCAAAATGTGTTCATATTTCTAAAGCTTTAGATTGTGATGTGTTACTGCCAATACATTATAGAAAAAAAATTAAAAGAATTACGTCTCTTCATAAAGGCGTGTTATATCTTTTATATAAAATAATCACAGTATAATTTATGTTTCTGTGGGTTTTTTAAATAAAGGCATGGGAGAGATAAAGAGTTAAGCACTCACAAATAGCAACAATCTTGTACACATCACTGATGGAAAGTGCTTTGATTATTTTCACAAACTGCAGAATATTTCTTTTCTTAATATTATACATAATGTTGCCAGATGACATTTTGTCCATCATTGTTTTATTTCTAGATCAAGCTGATCATATATTGCTAGAAGTGGAATATACACTAAACTTATTCACAGGGATTGATCTCCACTGTATGCTCATTACTATAACAGTTGGAATTAGGAAAGAAGACATTAAGGATAAATTAATAAAGTTTAGTAGCTTTGAATATAGCATGTTACTTAATTTTTTTTATTTTTTTCCCTCATAGTTATTTACTTAATACTTTTGGTGATCTAATCTATCCAACAAAATATACATCAATTAAATATTTAGCTGCTCTCCAACCCTTATTTATAAATATTTAGGAAGTAAATTAGGATCAGAATTCTATTGTCCAACTTGTTTCAACTACCAAATGAAAATTTAGCTTATTTATTCTTATGTTAAACTGTAAAAATAGATAACTAGATGAGACAATTTCCTTCATAGAATAGACATCATCTTCATGCTTGTTTCACTTTAATGGAGTTTTATATATACAGCATGGAGAGCACTTCTCTGTAAAGATGCCAAGAGTCAGACATGACTGAATAGTTGAAATTACTACTAAATATACAGCATTTCCTACTGCTGTCACCACTTACACATACACACCCACAAACTTCATTTGATAAGGAAGGGACAACTCTCTCACCATTTGGTAGATCTTCTCCTGTACCACACAAAGAATATGAAGGAGTAATAACTCGTTCCCCCTTTTCATTAATCGGGAATCCAGGGTACAAGGGATCCTGATAAAGATTCAGTGTTTGAGGCATAGGTATTAAAGGCTGATTAACTGTTTGGAGTGTTAGTGGAATGGCAGCAACTGGACTGGAGGCTGCCTGACTCAGAGTTGAATCTAATCCAGGGGTTGGTTTTGGTATCACAGATGACACAGGAATTTGGGATGGAACACCTAAGACATTGTCAAAGAAAAACACAAACAAACATAAATCTAAGCAACTAAAAGAGAAGCTATTATTCTCAAATTGTCCAAGGCAGGCAGAGAAAAGTACAAATTCAATCAAAGCTATTATTGAGGCCCCCACAATCAGAATGTTGGCAGAGCAGAGGGTGAAATGTAGTATAAGCATGGGCAATACTTGTATTTTTCAGCTGGGAAATAATATGGCCTTTATGGATAATAATTTCTATATTGCTCTTATAGTTACTTTTATTATATATCACAATAAATGCATGTGAAATGCAGAAATATATATAAGTAAATGAATAAGAAATCACAATATCAAGAAAACACACAAATACACACACACACACACAACTTTAATTTGGCCTCTGAATACTGAATATTGGTTAGTATAATAGTACTAACGATCTTTTATTGCAAAACCAGTTTGGGACTAAAAGAGTTTTTCCCCTTGCAAACCTGTTAATCCGTAGTCTGTTGATTCACTTGACCAAGCTGGCACAACATCTGGTGCAGAAGGCACAGTGGGAGGCAAATGTATTTCAGGAACAGTTGAAGACAGGGTAGCATTTATACCTGATAAAGGTTCCTGTAAAAATAATATGGACTTTTAATACATTTTGTAATCATTTAATATATGTTAAATTAAAACAATCTAATTCGGTTTTAAAATCCAAAAATTAATTCTGCAATTTTATAGTCCAATTCTTTCTACGGTCCCTTTGAGTTGAACCAGTCTTGCCTTCTGGGAAATATGCAGGAAACATGGGCCAAAGCACGCAAAATATCATTGACAACATTTGCATTCCATGATCAGTTGTATATACAACATCCCTACTGTAAGGCAATTTAACAGTACACATTACACTGTCTTACCATCTTTAGTGAGGGCAACTCAGTTTGAAGTAGCAATAGCAATAGCAATAGCAGTTAGACTTATATACCGCTTCATAGGGCTTTCAGCCCTCTCTAAGCGGTTTACAGAGTCAGCATATCGCCCCCAACAACAATCCGGGTCCTCATTTCACCCACCTTGGAAGGATGGAAGGCTGAGTCAACCTTGAGCCGGTGAGATTAGAACCGCTGAACTGCAGATAACAGTCAGCTGAAGTGGCCTGCAGTGCTGCACCCTAACCACTGCGCCACCTCGGCTCTCGGTAGCTTAATATTCACCCTCCCTTCATTGGGGATGCATGCTTCATTGCTCCACAAGAAAAATATTAAAAAAAAGAATTCTATTTGATTAGATCAGAATATATTTTCCAGCATCCAGCCAATTTCTTGGAAATGTACATGTAGCAGGAAAGAAATAAACCTTCACTATTCCTATCATTGAACAAGATGATTCTATAAAGCTATAATAAATTGGCTTTCAGACTGAACTGAGAGCAGACAGGTCATTTGCTCTGCTTAACTGACTCCAAAGGCTTTCACACTGAACAGTGCTGAATTTGTCAAATGTTAGAAATCCAATAAAGCTACAAGGTTGACAAATGCCAGATGTTGTGGATCTTGGTACCTTTCATTAGACATACTGAATATCCGTAATTAAGACATATATCTTTAGTGAACAATTCACATTCTATAGATTCTAGTAATTCTGACACGATTGTTGCAATATATTTTTAATGGATTGTACTTAAGATTCCAACTGAAGAAATATGAATTTTACCAATTTGCTTAAAACTCAAGTTTTGAGACAAACTTCAATTCAGGTGATCTTTCCCCTGAAACAGCCACACAAATTTAAACATACATCTCTTACCTGCTCAACTGGCTGTGAATGAATATTTCCATTGCTTGAGGGAGATGATATACCTGCAACAGCTACATCCTCCTTAGTGTCCTGCAAATTAAAAAGAACACTTGAGGATATCTATTTTGCAAAAGAAGAAAAGATGATCAGAATGCATCACAGTGCACCATGCTTACCTTAGACATTCTGGGATCCAGCTTCTGATATGCAAGAATCTGCTCAAGATTAGACACTGCAATAATGTGTAAGAAAGCAGCAGCAAAATTAATGAAATCACAGAATAACAGAAAGCAGGTACTGCAACTTTCAGATGTTATAAACTTCTATATCATCTCTAGCCAATATAGCGAACAACACGGGAACCTGAAATCTAATGATCTAGATGGCATAGACTTATTCATCCATGCTCTGAAAATACACCAAGATTTTAGGATCTCTAAACCCTCCAGTTTGTGTTATTGTTTTACTGTGTTATCTCCTTTATTGAACAATATATTAATATCCTTAATATTAAAATATATTGGTCGTCAATCCAAAGAAATCCCAATATATGACTTTATTCATACCTTTTTCATCCTTTGCATCTTTATTTTTTGTCACCTGTTCTTCCTTCAAGTTGCCAATTCTTCTCCCATTAGGAACTTGTGATGTTTGCCATGCAGAAGTCTCATTAGTCTGTGTAGCTACTTGAGACACAGGTGTATTCTGAAATAATTGAATATGAACCTGAGAGAGCTCCTAATTTTATATGAAAGTCCTGGTCACAAGAGCCATAAAGTGCTTTTAATCAACATTTAGGTAAATATGTTTCCATAATAAGTTTACCAAACCTCCCATTAAGATGAGCTAACGTTAGCAAAATTAATTCTGAGTCTTCACTGTTTTTTTTCTTAAGAAAAATAACAGGATTTCTCAGATGTTGTGTTCTAACAATAGTGCTAGGAATTGCAAGCCTAAAAATTATCTTCTTGCTTTAATTTATGCATTATTAAAACTATGTCACCTTCATTTGGGCAAAATAATGCAACATTGGGCAACAATTTTTGAATCAAGGTATCTTGAAGGGAATAAGTTAAAGAATGATTGCAAAATCCATGACCCATTACTCCCAGAGCATTGAAATTTCAAGGGTCTTCAGATTGGGCAAAGTTATGGCTGCTACAGCACTGCCACATGATCATTGTTTCCAATAGTCATGCCAATTTCTCACAAGCAAAATCAATGAGAAAGCCAGCAGAAAGTCCCACTAATCTACTATCTGCCCATAATCACTGTGTATCTGTTTAGGTAAGGAAACACCTCCAAAATAATGACCCAGGAAATGATGGGTCATCTAATTAAAATCCAAGTCAGGTAATTTCCCCCAAAGTGAGAATGAATTATTAAACACACACACTCAAAATGAGCAACTGTCCCTGTTGAACTTTCTTGTATTGAGTCCCAATCCAAATCATTTGTTCCTGTTCTGAATATATAATCTCAAAGTCTAATTATCTGCACAATGGTCAAGACCTGAAGAGCTATAAGTTTAAGTACTTTTCTTCCTTAACCTAGCAAACATTCTGCATCACAAAAGTCCCTCTGATTTTTAAAGCCAGAATGAAGAATATGTGGAAATACTAATTATTAAACAAAAATACTTGAACAAATACCATGAACTATTGAATGTGTCCAGTCTATGAACAAAACCAGGAAGACCAGGTTGTAGCTATGATCCTTTACCATATTTAACTTCATTCTAATGACTATCTGAAAACTAATTTCTGCCCAAATTAAGGGACCAATTGAATCTAGTGAATTACTAATAATATAGTGCAAGATTTTTCTTTTTCCCTACAGCACAACATATTAGTGTATGTATTCCTTGAATGGCAGTATACCTATCCAATCTCTTTTGTGTTTCTTAACCGAGAAAAAATGATAATATTTAAAGGCAGGCCCATTTCTAGTTTTAGGAACGCAGAGCATATTGTTGCCAGCACCATTCTCGCTTATTTGTCTGATTATCAAACTGGTATCTCAATGTGCACTGGATCTGTCTAAGAGCCTACACTGTTAATAATGACACCAAGTCTTAACATGGATATTAGAGATGAGTGTAAAGTTATTAATAAGGGAGAGCTGTCCAGTATAGTTACATAAGTTGTGCAGCTCTTAGATGCACTGGCCTCCAATATGTACTTAATTAAGCTGGTGCTGGTGCCAACATCGTCTGAAGGACTTCCATGTTTTGGGGGCGAAAACGTTTTAGAATATGGTTTACCTTATGAAGACATTTTAGGATTGGTGCAGATCTGTACTATCCATGTGCCATAGTATATAACAGATTCATTTGGCAAAGCAAAATATATCAGGTAATATTTCTCTTTCATTATTCACTAGAACAGAATAATAATGTACCGTAGTCCAGAATACATACAGCCCAATGGCAAACCCAGCACACATACCAAAAGTGCAGGGAAAGCTTCTTCATCCTGGAACTGGATTTCATAAAGTGAATTAACTTCATCTATAGCTTGTTTCTCTTTATGTTCTTCTGGAGAAAGACCAACATTACAATTCTTGTTTCGATGGTCCAATTCTTGCACTGTCTCACAATCTGTTTTTCTGGGGGGAGGGGGGGAATTACATCTATTAAAACTGCAGCAGTTTCATCACCCTTTTAAAAAGTAAATATTTCTTTTATCCAGTTTTGTCTGACTCTAGGAGGCGGTGTTCATCTCTATTTCTCAGCTGAGGAAGCCAGCCTTGTCTGAAAACACTTGCATGGCCATATGACTAGCATGACCATCTGCCAATGTGCACAGAACACTGACCTTCCCACCAAAGTGTACATATTTGTCTACTTGGATTTGTTTGCTTTCAAATGCTAGTTAGACAGGATCTTGGGCAAGTGATGGGAGCTCACTCTGTCGTGCTGAGTTCAGATCTCGAACCCCAGCTGTCATCTTTCCAGCTGACAAATTCAGCGTCATTAATCACTGAGCCATCATGCCCCTTCATCATCCTTTTATGGCATTTCAAATATTCAATTAAATAACAAGATCAAATTTTCATTTGGTCTTGTTTTTAAAAACTGCTACCTGCATGTACAATGTGTAGTAGCAAAATGGTGCTTCATCTGATGTTGATTGTTTTGATCCATCAAATTTCTGGATTAAAAACTAATCCAATATTTCAAACTAATCTAAACTTTTATCACTGTAAATTTATCTTCACTTAAAGCACAAACATTACTGTTTAAAGCCTATGTTTAAACTTCTGCTAATTCAAAGGGTAAATCTAATATTTTGAATTATGCATCCCTTTGAAATCTTTTAGTTTCTCAATAGAAAATCCAAGGAGAATAATTCTACCAAAAAGTATATCAATGTATCGATATTGCAATATAGGTTCATTTATACATGGGGGCAATGACACAAAGCTCAGCAGTTCTGGAAGATGAATGACTACATAAATATACAAATTTTAAATGCTGACTTTCTATTCCTGCCCGCTTTTTTGGTTAAGCATCACCAGCCATATATTCTTACAAAAGTATACTGAGGTGAGATTACATATGGTAAATCATGGAAAGTCACAATGCCTCCCACAAAATTTTTACATTTATTTATTCCATTAGAGGACAGGCAGAATAAGGTTGGTGAGTATGATTCAATGTCAAAAAATAACGATATAAAAAAAATGCCATCTGGTGTTAACTTTAACATAATTTGGGAGTTGTTAATTGTAATTTTCATGTATAGATAGTTCTCAGTTAACAACCACTTGACTGTTCAAAGTTACAGTGAGGCTGAACAAGGAGCACATGACCAATTCTCAAAGTTCCAGGTGTCCAAGCATCCATTCAGTCACATGACCGTGATCTGGGCATTTAGGAAGCATTTGCACTTATGACAATTGTAACATCCAACAGTTCCATGGTCACCATTAGCAACCTTCCCTGTACACTTCCCATAAGAAAAGTCAACAGGGAAGCCAGTAGCAAAGGTCATAAATTGCTCTGTTGAGTCATTCACACTCCGGCCCACATGGCAGCAGCCATCTTCAGCCCTACTGCGTCTCACAGGTGACCACATATTCTCCCCCTCCTGCTAGCAGTCATTTAGCTGCTTGCAAGTCTGCCAGTCATCCAGGGCTCAGTTAACTACTCACAATCAGGCAACAGGGAGTGACATCACTAAACCATGGGATCATGTGGCATCACACTTTATAATTGCACCACTTAACAACAGAAATCCAGTTCCAATTATTGAGGATTGCCCATACAATTTTGCATAATCCAAGTTTAGGTTCCCCTTAACAAAATGTCTTCAATCTTTCAATTCTGTCTGATGTCTGTCAGGTGCAAAGAACAAGGAACACTTACTGAATTTACAGCATTGAGGAGTTTATTATTATCTATACACAAGAATCTGGCCAATTAACAATCCAAGCTAAAGTGGTGCTAGATAAGGATCAAAGGAATTCATGGTGGGGACCGATTTTGGGGTCACTTGGTGGCTGCGCAATTATCCCAAACTGATGACGTTTAACCTTGCCTTCCAGTTTAGCCTGCTCATCTCCTACATTTCATATACTTACTTCAGACAAATAGCTTTAGATGCTTCCATTTTTCTTCCAGGTTTAGCTAGAAATTCCTGTTTCTTCTCATTATCTTAATAAGTCCTATATTTTGGCTATTGTTGTTAGCTTATGACTTTAATAATAGTCCTTAAATGGTCAAATTGAGATATGATTACATTCTTTCTGATGTATTAGTAAAATAACAGGAATATTTTCCCTTGTCTTAGTATTTTGTAAGTTCCTATTTAGTTCTTACATTTTAAGAAAACTAGATAGAATAATTCCTTTTTCTTTTCTATCTTCTCTCTTAAGTACAGTATTTTGAAAAAGAAATTCAAAATAAAATGAAATGAAAAAGGATAGAAAGGGCAGTTAGGAACTCCTCTTATAAAATGTCAAGTTGTAGCTAAAAAAAGTGTGAGATATTAGTCACCTTACAGCTTGCAGAGGGTTTCTGCCTTGAGTTTTGTGATGAGCAGAAGATTGTTGAGAAGACACCCCCAAACTGGGCAACTGATGCTGTCTTGTAATTTGCATTTGAGGAGGCAAAATTGATGTGGTTTTTATTAGCCTGTTTGGATTTTTGGAGCCTCTGCAATCTGTATCTGGAAGACATATTTTTTATCAGTTAATCCAAAATAGATCAGCAATAAAGTCAGTAGAATTTAAGTTAAAAACACGTACCAGTCTGAACATTTTGCCCATGCACCGAAGTGTGTTTTTTACTTTTCTTTCCTGGTACTGTGCTCCAGATTTCCAAAGGAGTTGCCTGTGGAAGAGGTTTAATGTTTCTTAGCAGTACTGAATGCCTGATGGAAGAAAGAAGAAACAACGCTTCTGTGGTAATTTCACTATTGCACTGAAAGCATTAGTAAAACCAAATAGGCTGTCAACAGAACCTATACACGTTATGGAACATAATTTTCAATGTCTGTGTGTGTTATCTGTGTGCTTAATTTCTATAGAACAACAGAGGCATAGTGGATAAGGAATAGGAATAGGAAACCCAACTTCTAGTACACGCTTAGCTATACAACAGAGTTGTTTTTGTGGAAGAAAACTTGGAAGAGGGAATGTTATATTTGCCATCCTGAATACCTGAATCAAAGGTGGGATATAAATCAAGTAAGTAAATCACCTTCAAGTTGTTCATGGTATTATTTTAACACTTTAAGAAGGAAAGAATATAAAGGAATATTAGATTATCAATAATTAAAACTGTCCATTTTAAACAGAAGTCATGTTTCTTTCAAATAGGCAAAAGATTATCCACTCCTCTCCACTGTTTCACTATGCAACATAATGTCACTTCTTTCCAAACAGTGTTTACATTGCTATTACTAACAGCAAGAATCAGAGTTAAATACAGTGAAATTTTTACTGAACGAGCAACTGAAATACATTACAGTATGATAAACAATCACTGCCATTTTCTGGAATGCAATGCCCTCCGTCCTGAATCTAATGGCTCCAACTTTTCTTTAAAAACACATATCTGACTGATTTTTAACAGATCTATATTTAATATTTTCACATTTAATATATTTTATTATTAATTTCATTTGTATCCTGCCTTTATTGTTTTTATAAACAACTCACGGTGACAAACCTACCTAATGCTTTTTCATCCTCCTATTTTCCCACAACAGCCCTGTGAGGTGAGGTGAATTGAGAGAAAGTCACTGGTCCAAAATAACTCAATTGGCTTTCATGCCTAAGGCAAGACTAATAGCCTTCTGGTTCCCAATGCCTTAACCACTAGTTTTTAACATAGTTGCATCATTTCCTGCTAGACTTCAGTTTTATATCTGCTCCAGTAAATAAGTAAGGGTATAAATTGCAAAACAATTTTGTTAGCAATAAAGTAGAACTATTAAATAAATTCCAAGAATTTCCCAATAACTGTGCATAAAATGTATTTCACTGAATGTAATTAATATAAGTATTCATTTTAGTATCCCAGATTTATAATTACATAGTAAATACTATCACATGCAATTATCAAAACACACTATTTACTTCTAAGAGAATATAAATTTAGTAATTTTGTGTATTACTTAAATATTAGGAGTTTTAATGGAAATGACACGAGTCAAAAATACATAGTCCTTTCAAGAATCTAATTCAAAACATTCTAGTACTGAATATTTATTTATATTCAAACTTCCATCCTGCCTTTTTAATGCACCACTTACAAGTGTCATTATCTATTTATCTTTCATTAATATTTTGCAAGCCAGACAAAATCTGGCCAAACAGAAACCAACAATATTCCATTTTGGATAGCAAAATGTGTATACTTTAGGACACTACATTGTTATATTACAGATTTGGAGGGGATCTTGTGTGGTCATCAAAAATTTATCTCTGACCTCCATAAATCCTTCTAATATGTGAAGTAAGAAAGTCTATTACTTCACAAATTAGGTTATCCCACAGTATTTACTATTCCACCATTCACCCCAAGATTACTTACTTAATACCAAGTTCTTCCACAAAAACAATAACTGGTCCATCTGCAGACTGGACGTCTTGAATGTGAGCATTGTAATACCTTCCACTATCCTCTAAATATACCTATGGAGAAATCAAAATAAAGTGTATGCAAAAGGAAGTACAGGAGAGAGGTTTATAAATCAAGATTTGTTTTAAATTCACTCTAATTTTAATGCCATACAGGCAATTCAATGATGTAGAATGGTGAGAAATTAAGGAGAGATTAAGTAAAGTATTTCTTTAGTGATATAGCGCTTTAAACTCTGGAATTGATTGCTACAAGTTGTGCCAATGAACATCACTTTAATTAAAAAGAAAACAAAACTAACAATGAATACATGTCATGATAATTGTAAATTAACTCCTTACGAAGCACAATTTAAGATGCTGCTGTTGACCTCAAAAGTCCTAAGTATCTGAAGATATGATTATCTGAGAAGCCATTCTGAAAATATTCTTATAAAGGAGAATATTTGTAGCACAGGGTTGAAATGAGGGGTCCTTGGTGCTGTCTGAGCTTGCTTGTTTTCTTGCAGACATTTCATTACTCTAATTAGGTAACATCATCAGAGCTAGAAGCTTAACTAGTAGGCCCATGAAAAAGGGGCCTTCTGAGTGGCTCCCGGCTATGGAATGTAGAAACTATACAATGTTCAGGATGCTCCAAAGCCATCATATCTGGGAGGACTGGGAATTATCAACCAGGCAAAATGAGACAATGAACATAATAAACAAATGGCTGGATCAAAAATGGAGCACAAGATAATAAGCCAAAGTAGCACAATGAAATAAACGGTGGGCTTATCAACATTTCATCCCAGAGAGGCAGTGCAAATTTAATGCAACAGCAAATTCCCCTCTCCCTGTATCATCATGCCCAACGTCGCTCCAGACACATTTCTTCCTTGCAAAGCTGCTCTTAAAAGCATATATCCCTGATGGGGGGAAAGTGGTAATCTAAGTGAAACACTATACATGATGCTGAAAAATGAAAGAGCTGTTAAGCAGAGTTACTCAGATGTAATGCCACCTACTTTACATTTATCTCCAACTGAATACTGCATGCCAGCAGCAATAGAAAAATCTTGTTTTTGCTGATCTGCAAGCACAAAAAGAAAATGCATTATACTATACACTTAGGTGAGCACAAAAAGCTGCTCAGCTTCCTCTGAGTAAGTGATTCCAGCATTAGCTCCTTACCTATTTTTGACTGCCGCCAGACTTCATATTCAACATTTTGATAAACTAATGGATTAAGGGAACGAAGAACTTTTCCAGGCAAGCTCAAAACATTGTATGATTTCCTAGGTTTATGAAGCTATTGTGCAAAAGGATAAAGAATACTTAGAAAAACAAGTGAACAATTCTCTACAGGATATAAAAGAATCTGAAGCAAACTCAAGCAATAGTATATCGATTATTAAATCAAAACCTTATAAACATGCATACAAAATAAGAACATCTTCATGTAAAAATTTCTAAGTATTATTCATAATTGTTTAAAAAAGCAACAGCCCAATATTTATGACTTGATAAGCATGTAATGCAAAGCTTATCAACTGCATCACTGATTAACAACTTCAACAGTTTCTTTTCTGGTTATATCTGGGTAAGCTAATTTTACTCTCTGAAAGGCATATAAAAAAAATTGCATGTGGCAAATGCTCAAAGCAATCTGCAGCATAATCCTTTATGTGTTAATTCAGAAGTTCCATCATATTGAATCTCTTCTTCACTGTAATAGGAGTTTGTTTAGAAATCTAGCCTTAAAACATAATTATGGGCTTCATTCTCATTAATTACAAAGCGGTTAAACTTCTCTTGCCTTCTCTTTAATCTTCTGTTTCTACCATTTTATAGTACAACCTTTTCAAGTTAAGTTTTACTCTTTAAATCTTTCACATCAATAGCATCAGCTGCATATTTTAAACTTTGTTTTCACTTAATGATGGACGCAACTTCTGTCGCTAAGTGATGTGGTTGTAAAGCTTGATGTCGCATGACCAGGCCACTTAGCAATGAGAATTCCAGGAGTCCCCAGTTATCATCTTTAAATGTGGACCACACCAGTCATTAAGTGAAACATGACATGGTCACGACTTAAAACTTCCTGCCAGATTCCCCATTTACTTTGTTTATGGGAAGTTCAGCAGGGAAGTTTGCAAATCATGTTCCCCATGATCATGGGATGCTGCAAAGATTGGAGATCCAGGCTGATTGCTAAGCAGCTAGATCATGATTATGTGATCACAGGGGCTCTGCAAGAATTGGAACTTTTAAGGACCAGTCATAAGTACCACTTGTTTCACACTGTCATAAGTTAGAACAGTCACTGAATGAGTGGTTATTAAATGAGGGCCATTTGTACATTCTTGTTCTGATGCATTCCTGTTGTGGCTCAGTAGGAGCCTTTGGAGCTGCTATCAGTGTGTGGTTTCAGGATGCTCACAGGAGAAGATAACAAGCAGCTGTGGCTCGTTAAGGATCTCCTCCTGTGGATAAAAGACTGATGGTGCCACGCCCTAGTTGCAGAAGTCAATTCATTCCGTTCCTGTTCTAGTCTAGGTTCCCAGTTCGTGTTCATGATTCAGAGAAACCACTTGGATAAGTGATTTGCTTTAAATAAACCTGATTTGCTGTAAGAGTTTGTTTTTGCATTTGCTGTTTAACTTTTTGCCAGAGAATTTATCTATGTTTATTTTGGGCTCGCAGCCAGCAAAAGCCGGGACTGATAAGGACATTCCTTTGCAAGTTGTGTGTGGCTGTCGTTTCTGAACGAGCAAGGAGGGGGGTCAGAACACATTCCTATATTCACACGTTTAAACTTCTTTAACCACTTCTCAAATAAAGAATTCAAAGATGTTTTTATATTAATTGCAGATCTATCCTGGGATGTAGTCTGAATTGTATACTGCCCTTTATAATTTCTCTGTGGGAGATCATTTTCAAATATTGACTTTAAAAAATACTCAATTTTTTCCCAGCACTGGATATTTTATATATAAATACTGAAAAAAATGATTTTTTTACTATTTGCTTTCCTTTTTTAAAATAAAATTTGTTCTATACCTTGCTAAGATGGATCTACCTCCCAAAAGAGAGGGGCTTCTTTCCTAAATCACACACAACACTGTATGACCAGGAAATGAAACTACAGAATTTATTTTATTTTATTTTTACTTGCCAGTAAGGCTCGTGGGCTCTGGGGCATTAGCACTCTTTCTCATCTATTAAAGCTATTATTAAGAGTATACCAAGTAAATTGTTCTAGAAGATAGGTAGTAGCAACTATGATTTCAAGTTACAGTGGATTGCAAAAATTCAAGGTTAATAAAATCACCCAGAGTCACACTACAAAAGAGGATCAGCCACAGACATTGAATAAATAAGTAAACAGACTGAAATAAAATACCTTATTGTTGTTTGTATAACTTGATACGGCCTCTTCACTTCTGGACAAAGGAAAGATACGCAACAGAAACATTTCAAAATCAAGGAAGAACTCTGTTTTCATTTAAACAAACATTATTGATGTTTACTCTTATGAAAGAAGTAAACTCTGAGGAGACTGGTGATACAGTGCATTTCACTCTGGGCAACTTCAATAGAATGATATTCTATGAAGTCAGTACTAATCCATTGTGACTATAATAAACATATGCACAACCAGTTGAATATTAACCTTAAAAATTGTTTTGGACAGGGACAGCAAAGGAAGCTTATGCATCTCAATGGTTCATCTCAGCAGTTCATATATAGCCCCCATACCATCAATTATGCCCCAGCCCACTGGCCATCTCAAGTGTTGCTGGCTTAGTGGTAAAATTCAGCAACTGTTTATTTTGTCACATTTTTACCCACTCAATTTCGTTGTATTTAAGTACAATGACAATAAAAATTATACTTACTTATAAAAGTGACACATATATGTGTGTGTGTGTGTGTGTGTGTGTGTGTGTGTGTGTGTAATTTTAAAACACAATTAAAATTAAAATTAAATAGAAGTCAAAGACAAAATGGCAGCAAATCAGACAGAGTCCCTCGGTTAATCATCATATAATCATCCAACACCCTCCACTCTATCACTTCATGTTTTGAGGGCCTTCCAAAAGGCCAACAGGGTTGGAACCAGCCTCAACCTCAGGGGGATGACAATTTTAAACCCTATTCGGCTCACAAGCTGTAATGTCTTTCTGCATTAACTCTGACATCAACAGAAGAGATACTGGAAATGAAAACAAACAGGCAATAAACAGACGAAAATCTCTCCTGGCGCAGTGGTTAAATGCAGCACTGCAGGCTACTTCAGCTGACTGCAATTCTGCAGTTCGGCTGTTCAAATCTTGCCAGCTCAGGGTTGACTCAGCCTTCCATCCTTCCAAGGTGGGTAAAATGAGGACCCGGATTGTTGTTGGGGGCAATATGCGGACTCTGTAAACCGCTTAGAGAGGGCTGAAAGCCCTATGAAGCGGTATATGCGTCTAACTGCTATTGCTATTGCTATTCCTAATCTGCAATCTTTATGACTTCTGAGAGTTGCACTCTCAACACATTTGAAATTCCAATGCATTTGAAAGCTAGCAAGTGAAAGAAAACTAGCTGTTAATCTAGGTTTAAGATCATATCCTATGTATGTGTTAACTGGGCAACTAAAGCCTATGGTGTCAGTAAAAATAAATGGCAATTGATTAGCATGTAGTTCAGCATGTTCACCTGGTTTTAAAATGGAGCAGCAAACTATTTCTTATTTGTAAACTATTAAATTTCTGGCCATACCAAACATCACTGTGCAAGAGCTCAACTATCAATTCAAATGCCCTCTAGGATACTATTGATGGGAAATATTAGAGCTCCTGCCTCACCCTCTGAGCCAAGGACACAAATTCTAATTTCATTTTGATCTAAAGTCGAGAGTGGGTTTTTGCACCAGTAACTGGATTTTCAAATCAAATCATATTTGTTGCTAAAATAATGCAAAATCAAACTGTAGGTTTAATATGTATACATGCTTTCTACATATGCAATCTATCAAGTTGTCAAGATCTATGGTTTATGGAGATATACAGGCTGGCTAAAAGAAGGATATGATTGTATCCTTTGTTGATTAGTAGAGTGAAACAAGGCCCTAAAGAACCATACAAACACAAATTATAAGAAGGGAGAATTAATCCCCTATACCAGTGATGGCGACCTTTTTCATCTCGGGTGCCCAAACTTCTGGTTTGTGCATTGGGTTGTTTTTTGCCCTCCGGAGGCTTCAGGAAAGCCTCTGGAGGGCAAAAAACAGCTGAAATGAAAGCCAAAATCAGTTGGCCAGCATGTGCACAGGAGCTGACAGGGCAATGCCTCGCGTGCCCTAAGAAATACACAATTGCCATAGGTTCACCATCACAGCCCTATACTTCATCTCTCCCTTTGACCAAAATTGATTTCTGTAACAATTTAGTCATATTATTTAGCTAATTTATATACAATGGTCTTCCTCAATCTGACATCTTATAGATATCTTTCGGGTGAAATTCCCATTGATACTCAATAAACATGATAAGCGTGTAGGTTTGAGGAAAATATACTATTTCCTCATACTGTTTTGCTTTTCTGTACTTTATTCTCTCTATAACTGTAGAATAAATTGTATCTGTCCTACCATCTTAACCTTTAAACATGCAGGCTTACTTACTCTAGGTCTTCATCCTCTGAATCAGATTCTTCGTTGTTTCCTCTGCCATTCTTAATCAAATCATCATGGCTCAATTCTTTTAAGACTTTATTCACATCAATGTCAAATACTTTTTCATATAGCAATTCATACAGAATAGCTAGTTAAGACACAAAACAAATACCAATAGGCATTTATCACAAACATACTTTAGTTATAATTAAAATAAAATAAAAACTCTAAAAGGGACTAATGACAAACTGAGGATATTTTAAAGTTAGGCAGCAAATATAATTTTCCAGAGGTTAAGCAGCCGGCACCCTTCAAAAATTATTGCAGCAGTGATTTGGGGAAGTGGCTAGACACGTACATATATTCTGTTAAGGAATCCAGAACTACATTTGCATAGCATTTAGATTTAATAAGGAAAATTTATTCCCATTTTGATGTACAGTACATGCTACCTTTCTGTCTGTAAGATATTTAAGGGTGTTAATAATTTAAAATAAAATGTAAATAATTAAAAACATAAAAATATTTAAAATTATTATTTTGGGAATCAAATATTTTATTTGATTGTAATTATTTGTACGTAATTTTAGATTATTAACTCCCTTGAATGATTTATGAGAATGTTGCAAGCGAGTAGAATTGAAAATGGAGAGGCAGATTTATCCTCTCATAAAAAGGGAAACAGAGACGGCTAATTATTAACTGCAATTCCCTAAGAAATACACTCTTTACCTCTGGGAATAATGCTTTGTATAGGTTAGCACAAACATTAACTTCAATTACTCTGAAAAACTTCAGCCTATGTTCAGGACTTTTCATTTCCAAGCTGGCAAAGTAATTTACAGTTGCAGCAACAGATTTGAATCCTGGAGTATCAGATCAAATACTCAAAATGTGAGTTTGATATCGCGTTCATCTAAAGCACTTCCACAAGTTTCAATTTCCATTGAATTCCAACCTATCATACAGCATTTCCAAGAGCACTTTTTGAAGGCTCTGGTATTCATGATGAAGAACTGGAATTCTCCAGACAGTTTTTCAGCTCCCAACTTATATCCCAAACTAAGTGAGATTCTCAATCATTTAGGTCATGGTTGTTCCAAAGGTGCTTTTTCAAGAGGCAACTGGAGTTTCGGGTTTTTGAAAAAGCACTTTTGGGATCCAAAACTAAGGGGTTTTTTTTGTTTTGTTTTGTTTTGCTGTTCTACCATTACTTATAATCAGTTTTACAGCATCCACTTGCAAATATTCATGGAGATAAAGCAAACAATCAAACACATCAATTTTTACACTACGTTCGTTTTAGGTATGGTACACACCCATAAATATTTTATTAATAGTGGTATTTAAACATTTTAAACTACAATTCCAGCTACAATATAATTTAGGGAGGATAACTTAAATGTAGGAACTCATCTTAATACATTTTATGGATACCCATCACAAGGGCTACTAGTGCATCCAATTTGCTTCTTTTTCATCATTTATGTTACTTTACAGATTTTTTTATTAATTTTATTTGCCATCTATCTCACCATGGGGGCTACACTAGGCAGCTTACAACAATAAAAATGGAGAAATGAAAACTGTAAACAGTAGTAAAATAATGGAAGAGTGGAACCTTGGAGGTTAGATGTTCCAGAGGCTGCGTGCTACAGCAGGGAAGGCACTACTGATCCCAATAGTAGGAGTTCTTTAACCGATGGGATTTGCAGTAGGGCCTCTCTGCCAGCATTTACGTTTTTGCCTGTTAAAACTGCCGCACCACATATAGAAACATGCAACTATGTGAAGAATTCTCTCTGATTCCACACTATGATTACGTTTCAAAGTTGATATATCACATTAATACTTACACTGACAAAGAGCAGCCTTGATTGTGTAGTCTATAGGGTAGACAATATCATAGTGATTGCCATTTGAAAAACACAGCAATATCTAAAAAGGAACACAAGAATACTTATGGCATAATAGTTAGCAAATTTACACATTGATAAATTAAAGACTAGCACAATACTTCCTACATGACTTCTGCAAAAACCTCACAATTCTTCCAGTTATATGACAAGCAAGATCTATTACAGTTGGATTCATCTTACCTTGTCGGGAAAGCCATTTTCAGTTATATAAGAAGGAGTGAAGTTTGGTTCCCGATATATTATAAAATCTTTTCTAGAAAACATATAAAGGGAAAAACCATCTATAAATCACAAGTGTTATTATGAAATGGATAATAAATAAAAATAGAACAGACTGGTCTTGACAGAAATTGTGCAGGACTCTTTGTTTAATGAGTTTATGTAATTCAGGAAAAATATCTTGTGAATTCTGCAATGGCAACATGTAACTTAACCGCAAGGCTCAGGTCAAGTAGCAGGAATTGACAATGGTTATTAGATGGAACAGGACTGCTTAACAGAACCTGATATTCCTTCCACTCTTCACACTGTACCTAAGTTTCTCCCATATCTGCTTCTAATACTTCCATGTCTGTCTTAAAATTGTCAAATAAAGGCCAGAAGATAAATAAGTTTCTAAGGATCTTTAGCACAGCAATATCCCCGCTAAGTTTATTCTGCAAAGTTCCCCAAAAGATCTATTAAATGTGATGATCAGCCCTCAAGAAGCCGTGAACAAGCCTAGCAACAATAATCACACACAACATACTATTTTCTCCCTTCACACTATGCTTGCTCTGCCTTAAGTTCCCCGATTTCTTCCTTAAACATAAGGTTACAATATATAGGTAGTCCTCAACTTATGACCCCAATTGAGCCCAAAATTTCTGTTGCCAAGTGAAATATTTCTTGAGTTCTGCCCCATATTATGACTTTTCTTGCCACAGTTGTTAAGTGAATCACTGCACTTGGTAAATTAGTAACATGGTTGTTAAGTGAAACTGGTTTCCCCACTGACTTTGCTTGTCAGAGTTGCAAAAGGGGATCACAGGACCCCTGGACATTGCAACCTTCATAAATATGAGTCAGCTGCCAAGCATGTGAACTTTGATCATGTGACCATGGGGATGTGGCAATGGTCATAAGTGTGAAAAACGGTCATAAGGGACTTTTTTCAATGATGTTGTAACTTTGAATGGTCACTAAATGAACTGTTGTAAGTCGAGGACTACCTATAATGCATTATACATTATATGCCACTTTGGTTTTATACATGCATCTGTATTTCCCGGCAATGTTAGTAGCTTATATATTTCAGCAGTTCTAATAAAAAGACTAATCAACTCTAGCAGCAATTATACCGGAAAAAAGTTTGTCGATATGATCCTTCCTTTATTCCTACTCTTCTGGCCTTGTTCCCCAAGTATCTTGTTGTGGGACCTGATTTCTGAAGCTAGAATCAGTTGGAATTGTTGCTATTGTACCAGCTTCCCTGCTATACAGCAGCCTCCCTGTCTAAGCAGCTGAAGGCCATCCCATAGTTGGCGGTGGAGTTCCATAGGCTTATGATCCTAGAGACTTCAATCTGCCATTGCTGGGTTTGGCCTTGAAAGCAGCCCGAGTTCACAGCCACCATAAGCTTTTCCCAGATCATCTTGAGTCCAACTAGAGGGTCACACACCAGATATATTTTTTCAGATCATTGGCAATGTGAGCTAATGGGAAAAACTATCACTATCCCCCCCCCCCCAACATGGTGAGATCACACCCTGGTGTCCTTGGGATTCTCTTATGCCTCTCGCCTCCAAAAAGTTTGAGCATTATTTTGAACCTTAAAGAATTGTTTCTTACTTGAACATAAGAGAAAGAGCACTTATTTCAACTTGTCCAACCCATTCCTGTAGTAGCAAGAGAAAAAATATTGTAAGTAAATAATAAGTAACATGTAAATAACCAGTGAACTTCCCAAAGGATAGTTAAGAACCCTTAAATCATTAGCAAACAGCAATATTTAATACTTTGGTTTAACCTTTCTCAATTACAAATTATAGGAGATATGACCCAAATTGTAATATAACATATCTAGATGGCTCCAGATTGGGAAAGGTTTACTTCATAAAGCCTCAATAAATGTGCATTTTTTTGCAACTCACCAGTATTAAAATTTTTGTAATTTCAAAGAAGTTTTCATGAATTTTTAATTTATTTAAAATCAATTCTTTCCATTTTTCTCCTTATTTTTCCTGAAACATGGCTGCCTGGTATTCAAAATATCCTGTCCCAAAAGTCTTGATCCATAACCTTATAACCTTATTAAATTGTTCAATTCCTGCTTTGCTTATACAGGCAGAAATGTATCCTAACTGTCCCTATTTTTGCTCTCCTTTAGAGTGAAGGCCCTATCCAACAATACAACCCGAGAACAGAATAGACTGTCTCTAAGCAATTTAACCAGAGAAAATAATCCCTTACTTCAAATTCCAAATACTACCTTTTTTATGTGAAACAACAGTGAAAATTCAACTATAAGGCTTAATGTATAATGCAAAATATTAAAAACATTGGTCTTGTCTCCACCGCCAATGATGCTGCAGTTCAAATATGGGAAGGATTAATGCATTCTTATCCTTGCCCAATAAGTAGAAACATTAATTTGAAAAGCAGTATTACAGACAGAACAATAGCATGTTTTGTTCCAGTACTAATGCTTTCTACTCTTCTGGCTTCTCACTTCCTTCGAGGAGTCAACAGAAAAGAATTATCCCACCATTACCTCAAGGGAGAAGCTCGAAAATAACTGAACTTCAATCATTCCAATTACCATGAACACCAGAGCCAGAATAATACACTCCCTCAGTGAGTATCACAAATGGACTACCATTCTCCCTATTTTAAATTTACAGAAGCAGATAAAAATCTCCCTATGAGTTTTATTCCTCCAATCCCCAATTCTACTTGCAAAACTAAGTGGAGAAGCTATGGGTTGTTCAGTCGGTTGCATAAACAAATTACATAGTGAGGTACTTTAATGTCTCTACCACAACACATATTAAGGACTGTGATTCTATACTCAGTCCTCAAAGACCTCCTACAAGGCTTTGAGGCCATCCTCAGTTTAGAGGAAAAGCTGTTCTGTATGAGGGAACTGCCACCCAGAACACCCATCGGGCTCCTCTGCTCACCTCCTGATAGATGGGGACTTAGCACAGACAAAATATATATAGGAAATATGGTCTTGTTAGATACCCAGGAATTATTAGTCAGGAGTTTTATCCTGATAATAGATTCCCATACCAATTACCTTCATTTATCTTATTATTTCTAATTGCCTACCAAAAACAGTTTATTCACTAAGTCATTTTAAGTTTCTAACAAGAGAAAAGATATGCCAAGACCCATCTTACTGCTTAAGGTTCCTTATGTTTTCACATGCACTATTTATTATTTTTGTGTATTCTGCGAGATTTGTCTTTCTTTTGCAAGCTATAATAAACAAATGGCTATAAACAAATCTGTTTGCAAGAAATGTACATGTTTTGTGCAGCTTCAAATCTCTCCCTCAAACACTTGAAGTAGTGGCTACAGATAGTCTTTTACTTAACAAGAATTCTGAAGTGACAATGGCACTGAAAAAGTGACATGACCATTTTTCACATTGACCATTACACCATTCCCATGGTCACATGATCAAAATTCAGACGCTGGATAATATATGACTCATAACTGACTCATATGAATATAAATATATGAGTCACGTACAGTAAATAAATATGAGTCAGTTGCCAAGAGTCTGAATTTTGATCATGTGACCATAGCAACGCTGTAAAGGTTAATGTGAAAAATGGTCATGTCACTTTTGCAGTGCCCTGTGGTCATGTGATCACTTTCTGCAAACTTCTGACAAGGCAGATTCACCTTAACACCATTGTTACAAATTTAACAACTGCAGTGATTCACTTAACAACTGTGCCAATAAAGCTCATAAAGTGGGGCAATATTCACTTAACAACTGTCTCGCTTAGCAACAGAAGTTTGGGCTCAGTTGTGATCTTTATGTCAACGACTATCTGTAGTTACCCATGCATTTTACTTTTTTAACCATTCTTTGTAAAACTGTTTCATGTACTATTCAAAGAAAGTTCATTTGTGAGATTCAGTCCTTAAGGAAGTAAGAAAACCCAAATGTGATATATGTGGTTAATTTGATAGTACATACCTGTGGATTTTCCAGACGCTTCAGATATTCCTCAAATGACCCCTCTATAAACTGTTAAGCATGAAAATGAAGAGGTTTTAATAGCAGTGTGATGAAACATCCATTTTTACTCTTAAGTAAAGATAACAAGGCTCAGTTCTGTAAAAAGATTTGATCAGAGACTCTTACTTCTAATCTTCAAATTGTGAAGACATGATTTTTCATAAGTAAAACTCCAAAAATTATATACTTCTGACTAGCATCTATGAATGCACCAGGTCATATATTAACTTCCTTTCCATAATTGCAGGCTGGTAACTCAGTAGGAGACATTGGGATATTGTGGTAAGCCTCCAGGCTGTTTACAAACTTAGTGATTTTCAGATGTAAATGGACTTCAAATCCCAGAATTCACTATGGCTAAGAATTCTATGAGATGAGGCTGCATACCTGCAAGTTCTCACTGTTGATAAATGCTTCACTACAGATATTTAAAAAATTTGAAATAGTGCATGTATCTTGAATGCATCCACTTCTCATGTTTCCATATACAAAGTCAATACATTTATGATATTAACCACATTTCAAGATATATATATATATATATATATATATATATATATATATATATATATATATATATATGTATATATGATGTATATATGTATATATGTATATATGTATATATGTATATATGTATATATGTATATATGTATATATGTATATATGTATATATGTATATATGTATATATGTATATATGTATATATGTATATATGTATATATGTATATATGTATATATGTATATATTGTATATATTGTATATATTGTATATATTGTATATATTGTATATATTGTTAGAACATAATGTTAGCCACTTCTACACTCAAAGCGTTCTTAAAAATCTAATGAGTCCTAATGAGTCCCAGGAGGTATCCAACTTCATAAAAGGTAAACGGTTGATGAAAACTTTAATTACTCTGGTACTCACCAAATGTTTTGGGCTAGAATTTTCATAGATCAAAAACAGCACTGCCACTGGGCATTTTAAGTGGGAACTTTGGAAGTTGAAATTAACCGTAGTTGAAAGTAAATGAATAGTCTTGGGATGATGTATACAGCATGTAAGAAATAGTTTTATTGAACTGCCTGATACTGATGTGGCACAGTATCACCTATCAATTATATAAACCTTGGTTAAGTGACAAGTAGTTGAATTTACCTTACATACTAAACCAGACAACATGGTTTAGCAACTTCAGTATGCTAAACCAAAAAAAGCAAACAAGACCATGGATTTTTCATGGTTATTACAGACTTTATGCCCAGAGTTAGTTTCTTCCCATAAAGCAAAACAAAAAATTTGAACATCATCATGTGGTAATAAACCTGTATGGCTTATTTAGTACATTTATATTTTGTCTTCTATTCATTATAAATCACATTTGACACAAGGAGTAACCAAGAAGTAGGTCTATTCAGGCACTACCCATAGATCCTCTTAGCTGGAATAAAATGCCTGTCATAAGCAAATTGACCATGCTTTTTCTCAGAGCATAATAAAAAGGAGATGTGCTTAAAAGGTTCAGAATGGCTTTAATAGTTATCCATAATATAATAATGTTTTACCGCTTCAAATTTCTCTCTGTTTTTCCACAGATAGTTTATACAGGCCATCCTAACATCAAGATGCTGAGACTGCGAGTGGAAAACCTGGAAAAAAGTTATTTAAAAAAGAGTTCCAAGTTTATGTATATTTAGAATTTAAAATCTAAAAGTTGTTAAAGTTAAAAGTTGTTAAATTAGAGCTAGAATTCAGCTTTAATTTATAAATTAAATTGTTCCTGCCAATTTCAAAATAAGCTTTTTAAAAAATGATTATTTAAAATAACATATCCAGAAAAAACCATCTGGGTCCAATCTATATTTTGGAAACAATATTTTTTTTATTTCAACAATACTTAGTTGTTTCATTTTTCTAGGAAATTAAAAAATAAAATTATCTCTTACCTTTCGGAACTGAGACTGTCTTTTCAACCACCATATAGGTTAGCAACAGTTATGTTTATAATGAAGCTAAGTAAAAGACCTAATTCAAAGAAATTATGGACCCATCTTAAATCTGTTATCATTCCATGCAACTAGTCACAGAAATATCTAGACATAGATGCAGTACATATTAAATCAATTTTGGCACTTTTCAGATGAATGTATTACAGAATTATCAAAATATAAAGTGTACAATAATGCAAAATCTCAAGAAACGAATATCTGAATTTTTAAAGTTCAAGAATCAGATGAAGATACTTAAAAACTACTTATTCTTTATAGAATAGAGAGCATGTTGATACATGTTTTGCCTGATTAATGAATCACCCCTGGCCTAGATTGCGGTTTAGTATTAGGTTAACCTGGAAACAAGGTTTCTCCCTTAGAAACATTTTTTATTGACATTTGAGGAGAATCCAGAACTAGTGACCCAATCTACTGCAGGCAATATAAGGACAGGCAATATAATGGCATTCACCTATTTGGGACTACAGCTTCCATAATTTCTGTTCTTGTGCTGGGTTTAAAGAGTTGGAATTCCAAGCAACTTGAGGAAAGGCAGTTGCTTATCTCATAAATTCCACAAACAACATGCAAGTCAAACCAAGGACTTCCTGATGAATATTAACTTTTCTTGGGAACCATCCTAAAGTATGGAATGGAACTGTATCTATATGGAGGGAAGTATGCAATGGAGTACCCCAAGGCTCTGTTTTAGGCCCAGTACTCTTCAACATCTTCATCAATGATTTGGATGAGGGAATAAATGGGGAACTCATCAAATTTGCAGATGACACCAAGTTGGCAGGAATAGCCAGCACTCCAGAAGACAGGCTTAAGATACAAAAGGATCTTGACAAACCTGAACATTGGGCACTATCTAATAAAATGAAATCCAGTGGTGAAAAGAGTAAGGTTCTACATTTAGGCAAGAAAAACGAAATGCACAGGTACAGTATAGGTGGTACCTTGCTCAACAGTAGTAACTGTGAGAGGGATCTTAAGAGTCCTAGTGGACAACCATTTAAATATGAGCCAGCAGTGTGCAGCAGCTGCCAAAAAAGCCAACACAGTTCTAGGCTACATAAACAGAGGGGTAGAATCAAGATCACGTGAAGTGTTAATACCACTTTATAATGCCTTGATAAGGTCACACTTGGAATACTGCATTCAGTTTGGTCGCCATGATGTAGAAAAGATGTGGAGACTCTAGAAAGAGTGCAGAAAAGAGCAACAAAGATGATCAGGGAACTGGAGACTAAAACATATGAAGAATGGTTGCAGGAATTGGGTATGTCAAGTTTAATTAAAAGAAAGACTGGGGAGACATGATAGCAGTGTTCCAATAACTCAGGGTTGCCACAAAGAAGAGGGAGTCCAGCTATTCTCCAAGGTACCTGAGGGTAGAACAAGAAGCAATGGATGGAAACTAATCAAGAAAAGAAGCAACTTAAAACTGAGGAGAAATTTCCTGACAGTTAGAACAATTAATCAGTGGAACAGCTTGCCTCCAGAAGTTGTGAATGCCCCAGCATTGGAAGTCTTTAAGATGTTGGATAGCCATTTGTCCAGAACGGTATAGGGTTTCCTGCCTAGGCAGGGGGTTGGACTAGAAAACTTCCAAGGTCCCTTCCAACTCTGCTATTGTATTGTATTGTATCTCAGACCTGATAATTCCTCTCAGATCATCAAGTACCACTTTCATATCAGAATCCAATGTTATGTGGGTGAAAATGAAAGTATATCAATATTCTGGAAAGCTTTCCATTCCTGCCTTTTTAAAAAAAAAGCTTCGTCATTAGGGCTACAGAAAGCTAGCCTAAATTAAAGCAACCCTTGGGGCATCCATTTATTCAAAAGGCCAGACATCCTGCAGGCTGCATTTAAATGCCAGTTGGGACACACAAATACTCTACAAGTCTGCCCAGGAAAAACAAAGCCAATCATCTTCAATGAGTTTTGCACTTTAATAGCAAAGATTAAAAGCTTTAGATCCCTTGCATTTTTTTCTTGCTTTGCACTTTGCATATCATTCACACCCTATGTATGCCCGGTGAAATTATTAGACTTTAATGGATCAGAGTGCAAAATACAAAAATAGCCTCTTCTCCTCCCCCCTACTTTTTTTCTGGGCCAACACAATAAATCACTTTTTTTTTTTTTGAAACGGGGAAACAGAAACTTAACGCCAAAATAATTTTCTGGGTGCAAAAGCAAGTTTTCAGTCTCCCTAGAAACTAGGGTAAGCAACGATCTGGAGTCGCTGCAAGAAGGAAGGCCTGGAGAATGAGCTTCCATCTCGAATTTTCCATCCCAGGTGGATTTCTCTTCCATAAAGCGGCTACATCCTAAGTGGTCCCTTTTCGCCCTGCCTGGAGTGAGCCCAAAGCTAGAAGCACAAAACTTCCCGAGTAGCCATCTCCAATGTGGCGGCAGTTTGTGATAGCCTACAGCCGGGCCCGCTCATCCAAGACCTCCTTATAATTATTATTTATTGTCAGTGCACAACATATATACAATGAGATTGGTTATTATAACCTTCCCGCCTAACGGGAATCTCGATCTGCTGCGGCCTACGGCGAGCCAGGATTCGCTTCCTCGCCCATCCAGCCGTTTCTTCGATTATTTGCCCCCTCCACCAGCCTCTCGTCTCCGGAGAGTGATGGGCATTGGAGTGTAACAACTTGGCAGAAGAGCCCGAGGCGTCCCCACCCTACCCCGGCCCTCTGACCCGAACGGGGGCTGCTTACGGACACCCGCACATTTTACCCGTTCGGCCACCGCTCGGAAGAGGCACGAGCCGTCCTTCGCCACCCGCTTGCGGTACAATCCCTGAGATTGCAAGTAGCCGTCCATGGCAGCCTCGGCAGGGCTCTCCACACCGTTGCCCAGGAGGCTCTGCTGCTCCTGCTTGCTGCCGGCCGTCTCCTCCTCCTCCATGTTTGTTTATTGCTGCAGAAGCGGCAGGGAAGTTCCCCCCCCCCACTCCTCTCTTTAGTTAGCCCCACATGGTTGAAAAAGAAGCTAGACGGCTATAGAACAGAGGGCGAGCGGCATGGAAAGCAACCCGCCGGGAAGGCGAAAGGTGGTTGCCAAGGCGGCGGCTAGAGCAGCGGGAGGCGCCGGATTCACGTTTCCAGCTCGCATGTGGGACTCTTGAACCGGAGACCTGCTTCCCCCCACCACCACCACTTCGGCCTCCTCCTCCTCCTCGGGACACCCGCCGGGCTTCTAACCTCCACAAACCCCAGCGCTCCCTCCCTCCCCAAAACCAGCTCCCGGCGGCGACTTCGGCGCGTCCCACTCGGAAACGAAACACGCGGCGTTTCCAGCGAAACGGACAGCCCTTAAAAAGTTTGTTTTCACTTTCAGAGCCAGGCCGGCCAAGGCTTTCTGGGAGTTGTAGTTCGAGTCCAGCAGGAAGTGGCAGCGGCGTGAAGGGAGGGGCGACGATCCCGCCCCGCTTCTTCCCGCCTTGTCTGGCGGGCTTCCTCACCGAAGGGGGAGCGAGCGGGCTGGCGGGCGGGAGCTGCTGAGTTATTTGGTGACCTTGGCACTCCTTGTGATTACTTTCGTGTGATTGATCTAAGAAGACAGGTCTAAAAAGAGCTGATTGCGGCGGAGTCTTGCATATCCTGCGGTTGCCGTCTCATAACAAGCCCAACCAAGAGTAACTCGGCTGTTTAGCTCAGGGGTCTCCAATCTTGGCAACTTTAAGCCTGGTGGACTTCAACTCCCAGAATTCCCCAGCCAGCAAAGCTCATAACAAGCTCATTCCCCAAAGCTGGCTGGGGAATTCTGGGGGTTGAAGTCCTCCAGGCTTAAAGTTGAAGATGAAACTCAAATACTTTGGCCACCAAATGAGAAGGAAGGACTCACTGGAGAAAAGCCTAATGCTGGGAAAGATTGAGAGCAAAAGAAGAAGGGACGACAGAGAATGAGGTGGTTGGATGGAGTCACTGAAGCAGTAGGCGTGAGCTTAAATAGACTCCAGAGGATGGCAGAGGACAAGAAGACCTGGAGCAGAGATCTTGCTGGCTAGAAGTTGAAGTCCACAAGTCTTAAAGTTGCCCAGTTTGGGGACCCCTGGCCTGGAGGAACGTTGTCCATGGGATAGTGATGGGTCGGACACAACTAACAACAACAAGGCTTAAGGTTGCCAGTGTTGAAGAGCCTTGGTTTAGCTCAAAAAAAAAAAAAAAAGCCCACATCCCAAGGGTCCAGTTGAGCATTTCTCGACCTTGGTTATTTGAAGATATGTGGATTTCAACTCGACGCATCTTCAAGTGACCAAGGTTGAGAAGACACTGATCCAGCTACACAGAACACATGGAATAAAAAGACAGCTCAGAGCTGTCTTCATACATTTCCCCCTCTTCCATTCAGTCGTGTCCGATTCTTGGAGCCTGCCTGACAAATCCCTGCAGTTTTCTTGACAACAAGAGGCTAGTAGTTAAATATTTAAAATTGTAGTTTTTGTAAGGCTAGTTATTTTCTGTTCTTCAAAGCATATGTCATAACTGTTCTCCTCTGAGTTAGAAGATTACCTGATTACCAGTGACGTGGAGGCAGGGCCTCACCACTGTCATCATGAAAAGAAAAGAAAATTAAAAGGAAAAAGGCTGAGGTAGTTGCTGCCAGAGTCACAGTGGGTGACTGCTTAGTGCTTAACTGTTTAAAAAAGCCTCTTTAAAAAGTGCCCTCTGCAGGAGGAGGCGGGAGAACCATGTGCCTCATTTAGTCTATGATCACTCGAGCAGAGTTAAGCAAGGGTTAAAAGCTGAAAAATTCCTTATGTAGATGAGGCACTTGGTTCTCTCGCCTCCTCCTGTAGAGGGCACTTTTTTTAGAGGCTTTTTTAAACAGTTAAGCAGAGTCATCCATTGGGGACTCTGGCAGCAGTTAATCCAGCCTGACCTCAGCAGCTCTTGCCTTTTTCCTTTTACATTTTTACATTCTCATCATGGCAGACAGGAGCAGAGTTGAATCCTCTGTGAAACAGCTGGAAAAGGTATGTGGGTCGGAGGGAGGGGGAGGAATTCAAAATTAATGTAATTTGTAAGTAATTGTATTATTGTAAGTAATTTGTGTGTGTGTGTGTGTGTGTGTGTGTTTTACCCACCTCTGCTGGCGCGCGGGCTAGCACTTTTTTATGTCGGACATAATGGCAGGGCTTTTGGACATAGCAGCAGGGCGGCTTTTGCCTCTAGCGCCGGGGCGGCAGGACGGCTTTGGTTCCATCCAGCACTGATTCTTTGAATTTTTCCATAGGTCCTCTCTGCTCTGTTGGTCTAAGGAAGTTTTTTCTCTAATGGTGGACATAGTGCCGAAGCGGCCAAAAGCCTCTTTCTTGACAGCGGGCAAAAGCCGCTTTCAAGAAAGAGGCTTTTGGCCGCTGCTGCGCTATGCCCGCCATAGACGCGGGATGCGTCCCGCCTCTATTGGCGGACATAGCGGCGGGGCTTTTGGACGTCCAAATGCCTCTTTCTTGACAGCAGGCAAAAGCCACTTTCAAGAAAGAGGCTTTTGGCCGCTCCGGTGCTATGTCCGCCATAGAGGTGGGACGCATCCCGCCTCTAATGGCGGACATAGTGCTGGGGCTTTTGGACATCCAAAAGCCCTGCCGCTGAGTCCGCAATAGAGGCATCCCGCATCTATGGCGGACACAGCGGTGGGGCATCCAAAAGGAGCGGCGGGTGAGGGAGGTTCCCACTGAGCACCACTGAACCAGGAGCGCTGCTGCGCGGCTGCTGGGCTCGCTCCTTCTGCGGGCGGCGACGGCATCTGCGTTCCGCTTGGGCCAGGCAACCACGATGTCGGAGGTGCAGCTGAGCCCCCGTGGGGAAGCAGGCGAGAAGGCGCTGCTGGGCTTCATCTGCTGCCTGCAGGACACCAGCAGCTTTGGGCCGGGGGGCTCCGGCAAGCACGGCCCCAAACTGGCCCAGATCAGATGCAGCAAGTGCGGTAAGAGAGGCGGGGGAGGGGGGAGGAGACGACTCCCCCATAATGGCGCTTCTGCAACTTTGCCAGCAGGGCGGGGGGCTTGAGACTGCCCCCGTCCTCTTCTGCGGGACGCCTCTTGCTGCCAACATAGGGCGGCTTTTGCCCCCTTGCCTCACAGCCATAAACCTCACTGCACGTCACTGCTGACTACAATGATATTTCCAATTTTCTCTTCATGTCTCCACTTAGCAGTGGATCCTCCCTCCATTTATACTGAACTATATTGATATATGTCATCTTAATGCAAGCAAACCAGTCTTTTGCAATCATAGCCACAATAAAGCCTTATAGTGAAACTAAGAATTTCATAGTAAAATTCTAGTACTGGAATTGTATTTTGTGGCAGAACAGTACTTTATCTTCTAGATAAACTATTCAATTTCTGTTTGACTTTCTAAAATGAACACAATATAAAACTCCATGTTGGTTTCCACCAAGAAATCAGTGTAAATTTCACTTAAATATGTATTTTAGGAGTCCTTGCTTCTAGAAGCCTTAGACAACCTTAAGTACTCAATGGGACCATTATTCAGCACAGTTTAATTCAAATGTCCGTAATCTATTTTTTAACTTCTGTATGCATTGACTTTAGTGTAGAAATCTTAATTTTAACGTAGCTCCTTTTTCTTGTGATTGATTTGTTGACATCTGGCTTAATAAAAAGGTTTGAATTGCTTGTAAAGCTATCTTAGGGTATTTCCAGTGGCCTAGGCTAGCTCTCAAAGGTTTTTCATATGGCTAACTGCTTTTCATGATACTGTACTATAGTTTCTATAATACTTAATAGACCCTAGATGGCACCAAAGTCCTACAGACTAGAGCAAAAGATAAGAAATATAGTTTAAACTCTTTAAATTTAAGAGGTCTTTAAGACAATTAATACTATGTTTTATTCCTATTATTTAATAAAACCTCAAATATATTGATAATTATTTAATTATTTTGATTTTTGTTTAATTTTTATATGTACATATTTTAAAATGCTCAAACCAAAATAAAACATGCTATCATATCATAAATGTAGACAGTACTAAAATAGAAGAATTAGTAATCATATATAAATTCTGTATGTCATCAATTTCTGCACCTTGGCAAATTAAGATGTGTAGCTGGAAATTCCGGGAGTTAAAATCCACACATCTTAAATTTAACAAGATTGAAAATTACTGATATAGAGCAACAAGGCAAGCAACCTTTGAAGCCATGTTCAGCACTTCGGGGTAGGATTCTTATTTATTTATTTATTTTGGTTTTAAGGAAATTTGTAAGAATTACAGGTCAAAACAATTTTCAGTTTTTGTTTGCACAACTTGAAAATCACTTGTTTTGATGTCCAGTTTGATAGTTTCATCTGCTGACTGCAAAACTGAATTGCTTTGAGGACTTAAACTGTAATTCTAGAGCCTGACTACTTGCATCATTCTTTTTCCAATCTAAAACCAGTTTAGGACCATGAATATGCAATATTTAATTTTACTTTATATTTTCCCCATACCTTTCTAATGTCATTGTATTTTATTTTGCTATACACTGTGCTACGCTATGATATGCTTTAACAAAATGGTAATGTTTTGGCTATATTCTAGTTATATTATGCCAAAGAAGCAAATGAAATGTCCAATCCAATAAAGTCAATTAATAGTTTGTTGCTAAGCAGTCAGTCTTCAGCAAAGTGAGAGAACAAAGGGGTTAATAGTGAATAGCTATGACTCATTTTTTGTTTTATCATTAGTTTGATGTAATCATAAATTCCTTCCTTGTAACCTTGATGTGGAGTCACTTAAAATTTCAATTATACAAATTATAACACTTTTTATGTTTTTATAAACACTTTTTATAAGTATTTTTCTCTGGAGAGAAAAATAATTCGTAGTATGATGCTATTTAGTATTTATTTTCAGCCTTCCAAGTAGACCAGACAGGAAACACAATAAGATGGACTAATTCTACTATTGTAACACAATACATTACATTAATACATTAAAAGAACCTTGCAAGTCTGAAAGTACACTTCTACCCCACTATCTCTTTTTAACTATCTGATAAGTTTCTTTCTTTGACCATTACTCAGTTACAAGGTCCTCCCACTTTTATTTGGTTGTTCCTAGACAGCATCTCTTCCCCTTTCCTTCTAAGGTCATTCATACATTCCAGTACGTCGATGTAAGTATCTATGTAATTTTTACCATGTAATCTTTTTATATGTCACACTGGAAACAACTGAGGAAATGGCAACCCAGAAATCTCTGTAAATATGCTAGTATATATTTGGGTTAAAATTGTTTGCAGAGATATTAATACTATTATGTAAGTTGAAATGCTGAGAAGTATATTTTTACAGTAATGCATATTAAGCAGAGTACTGAATGTGCCAATGGAAATCTAGATCCACTTCATTACAAAAGGTATTTGTAAATTAGCACCAAAAGCTCATTAACTCATCCAGTCTTAGTGACATGGCATAATTACTGACATGGTATTATTTCTCAATGTATCATTTTCTCAGTAAAATTTTCAGTGACATTTCTATTGTAATTGTTCAATATGTTGCAATAGCCATCCTTATAATTGCATATTGTAATATAAAATAGGGCTAAGAACCAATTGCAACACTAAATGGAGATATCTAGGAGTAAACAGTTAACTAATAATAACAGCACTATGCAGCCTATGCATATCTACTCAAGTGTTGCGGGTTTGTTTCGAAAGGCCGTGCATAAATTGCACCCAGAGCCAGCTGGTGGATTTCAGAGGTCTAATTTTAAAACGTAATATAATGCAAGATTGTAATCTGTCCAGACCAGCCATGCCAAAATTTACAGCAAGAAAAGCTCAGACAATATAAATAATTATTGTAAATATTTTTTTTTCTTAATTCACCTTTTTAAGCAAATGATATAACACATGTCATAAAACAAACTGGACTAGCTTTCCCCAACCTGGGATATTCCAGATGTGTTGGATATCCAATCCTACATTTCCTTGCCAGAATGGGCAAATATATGCTTACTAGACATTGTAATAGCTTGGCATCCAAAGTAGAGAAGGCTTAACTAATTTTTGCTTCTGTTCTCATTGTTATTATCCCTATTTGGATTAAAGCCTAAAAAGACTGCTTTCTAGTAATTATACAGGAATAAGATTTTATAACCAGATGTGTTCATAGCCACCTCTGGTTCTGACTTTGTTTTAATTTCTATTTCTGTTCTAACAACTTATGATACCAGCTCACATTTATAGACTTGACATTCTGACCTAAATGACCATAGTAACAAGCTTTCTAACAGTATCTTAAAATCATTTCATACTGAAAGTTAGAAAGTCACCTGAGAAACTAACATTTGTTATCAGTGGCTCATAAAAGAACCATATTTATAGAGAAATATTTATACCTGTTTTTTTTAATTAGAAGAAAGGAATTTCTCAGTTCTTTTTCAAAACCAGTTATTCTTCAGTGTAAAAAAACACAATAGGACCTTAGTGGAGCAGGTCAGCAAAAGTATGCAGAATACATAAATGCTTAATAAGGGACAAACACTTTTTGTGCTCATTGCTGGAGTGACTTCCAAAGTCACAAAAAGTGTAAGCTTTCATGATCTCCACATTTCTTAATCGCACAAAATGTTATAAAACATTTTGGAATGAGCAAAGCAGAAAGGAGAAAATAAATAAGAGTTCCATCGGAACACTATATGGCAGGGTGAAAACACACTGTAGTACCCAGCAAGCAAAATAACTGGTGATGTGGGTGGCGCAGCCTCACAGTCCCTGGCCACCCCCAACCTGCTGGCAGCCATGGCCCAGGAGCTGCAGAGAGTCGGGGGGGGGGGGGATGTTGCAAGATGCAGGCTGGGGGAAGGAGCTGAGCAGTGGCTTGTTCTCCGTGTGCTTGGGTTTTTCTCCATTCCAGGCTTCTCCAGAAGCGGAGAGGGCTGGTTTTTTAACATGGCTTTGCCTGGTAGCAAGGGGGGGAGCAGGAAAAGGGGTAGCCACTAGCAGAGAGAGGAGAGTATGAAATTGGTGCTTCTGGGACAAGGGGAACAGGAAGCATCTGGGTCGAGATTACCCAGCCTCTCTTCCTCTTGCGGCCACATGTGTAGTTGCAAGGCAAACCTGTGTTCCCTGACACTGCCAGGCCCAGTTGCAGAGGCCAGTATGCACCAGATGGCATTGACGCTAGGCCCAGCAGAAGCCGAAAAGAGGGAGAGGGCTGGAGACTTACCATGAGCATAACTCGTGCCAGAACTTCCAAGAGTGGCTCCAGTACAACTGTTGGTGGCTCATGGCATTAGTCACGTGGCTCAGATGCTAAAAAATGAAAATAAAGGCTGAACAGTGAAAGGGAGTGAGTGAGCCTCCCTGCTCCCGCTCCCCTCCCCTTGGGTGATGTCACAGCATGAAGCGGCTCTAGTAAGCTCAAGTGAGCAACTGGGCAGCGAGATAAACCGCCTGGCAAAGAGAGACTGGGAGGGAGGGGTGAGGCTTCAGCCGGTTTTCCAAACTGAGTTAACAACCGGTTCTAGTGAACTGGCGCGAATCGGCTGAATCCCACCATTGCATATCAGGACAAATCATGCATTACAAGGATTGCTTGGAGGTGGGAGAAACTTCTAACATAATTTACTGATTCCCTACATGGATAGTCCCTGTGACAATGTGAGATAGACAAGTAGGAATCTCACTACCAGATTTTAGGAACAAGCATTAGATGAGAAGACCTGAACTCATTAGTAACCTCACACTGTAATGAAGAAGGACATTGATTTCACCACTACTAAGATTGTTGGCCAAGCAGGGACAAAAATATCCATGGAAATGATTGAAGCCTGGGAAATGGGCCCCTTGTTAGTCAACACTAATGCTGATTTACCCCCAGCTTAACAGACACTTAAGGTACAGCAGTGCAAGGAAAAAACAACCAAAGATTTAATAACTGGCCACCCCAATTAACAACTAAAAGCCACACACAACCAGGCACTACTTAAATACTATACATGGAACAGCCCAGTGCATGCATTCTGGAGAAAAAGAGTGCATGCATTCTGAGAGAAAAAAGTTCCTCGAGGATGGGCTCAAGCATGAGTCAGAAATTTTGGAAGACTAAAACTCTGGTCCCGGTGACCGACTCAGATTGGATCCCACAACATTAGCCTGGAAAACAAATATTTCCCTTCATTTGATAAAGGAGAAAGCTTGATTTCATGCTGAAGTAGATATCATCAAGAACTTTCCCCAAACTGTGCTTTCCAGATTTGGACTACAATTCTATTATTCTGAGGCAGAAAAGTCATACTGGTAGGTTTAAGTATCTGTATCTAGCAGCTTAAAATGAAATATAGGGGAAGATTCATACATGCAAATTAAGACTGATATATGTTGACATCACATTTGTTTATGAATTTTTGTCATTCAAGCTGAGATATGCAAAAATACTCTTCCTGTTAAACATGCAATTGGCTCAGGCAGCCAATTCTGAGTGTCTTGAATGGCTGGTGTCTGTGTACTTATTTAACTTATTTTTTTTTATTACCAGGAAGTGGGAGACCTGTTTGTGAAATTTTCTCCTTGAACTTACCAAGCTAACTTTACTTCTTTTGCTTTTAATGAATATTTTCATTAGAGGTGTTATTTAAATAAAGCAACAATTGATTAAGGTTGGAGTTCATATTTTGTTTTGTTTTGTTGTTTCCTGTAAACAAGCAGAAAAAGGCTTAGGATTAGTTCTTTCCCCATACCCTACAACACACACTACCTCTGCATCTCTAGATGGGCTGCCTCAGCCCATTCTAAAAACTTTGTCCAGCTTGGATGGTCTAGTCCCATGATGGCGGTCCTATGGAGTGCGTGCCAGAGGTGGCATGCAGAGCCCTTTCTGTGGGCACGCTTGCCCTCGCCAACTGCTCTTCTGGTTTCCAGAATGCACCCGAGCCCTGGAAAACTGAAGATCAGTTGGTGGTGCACATGCACATGCCAGAAACTAGAAGACCAGGTGGCCGGCACATGCATGTGCACTGGCCAGCTAGTCTTTGAGTTTCTGGGGCTCTGGTGTGCATTCCGTGTATTCTGGTTTGGGCACTCGGTGCTGAAAAGGTTCGCCATCACTCTAGTCCATTGTATTTTGATTGTGGACCTTGTGTAGAAGATGAACAGGCTCAGCTGGAGGGCGGGATTAAATGCATTATCAGTTTGGCATCCCTTGCACCGCCACAAGAGACCCAAGATCAATGCCCTCTCCCAGGACCATGATTGTAGAAGAGACAATTATTAAGGAAGCGGACAATAAGAAAATGAAGACAAGCAGATCTTTTCTTCTACTCTTTCTTCATCTATTGAGTTGATTAAAATTCCATGATATAGAAATCAAAATATCTACAGTACAATAAGTAAGAACACATTGCACTTAAACATAATTCAGTAAGAGCTGAAGCTCTGTATAAAAAAACAACTAGTATATGTCTCTTACCTATGACTACCGGTATTTAAGAAAGTGAAAGAATTTATATTTTTAAAAAGTCACACAATATTATTGAGAGTAAAAGATGCAAACAGCCTAATTATTTTCATCACTGCATTGACTAAACTCCTTGAAAAACCAATCAGGGTTTTGCCTAGTTGTTTATTTAGCATAATACAAAATAACTTGCCTTTATTTTTTTTTATTTTTTAACAAAAAGTGAACTGGAAATGCAACAAAGTGGGGTTGGTTTGCTTTCTGTGGAGATGACAAAATCTGCCAAGGATTTCCAGTAATTGTGGCCCTAAGCCTTGTTTTACTTTGAGAATCATTCTTGGCTACCACTTCCACAGACTTCAAAATTTTCTTACAAAATTGAAATGTATTATTTGACAAAAGGAAATCCTATTAAATACATGATTGCATACTACCGATAGCAACAAAATTTAATGACAATAATGCCAAAAAATAGTTTACTGTTAGATCCCAATTCAATACATTCTGGCTGGCCCTCAGACAAAAAGGTTTATGCAACCTAACTGATTACAACTATGCTTTAGCATGATCTGTACAAAAGTTGTTTGCGGTTTCTTGAATTATCCCTGATCTGTTTCTGTGTCCTGACAAAGTTTCTAATAAGTTCAAGGCTAGAGAAGCTAAGAGAGAGAGAAACAAATGCAAGAATTACTCATACTAGCCACATGTATTTTACTGGTCTGCAATATTGCTTTATAAAAATGGGGAAAACATTGCTTAGCATGACATATTAACTCAGGGAAATGGATCTCGCATGCTGAGCTATTTCTGGTACTTACTTAGAGCCTTCAATAAATCTTTTTAATTGTGGAATTATCGGTTTGATACATTATTATAGTTTCGATTTTAAATATTGGTTTTTTATAGAATTAGAAAGAGCTAATATGCACAAAAATCATCTTTAGATTCTTTATTCTAGTTTTAGATTTCAAATATTAATGGAGCAGAAATGGCATTCCAGACCTTTACATATAAGCACAGCTTGGAGGAGGAGGAGATAAAATAACTTGGGACTGACTTTCAATAGGTGTTTTTTCCTTATCTGCTGCATGAGAGGCACAGAGAAAGATGATATAATGATGGTATCAATTGCACCATTTTCTCCCTGATGAATAACCTATCACACCATGAATGATCTCATTTTCCATTACCAGAATTGCATCTGTAAGCCACAAGATACCGATGAAAGTTTGAAGGATTTAATAGTGCGTGATCCCACTGTGTAGCTAATAGCCAAATTACCATGTACATGAGCAAGATAATAGTACGTATTTTGATATGCTGATAGGGATTAGGATGAAAACAATCATATGTTTTCAGTTGCCTATAATCTTATAAGAAAGTCACACTTTAGGACAGGGATCACCAACCTTTCAGATCTCAAGGACCACTAAATTCATAGTTTTAAATCCCGTGGACCACTAATATGATCTGCCTAATGACCAGCTGGGAGGGCGTGGCTAGGGGGTCCTGTGACTGGGTGGATATGGCCAACTCGATGTCATACACATCAAGGGGCGCCTCACCAGCCTCTACTCGCCCCTCCCCTCCCAGCCACTCCTCATCTGCCCGCCCAGGCTCCTTAAAGCCCCAACAGGAAGCAGATGTTGCAGCTAAGCAGCCACTCAGTTCAAATTGGATCTGACCAAGAAGGAGGCTCAACAGAAGCACCACACTGAGGACTACGAGCATAGGCTTTCCAAGCAGAGGGAAGACTTGTGGGAATGCAAGACCAGATACCAGCACCTTGAGGCTCAGCAGGCTGAGGTGGTCAGCCAGTTCCAGGCCATGATGCAGTCCCACTGGAACAAGGCCCTCCAGCTCTTTGCCACCAGCACCCTCCAGCCTTCGCCCAAAGCCCCACACCAGGAGGTTGAAGCAGACCCCAAGTCAGAATTTCTGCCACCCTCCGACCCCTACAAAAAAATCCAGAAGGGAGAGACTCTCTGCAGCATTACAAACGTTCATTGCATGTATCCGGCCCAGGGACCATAATTTTATAATGCAATATAAAAATGCAAATAATTTTTCTGCAGACCACCAAAATGTTCTCGCGGACCACCAGTTAGTGACCACTGCTTTAGGGTACATCTTTTATCTCTCAATCTTTTGGGAATACAACTCTGGGACTATTATTAGTATGTATACCTAAAGATGTGATGTCTCTCCTATCACTTTAGCTAAAACTCTGTGACGACATAAGAGGAAAAGCAAAACATACATTTCAAATTAAGGATAGATATTTCTATTCCTGTTCCATTTCTCATTTTTCAGGAAGACATTGTTTAAAAACATTAGGGCAGTGTTTCTCAACCTTGAACTTTAAGATGTATGGATTTCAACTCCTAGAATTCTGGCTGGGGAATTCTGGGAGTTAAAGTCCACACATCTTAAAGTCGCCGAGGTTGAGAAACACTGCATGAGGGTTTTGTTTTTTTAAAAAAAAAACTCCTTCTGCATTCTAACAACTCACACTACCTAAACATTTTCATATTTAAACCTAATCCCAAATAAAACTGATATGACATGGGACTGAAAAGCAAATGCCACCAAGATTATTAGTCAAGTATAAGTAGTTTTAAAGGTAGAACTGAGGTGGGGTTTTTTTGTAAAACCAAACTCTTTTCCTGTAGTAACTATTGATATGGAAATGTGGTATTCTTTTTTTTAACTCTACAACTCCTCCCTCCCTCCCTCCCTCCCTCCCTCTCTCTTTCGTTTTATCTGACTTTGCAGTTTGCTTTGTCCCCTTCCCAAACTTGTAGTCATTTAAGATGTAGTTTCCCAGCTAGAAACACTTTATTCCAGTTGCTAAGCTACCAAAGAGCTTCTAAGTTCCTTTTTCTTGTTCCCTGCTTCCAGTAGGTCTGCATGCAATATTCAAAACTGTTCCAGAAATAAAATATTAGTAAAACTAGTCCTGATCATTGCAATATATGTTTTTATGTTGTAAACCACCCAGGAGTTGTTGGTACGAGTGGCAAATAAATTTCATAAATAAATAAATTTTGGATTATCCTACAATACACAATGCTGATGTTAAAACAGCCCTATGATTGGCTTCTTTCTTTCTCCCAAACCTCTTTCTAACAATGTCAGCTTTTGAAGTTCAGCTGATGTTCCCACTCAATGCACAAACTGAAACTGTTGTTTCCTGCTTCATCCACTTTCCAACTAGTCTTACTTGAATCCACTTAAAAAAATAATTCCTGGGACTTAACAAATTTGTGGTTTGCTTAAGGGGGCAACTGACTGGCACTTAACCAAACAAATTAAAAGGTTCTCTGTACACCACTTTGTTGTGCTTCTTTCAAGCTTTTCTTTTTACCATGCCTGGCACCTCTTTCTTTGAAAGCTGCCAAAATTGTTTCTCTTACCTGTTTTTGGGTGCTAATTAATTCCTCGCACATTCCAGGAACATAGCCCACAAGGATGAATTCAGTCTTAATGATGTGATTCTTGTGTGGGAAAAAGGCTATTATGTCTCTCCTCATTATTAGTCACTGAATAGCCCAGCTCACAGTTTAGCTTCCTTAAACTTGTGTCACATTTTGTAAAGTTGTGCCACATTAAACAGCTACCCAGGGAAGAAATAAGCTTTTTTAAAAAAAAATGTATACAGTATATGTACCAAACCAAAAATTGGACACATTTTGTTTTGTTTCTTAACATGAGCTTAAAAAGTGAAATGTCTTCTTCATACTGAGTCAGGGGATTGGTGGGTTCCCATGTAATTCTTTATTATTTCAGTTTATATGCCACTACATTTCCACATACTTTAAATCAGTCACAGTTAACCACATATAGCAATATAAAAATATAGAGGACAGTTACCATCTGGTTCACAGCCGAATATGATTAATTTTTGCCTTAAATATCAGTGAACCTTACGGTTAGTGAAAGTTTCAAATTATAATGTTTTGGACTCATGTAAAGACTCCGCTCTCTAGAAAAGGCAGTAATGCTAGGAAAAGTAGAAGGAAAGATCCATTCAAACTTTGTCTCTGATTATCTGTAATCTTCAGTAAATTTTGTTTATACAAATATTCAACCACTTTTTCCCAGGAAGTTTCTTGATTTTTGTATAAAGCAGTATAATGAGGATTTTTTTTAACATATTTGCATTATCTGTTATTATTTCTTTTGTAAAATCACTTTCTTTTCTGAACATAATAGCTAATATGTATAAACCTTTGTGGAAATCAGAAATAGAGGAAGAACTGATAAAAGAATGTAGGATAAAGTGGCCTAAGAATTTTGCTTATTATATACAGATGGACAAATGGGAAAATATGTGGTTAAAGGGGTTGAAATGTACATTGTGTTATGATCTTAAACATAATTTTAGTAAAATGATGTATCATTGGTATGGCGTCAGGGAAATTTTCTAGAATGTATAAAGGCACTTCAAAGGTATGTTGACATTAAGGCACATTTTATCATGCTTAGTGGATATGTAAAAACAGCTTAAAATGGATTCAAATGCATACTTTGTAACAGAAGATTGTAAAGATTAATATTCAATTGAAACCAGAACTTCACTTTTAAGATTAATGGATAAACAGTTATTAAAAAGCTATGGAAGATTATTTCAGCATATGATTACTGCAACAAGATTATTATATGCACAGAGGGAAAGATCCCACACTACCCACTATGGAGCAATGGTTGGTGAAGTTCACAGATTCAACCAAGATTGATAAATTTACTTCTCTGATTAGAGAAAAGACATTATCTACATTTGTTGGTAACTGGAAGTCTCTTACATTTTTTTTTCATAAAAATGAAAAAAAATGAAGCATGATGGATATACTCAGCTACAGTAGCAATGAGAAGCTCTGTTGGAAGAGCTGAAGGATCAGATTGGAACAGATTATCATGGAGAAAATCTATGTGGTCACTAAGAGACAACACCAGCTTGATGGCACATAATCAATCAATCAATCAGTGTCAACAGCATCCTCTGAGCAGAGGGTAGGGGATCAAAACAGATTAGATGGCAATTATAGCAGAGTGTTTAAAGCCCCACTCCTTTGTGCATGCAATGCTGATACATGTACAAAAAATCACACAGCCACAACTACCATCTTGACCTGGGTACTCCAGCTGATACCATTGCTTCTCTTGACATATATAAATATTAAGTTGGACATAATGCTGCTTTCTTAGTTTTTACTTATGTGTTAGTTTACCCAGCTGTGTATTTGAGAGTAAACATTAATCTCATGTGACATTATAACTGTAAATTTTGCTTATAGATATTTTTAAAGGAATGTATGCTATATTAAATACTTTTATAATCTTGCTAAAATGTAAATCTTGGGGCTATATCAAAAATTTTGAAATCAAAGTGTTTTTCATTGTACTTCTTTGGAAATTTTGTAGTGATGATGATATTTCAGAAGTAATAATGCTACATACATATATCCTACCTATAGACCTGTAGACAGGGCTGCTACAAAACGTGATTCCAAATTTTATGTTTAAGTGTAGGGAAATGGAAAATTATTAAATACATGAGGAATTAGTGTAAGAATTGTTTGGTATGTGTCTGCATGCGCGTTTTACTCCTAGTAATTTCATGCACAATTCTGTGCAGTCTTCTTGGCAACATCTTCAGTAGTGTGTGTTTTTTTATCAGGGCAACCTGGTCTACCCAAATATGGGACAGAGCATACTGCTTCTGCTTTTGCCTTTCAGCCTCAATCCAGGAGCCTTCGCAGGCAGTCGCTTTTGCAACAAACTAAATGTATATTTACTGACAAAGAAGCTATTTAGCTCACATCAGCTTGGCATATCCTTCTGATTACTTTGATTAACATTAATTTTGAGGTTTTTTTACTGAACTTTTTTGGAATGCCATTCAATGTCTTTCAATGCTCATGCCATTCAAAGGGTAAAGTTGGCTATCGGCCCATATAAAGTTGTACCTCCCTGTTGTATAGCAAATTAAATTTGCACATATGTACTCATTTGTACACCATAGTAATTAATCTGAGTAATTACAGCCCTCTTGTTAAGGAAATTGCTTAGGGATTTGGAACTCTTGACTTAACAGGTGGATGTAGATCAATAACCTTTCATACAGTTAGCCAATTTAGTCCCAAACCTCCATTTGTGGCCCAGGAACAAATTCTGTTATGTCTGGTTTATCCATTGTGCTAAAATGTTCATTATGTTGTTTCTGTATCCATCTATTATGGCTTATCATTATGTGTGAATCTGGCAACTTTTCTCTGTTCCTCAAGGTAAAAAGCCTCCTCAAATCAAACTTGTCTTTTCATGATTGCATCTGTGCAGTTTTCTTGGCAGTATTATGGAAGTAATTTCCTTTGCCACCTTTGGGATGTTTTTCAGATTACTAATCTACCGATAGTTCTCTAATTCCCAGGTGATTCCTACTAACCTGGTCCAAAAGCTATGATTTTAAAAAATCCTGACTTAGCATTGTTATGAAGTCAGCCATTGTCTCTGACAAATCGCTGCAATTAGAGTATAATATATTGAGGAAGTCATACCTTTCTTTCCTTAATCATAAGTGCTGTTTTGGATCCTGGTCAAGACCCCTATCTATATATATTTACCTCTTACCTTCATGAAGGGATTGGAATGTATTATTTTTCATTTGATTCATCTCTACAATTCTAAAGCATGTATTCAGTTCTGTACTTGCTGGCAGTGGAGCAAAGGAAGAATCAAAGGACTCAAAGGCATTAAAAAAAATACTCCCTGCATGTTTGCTTTTTCCTCAGTATCCAGTGGACTCAGTAGAAATGATGCAGCCAGATAGGTTTTACTTGGATTGATATTCTGCTCCCTCTAGTGCAGCCAGATGCATCACGTGCTGGTCACACCCACATCTAGTTTACAAAAGGGGAAAAAGTCCCGATACATCATGTGATGCTGCCATGATGACGTGAGTTTGACACTCCAGCTCTAGCAGATGGTACTCAATATGGCTATTCCAATAGCCTTTGTAAAAGTAAAAATAATAAATAAATCCTTGAGTTGATCTTCAGTCCTGAAAACTTTGTTGATGACTTTATTCAAGTTTGAGACTTTTTTTAAAAAAATACAATCTGTTAGTTATCCCAAAATTTGTTTTGCAGGTTGTGCAGCCTGTAAATTCAAATGACTCTCCTTGTGTGGCAACCCTATAAACAACCTCCCCTATATAATGTATCTCTCTTCCTCCCTTTTTCCTCTGGTAATTACTTAGGGGTGAAGACAAGTTGACCTTATTGTCAATCTGTGAATTTGTAGGGGAGTAGTAACAGCAATAGAGCTAATAGAAAGACGTTTTGTAGGCAACCTTTCTTCCTAATCACAGCATAGGAATAAGTCATAGATCACATCATTATATCTAAACATTAAAACACAAATAGAAGGAAGGAAATAGCTTTGGGACCTATTATATCTATTCTGGAACGGGAAAATTATTGACGCACAAATTAGTGTCCCACTAATTTAGGGATATGTGTAACAACACACCTGGCAGGAAATCATCATGGAAAAAATGCAGAATATACTATATACTGCACATAACTTGCTTATGACACAGTGGTTACCAATTACATAATTTGTATAATTGCCCTGATGATACCATGACACAATGTGTCATCATGCTTCTACCAGACATATATTTCACCAGTAAGAATAATTCTGGGGAAGATGCTTGTTTATTTATCTATTGGATTTATCCTGCCAAATCTGAGCAGACTCCTGGCAGCTTATAGAATAATAATTAAAACATTCAAAGTATATCATAAATATCTGTAATATGTTAAAATAAAAACAATAAAACATCCATAATAGCCATAAATAAAACATTAATGTTAAAGAATGCATGCTGAAATTACCAGTAGTAATAATTAAAATCTATTATAATACTTTTATTCAAACATTAACAAATAACATTAGCACGCTGAAAAGTCCTTTACTAATACATGTAAAAAAGTAAAAGTGTCCCTGTGGGTTTTACACAGCTAGTCATGAATGACTTTAGGGGTTATACTGATCTCTGTTTCTTAAGCCAAAAGCCAGCATTGTCTGGAGATGTTTCCAATTTCCTGTGGCCAGCATGACATCACGTCACAGCCAGTGGTGGGATCCTGCCAGTTTAACAATTGGTTCATGATTGCGTGTTGTGTGCACATGCATACATTTTGCGCGCCCTGCACTTGATGCATGCTGCACATGCATGCACAATTTTACCAAAACTTACCTTCCATGTTACTTCTTGGGGAGTAATACAGCTGAGGCGTGGCAATTCACTCTGCCACGCTAATCAGTTGAAAGGATATAGGTAAGTAAAACGCAAAGGTGGGTGGGCAGACCAACCTGATCGTCAGAGTGAATGGGTTCACTCTCAGCTGATTATCAGAGCTACCGGTTCACCCAAACTGATCCAAACTGTCTGGATCCCACCCCTGGCACAAAGCATATGGCGAAACATAGAACACTGATAATAATACATGTATTAAAAGCATAACTTAAACAACTGCTTTAAAATTGGGGTTCTGGTCTGAAAAATCTTGCGAAACCTTTACTGCTTTTCCAGAAAGCCATCAGAGTTGGGACTAATTTGATATCTGTGGAGGGACTGTTCCATGATTAAATTAGATCACTTTCAGGATTGCAGTCTCCTTACTTCATGAGCAAGCAGAGTTGTTAAAAGACTTATCCAGTGATGGCTGTACTAGTTGAAGGAAATAGTCACCATCAGGACTATTTAACTTTCAATCATCCAGATAGACCCTTAGAGATCAAAATCAGTTCTTTGATCTATACTCAAAGACCTGCTGGTGAGGCCTCAACTACAGATGTCATTTGCTTGCAGGAGTTAACATCGAGCAGCGAAGGGCATTTTGAACCAACTGTAGTTTCTGGTTGCCTTTAAAGCATATTGCAGTAGTCTAAGCATTTAATAATGAGGGAGTTACTGTTATGCTGTTATTGGGTTAGACTTCCTCAAAAGAAACCAAATAAGATTTTCCTAGTCAGAAATGTCATTGGTTATGCTGAGGAAGTAGGAGAAAAACATTTTGTTATATAAGTTAACATACATTCTGAAAATTCAGGTAGCTGTGAATTTTATACTTTACTCTATAATCATTGCTTTATTATCCATTTTCTTAAATTAAGAATAGTGATGCCCCAAACTAGTCAGAGAGAATGATCAGAGAATTAGGTGATAAAAAAATTAAATGCTTCTGATCTTATATTTCTGCACATGAACAAATATTAGCTCTTCATACATATTATAGGGTGCCTGTCCAAACAGGAGACAATACAAGTTGTTGGAGTCTTCTGTAGTATCCCGTTTTTGTTGACTAAAGCAGCATCATGCTGTCATGAGACAGTTCTTATGTACATGCATGCAACATTGCTATGCTTATACAAAAATGGCATTGTTGGTGTCAAACCGGCATAATGCTGCTTTTGTCATCTGATACCCTCTGAATCCCCCATGGATGGGAGTGGGATTAGCAATTTAGTACAGTCTGTATAATCTAATGATTGCAAGGCTGCCTGCTCCTAGGGTTGCTTGCTGCCCATAAGAAGTGGGAATACAGAATTGTCTTGCATTCAACAATTATACTGCAATACCTGTCTGATGCTATCTATGGATATCCATGCCCACAGCATATCTCAAGTAGGATATAAATTTGATGTTCCATATTTCTGTATGAAGAGGCATTTGAACAATAGACAAAGGCGTTGAGCTGGGATTGCTCCTTTTCAGATGCAGTGAGATTATCTTCCCACCTTATGTCTACCCGCCTCTGATCTTCTCATTAACACATGCTCTCTACCTCCGTTTTTTTCTACTGCAGCTCACTGTCCTCCTAACTTAATGGGAAACTTTGTTTGAGAAATGTTATTGCATGCAGAATATCTCAGAAGTCTATCTTTTCAAAAACTGCTTTTGGCCAGAATATCTACCCTCAAAAAGAGAGAATAGCAAACTATAAGTGACTATGGTATGCTGTATACTGCTGTGTCTTGCAATTAGTACTAACACATACCGTAGCTAGCATATTATATTAATGCATTCCATGGCTGGATTTTCATGGGGTTTTGAAATGTATGTTTGTTTGTTTGTTTGTTTGTTTGTTTTTATTTGGTGCCCACCCGAAATGTAAAACTGTGGGTGGCTAATACTAGTTTAAAATTATACAAAAAGTATCTAAAAAAAACCCCATAGATTATCAGCATCAAGATAAAAACCAACAACAACCCCATACCTTGCTAGATAGGCCATAATAACCTGGCTCACACTTCAAACATGATTCCAACAAAAGAAAATATTTGCAATCAAACATGATTACATCATTGATTAGTATGATAGGCAAATCAATTATATCCCACGCTTGTAGGACTTGTGTAAAAAAAATTCCACTTAAAACTCCATAGGGATGTATTAAAATAGCTACCTGAATCTCTTCAAGACAAGTGGGTATATATGGATGACATGGGAACAAGCTTATCTCTGAAGGCTTCAGCAGCTCACCATTCACAAGGGACATGGTGGACATTCAGCATTCAGAGGCCTTCCAAAAGTTTGTAACAGAAAAAAAAAACCAGTACTAAATTTGTAGGAAACAGAGGAATTAAGGAAGATCTATTCCAGTGATGGCTAACCTTTTCTGGGCCAAGTGCCCAAAGCGCAAGCATGCCAGAACCCCCAAATTGCAATGCGCAGTCCCGCACATGCCATAACCCCCTTGCGCATGCACATGTGACCTCCTGCACACCCATGCATGCATGTGTGACCTCCCTTCATGCGCCCCGCCCGCGCATAGGCAGAGATCCAAAGGCCAGTTGGCCAGCAGGAGGCATGCACGCATGCGCATTGGAGCTGAACTGGGGCAACGGCTTACATGCCATCAGAAAGGGTGCTGCGTGCCATAGGTTCACCTTCACGGATCTATTCTAAACAATGAAAAGACAACATAAGGGTAGGGAAGATGATTGCCAATGGTTTAAAGGCCCTACACATTCACATGAAAGCTAAACCCAGGAGAATGGTGGACAAGGTGAGAATTTCCTGAAATAGAGGACCCCCTTGACTGCAGAAGTATGGCTAAAGCTGGTGAAACAGCAGCAGCACTGGATTTTAAACATTTTTTAAAAAAATGTTTTTTTCTTAGTAAAAGAAGTGACAGCAGGAAGACATATACCTTATAGTAGACACGATAAGGCTTTTGTATGATGAAAATTTCCATAATGTATGATATTGGCTGGCAGACTAAAAAGGATGTCAGGAAAATCTTTTGGAAGCTGGCTAGCATGATAAATGATGCTTGCTTCAGTGCTGTAGATGGTATAGTATTCTCCGTTACACTTTAGCTAAAATGTATTTTGTTACATTTATGGCTTATTTGACCTGTCCAACTGCTGTGATACTGAGGAAGATAAAATAAGCCCTCAATTCCAGAAAGCATAGTAATATCTAAATCTGGAAGTCTTATGTTTTTTTCTAGCATTTTCCTCACAAATGTCCCCTTTTTTGCAGATCAGCCAGGTGTTCCATTTGTTGTGACAGAAATTGAAGGCAAGACTAGAACCCAGCCTCCTGGTTTCTAGCCTGGTGTCTTAAGCACTAGACCAAACTAGCTTTCTGACTGTTTTGTTATTATTTAGTGATTTAAATTTATTATAGCCCCCCATTGCAGCAGACTTTGGGTGGCCCACAAAACCAATAAAAACTACACCACCATAGGCAGCCAGAATTAAAACAATTATAGCAATGACAAATCAGATCAGGGGTATCCCAAACAGGCCTGGGATCAAAGCCAGATTTAAGAGTTTTGCAGAACCCATGGAAGGATGGCACTATTCATATATCTGGAGAAATGCTCTTCCAAAGGGTGGGGGCCACAATAGAGAAGGTGAGTTTTCTCAGTCTCATAAGATGACATGATACAAAAAAATAAGTCATGATGGATTGCATGAAATGCTTATGTTACAGATTTTACTTAAAGTTGCAAGTCTAAATGAGTCTGAATACAATCAAACCAAAACATTTTCTACAAATATGAGACAGGTTTTTATTCATTACAAACTCACAGGACTAAACTATGTGGACTAGTTTGTGTTAACAAACCCAGTTTGTGTTATAAAATATTCATTTGATGTAAGAATGTGAGACACTTATGAAAGCACAAGAAGTAGTAGATTCAGCAATTAGCACAATTTCTTGATACTGCTGCTAAAAATTATGGAAGGCTTGCTGCATATTCTGTCTTCCAAATACTTTGTGATTTAATTTCAAGCAGTCCGGAACCTGAACTGACCTTGCCTTGGCAATCCAGGATGTTAAGAGTTCCAAATTTTCCAGCCAGGTTGCCATTCAATATAATTCAGCATCAATGTGCCAGAACAAATGGAATAATCACACATTGATTTTGGAAATTCTGGGTAAAGAGCAGATTTATGGCAGGAGAAGTGAACACGATAAGATGACTATTAGCACTGAAAGCCAGAAATTGAAGAAAGCAGCTATGTAGACTGGACTTTAAAATGTGGCCCAGAAAAAAATGGGAAAAGGAACATAATACAGTCAAAGTAAAAGTTGTCTGTAAACTATAACACTTGTCTATTAGGAACAGACACCGAAGACATGGAAGGAATAATTGCCACTGAGCAGATTAAAATCCTGTTCTGTAGCCTTGTTCTCTTCTTTACTTTTCCACTTTCCAAGTTTCTCAAATATGCCTCCCTTTCACTACCCAGATACACATATCATACTAAGCTATAGAGTGGCTTCTTTGATTTCAGTTTAGCATGTTGTATAAATCCAGGCATTGTTGTTTGTAAACTGTATCTGAAGTTTAGCCAGCCAGTTGTGATTTAGCCAGTATCCCAGTTTTAAGCATAAACCCAGCCAAAGAGGTTTTAATTTGGTTGCATGGGGGTGGGGAGACCCTAAAATTAAGATTGTTTTTTTAAAAACCCTTAAAAACAAGTATTATTTGGTTCACCAGTTACCTTTTTTCTCTCCAAGCTATCCTCTGAATTAAAGCTTCACCCTAATTAAACCACCTAATTCATGGGAATTATACTTCCTTATTAGTTTAGTCCAGTCTTTCCCAAGCTGATGCCCTCCAGTTGTTTTGGATTACAATGTTCAGAATTTCCAGCCAGCAAATTGAGACTTTCTCACTATTGGTGTGAATACAGATAGTCCTCAACTTACAACTGGTTGTTTAATAGAAAAAAGCCCATTTGGGAGGGTGGACTCAGACTTAGGACATTGGGATTCACTTAACAACTGCCATAAAATTAGTTTAAAAAGTTGAGTATGCTCTTGTGGTGCCTCAATTTATGACTAAAATGAGTTATGACTGGACGTCTGATCCCAATTGTGGGCATAAGTTGACTGTCATTTTGTTATCAGTTACACCCCCACATCATTTTGTGATATCAGAATTCTAAAAGTGGCCATATATCACACCCCTACAAACAAGGTTATCCATCCCTGCTTCACGGAACAGAAGAATCTTCACTACTGCATTATTAGCAATTCCTTAACACAGAATATTTCACCAAAAATACATTTACCGATAGTTCAGATTAAATGTGGAAAAGGCTGGACTAGACTGCTAAACAAATAATACAATTCTCAAGATCAATGATTTTGGAAAAAATGTAATATTGAAGGATTATTTTGTATTATTTTAAGGAAAATATTAAAGAACCAAAGGCCATTTTGTCTAGAAATTATAAAGGTTGTAGTCTAGCACATTAGTGAAATCATCTAATATTACAATACAATATAGGAACATTTAGTTCATTGTACAAAATTTGAGTGAATGGGGATGGCCCATTATTTGTAATCTAGTAATGTAATCTTATAAATATTACTCAGAAGTAAACCTTTTTATGTTTTCCATTATTTTATGTTTGTAATCTTGATATCTCTTTAGTTTGTTGCTAAAGTTACTTTAAAAAAACAAAGATAAACTATAAAAGTTCTCACAAAATATGAAGTTTGAGTAACATCTTGAAATCCATTCTACTGGCCCTTGACTTTGACATGATATTATCATATAGTTAAACAAAGATTCTAAATGTCCCAAAAGTGCTTTTTCAAGAGTAAGGTGACCAGACGTCCTGATTTTGGCGGGACAGTAACGATTTCTAACAATTTGTACTGTGTCCCATGGCGTTTTTAAAAAGTCCCGATTTTCTGGCTTCATGTTGAAAGCCCAGTGGATTTGCTTAAGAAATCTTAACCGGGGCAAGACAAAAGACACTCTGTCTAAGTTAACCCCTCTCTATGTCTCAGTACTTTTATTGAAGATATTAAAACATTAAAGCAAGAAAACGGAACCCCCTGCCCCTTTTACTTCCTTTTATAAGAAAAGATGATCTAGTACCATAGAGCTCCAGGAAATACTTTGGCTAGAGAAGTAGCGACTGTTCCTTTCTGGATTTCCCGGAGGGGAGGGGCACGGAGGTTGGAGGTCGGCTCGTGTGGGAAAAATGGTGGCAAGGTTTCTTTGAAAAATATTTCCCTGGGACTAATTTCACCATTTTAATTTGCTCAGTTCTTTGTATTAACATCTACATCATTCTGGATTGACTTGCCTGCTGGTAAGTGAGGCGGGTTTTTTTATTTTTTTAATGTATTTTAAAATAATATTTTATTTATTGTGCATAGGATTTTTAAAAATAGTTTTATTCTGTGTGGATTCTTTCTTTAAATTGTCTTAGACTATTTAAAAATTCTATCCAAAATAAATTGAAATAAACCATTAAAAAAATTCTATGCACAATACTTTGAAATGTATTGTGCATAGAATTTTTAAAAATAGTTTTATTTCAATTTATTCTGTGTGGAATAGTTTGAAATATTTTACTTCAATTTATTCTGTGTGGATTCTTTTTTTAAATTGTCTTAGACTATTTAAAAAAAGATTCTATCCAAAATACAAAATACCACCTGCAGTTATTCATTTAAGAACTGTGGCAAGAAAGGTGGTATAATGGGTTTAGTGACCAAAGTTACAATGGTATTGAAAAAAGTGATTGATGACCATTTTTCACACTTAGCGACCATTTTCACACTTAGCGACCGTTGCAGCATCCTCATGGTCACGTGATCAAAATTTTGATGTTCGGCAACAGTTACAATTTATATTTGTAAATTGTAGTTATGTTGAAATAAAAAAATATTACAATACTATTTTTGCGTTCTTTGAAAATTTTTGTTGCTCTGTATAAAATTTTTACTCAAGCCCCCCCCCCCCCCGCCGGTCAAAGGTGTCCCTCTTTACCAATCTGAAAATCTGGTCACCTTATTCAAGAGGCAACTGAATGCAAATGAACAGCTGTCTGCAAATAGTATAAATCCTTCCATTCACCACCATTCAGTCACAACTGAAGAAACTTCTTGGATGGGAAGCGAAACTTCTTCAAAGAAAAACAGAAAGTCCAGTTGCCTCTTGAAAAAGTACCTTTGGGACAACCATGACCTGGATGACTGAGAATCTTCATAAAAACATGCATTACTGAAACCCTACTTATCCATAATAGGTGGCACAGTGGTTAGAGTGCAGCACTGCAGGCTACTTCAGCTGACTGCAGTTCTGCAGTTCGGCTGTTCAAATCTCACCGGCTCAAGGTTGACTCAGCCTTCCATCCTTCCGAGGTGGGTAAAATGTTGGGGGCAATATGCTGACTCTGTAAACCGCTTAGAGAGGGCTGAAAGCCCTATGAAGCGGTATATAAGTTTAACTGCTATTGCTATAATAGAATATCTCAACAAATTCTCCATCATGTACACATGGAGAAGTACACAAAAGTGTCTGCTGGATGAGACTGTGATAATGGCACATATTTGCATTTGTTTAATAGAGCTTCCAGTATTTGGGGGAGTATCTCAAATCCACCAAATGCCTCAAGGTACTCCAATGTATCCTTTTATCTTTGATTTTGCATGCAGATGTGGAAAAACACATGGAGTTAGAGAACTCCCTAGGAACTTCACAGCTGCAGAGGCTTAAATGACTACAGTCAGCATAAACTTTATGTTCAGACACTTCCTCCCTTTGGTTAAAAAAATACAATAAAGGATACACTCCAACAGGAAGCTTCATTTAAACATTTGCATGCTACTACTTTTGCATGGGTTATTTTCATAGCAGTATGGCTTGTGCAGGATAATTTTCTAATAGATAATCCAAACATAAATGATGTATTAACAATACTGATTTGTAATAACAATAAAGATTAAGAGTTAATTATAAACATACTACAACAATATTAATAAGAAGAGGATGATATTTCCAGCACAGGAAGATTTCAATTGTTGATTTTATTATTTGTCTCTCCTATGGCCTGCTCCTTTTGTTTTAGAGAAATCTCATATTCTGCCCATCCTTCTTGATTCCATTTTATTTTTCTATTTCTTTTACACCTATATCTGTTGGACACCACATTAGGCAAGGGTGATTTACAGCAGGAACAGTAAAGAAAAAATGGACTTTTCATGCAGAAACAGGTAGTATTCCAGTCAAAAACAAAAATGCTTAAACACAACTGCTTCATCCTAGTATTTCCAATTTCAGAAACAAGTAGAATGTTTCTCTTCTTAAAACATACTAAATAGATGGGTTTGCTTGTTGTTCTAAGGCTTAATATGGTGTGTTATAGTATGTGAGCCCAGACAATGTGGTTTATAAATCATGGTAAAGGGATGTGTGTGACCCAATTGATGGCAGCTTATTCTACCAAGCATAACTTATCAAGTAGCATCTACTTATAGAACTCCCGATCTTGAATTAAGTGCTGCTAGTTTTAATCCTCATCTACAGACTTCTTAGAAGCAGCTACACATTTTAGAGGACGCTCATAACATACAGATACTAAACACATTGTGTTTTGATTCTCTGAATCACTCCTCTGCATGCTTTTGTGTAAATGTTATGAAGCACAAAAATGATAAGGAATTCTGTGGTTTCCTACCACAGAACCACTTCCTGAAACCAGCTACTCTTTTAATTCCTTAGGTGAGTGAATAGAAGATCTTCAAGGGTCATGTCTGGAAGGAATAACAAGAGATATCCTTTCACTCTACTTCATGCACTCCCCATCCCAACTGTATACACACACTTATATATTTATATCAGTTTTTACAGACATTGTACTGTGCATGTTAACTGTCATAATTTAGAGGTTTACATTATTTGAAGATTATTTCATTAGATATTTCAAGCATCCTTGAATGAGGGGCCGCAGCATTCCACATATTTTGGGAGACACAGATGACTTTCAACTATTATATTAAATATTGTTAAATAAATATTGTTGAAATTATATATTCAACAGGCATATAATTCACAATAGAATAAAAGTCTTGCATTGATGTTAGAAAAATAAAACACACACTCTTTGACCCCCCCCCCTACCTTTTTAAATCAAGTCATACAACAACCTCAACTACCCCAATCTACCGGCAACCTCAAATAAAGATACAGAGAAACTGTTTAAACTTTTTCCACTCGCATTTGACAATTGGGCTGCAATTGATTGAGCACACCTCTCCAGCAAGTCAGCTGACCCCAGCAAATGATGCTACATCCCTCATAAAAGTTCACACCAAGGGAGAGATTTACACATCTAAGATCACACCCCCCACAAAGACAAAGAATGAACCTTCCTGTCCCAGACTTCAGACATCCCCAGGGCAGGAATATCTCAATTTGCACCTCTAACATATTTCATGTCAAAGTTCATTACTCAAGTTCAAAGTCCATTTTTACTATAAGTACTATCATTCTCAGTGATCTAATTTTGTAGCCTGTCTTCCATCAACTCAGATTGTGCATTTGTGGTTTTGCTGTCAAAATAAATCCTTCCGCCTTAAGAGTTGTCCCATGTCATTTACCCAGCCAACGGAATGGACTAGAATTTTCTTCTAACATTGGTTCAAGGGTTTTTGCTGCATGGAGGAGAGTATTAGTATTGTCCCTGTGGCTGCTACTAAGTTAAACTGTTTTTTTCTTATCAGGAAAAAAGATTTTTTTTTTTAAAAAAAGAGAGAATTGGTTGATTAGAACAGCTGATAAGTGATGGTGAAAAGAAAAGGAATAGTCAATTTTGCTTCAGATAAAGGACTGGGTTAAAAAAAAGCAAACAAAAAACCCCCATTTATCAGTAATCATGGAGAGAAAAGACAATACCTGTAGCAGCTTACCAAAGAACCTGGGTGAAGGAGAACCAATCAGATAGATTATTTTTCCTTTTGTAACTGTTCCAGGGGTGGGTTTCAACTGGTTCGCGGCGGTCCCTGCAAACCGGTTGGTCGGCGAACCCGGAAGTAAGTAACTTCCGGGAATGGCGAAAAGCCTACCCACTCGCCCGCCCGTGCTCCTTACCGGTCTTTGAAGGCTTCTGCGCTTCCACGCAGGCGCATGGCACATACAGCGCCTGCGCGATTCTCCGCGAGTAGCTGGAGCATCACTCAGGCACTAAGACGCATGCGTGAACTGCGCGCATGCACGATGACACCGCCGGCCCCATTCCAACCATAACGGTTGGAACGGGATGAGCAATCCACTACTGAACTGTTCTATTGTTTTTATAGACATTTTTGTAACTGCAACCTTGGGTTCACACACTGTAAAAGTATTTTTGTCATTTGGCTCAAATGCCCATTGAAATTACTCCTCTGAATATCATGCCATAAGTTTCCCATCATTATCACAAGCGTAAAATTAAAAACAGAAACATTTCCTGTTTTTCCAGGAAACTAAAATGGCAGCCTGTCTTGGAAGAAGGAAACTGCTTGCACCAAAACAGACACCTTCAAGAACTTTTGATAAGCATTTGGTTGGGAAGAGCCTCATGGCATCAAGTAGGCAGGAAGAAGGGGTAAGAACGTGAGATGGGGAAGGTACAGCTCTCTCACTTAGGAGCTATTCTTCTCCTACCCCTAAATGAACATGACTGACATTAGGGGTGGGTGAACTAGACACTTTTAAAGGGTTTTAAACATACATAAGCATTACTGAACTAAAATGAAAACAGAAATATTCCCAAAACCTGCCCCTGGGTCCCAGTTACAAAATTTACTTTTCATCTAATAGTTCCAAATATTTTCTGATTTCTATTTTGATTCTGAACAGAAATGGACAAAATATGCCTTTCCTTTAAAGTGGTATTATCATGCACAATTATATTCATTAATTCAGTCAGTCAATCAATTTCTATAGTAGCCCTATATAAAAAGGAAGCTGCAAGCTTTGTTCCCAGAAACTCCAGGCTTAGAGAAGGGATGGGGAATCCAAAAGTCCTCAGTTCCTGAAATTATTACTACTAAAGACTGATTGCACTATTTTCTATTTTAATGAGGAAAGAAATATGTGACAGCTGAGATATAACCTTAATATAGATTTTTGGAAGGGGTGGAACTATAACCTTGTAACATATCCACCTTCATTTTTTATAATTGCTTACTAGGACACTCATGCTTTCAAATCAAGATTTTGGCATGAGAAACAGAAAACCGCATAAAACATTAAGAATTTGCTTCCATTATAATCATGTTAAAGACGCTGCTATTCTCCCTTCAAACATTCACCAAACATACTTATGAGAGAAAAAGTCACTAATATTTCAGGAGTGTGAGTCACCTTTCTCTCATATACAATCTTTACCTTCAGTTTCAGAATAGTTACAAAACAGCAGGATTCATTTCTTTTAACTCATTTGGTTTGTTCCTAGTGCTTTAGCTTCAGTTTCAAGCAGCTGGTTGCTATTAGAATAGGGCAAACTGCAGATTTTGATTTCTCCTAGGATTGCAGAGAACTCAAGACATCAGGAAAAAACATTTCTATCTAGAATCATGAACTTGTTCTATGAAGTTAAAAAGCTGTAGATTGATTTTCTGTTCAACAACTCCATACCATATGTTAGATTGGCGAGAAGCAGCAGATGAGAGGCGTGAGTGAGTTTCAGCACTTTTTATTGCAAGAGTAAGTGACTGCGCTCTTCTGGCTGGGCTGCTGGAGCTCGCCTTTTAAGGAGATCTAGCAGACCATGTGGCCAACGACAATAGTTTAAACTTCCTGGGGTTTGGGCAACCAATCCCCAGTGAGCATGTGAAAACATGTAAATTATGGAGCTCCGGCAGCTCAGCCGGCCAATGACAGTTGTTTAAACTGAGCATGTAAAAACATGTAAATTTAACAACATAAGTCAGTACATAACACCGCTCCCCTCCTAGAATGAACAATGTCCAATCCCTGGCCTACATAGGTGACGTAGTCTTTCAGGTAGGCGGGGCGTACCAGTCTCCTATTTGACCTGCAGATCACTTGTCCCTGGGAGCTCAGCTGGTGTGGTTGAGCCTGCTGTTCCTCCGGCTGCCTGGGAAGGAACCTTCTGGAGCTTCTCGGACCGCAAGTCGAGCTCCGGCCTGGTTCCTTCAGCTCCTGAGATGCCATTTCTTCATGGGACGGCTTCGGACGCAGCTACGTGTTCATGGCTTGAGTTGAACGGTTGTCCCTTGATCTCTTGACTTGGTGGGGCCGGTTCCTGCCCATCTGCTTCCCAGTTGGCAGTTGAGCATGCTCCGAGGGGCAGAGACCTGGAGTTCTCCGGGAGTTGTTCTGAGCTGGCGAGAGCGATCCAATCACCCTGGTTCCTCAGTTCAGCATCCCCCAGGCAGTGTCGGAGCTGGTCGATGTGCCTCCTCCAGATTCATCTGTCCTCTAGCTCCACTCAGTATGACTTCAGCCTGGTGACGGCCATGATTCAGCCCGCCAGCCAAGTTGGGTACCAGGCATAGTTGTGGGCAAATACCTGGTCATTTATGTTGAATTCCTGAGTTGGTCAAGTGGAATCCTGGGAGTTCTCTGGAAGGTAGATCGGGTGGTACCTATTGTAACTTAAGAATGAAGACAGAGGCTCTGGTTCGGTAACGCTGTAACCAATTTAATATAACAGTAACTTGTAACAAAGTATTTAAGGAAGACCGGCTGTGAGCACGGTAGAAACAATTGTAACAAAGATTAGACAGGTAGTCTGTGGAGAAGAATCAGCGAAGCAGTTCCAGGTAGACTGGTATGTTCGGCTGCTCAGTGGAAGAACAGGTGACGGTTGGAAAAGCCTGCCTTTTATATACCAGCAGACTCGCGCTTGACAGCTCGGCAACTGACAGGCGCGTCTGATTGGCTAAGACGCGCCTGGCTGCTACCGAGCTGTCATTCGTAACGGCGAGGACTTTCTTTCAGTATACAACACTTCTTCCCCCCCAGCTGTGCGCATGTGTGATGTTTGCGCACGCGTATTCTTCTAAATATGCAGGAGAACAGCGGAACCCTGCCTGCATGCCGATCGAACAAAGCCCAACAGAAAAGTTACCAACAGGACTTCTTTGAGTTTCCCTCCATGTAAGATCTCCAGCCTCCATGATTTGTGAGCATGCGCAGAGCTTGAATATGCAAATTTAAATATGCAAATATGAATATGCAAATGTAAATATGCAAATGTGAATATGAAAATATGAATATGAAAATGTGCCAAATAACTGGGGGGAAGGAGAGTTTGTAAAAGAGTTTGTAAATGTTGAACATAAAACAAAAACAAAAAATGCAAATAAATAAACAGATAACACAAAAATGCAAACAAATAACACGCAAATTGACAATACGGAAAATGCAAATAAAATACACGTATGCAAATAACTGGGGGGGAAGGAGTGTTATAGCCGCAAATAAAATACACGTATGCAAATAACTGGGGGGAAGGAGTGTTATAGCCCAGCAACAGCCTGTGCTGCGTTCTAATTGGTCGGGCGAAGCACAGCCTATGATTGGTGGTTGTAATGACAGTTAAATGACAGTTGGTACCTGAGAGTATAAATACTGTGACAGTTGTAACACATTCTGAATCGCTTGTCACCTACTAATAAACATCTTACCCTCTGATTCCATGGCTCCTGCTTCGTTCCCTCAAACATATACAACAGTACCGGTCGAGTCTGGACCTCAGTCTTCTCCCCATCAACAGCTGTGCTGGGCTTTTGATGGTGGTCGCATGGGGGTGATTTGTTGGGTGAAATGAAATTGATCAACCTTTTCCTGCCAGCTTCCTGGTCCCATTTGAGTGAGGGTTTCTTTTGTGAGCCTCACCATTCATTCAGCCTGTTAATTGCTCGCCGGATTGAATGGGACAATGAGAACATGCCAGATCCCTTGCTCTGCGAGGAATGCCTCCATCGTCTTGGCGGTCAGTTGTGAGCCATTGTAGGAGAGCAGGGTGTCAGGTAGGCCGTGGGTTGCGAAAAGTTTCCGGAGAGTGATGGTGGCTTCTGCTGTGGTTGATTGATAATGACCTCCAGCCATTTGGAGTAAGCATCCACCACGATTAGGAACGTCTGCCCTTCCACTGATCCTGCGAAGTCGATGTGGATACGTGACCACGGTCCTTTGGCTGCTTCCCACTCTTGCATGAGTGCCCGGGGTGGGGCTGGCTGTGTCTCCTGGCAGGGTCTGCAAGTGGCTACCCACTCCGTGATATCCTTATCTATGTTGGGCCACCAGAGGTAGCTCCGGGCTAGTGCCTTCATTTGTACTATCCCTGGGTGATTGTCGTGGAGGGCTTCAATGGCTCACCTCTGCAGCCTCTGGGATATGATGACTCTCTCTCCCCACAACAAGCAAACCTTGATAGTTGATAGTTCTGCTTGCTTACTCTGGTAGCTCTGGAACTCCTCACTCAGCTTCTCCTGTGGCCAAACTCTCAACACCCAGTTCAGAACCTTCCGCAACCCCTTGTCCTTTTGTGTGTGCTTGGCAATGTCCCTGGCGGTGACCAGACTGGCTGGGTCGATGTTGATTAGCAGTACTGTTGCTGTGGAGGAGGGGTCTTCCGCCAGCTCTGGTAATGGGCAACGGCTGAGTGCATCGGCATGGGTCATGTCCTTCCCTGGGCAGTGGATCAGCTCGTAATCATATGCCATGAGGAAAATGGCCCATCTGATAATACTTGGGGACATGTACGGCGGGGTTTGTTGGTTCCCGGCGAGGAGCTTCCGCAGTGGCTTATGGTCTGTGATGAGTTCGAAATGTCTACCATACACATATTCATGGAATCTCTTTATCCCTGCGATTGCAGCCAAGGCTTCCTTGTTGATCTGGCTGTAGTTGCGTTCAGCCGGGGACAAGGTCTTGGAGTAATAGGCTATGGGAGCCTCCGATCCATCCAGTAGGTGATGGCTGAGGACCGTTCTGACTCCCAAGGAGGAGGTGTCACAGGTGATCTAAACCGGAAAAGTATGGTTGAACTGGATGAGCACTGTTGGAGGATAGAAGCTCTTTTACCACTGTGAAGGCCCGGTCCCCAGGTCCATGGCGCTATCTTTCCCAGGAGCTTGTGCAATGGTTCAGCAATGGTGGCCTTCTGTTGTAAAAAAAACACTATAAAAGTTCAATAATCCTAAGAAGGGTTGGAACTCTGTCTTGTTCCTTGGGGTGGGGTCATTTCTAATGGCCTTTACTTTGCTGTCGGTGGAGTGGATCCCAGACCCGTTTATGATGTATCCCAGGAACTCTACCTACCTCACACTGATTTTACATTTCTTGGGGTTCACTTTAAGTCCCTTCTCCTTGAACCTCCCCAAAGTCTCGCACACACGTTCCATCAGCTGCTCTATGGAGTCCCCTGAGATCATCAAAGTATGGCATCACCCCCGGGATTCCTTGTAGTAGCCTTTCCATTAAACACTGAAACAGTCCTGGGGCTACGCTGATTCCAAACTATAGTCTGGTGCATTTGAAAGCCCCCCTTTGGGTCACAATCGTCTGTGCTTCTGTGGTGGCTTCATCCACAGGAAATTGTTGGTATGCCTGGGCCAGGGCCAGTTTGGCGAATATTTTCCCACTTCCTAAGGAATGCAATAGATGTTGCATAACTGACACGGGTACACGCTTTGCTGTAAGGCTTATTCAGCATATAACTATAATCCACGCAGAGGTGGACGGAACCATTTGGCTTCACAGGGGTGACTATTGGGGTTTCCCATACTGTGTGGTTGGTCGGCATGAGAATTCCTTGGGTAATTAGTTTGCCCAATTGCTCATCCACCTTGGGCCGTAGAGCAAAGGTGACCCTTCAGTGTTTGAGCCTGATGGGGGTTACATGGGGGTCAAGGTTAAATGAAATGGGTTTCCCCTTATATTTACCTAGGCCCCCGTCGAAAACATCCATGAACTCTGCCAGTAGCTGATCCAGGTCCTGGGTTGAGATTCGATGCAGGCCGGTGATGCCTAGCCCCAGGGGTTTCAACCATTCCACTCCCAGTAGGGACAGTTGGTGGCTGGCGACGACCGTGATGGGTAGACAGCCCTGGAATTTGTGGAACACCACCTCAACCTCCATTCTTCCTAGGACTTGGATAGTCATTGAGCCGGACATTTGGTGGTTTGAGGAGCTTCCTGCTGGCTATCGGGTTCAATTTCTTAATGGTCTGCCAGGATATGATCGTAAAATATGATCCTGTGTCCATCTCCATCTTGCATGGTACCCCTTCAATGGTCACTGTGGCATGGAAATTTCCCATTCGTAGGCGTCTGAGTGGCCCACCATGGTGTGATGAATCTCCCTCTGGGCTTGGTACTGTTCCTCTCTCTGCCCATTCCACTGTTGGCCGGGTCGTGGGTTGTTTTGAGTCCCCTGCGGAGCCATAGGTCTTGGATGGGACGGGGTGGGCTGGGATGCTCTGCATGCCTTGGCAATGTGGCCTTTCCACTGGCATCTATGGCAGATGACTTCCCGGAAATGGCACGCCGCTCTTGAATGGAATCCCATGCAGCCTGGGCAACGTGGCTGCCTGCCCCCAATGTCCCTTGCACTTTGTCTCCTCTCTGGGTACACGCGGTGGATGGTGTTGGCATCATCCCTTTCATCATCATACACCAGAACTTCAGATGCCCAGTCGGGTTCCCTGAATGTTTGATGTACCCCACTGGTTTTCCTTACATGCTTTGCGGAGTTATCCGATGACTCAGCTGTCTGTGCTTCCTCAATTACATCCTTGAATGAGACTCCCCTTCTGATTAGCAGTTTCTTTTGCAAGACATGGTCTCTCATTCCTAGGATGATCTGGTCCTTCATCATTTTTTCTGGGTTGATGAATTCGCACCAAGTAACGATTTCTCGGAGGCTGGCCACGAAATCGTTCACCGTCTCTTCTTCCCATTGGTGCCGGTGATAAAACTTGTTCCAGCTCACCATGGGAAAGGCGGATGGCATGTAGTGGTCTTCCAGGGCGCATTGTCGGGTTGGCCATGTGACGGTCTCTACATCTGCTGGCTGCTCTCTTGCAAGCGGGTGCCCGAAGAGCCAGGCACAGCCTCAGAGGCAAACAGCTGTGTTGCGCTGCCGTAGCAACGCAATACACCAGCCAGCCATGAGATGACCACGCTCACGAGCAGCCACCTGGCAACCCCCCTTTCTAGGGCAGAGCACCACTTATCGACCCAGTAATATCCCAAAGGTGCTAAGCCGCATGGTGTTCTGCCCTCCCCCAAGCTCCTGCGGGTTGGCGCATTCGGGATACCCTTAGGTCAGTGCTTGGCGCTCTGCTCGGCTGAAAAGGGAGGTTGCGCAAGCGCCTGTTCCATCCCCAACTGGTATGCCTCCTATCATCACCATGCCCTGGCCCAACTCTCCCTGCAGGGCCAGGATGCAGCCACCGCCGCTGCACTCCAAGCATATTCTCTGGCTTCCAAACTCTGGAGATCCGCAGCTGAGTCTTTCGGCAGTGGCCGTTCTGGGAATACGCTCTATGGTTGTGGGCTGGCTACCAGCAGGGTGTACTACCAGAGCGTACAGCCATAGAGCGTATTCCAAGAATGGCAACTTCTGGAAGATTCGGCATTCTACCTCCATGCTTTGGAAGCCACAGAAAAAGCCATGCGGCCACGGGTGGCAGCGGTGGCAGTGGAGATGCCCTGGTTCTGCAGGGAGAGTTAGGCAAGGGCATCGTAAGCCTGGGAGTCACGCAAGCGAGGAGCATAAAAACCGCTCGTGCAACCCCCCTCTCCAGCCATGCAGAGCCCCATTCACTGACCATGGGGCATTCTGAAGGCGGCAAGCCGCGGGAGCTGGAGGGCAGCGAATAGGTGCTCATGCGGCTTGATGATACCCCTAGATGGGTGAATGTGCCCAGCTGGAAAGGGGGATTGCCAGGAGGCTGCTCGTAAGTGTGGTCACCTCATGGCTGCTGTGTTGCGCTGCTGCAACAGCGCAACACAGCCATTCGCCCCTGAGGCTGTGCCCGGTTCTCCGGGAGCCCGCTTGCAAGAGAGCAACTGCCCAGCAACATCTCTCTCCAGCTGGGCACAGCCTTGCTAACCGACCTAGCGGTATCCCAAAGGCAGCAAGTAACATGAGCCTTTGCCTCCCATCCCACCCCGTTCCTGCGGCTTGGAACCTTCAGGATACTGCTAGGTTGGTGACTGGCGCGTTGCCTGGCTGGATGGGGGGGGGGTGTCCAGGGAGCTTATTTTCAGGGGAGGGCTTACATTTTTGCCCACTCAAAAAATGTGTTGTGGCCTTATTATCAGGACATGTCGTATTTTCGGGAAAACACGGTAGGTATGGGTTACCAAAAAAATATAAGTAGGTCATTAGCATGTAACACAAATAAAAATATAGAAATGTTTCTTTAGATAGTAATAGATGAGAATCATTAAACCAAATTTATAAGTTTATTTAACTGGAAAATATTTTTTTAAAATAAATTCTTTGTTTACAAAAAAATATGGAGTTGTTTGATCCTAAGAATATTAAAAATTCCATTAGGGAGGATTCAGTTTTCCAAATTTGGAGCTATGTCATCATGTTCATCCACTGTCAATGTTAAATAATTGAAACCAGAAATTGGTGTTAATTTTCTGATTTTGGAACATACATATATAACATTTTTGGTTGGATGGATAATATTAAGATTCAATTGTACCAAAACTAATATCTCTGGAAACAATTACATCAGTTAGAAAATTATGGAATGGAATGTCTTTAAAAAATGACTCTTTTTTTCTATGTTAAATTATTTTATGGGAAAACCCAATTTTAAAAACTGGGGGAAAGGTGATTGGAAAAATTGGATGGAACTGAGAATAGTGACTTTGGATCAATTGACAGATAATGAAGATGAGTTTTTAAATATTCTGAGTTAAAACACAAATATTATCTACCAGCTGTAACTTGATGCCAGAACTTACAGATGCAACATTTGTTAATAACATTGTTTGGACTAGCAGCACTTTCAGCTTCTCAGACACCAGAATCACAGAACAAGTTGTTAAATAATTTGAAATTAAAAACGTACTAATAGTTTCTCTAGATAGTTGTTATCAATATGATATGGAGATGCTGGGAAATGAATGGAATAAAGACAGATGGCACTTTCTCTCTGTGTGTGTTTTTCCATTTCTTTAACAATGTATGTATTTTTATTTTGGGATTTTATTTTTTTATGTTTCTCTGCAATGATTTTAAAAAGAATAATTAAATAAATAAATAAATTAGTTGTTTAAAGTGAAGGAGCTATAATAGATTTGTTCAAGATTTTGAAGGATAGATATAGAAAGTATAATTGTCTAGTTCCATTATAAATTTAATTTTAAACTCTTGTATACGTGTTAGTAGACATTTGGTTCATAGTGTCTTTACACAGGCTTTCTCCAACCTTACACTTTCCTTGGCTAGGAATTCTTGAATTGTAATTCAGAAACTCAGAAGATACTACATTGGAGAAGGCTCCTTTACCTGAAAACAAAAATGTAAGGTAAACAAATGCTAGATTATTTCCCCAAAATTCACCTCTGTTCTTTTGGAATTGCAAAAATCACAACAACTTCTTCATATATAAGATTTTCCATGGCAGCTATTGCATATCCACTTATGAATGGCTGCATTCATCTGTATTGAGTTTGCTGATACAGGCCTAATACAATAACAATACACAGGAAAAACTGAAAGGAAGAATAGCAATTGGCTTTAGGAGTTTAACAAAGAGAAAATGTCAGTGGTTTTTCTTTTGATAACAGCCTTTTGCTATCATCAAGTCATAAGAGCTATTTTAATAAAAGATAAATTTCTGTTATAAATGGTAGCATGGCTGCTAGGAAACCAATTGACCTATCTTTGATTTGATTGTAACACTCAAATCAGTACTTCTTCTGCTAACAGAAAATATAAGAACTTGGGAGCTCATGACTAAGAAAAGCACAACATGAAGGTCAGAAATTAGAAAGTAAAAATTCAAATAATAGCCTGCCTGCTTTGTCTTGTATATGTTGCATTTCTCTCTCTATGAATTTCAAAATGAGAGAACCCAGATTATTGTAATAAATACTTAGCACCCAAATTCCCTGCTCTAAAGGATATAAACTCTGCAATGATGCTCTGACCTCCCACTATTTGCAAGATGCAGCATTTAGTACTATGCTAATGAACCAGTTAAGAACTTTTGTGTACTTGAAAAACAACCAGCTGTAAAGCTAAATAAAATCAAAAGTAACCCATTCTGATATTTATTTACTAATGAAATTGAACAGCAAATATGACAAACATTTAACATAATCATTTAGAAATAATATTTAATTATTTTGGCTGTCTGAAGCAAAGGATAAGGGTGCTTGGAGAACTGGTTTCAAATGACAGCTCTATGGAGAGAAGTAGTCAAGTTTTAAGAAAACCAGATTGTTTCTGCATAGCAGCCTTCTTCAACTTAGGATCCCTCAATCAGCTAGGTGTCAGTTTCCATAATGTCCCAATAAGTGGGGTTTATAGGAGTTTGTCCAATATTCTGGAGATTCATTTTTAGGCAGTCAAAAGTATATATTCTCAAAATGGATTGTCACAAATTCCTACACTTATTTTTTTCAGATTGATATTGGGCCTGACATAAGATTTCCTCAGCTCCTTCCCAGTGGTATTGTATTTATATAAAAAATATACCCATGATGTTAAAGCTAAAATCAAGAGCTAGTTCAAGATCACTTGGAGACCCTCATTGCACAAATTCCTATTCCTTCTCAAGACTTCTCTTTTCATTTCTAAGTTAGTTGATGTTTATAAGTGGAAAACAAACCTTTGGCTCTTATATGTCATACATGAATGTATTCATATTCATTGATTCATATGATTTTCACAAGCAAATAAAGCCTCTAACACACTGGCCTAAATACTGCATGTGGGATAGGCTTATTAGTTTCAAGGCTGAAATAATGCCTAAAGTCAATGCAGCAGGAGTTCAGCAAGTGAATCATGTTCACCCTCATTTCCTGCACTACTCATGCTTACCTTTCAGTATTTCCCATCTAGCTACCAACCAGACTTGCTCTGCTACTCAACTGCAGACTTCTTAACTACAGTATATAAATACAAGCAACAAATTTTAGTTGTATTCCTCCTGTACATTATTCTGACTAATAGGTATTATGATTGAATTTAATGAGGATTTAGAGTCTATTCATGTTCTGTATACTTCTGTGATGTGAGTGTCTTTCTCCAGGTAACTTACTATGAGTAACCTATTTATTCAACAGATGTTAGAAATGCTACAAATAACATTCACTCATAAAGTCAGTATATGCTGTGCCTACATATGCTCAAACTTTCAAGTCTCTGCTTTTTTATTTCCTAACTGTTTTGATGATTAGCTTTTGGCAATTATGGATCAGATAGAATAGAACAGAACAGAACTGAACAGAATAGTTGGAAGGGACCTTGGAGAGCTTCTAGTCCAATTCCTTGCTTAGGCAAGAAACCTGATATCATTTCAGACAAATGGTTATCCAATCTCTTCTTAAAAACTTCCAGTGTTGGAGAATTCACAACCTCTGGAGGCAAGTTGTTCCACTGATTAATTGTTCTGTCAGGAAATTTCTCCTTAGTTCTAGTTGTTTCTCTCCTTGCTTAGTTTTCATCCATTGTTTCTTGTCCTGCCCTCAGGTGCTTCCATGTGTTGCTGCATACAACAACCTTCAATACTAGGGTACTATCATTTTCATTTTGGGAGGTTACTAAGGAAGTATTAATGCTATTTCTATATGCAAGGGAAGTCAAACCAGGAGATTTTCTGTAGACATCACTCAACTTCAATAAAAGTGATTGAAATTGATTAGAAGATTCTAAAATTGACTTCTATAAGATTTTTTTTAATGAAATTGACAAGAATTTTGGGAAGAACCAAGGAATTGGAGGACATTTGATTTATCTTTAAAAGAAGCTATTAAATGAACAGGTGTTCAAATATGCATAGTCACAAATGGAACATTGAATTAAAATAAAATATATACAACAATGGCATCTCTGCTTTTTTTAAAACTTCCATAGACCAACAAGCTACATGGTGGAAAGGAATTAGCCTCATATTTACATTATGCACACAGTGGATATTTCACCATCCTGTTAGCTATGCCTAGTAAGCAGCAACTGTACTGTGAGAAGATGCTGCAATTCTGTTGCCTTATATATGAAATGGACTCCTGTTCTCTTACAACTGTCTGTCGCAGGTAAAACCACATGCTCTTTGGATCTTAACTACAGCACCATGCAGCTTTCCATGTATGTGTCTCTGTCTGTGAGAGGGAAAGAGAAAAGAAGGAAAACCATGGCCATACTTTGAGTTGTCCAGGTAGTAGTCATTCTCCAGTATTCCTTATATTATGCCCTTGCGGGTTGGATGCCAGTATTTTCAGTATAGCATTGGTCAATATCCTATCAATGAATGCCTTGAAGTAAGGATACATGATCAGGCCCAAAACACAGCTCTAAACATATTGCACAAAAATCCTTGCCTCCCTGAATGCAGTGTTGTGATTCTTTCACAGCTGTAGTGAGTCTTCAGCTGTTTTTAAAAACAAGCAGGATCAGCCTAAGATTAATTTCCAGACTGGAGACAAAATGAGGCTGGCCTTGTGTCACTGAGAGAAGACACTGGGGCTTGATAAGATGATCTGGTGCTGAAATAAATTGAAGAAAGGAAAAGGAGGTCTTAATAAGATGTTTCATCATTGAACTGACAAAGAATTTTGCCAGTAGTGAGAAGAGGTTTGCTGTTTGAAACTGAATCCACATTCCCTACTTACTTTGTTCACACTATATCTAGATTTTTAACAAGTTGTGTAAACATGAGCATGTCAGGATGCATGAAATCAGGAGTGCAGTTTTCTCAAGGAGAACAACGGGAAGTAGATTTCTCTCAAGACCATCTGTCTTCAAGTACCTGCCAAAACCTCACTGCCCCAGGACAGATAGCTAGACAACCCACATTTTAACTTCTCCTTAAAGTTTGGCTGCATAAAAGTTTGATACAAAGCCAAGGAGCCCTCTAAAGGGTAGGCACCTAGTCCGAGTAAAATGAGTCAACGTGGGTGGGCAAGCTGTTTATATTGGCAGAGGACTGGTTCCCTTATGCATGTTGCTGGATATATTTATATCTTGGGGTGGGGAAGAAACCACTACTATAAGTGAAAAGTCAAAAGATTTGTATAGAATATGCAGTGCTATACAACAGACGCTAGAGACAAAGGAATATAAAGTAGTCTCTTAGTTTTCCCTGAACCTCCCCCCCAAAACTTAACATTTTTCTGTATGGTATATAGTAGTGATGGCAAACCTTTTGCTGCTGTACCCTGGAAAAGCCTAACTTCTGGGCTCTGGCACGCATGTGCACCCAACAATCAGCTGGCCAGTGTGCATATGCACACTGGTTTTCGGCACTGCCATGCACACAAAGAACAGCTGATCATTGCACACATATGCACCAGAAACCCGGAAAACAGACACGGCTGCGCATGCCGGGCGACATGGCTTTGCATGCCACTTTGGGCACACAGGCCACAAATTCATCATCATGGGTATATAGACTGAAATTTTGCACACAAAGTTACCTTACAGCAGAGAATTTTTGACCTTGGATTTAATATTCTTGCAGAATGCTCCTCTTGCACAGGGTTATGCATTTAGCACACACTCTAACTTGTGCTCTTTCCCATCAATTCATATTTCCTACCTTATTTATGCAAAAAGAAAAGAAAATCCTCTATTTGCTAACAAAGAAAAACCACCAAACATGTGATTTTGTTGAAATTCATTAATGAGGAGGCCAGCAGGAAGTCAAAAACGGTCCCGCTCAACTGCTTTTTCTGCCATTTTGTTTCTCTATTTGGGTAAAGAAATGTCTCTGAAATGAAGAGCCAATGGAGTATGATTGTCTAATATTAAGCTAAAACCAAACAAATAACTTTAGGGTAAGTGCAATTTAAAAACTCAATAACTATCAGAACCTTTAACTGGGATTTGATAGGATGATGTAATTATCTATACTTTGGGTTGCCCCATTTTATGACATTTATCCCAAAGATCTGATCACAATATTCTATTTTTACTTTGTTTTCTGTACTTCCTTTTGTATACCATCTGCTTCAGTTGTCCTTAATATCAGATTGTACAGAAAAGTGTCCAGTGAAGTTGGACAGGATACTACTAGCATATTCTGTAGCAGTAATTTCTGCCTCAGTAGAAATATGTTGAAATAATTTCTGTTTGCTACTAGATATGTCTACAGCTATCCTAGTTTGTTAATGAGATATAATTAGAAGGGATTGTGTTATGTGGGAAAGCACATTATTGAGATGTACAAACTGGACTAGTCCTTTAAAGTTGTCACCAAAGAGTGAAAGCAATGACTACTAAGAGAAATACTTTAAATTTTGTGTTTGCCATATGTTGAAATGCATTTTAATATATGACCTTGCAGTTTTTAATTAAATGTAAGTAGGCAGAGCTCATAAGAAATGAGAGAGTGTAATTAATGAGTCAAACTAGGTTTATAATACGGATGTTTTCCAGGTGAATAGAAGACCATGATAATCCAGTTATGTAAATAACTTTATATACAAAATTTACAAAGACATAATTTATTTGTATAGGCTCTCTGCAAAATTCTGGGTAATGTCATTTGGATTTTTACTCTATTTCAATTTAAATCCTATAACAGTCTTGCCACTCTGAATCAGATGAAATGAATCAAGTTCATCCAAGCCTATATCTTTTAATAACTTTTGTTAGTAAGAAAAAGTGCTGCCAGACTCCTGATTTCAAAATTAAGGTATGAGCTACAAGAAAAACAGGTTTGGTTTGGTTTATACAGCATATCAAATTTAGGTCTACCAGATATGGGCTACAAAAATCTGGACAACTACTAGATGAAAGCAAAGAATTAGAATGTTCTATTATTGAATTATAATAGGGAGGATCATATGAAGACCTCATTAAGTCATGAAAACGAATGCATCACTTTGGGCAAATCATTGAAATGTTTGGGCATTACACTGTAAAAGATTGAATCAGAGTAATAACTACAAAGGATAGATAATACATTTTAATCTGAATCTCATAAAGACAAAATGAGTATGCAAGTCAAGCAAAAAAAATAGGCATCTAGATTTCTATACAAGGATTATTTTATTCAGAGAAGTAAATGTTAAGTTGTTCAAATGACTACAAGTTTATTCCATGCTATATCTCTGCAAGAATCTATCTTGCAGACAGTCTAGGCCAGTGAGTCACTTCCAGTTTTCTTGGAGGGACGTTTTGAGCGCTCCGAAGGCTTCAGGGACCTTCAGGAGGCTTCCCTGATGCCTCTGGAGCAGTCAAAATGACCCTCCGAGCAAACCAGAAGTCCGTTCCCAAACTTCCGGTTTGCCCATAGGGCCGGTTTTTGCGCTCCGGAGGCTTCACGGAAGCTCATGAAGCCTCCAGAGGGCCTCCGGAGGGGTGTGGGGGAGGCTCTTTTCGGCCTCCCGAGGCTCCTATAAAGCCTCTGGAGCCTGGGGAGGGTGAAAAATGGCTTTAAAAAAGGATGAACTCAGCTGGCCAGCACGCGCATGCACATCCCTGGTCTAGGCAAATTGGCATTAGATAACAGTCAACTGAATTCAAGGAACGCTGGTCTTAGATCTCTTGTGAGACCAAAGGGACTCCAAATTGGTGACATGCTTGACCCCTCCCTGTTTTTATTTGTTCTTTGTTCTCTCTGTCTAATTCTTTAGAATCATATCATGTTCATGGATTATATGAGATGCTGATCCTGTCTGCTTTTGGTTATTTGGTACTTGCATCCAAGGGACCATCTACTGCAGCATTGCAGGCTGGTGCTTTGGTGCTGTGTTTCCAGTTTTCTTAGGTGTGTGTCACTCTTCTACAGATGAACTGATTAACTCTTAACATACTTCCTTGTTTCTCAACTCTATTCTGCTCACAGCATAATACCTTATTATCCTTTCACCATAGTTTTTAAATTGAGTGAACAGAATATTTTTTCCTCACCTCAGAAATACCATACAATGAGAATGGGTGAAGCCCTCATTAAGAGCTGATTTTTGCACTCCCTATTGATAAGCTGAGGGAGTGTAGCCAGCCTTTGTGCTCCCAAATATGCTAAATATAAAATATATTTTCTAGAATCTGGATTCAGTGAGCCAGAGCTTAAATGTGTTGTCATTATTTCATAAGAATTCCCTTGCACCAGCGGTTCTCAACCTGTGGGTCGCGACCCTTTTCGGGGTTGAACGACACTTTCACAGGGGTCGCCCAAGACCATTGGAAAACACATATTTTTGAAAAAAAATACAGAAAACATAAAATAATTTTATGGTTGAGGGTCACCACAACATGAGGAGCTGTATTAAAGGGTTGCAGTTTAGGAAAGTTGAGACCCACTGCCTTGCACTTTATATAACCATGCTCAGGGCTGGTCAGGTATGATGCAAAGTCTTGAGAATTCTGGTATAGCATCATGCTTGCTTACTGCTGTTCCAATGTCTCTGGTTTAATTCCCTCAACCAATAGAAACTATGCAAAATATGAAAATCTCTTCAACGATTGTTTTAGTTTAAGACCTAAAGTAGTGCATCTGACTTTTGTTCTGACTTACCAAATCATAAAATTTGAGGTACTGGATAAATCTACAATTAACACTGCACACTTTGAAAATGGTGGTCAGAGAAAGCTTTTGGTATGTTATTACTATCTCCAGTGTCAACAATGAAATTATAAGTATGATTGTGATGGTTCTTATTTACTTATACACATCTATGTTGCTCCCCATTTTAAACAAAAACACAGTTTTACAATATGAGCCACAAGGACTATTTAAATATGGAAATAATGATCAAAGTAAAAGCTCAAACAACAATATGAATCATCACTACAGAAACAGTGGTGGGAATAATGCCAATATTGCTAACTCAGAGAATCATGCCAGGATAGGTTGTGCTTCATTACAAAAGACAATATATCTCCTTTTTAACACAGAGGTAAACCCAGTTATTTTTGTCCATCATATTTGCATTTTTCTTATCACCTTTAGCCCTTTTCCATAGAAAAATAGCATGGTGAGATAGGAAGTTGAACTTTTTAATACTTATATAAGAAGCATTACTATATTACTTTCTGAAAACAATTAGTGATGTGGAAGGGAGATTATTTGTGAACTCAAACTGAAGCAATGAATTTGCTTTTTCTGAGCTTGATCTTCCTCAACATTAAGTGAAAGCAAAATTGCTTCTCTTGATCTCTACGATGCTTCAGTTCTGCTCAGAGACCAGTGTCCCATTCTTCCAATATTTTAAGGCTCCAAATAATACTATATTTCCACATGTACAAAGAAATGTAAAGTATAATCTGAAGAATAGGGGACAGGGAGTTGCTTAAGAGAATCAAAGGCGCCAATGATAAAGTAAGCCGATATATATTAGATATCTACAAAAGTAAAGCACAACATATACTCTCAAGTTAAGAGAATATATATTTATTTATATGGACAGCTGAATACTTAGAAATAATTACTCAAAATAGAAATATAAAAACTTCTCCCTATAGTGTGAGATTACAAACAGAAGATCTGTGCTTAATTTGTAGTTCAGGTCCTGTTGATGAGCATCTTTATTTTCTCTCCATTCTTTTGGGGTAGGCTAAACCAGATTAGGACATACTGGTAGTAGCCATTCACACAGAACAGGGCATGATAGTTTGCTCTAAGGAAACACAGGACAGACAGGTAAGTTCTGGTCCTTAAAGAGTCCTATTCTTGAGCTGCAGGAACGTCTCACTCACTTCTGGATGAAACTAGAACCCTGCCCACTCCTAAGGAATACAGGTTGACATGGGCAGTAACTCTTCAGATAAAGCTCAGCTAATAGAGGTGACTTCTGAATATTAGTCCATTTAGAAAGCAACTAGCACTGAAAAAACAGAACAGAATAACAGAGCTGGAAGGGATCTTGGAGGTCTTCTAGTCCAACTTCCTGTTCAGGCAGGAAACCCTACCATTTCAGACAAATGGTTGTCCAATCACTTCTTTAAAACTTTCACTGTTGGAGCACCCACAACTTCTGGAGGCAAGTGGTTCCACTGATTAATTGTTCTACCTGTCAGGAAATTTCTCCTTAGTTCTAGGTTGCTTCTCTCCTTGAGAAAAAGTAATGCAGATTTTCTGGAAGCTGGCACAGCTTTTCCAACAGAGAACTTTCCTCTATGAACAGGGAAAGCTTCATAGCTTCAAAGCTTTTCTTAATCATCCTAATATTGATTATAAATAACAATGCCAAAACACACACACAAAATGGCACCAACAGTCTTTATTCAGTACAACTGAGTTCCACTTATAAAGTTTACCATTACACTAATCTTCCAAACAGAGGTATGTGGTGGCTCGGTGGCTAAGACGCTGAGCTTGTTGATCAGAAAGGTCAGCAGTTCAGCGGTTTGAATCTCTAGCAATGATTAACGGAGTGAGCTCCAATTACTTGTCCCAGGTTCTGCCAACCTAGCAGTTTGAAAGGATATAAAAATGCAAATAGAAAAATAGGAACCACCTTTGGTGTGAAGGTAACAGCATTCCGTGTGCCTTCGGTGTTTAGTCACATGACCACAGAGATGTCTTTTGACAGCTGGCTCTTCGGCTTTGAAATGGAGACGAGCACCGCCCCCTAGAGTCGGGAATGACTAGCACATATGTGCAAGTTTTTAATCTTTTACCTTTTAATCTTCCAAATATTTTTTAATCTTTTGATGTTAAACAGTAAAACCTTTATATCATTCCAATTTTATCTCTCTACTTCCATATTCAATATGCATATTAATATAACACCTAGTTTAAGAAATCACAATTGGTGGATTCATTTAAAATGCTAAGGTAAATCCAAATAAATCACACTGTAGCTTAGTGTACTATGAAATAGACAGGTAGGTAACCAAATTCATCTACTGTACTGTATCAAATGGGAACATGGTTTAGTTGACTTGGCTTAAGATATTGTGAGCTAGTTAATTGTGGTTAACTCAATAAAACATGATTTTAAAAGTTTTGTAATTTGTTTCCTAGTTACTAAACTTTACCAAAGTGTGGAAATCTAATCTCCATTTGGCAAGATTGGCCAATACTGAGCAAGAAGATATGTCTCCTCCATAAAACAAAAAATAATTTATCTTCATGCCTACAAATCCTTCCAAACTTATAAACATAAGTTGAAATACTACAAGACCATTATATACAATTTCAAGGGCATACTGAGTTATTGAATGACTCTAGTAATATAATATTTATAAATATACTGATGTATATTTGGACAAAACCTTTTATTATTTTGTATCCTTTTCCTAAATTTTTTGTACTGGATTTGATTGTCTTCAGTTTTCTCTTCCTTTTCTATCAGAAATATATGTTGATTACACAATTTCCTGGCAATGGACTTTCCTTAAGGCTGCATGACTATTTTTTTCTAATTATTTTCTGAAGCTCATTGCCTTTATTCCTTACCTAATGGAAAGTATATAACAGAAAGTAAGAAATAATTCATAACATGCTAAATTGTATCACAGGAGTGCCAGATTTGCATCTTTCCTAGGTTAGGAAAAGTAAATTCTCACCCAGAACTCTTGAATTCATATTCATACTCTGGAATTCATATCCCAGAGTAGATGCAATATTGCATGGGAAGGACAGTAAAATATTTTTAGACAAGGAAAAAATGTGATTATTAATTTTGCAGATTGTCAATGCCAGTCCAGTTGCCTCTTGAAAAAGCACCTTTGGGATTTTATCTGTTACATTTCAGTAGTCCTTTTAAAAAATCTGTCTTAATATTTTACAGTACATATAATGTTGATAATTATTTCAAAAATAGGATTAAAAAACAATGCAAACCTGTAGACCTGCCTTTCTTCAATATTTAGGACTGCAACTGCCTAAATTCCCAGGTTTTGCTCATACTGGCTGGTGATTTGGGAGCTGATGTTCAAGCACATTCTGAGGAATCAGCTTTGAGACAGACCCAAAACCTTCCTGGCACATGGAGACACTTTCTTCCTTCTTCATCTCACTACTACTACCACACTTAGGCTTGTCAGCCAAACTATTTGGGGACAAGAATTTAGTATATTTTTCAAAAGAGCTCGAGTTTTGGATTCTAAAATCACCGCTATTTGCCTGATAGTTTGGTAACTTGAATAGACTTCAGTAGGACTTGACATATGGCTTAATCTGTCATTCAAAGCACCTACCTATATTTGCACAGCTTTGCTCCTTACCCATCCATATTAAGGAGACTAGTTGGTAGTAGTTTTCATGTTGCCAGGTGGTGCTTGGTAAGAGGGGAAAAAGCCAGGGAATCCATCACTTTCTATAACATATATTGGATTAAAATTGTGAAGGTAGTACCAGGTTCAATTATTAAGGCACAATAGTATCCACCATCAATTCGCAAATGTTGACATTCAAAACCTTGTGGATTGTGTTTTAATGTAACCATCTAACTGTCTGTAGGACAAAAATATACATTACGAAAAACAAATTCTAGAGATGGATGAAATATTGGCTAGGAGAGGAATGTTAAAAAAAGGATTGTAGAAAAGATGAATTATTTGCATGTCCTTGAAGGTTGAGCAAATAGTGGGAAGAAAGATAGATTTCATAATTTGTTGCTAATAACAAACTACGAAAGTCTTTTTTCTATCATTCTTCTTCACTTAATACCAGCTTTCCTATTAAGGAGAAAGAAGGAGGCTTAAGAGCAGAGTTCAGAAGCCTTCTCAATGCTGCTGCATTACCTGTCCCCAGAGGTGGATTGCTCCTGGTTCGGTCCGGTTTGGCCGAACCAGTAGTGGCAGTGGCGGGAGGCTCTGCCCACCCGCCTGGACGCTTCTGTGCATGCATGCATGCGTGCATGAGCGAACCAGTAGTAAACCTGTTAGCAACCCACCACTGCCTGTCTTTTAAGATTGGAGAAATTCTGGAATATTGTTCTAATCCCATGCTAAATTCAGTCCATTTTTAAACTGGCTTTCTTTTGCCTGCTTCTACCACGATACCAAATTCCAATCTGTTCTGTTTTCAGAGAATTATCCTGCTGCCAGATGACTGGACAAAATCCTAAATCCTTACATAATTTATTTCAAGTATGCTATTGAGGTGGAATTAATTAAGAAATGTTGGAAGATTTAGAAAGTTATGGAAACGTCCGTGCAATATCTGTACTGTGCAAACTGGTAGAAAGAGTGATGAAAAAAATTACCACTGTAAAAAATAACACTTAGAAGAACAATCATAACAGTTTCTCCAAAGGCAAAAACTCCTAGAAACATATGGTGGGTGTCTCATAGGATGAGTAAAATGTTGTGCTTAAATGAAACTTTGACCTAATCCAGTACAACTCATCTGATTTCTTAGAAGCAAATTGACTCATGTAGCTTTTAAAGTATTTTAAGAGTGTAAACAAATACATGGGCCAGGGATCATTGATTGTTTACTTACATTTTCAAAAGGTGTTCCATATGTAAACAAAATCCTGAGCAAATCTACCTATCAAGAAGAAAAAAGGAAGCACTATCATGAATTCTGATTACAAAATGTAAATGAAAAATAATAGATCCGCATAAAAAAAATTGATGAGATGTTTAGTTTGTGAATGAAGGGTTTGTCCAGATTTGAACCTCAAAGCTGCAAAGCAGCTATAGTTGCTGAAGGGGGTCAGATAAGTTGCTTGAACCTTTGTGGAGACTTTTGAAACCAAGAACCAGAAGATGGCTTGGCCAGAATGTTAGACAATCATACAGAAGAAAAAGCATCTTGGGAGTATTTATCTGAAAGATGGTTTTGGCTAATAGGAAGCTGTGATGCCTCCTGTTCTCCTTGTGATCCTCCTAGAAGCATATGATATCCCATGAGTAAAATGCTGTGATTAAATTTTGGCCTAATCCAGGACAAATCATTTGACGTCTTAGAAGCAAATTCTGAACCTATTTCAGCAGAATGGTAGGTAAATACCTATACTTGTGTGCACACCTATGCGTGGAATTACCTGTCTTTGGCTGTGTGTGTGTGTGTGTGTGTGTGTGTGTGTGTGTGTGTGCGCGCGCGCGCGTGTGTGTGTGTGTGTCAAACGGAACAAATTGCATTTCTGGGAAAATGGGAAATCTGGCGATAGCACTATATGGATGCCGGTCCATATAGACAGACTCCTGAACTTCACATAAACACCAATTTTACCAGCTCGGAATCAACTGCTTTTTCTGATTTAGGGCCCTATCGGGATACCTACAACTCCCAGGCTTGCCACCGAAGCCGCGCCCGAGTTCCAGAGATCTGGAAGCGAAATCCTCTGCCTGTGTCTTTGATAGCCCTTGGCAAATGGCTCCGTCGAAGTTGCACTCCCGCTGCAGGCCGCCGCTCTGTTCCATGGCTGCGAGTCCTCCTCCGGGCGGGCCGGAGAGCGGAGCAAGAAAGAGGGAGGGAAAAGTCGAGAAGCGGTTTCTCCAGCCGAACCAGCCATGCCTTCTTTGTCGACGCGGGGGCGGGCATTTGGAGAAGATCCCTAACTTGGCCTAACTTGGCCGAGAGGCAGAGCGTGTGCATGTGTGTGTGTATATATATGTATGCATGTTGTGTATTGGCAGTGGGGTAAGTGGAGGTTGGGTGGCTCCGACTCTCTGACGCCAGTGAGACCAGATCAATCCAGGCGCAGTGGCGGAGCTAGCGCTGGGCTGCTCGGCGGCGGCGGCGGCGGCTCTGGAAGCGAGAGCGAAAAAGCAGCAGCCGCGGCAGCAGCAACGGGTGGGACTTTGCCCGCCTGTCCAAGCAGCTGCGACGCGCTGTCCGGGCGCTTTGCATGATCTTTTCCCTTATTCCCTCGCCTCGCCCCTCGCGGACAGCTGGTAAGAGCTGGGATTTTTTTGGCGACTTTCTCTGCCGCTCCGAGCTTGCCTTCCTTGGGGAGTCATCCTCTCCCCACCGGCTTTTGTGTCCTTTCTCCTCCCTTATTTTTTTATTATTATTATTATTTGGGGTGGGGGGAAAAAGCCTCCATCCCTCCTCTTTTGTCTTTTCTGCCGTTTCCTTGCTGGCCTTTATTATTATTATTTTTAAACCATGCGACTGCCGGAATGGAAGAGGGGCAGCAGGCAGGGTGAGGCTGAGCGACGACAATCTTGAATCGCGCGCGTGCGGAGCGATTAGGGCAAAGGAGAGCTTTCGCTGCTCTCATGATGGCGGCTGTGCTGTTTAGAGGAGCCGAAAAGAGCCAGGCGGTTGCAGCGGCGGCGATTTTAACGCTGTAAAAAGTTTCTTCTCCTGTGGTGGAGGTAGGGAGACCTTTTTGTAGCTCCAGAGGTAAAAAAGACCCGCCACCCCCCTCCCCCTTCTCTGCTTTCCACTTCCTTTCGGCTGCCACTTCTCAAGTGGGGGAGAGAAGAGGGAAAGCAATGGAAAAGCCAGAGTCTGGTTGGTTCCCAGTCAGGAGATCCTCTCGGTATTCCGAGCCAAGTGAAGAAATTGGCCTCCAATTGGGCTTCAGTAGTTAAGATGAACCAACCCAACACAATGGAGTTACCCTCTCCTTTGCAATTCAGCATTTTTCCTTTTCTTGTCTGATGCTCTGTGTGTGTGTGAGAGAGAGAGGGGGGGGGGGGAGACGCTTCCCAAGCCCGATTTCTTTCCTTTCTGAGTGGCAGGTTTCTCTGCCCAAACTTCCCTTTTTGACGTTATTAGCGATGACCCACTCGGGAGTTTTTTGTTTGCTCATAGTAGAAATCTTGCTTTTTCCTCCCACCCATCCTCCGGGTTTATTGGCGAGGTTTATGGGAATTCGTAGCGGAAAGCTATGATAAACTGAGGATAGCCGTTTCTTTCTGTCCTTTGTTAATAGTGGATGAGGCTGCGTGTGTGGGCTGGCTTAGAATTTCTTAATACAGGGTATGAATATGAAAAGCTGCTTTAATTTGAGGAGTGGCTTTATGCTTAAGGATAAGACAACAGATCTTTACTGTGGCTAAATATATACAGATAAGTATAAGGAAAAGTAGATATAAACTCATGGAAGAGTTCCATGGTGAAAATGGCCAAAGTCCAGCTGGGTCTAGGACAAATCACTCCAGCATAACAAAAAGAGTTGGTGCTTGAATTGCAACCATAAAAAAGCCCAATCCCCTTTAAAAACAACTGGCAGAGGCTTTGTTCTGTCTAACCTGCTGCCCCTTCAATTGTGTGTCTTTATTTAAGAATTTAAAATGAACTGCAACTGCAGAGGTTCACTTCCAAGCAGGATCCCAAAGGGGCTTTTTCAAAAGGCAACTAGAGTGGAAAGTCCAGGTGTTTTTTGAAAAAAAAAAACACCTTTAGGACAATGGGGATATGGATGACTTGAGAATCTCTATAGACTTCCAAGAACTAGTTGTTTAGTTCCAGCAACAATAAGACAGCATTCCTCTAGGCACTTGCCACTTTAAATCTATGCAATTCTTATTTTTATAGGTGTGCTTTGCATCCAGAAAGGGTTGAGGATGACCTGCTGAGGGTTGAAGAGGCCATTTAGCATAACTATTGTGGCTTCTATTTGAAAAGCTTTTGGAAATGCCTAGGTCCTCTGGATAATAGGAATACTTGGTTCTTCTTTTCTCAAAGCATAGCTAAGTTTTCAGGGCATGATTGCAAAAGCTAAAACAGCCGAAAAACTTCCTAGCCATGGTCCTTGATAAGATCACTTTGGTTCAAGGCTAGATTGTGTTACAAGGGTACTGATTTGTCCTTGTTTTAATTCTGACCCTTTCAACCCCCTCCACATAATCAAATACAGTTCTCTTCTGCAGTGTCCTTCTCTTTACTTGTGGGGGGGGGGGAGGTTTGTGCATATTCTTGATCAGATGACTCCACTGTTTACAGAGGCTAAGACAATACCGATTTGAGATAAGCATACTGATGTTGAGAACCTCCAAGGTTACAATTCCATTGAAGGAAAATAGAATATATATTTACGGATGAAAACATTTGTATTTTTCTGCTTTTCTCTACATCACCCCTCATTCTTTGTTAATGCATATTTGCCATTCACAAAAGATGCTTTTTCTGGATGCTGCCTTCAGACTCTCCAGTGAAATACATATTTGTTTATGTATTTCCATAGCTATAAATTATCTCACCCATCATTTATTTGTACTTGTCTTTTCAGTAAAATTAATTGTGGGAGAACCCTGCAATGTCTCTAATAATGCTATATACATTCCCTATTGCAGTTATAAGGGAGAGGTGGAAAAGGATGGCCGAGATTTTAATTTTTTTAGCATTGATGAAACTGAGAAGGTACTTCCCTCTTTCTCCTTCCCATGTGTGTGTATGTATGGTTTGCTGGAAAGAGATATCCTAGGAAGAAACTGGTTCTCGATGTGCATAAGCTGTAGAAAATAATTCTGGTGGAGATATTCACATGTAATGAAGACATGTAGGAAAATTGAATTATTGATGGCCGTACAGCAACATAGGCAGTAAATTACCCTACTATCCACTTTAAATGATTTTGGTATTAGCTTTATAAAAATCCCAATGTTTTATACATATACAGCATATGATGGCAGAAAAAGAAGTGGCAGGTAAAATTCTAATTCTCAAAAGAAAGGCATGAACTTGTAAATTGACAGTAATTATTTTCAAATAAATTTCTCATTGCATTCTTGCTTAATGTGTGTAAACAGAAGGCAAGATCGGTCTAGGGAGTAGGTAAACTTGAATTAAGTCATGCTGGTAATGCAGTGTAGCCTGTCTTGTCAAGTATAAGTGGTTTCTCTTGGTGTGTAATCTTGCAGGGCTAATGGAGGCATCATCCAACTTTATAAATAATGTACGCTGTGTATAATGTGGACTCTCTAGAGACTGCAGAGAGCATCATTACTAGCCTTTCCAACCTGCTGTAGATCTCAAATTGACTTACAGCAGTAAAATGCAAAGTGATACATCAGGATGACGTGAGGCAGTCAACTTGTGAGTGTGTTCAGTTATCATAATTAAATATATTAAGAGATCAAATATTAAAATTGTTACCTTATTTATTTGTAGGCAATATAGGGGTGAAGATTTTTAAAAATACAAGGAGAATATTGTTTGCTTCTGCAATACTTTTCTCTTTTGTTCCCCAAAACAGAGCAGGTAGTAAGTAAGTTATTAAATAATAAACAAGAGAAAACCATTGAGTATGACTAAATGCATTTCTGAAAAGTTGCTGTATCTTAATTTTCCAGTGGATTACCACATGTTCAATAGCTTTGTAACACTAAAAATAGAACATTGGGGAACTTAGCTTTAAGTCCTTGGTCAGCTACAGAATTTAAGTTTAGCTTTTGTCAAGTTTCTATCCACTGTGTTTGACTCTAAACTGTATATTTGAAGAGTTGCTCTAAGGGGATTAAAGTGCAACAAATCTGCTAATGAAAGCAGCTTTGTCCTTAGGTAGATATTTTGTACTTAATTCAGATTGGGACTGCAACAAACTTCCTGGCAATTATGAAATTGTAGTATCAAATAACACACATGCAAAACTAAACTCTGTGTTACTCTTTTGTGTTTGCAGTTCAGTTCGTGTCACTGGTAGATTATTGTAGACAACAGATTCATCAAGGTTTCTGCTAACCAAGAAAGATTTGCATCAACAATAATTATGTGGGCCGCTACAAATTTATTAATGAGGTTGGAAAAGAGAAAATTGAATTACCAGAAGTCCCTGGAATGTACTTTCACTTGAATTAGGAGAGTTTGTTTTTCAGTCTGGGTCAGGAAATGATCGTACTGAATGAAGGACGGAAATCTTTCTCTAACAGATTTCTTTCTGGTAAGCATGTGACTAATCACACATCCAGATTGGTATGAGATCAAAAGGAATGAAAAGCTGTTCTATCAGCTGCTTTAGCACATGTACAACAGCTAAAGTTTTAGGGCAAGGCAGATGCGAGTTTAAGTCCACCCTCAATCATGGAAGTTCACTAGTGACTTTAGGTCAGTCTTCCTCTCTGTCTAAACCAACATTAATAAAGTCACTGTTTCTTTAGACTCCTAGGAAGAAAGGCAAAATATGACTATGTGAATACAAAATAAAAGACATTTTTACTTATTTGGCTATGGAATCCCAAGCTGTGCTATATACAATCTGCATCTTTTGTGTGCACACAGATGGGTGGTGTATAACCAAACATTCTTGAATTCAGTGCTTTATAAGATGCCAAAAGTGTATTTCCAAGTATACATCTGGGAGCTAACATAGAGAAGCCCTGCTTCCTAGTCTATGACTCATTTTGGGGGGAGCATTAACCTCAGGCCTTTCTAGATCTCTGCCAAACAGAATTACAAGAAGGCCTCTAATATCTCTGGAGTTGCTCCAGTTGGGGCTCTATATGATCTGCAGGTAGCCTTCGATTTATAACTCTAATAGAGCTCAAGCTTTACACCATATGTCTGTGATGGTGAACCTATGGCACACATGCCAGAGGTGCCACTCAGAGCCCTATCTCCTGGCATGCGTGCTGTCACCCCAGGTCAGATCTCCGTGGCGTTTCTTTCATGAGCTTCTGTCTCCCTGCAAACGACGTAACAGAAGTTCACAAAAGAAAAAGATCTGACTTCTTGCTATACTGCTGATGTTGGAATACCCAGCCTTCCACCAGCCAACTGGCCTTTGGGTCTCTGCTGTACATGCATGTATGTCTGCATGTTTGCACCCATGCACACCTTTCAGTTTGGGGATGTGGGCATGCAGTTTGGGCACTCGTAGTCTAAAAGGTTCGCCATCGTTGCCGTATGTCATCACAGTCATACGTTGAGGCACCCATTTGACCAACCCAATTTTATGACATTTTTTGAGTCTGTCATTAAACAAACACCACAGTCACAATGTGAACCCATTATACATAATGGACTTTTTTTTTTACCAGAAACTGGAAACAAAATATTGGTTTGCAGCAAAAAAAAAAAAAAAAAAAAGGTAAATTGCATTCATGTGATTACAGGATGTTACAAATAGCCATAAATTCAATCTGGTTGTCAAACAACCAAAATGTGACATGTGACAGCAGCATTGACATTGTCTATGAACAGAAATTTTAGGCTATCGCTACCTGTCCAGCTGGAAGTTACACTTAAAACTTTTTGTAGATTGATTTGATGGCAATCATAATAACTTGTTTTTCTTTCAGTTGGTTTGCTGAAATCCCCTTTTCCTATCCCACAACATTTATAATGTTTTAGAATCTGCAGTTTTAATTGTATTTGACTCTTTATCAACCATAGCTGTAATCTAATCAAATCCTAATTGATTTAGACATATATATATATATATCTCACAAATACACTTCTTTAACTTTCTTTGCATAGGAGTTTCTTATTCCCTGATCCTACACTTGTCCTTTATTAAACCTGTTTTAATTTCTTGTTTAACTATTTTTAAAATATTGTGCACAGAATGTTGGGCTAAGGCCTGATCACCATCAAATGGAATGGTATTAAAACCTTTTTGTTGGGAGCTTCACTTCTGTTAATGCAGACTAAAGGTTCACATGTATTTTTTGTAGCTAAATCAGACTGCTGAGTCATGGTTGATTTGTAATGAGCTACTATTCAAAACAAAATGTTTTAACAACTACTATTACTGTGCATTTGATTTTTATTTCTTAACCAAGAACATCCTTTTTTTGGTTAAATTTCATTCAGTTACTTATAAACCTTTATAAAATTATTATTTTTTCTTATTTAATAGAACAAAATTTCACAGTAATATTGTATCTTTTGCAAATCAGATAAGCATTTCTATATCCTTACTGAAGCAGAACTAAGATTGAAGAGTCAGCATCTATGTTCGCCCTTGGGAGAAATAGAAAGTGGGACTTAGCTTTTACCGTGAGCTGTCCTTTGAATTCTTTTTCAGAATTTTGCCTTATCATACCTTATTGGATACCTCAGTTTGATTTGATGATCACTTTTTATTTCATTGCAGTAATAATCTAATGACAAAAAAGTAAATACAAAAGAACATATCTTTAAAAATACCCCCCCCAAAAAAAAACTAATAGGAGAAAACAAATTCATATATGAACATAAATTTTAAAAAACCAGAATAGATACATAATGGCAACTCCATTTTTAAGCAACAAATTAAAACTTTGCTCATACAGAATCATATTGACAAGTTTTCCCCCATTTCATCAATAAAAAGCCAGTTTAAGAACTGATAGCAAACATGTATCTTCATTCTAGGATTTTAAGTGGTTTTTTTCCCAACAAAGCAAAACCATAACTGACTATACAACAAGGTCTCTAAATCTGATGTTTAAAATAAATTCTAATTTTAGGTACACAATTTAACATTACACCAATCTATTTAAATCATATGAACAGCGATTTGAGTATCAGACTAAATGAAAGTCACGCAAACCCAATTTGTCTTCAAATAATTAATGGGTAGCATAAAAAGGAGGATACCCAACACCCAATATTCTCCATTGACTAATACCAAACTTTTTGACATCTTCACTTATTGCAATTTCTTTTTCCTTAGCCTGCTGAAATATTTATATTTAATACTTTTACTTAATAGGATTCAAAATAGAATAGATTTGTTTTAACTTCTATTTCTGTCCTGTCAGTTCAAAACCTAGTATCTTATTTCTGGAAAAATGCATTTTGATCCCTTTCCCTTGCTAAATTAACATTAAAAATGCTTTATGGGAGGATGTTGGGAGCTTTATGATGGATCAAATCATAGATAATAATTTAGTTTTAAAGGTTTTTCTTTTAGGATAAATATCATTTGTCAGTTGCTACACATTGGCAGTACTTACTGTTACAGCAAAGATTGAAATCTTGATTTGGATCAGTAGCATTTTCAGTTGTTATATGAGATAATTTATTTCTGTGAGATCAAAAACCCAGTACTCATTCTGTATAAATATTTATTATAAATAACCTAATATGACGACTTTAAATACTGGATAGAATAAAGCATTGGAGATCCCCATTTTCCATAAGCAGTGGGATAATGTTTTATCTTTAATATAAAAATCTTTTTAGATCCTGGATTACAGTATATACAGCAACAATTATTTGGAAGTATTAGATTCCATTGTTTTTATAAAAAAAGTATGAATAAATCACTGTTAATAAGTTTTCAAAAACAGGATATTGATTTATTAAGGTTTTGCAAGTATATTCTAAAAATTTTAAGTTGTCTTAAAAAACATTTATATTTAGAAATCTTTCAAAACTTTTGAATAAAATGTGTAACTTGAGAGTTTCAAAAGGCACTAATACAGCCAGGCAAACAGAGGAGAAAAAAAAAGATTTAATTCAGTATACTGCCAAATGTATCAGCCCACCCTTTATTAGCAGAATACAAGGTACTTTCTTGAATAATTTATTGAATTCAAGATATGTTACATCTAAAATGTCTGAAATCCAGTAAGGAATTTATTCAGTCATAAATAAGATACAATTAGTCTGGCAAGGCCTGTTCTTCCTAAATTTATGTTGGCTTTTGGTAATTACAAGATGATTTTTAAGGTATTTGGATCTGCGGTAGACTTTTTCAAGGATTTTCTCTGACCGGCTGGTATGGTATATAGTCCTCAACTTATGACCCAGATTTGAAATCCCCTCCCAGTCATATGACTGCATTTAGGGAGCTCAGCAACTGAGTCACATTTATAGCATAGCTGCTTGAAGTGTTCCATGGTCACTTGACCACATTTAATGATAGTTCTGCTGAAAACCAGCATTTACTTACGGTTTTTGACAAAACTGCCTCTGGTGAGCCATTGTTTCGCTTAACGACTGCAACATTCACTTAACAACCACAGCAAAAAAGTTTATAAAAGCAGGTTAGTCACACAATTAGCATGCTATATGATTTGTCATGATTTACGACCATGATGGCAGGCTATATTATGGTGGTAACTCAAGGATCTGTAGTTCTCTATCATTTGTCAAAGATGTTATATAAGAATTCAGCCAGACATGATTTCAGAATATTGCTAAGTTCATCTGAATTCTGAGCAAGTGAGGATACGTTTGGATTATAGTGAAACTTTTCATTCCTTTCTATTGCTTTTCTTTATGTTGAACTAATAATTTGAAATGTCTTATGCCACCAGAATGATTTTGAAGGTGGAAACAAGACTCTTATGGAAAGATGTTCAGACTTAACACTAGGCATGGCAATAAACTGTAGCATTCCATTCAAACGTGTTCAGCAATTTGATTACAGAAGAAATATTATAGACATTTATTGCAGACAAGAAGTAATATATTTATTTATTAGAACACACTTCTAAATCTCTCACCTCACATAAGTAACTCTGGGCAATTTACACATACAGTCTCCAGTTGAAAACAGAAATCAAACTTTTGTATGTGTCCACTCCAGGGTTTAAATTCTTGGTTCTTTCTCCTTCAAGTCAATCAATTTTGGTCCCTTCTTTTTCATCCTCAAGAATCAAAGAAATCTCAGTTTATGGTTCTGTCTGGTCAGAAAACTGGAAATTTGTAATGTATCAACATTAATTCTATCCTTTAGAGAAGACACCCAAGGCAGTAGGTGCCCTCTCCTTCAATCAAGGCTTTAAAGCCTGTGCCTGTGTCCCACCTCCTTGCAGCCACTATTGCTGCCTCTGCCACATGCGCCAAGGGATTGATTCCTTCTTTTTTCCTAGTCAGTATTTATGAAGAAAAGGCTGGGCTTTTGCTAGAGGAAACAAGAAAATATACAAAACCCAAAAGAGGATGAAGGGCTGGAGCAAAGTTTTTGTGTTTGGCAAATAAGCTGCTTTTTTCTCTATAATGCCCACCTCATACACTTATCCACTGGTCGCTCTAACATGGATAAACAAGCAGTGAGATTGGGCAAAGTTCTGGGGTGCCTCTTCTTGATTGTCTGATCTGTTTGATCTGATCTGTTATCTTTGTGATTGGTTGGACTACTCCATGTTGCCCGCCTGCAGGTAGCATATTCTTCCCACCCCACAAATTTCATCAACTTTGTGGGAGGAAGCCTGAGCTGAGAGTGAACAGAGGAGCCTGTGGGCTTTTGTTTACCCACAGACTCTTTCTCCAGGAATATTTGAGGTGAAGTACATGCGCTGCTACTCCCAGAAGCCCACTTTCCTCCTCTTCTTCCAATTCTATCATTATCCCAAACAACACTTCATATATGTGTGTGTGTGTGTGTGTGTGTGTGTGTGTATATACGTATATACACACACACACACACACACACACACACACACACACACACACACACACACACACACACACACACACACACATATATATATATATATATATATATATATATATATATATATATATATATATACCCATTTTGCCCTGGAAACTGCCAATGAACAATTCTCCATGCTCTCACTGCACGCATTCCAGGGCTATACCCTACTTAGCATCTAAGTCCTGCGCTACCAGCAGGAGGAAAAAGTTAGCTGTGGGCAGTGGATGACACTGGTGCAGGGGGCATCAGGAGTATGTGACAAAGTGCAGTGCACCGCAAAGGGCAGACATGGGAGAGAAGATAGGCAGGGCTGGAGGGGTGAAGCAAAGGCCAGTGTAGCAGAGCAGAAAAGCATAAGGTGCTTCCCTAATGTCTGCATCTAGCATTACTGGAACTACCATTGTTAAACAGTGTGATCATGGATTTTTCACATAATAACTATAATGCTTAGCAACAAGTTCTGGTCTCAATGGTCGTTGTAAGTTGAGGACTACTTGTAATATACTTTTACACTATATTAAGAAACCATCCCATTTACATTGAGAAACTTAATTAACCAATGTAAAGGTAAGTATAAATACTTCTATTTCAAAATTCACAAAATGTTGAATCTATGAAGCCATTGTTGAAACCTCTGTAGTATCTGTACTATCAAATTACTTTCCTTTTATAAGGAATTATTTTTGAAGCATGGTATAATTCCTAAGTAAAACTTGGGAGAATCTTAACTGTGTAATGTAATATCCAATTTTATGCATTTAGTTATACTTATCTATTTTTGAAGCTATATAAATTCAGGAGACAATCCTATTTTGTAAAATATACGCTTTAAAATATGGTTCTTCTGGCTGATAGAACTATTTATCTGGTGTTGGATATGTTCAAAATATGGTTAATAATATGGTTAATTTTCATTGTAGTTAAATTCTATCTATCTATCTATCTATCTATCTATCTATCTATCTATCTATCTATCTATCTATCTATCTATCTATCATCTATCTCCCCGGATGATAAGCCCAATCGGGCTTTTGAGTGCATGTGCTGAAATAAGCCCTCCCCCAAAACATCAGCCTTCCCTGAAAATATTGCAACACAGCAGCAGCCATGAGGTGACCTCGCTGCCTCCTGCACCTCAAAAATAGTAAGACCTACCCGACAATAAGGCCAAGCGCTTATTATTGGAGAAACACGGTACATAAATATATATGTATGTATGTATGTATGTATGTATGCATGCATGCATGTATGCATGCATGCGGATGGGTGGGTGGGTAGGTAGAGAGAGAGAGACAGACAGAGAGAGAGAGAAGGGGGGAGGGATCTGATCAGAGATGCAACAGTTTTATATGCATGAAAACAAATAGGGAGAAACAGGCATTTACTGTCAGAAGTGTTTAGCTTACAATTTAACACTTGCTCATACTGGCATTTCATGAGGAAACCGTGAGCATGTCTAGTTCTGTCAGTATTCCAAACAGTTTAAAGATATGTAATGAAAATTTGATTAGAGATGAATGCACAAGTTATAGCTTGTTTCATTTTTCACTGAAAAAAAATTTAGGCTTTCAAAGTGGAAGAGCTATGGGATTTTTTTCAGTATATTTTAGTATCCTTGGATTTATGCTCAAGTGAAGGAGTTAATATAGTTTGGAGTAGGAAGCTTGAAGATGATATACTGTAATGATAATTCTGCAAATTTGGGAAACAGAAAAGGTTCTGATTTGGAGATGGCTTAATCAGATTATTGCCTACAGTCTTTCATTATAAAAAAGTGCAACTTGGTAAAATTAATGGTTAATGGTACATTAAAATTAGATACAATCAGAGTCTAAGTGTACAGTTTATCTTCAGATAATATTAAGTGCTTGTATTTATATATGCTAGAATCTGAATTAATGGGATGTTGTTTTTTGCCTTGAAAGCAGCTGTGGTGAACTGTAAACTAGAGTTTATAAATTGCAAGATTCTGTTAATGGAACTTTACCACAGAATAGATGCAGTTTATTTGGTCGTATTTCCTATCTGGTCTGCCTGATAATCTTGGGAGGAGAAATGTACTTTCAGATTCCATCTCCTTTACAGTCTGAGAAATTGGGGGGGGGGGGTGTTTTCTTAAGATTCTTGCTCTGTCCACTATCCAGCCGAGAGCTATTCTATCTTTTATCTGATCTTACCCTAGGAAGCATCTCTTCTCCTGTCTCCCAAGGTCATTCCCAAATGCCATTACATAGGTTCACTAATGACAAATGCCTGCCCTCTTTTCTTTCCCCATCACTTTTCACCTGTTTGCAAGGCTTCGCCTTCCTTACTCTTTAAATCATACAAGGAAATGTCTTTGGAATGGATAAAGAAATAAAATTCCCTGCCCTTCCTAAAGAAGATATTTAACAATTGGACAGAGTAGCATGAGACCATGTGTTGGTCTGTAAAAGGATATTGCTTGTAAAGATGTTTCCTTTGAATGCTGGATGAATATGGATGTATTTCCGTTTCAGAAGATTCTGATGAAATTATGCAATTACAGCTGACCAGGCAGATCTAAATATAGATGGAAATGTCTGTTCTTTAGCCTGTGTGTTTCTTAATACACCTACACAGATTATGAGAAAACTGCTATTTAAAAAAGCAGATGTTTGTAATTGTTGCTGTCCAAAATGGAAATGGATTTTTGAAAAAGCAAAAACGCAACCTATTTTGGCACTCCTTTCTAAAAATATTTGCTATTGTACCATATTCTAATTTTGTAAAACTGTAAATTTTATTGTAAATTGTAAATATTCTGAAAATATTTGCTATTGTATCATATTTATATACTGAAGGAATGAATTATTAAGAATATAAATTATGACTGAACTTGTTATGCTAAGGCAGTAATTCTGAATTTGGTACCTTAAAATCTATAGGAATTTCAACTCCATGCTAAACAGGAATTCTAGAAAGGGTAGCCTGGGCCCATTATATGAGGGTCAGCTGGTTAGGGAAATTTGCCTTGGTGACATCTACTCAAATGCTTGTGTGAGAAACTGGACTTCATAATAGCACCTGCCAAAACCATTACTTCTTGGTGTATTTGTACCATTGTTTCTGCGATTCTAGACCAGGTATTACTCTTTTTTTAAATTCTAGTAATTGTAACATAAAAATTCTTTTCGGCCAATTCTTAGCACTTAAGATATCAATGCATTTTACTGTAGCATGCTTGATTGCCTCTGCTAAAGCTCTAGGTCTAGGATAACATTTGGCAGCTCTTTTCAGATATCCCATTATCCTTTCCTGGCATGGCCAATGGATAAGGATTTCTTAATACAGTTTTGTAGCAAACTAGAGCAACCCAATTAGTTTTTGATATATGCCGCTAGTCTTCTTAGTCCCGGGGCCCAATTTAATTGAAGGAATTCCTTCATGAATGCTATGCTCACAAACTGGGGGTTGCCTCCTCCTTCCTAACAAGTTAGACTGGGTTTTCTTCATATATATATGAAGTGTGTATGTGTGTGTGTGTGTGTGTGTGTGTGTATAGGGGTGTGTGTGTGTGTGTATGTATGTATGTATGTATGTATGTATGTATGTATGTATGTATGTATATATACTTTAAAATTGACATTCCTTCTTCCTTCCTGCAAGTCAGCTTTTCAAGCTTAACTGCAGTAAACAACAAATGCTGAAACAAACTCTTCAAAATGTTTTCCTTTCCACACGTCAATTATAGACATGTTTTGATCTCAATAGGATTCATTTGGATGATTGCCCCTTTTGACACTACCGTAACATGATTTAGATTATCCCAAGAACCTTTCCAAGTATCAAGGTCAGAATACCAGAGTCGGTACTTTCCTGCTTTCTTTCTGTTCTTTAAAGACTGGAACATCAGTCATCTGACACTTGGTTCACTGGGTTTTCTTAATAGGTGTTCAGCCAAACCATTTGTTAGTCCCTTCAGTACTCTAGGATGCATCTGGCTCCAGCGATTTAGACTTCTTGAGAATAAATATTTATATCCCATCTTTAATGTTTTTAGAAATAACTCAATGTGATTATTATATCCAACACACCTTCCTCCTCCTCCTCCTGTTTTCTCCATAACAGCTACCCTGTGAGGTGGGTTGGGTTGAAAAAGAGTGACTGACCCAATGTTACCCAGATGGCTTTCATCTCACAGTGTCTGGCCTTCTAGTATGGTGCTTTAAATTTATTGGGCAAGCTTTCTGAGCAATGAGATTGTGTTAGAACTCATGAAAATTAAATAAAAATTGATCAATTGTTTATATATTTCCTATCCTTACACTACCTTACTAAAAGTCTTCTGTCTGCTTGTTTGTAATTTTTGATTGGTCAAAATTGGTAGATATAGGAAGAGGGAAGGAAGGAAGGAATGGAGGGAAGGTAGGGAGGAAGGAAGCAAGGAGGGAGAAAAAGAAGGGAAGAGAGAGGGAGAGAAGAAAGAAAGAAATGAAGGGATATTTCCGAAACTCAATGGAGAAGCCAGCAGGAAGTCAGAAGTCTCTCCAATTCCCACTGATATTTTTGGCTGCTTATAGTCATTCTGTTTTTATGTTTAAGTAAGAAAATATTTCTGAAACAAATGGGTCACAGGTTGTCTAGTATCCCAGTATATACAAAGACTGTATTTCTGAAAAAAGCAGTATAAATCCTTAAACCATTTTTTTTCCTTTTGGTGTGAGATAGACAAACTGACTGACTGGCTGACTGACTGATTGACTTGTCTGACTATAATAATTCTTGGCTAGCTGGATGTTTAAAACTTTTTGGCTGGTTCATAACAAGTAACAATATAATAAAATTAATTTTTCATAATTATGAGTATATATGACTAAACTAAAAAGTTAATAGTTCAGACTGTTACAGTTTATTATTGTTGACTATAAACTATGAATAAATTCAAGTGTGGAATATCAGCCATCAATGTTTGAATTGCTAACAAAAGGTTCAGACTAATTAACTGCTGATCAACTTCAAAGATTGATAGAAATCACATTATATACTTTTAACTCTTTCAACTATCTAAATTAATGAAGACTGTTTTGAAAGAGGTAGGTATAGTATATGAGGAGTAGAAAAATTGGCTTTATTTCACAATACAAAATAACTAATATTATATGATGAATCTTCACTACGCTTTGTTCAGTAATAATAAAAAATGTCCTGTCAGAGTCAGAATTTTGTCAATGTAGTAGAAAAGATATGCTGTCCATATTGGCAAAGTTATATTGTTTTAACAGAACTTCTTTTGTCATCTCCCCCTCCCAATTTTATGTTATGTAGGTACCTGCCTAAGACCTGGAACGCCAAAGACATCTATCAGACTGGAATGTTGGGTTCATTTTGCAAGAATTCGGAATTGGGAAAGATCATTTGAATTTACTCTGGACAGTTGTTGGAAGGAGATATAGGATTTCTTAACATAGAAATTGTGCTCCAATATTTCCTTCTAACTAATCACGATGAATGTAACAAGTTTGTTCTCCTTCACAAGCCCAGCTGTTAAAAGACTGCTGGGGTGGAAGCAAGGGGATGAAGAGGAAAAATGGGCAGAGAAAGCTGTTGATGCCTTAGTTAAAAAACTGAAGAAGAAAAAAGGAGCAATGGAAGAGTTGGAAAAAGCATTAAGTTGTCCTGGTCAGCCAAGCAACTGTGTTACAATTCCTCGTTCCTTAGATGGCAGACTTCAGGTTTCTCATCGCAAAGGGCTTCCCCATGTAATTTATTGTCGTGTGTGGCGCTGGCCCGATCTTCAGAGTCATCATGAACTTAAACCACTGGAATGCTGTGAGTTTCCCTTTGGTTCAAAACAGAAGGAAGTCTGCATCAATCCCTATCATTACAAACGAGTGGAAAGCCCAGGTAGGAAATTTCATTATATGTTCATTTCCCCTTCTTTCCCCATATACAATTGCTTTTAACAAGTCCATAGCACCAAGTGGGATTAATGGGAGAGGAGGGAGATTTTACTTTTCCTATTCTACCACTACTAAACTGTAATAAAGTAACAATCTATTATATTTATATTTCTTAAAGAACTCAGGCAGACTTTTAATGTGATTGGAATTGATAGCAATAATACAAAACACTGACACTTCCGGAGCTTGGTTTTTTTCTTGCAGATATTTCATTACCCAAACTAGGTAACATCCATCAGTGCTAGTAGGGAGTGGGGTTTACTCTCCTTTTATATTCTAGTGCCGTGATGGCGAACCTATGGCACATGTGCCACAGGTGGCATGCGAAGCCATTACTGAGGGCATGCAAGGCGTTGCCCTGTCAGCTCCAGAAAAGGGGGCCAACGAGCAACCCAGAAGTCCGTTCCCAAACTTCTGGTTTGCTTGTTGGGCCATTTTTTGCCCTCCCCAGGCTCCTAGAAAGCCTTGCGTGCATACGCAGGGAAGCATTGTGTGTGTGTGTGTGTCACGTGCGCATGCGCAGGGGGCATGGCGTAGGGGGGCATTAAATTATGGGGGTGGGCACACACGTGCATGCTATATCGCACGCAAGCTTTTGGCACCCAAGGCGAAAAAGGTTCGCCACCACTGTTCTAGTGGCTTGCCCTGTCAGGGTTACTGGGAGTGGTCTTGGTAGTACTTGATTGGGAAGTTTATTGCTTTTTTTTTGTAGTTCCTTTAGCAATTCATTTAAATCCTTCTCTCTCTCAGTACTTTGACTTCTTTTTAAAGCTTCCCTAAGGTAATTATGGCAGTTGTCTTGTGAAAGAGGAAATGGAAATATTAAAACACCAATGTGTGATTTTCATCAGTGCCTTTTGCTGAGTTTGAAGTGAACTTGCTTCGGTGAGATAGTGCCTTGAGCAGTGACTTCCAAATTAGATTTGGGTGCATCCATTCTTTAAACATCTGCTGCACTTCATTTGAGAAAAGTCTTCTCTGAATTTACAGAAAAGACTATATAAGACATACTTTGTGAGTTCTTGTTTGTCATATGTTTTTGTTTTATGAGAAATTACATCCACTAAATTAATGAGCAAAACTTAGTTACACAATGTCTGAAGATTTGTGGCAAGTTGACAAACAATACATAGAAACTGCTTTCTTTATCATCAGATTTAAAGAACTGTATTATAGGTCACAACAGTAAAGAAATGGCTTGAATTGTTGAAGCATTGTTGTTACTGTATTTCTGATAGCAAGAGGAGAGACTGTTAATCTTTGAAAGCAGTCAGCAGTCTGGTAAGTCAACTGGAAATTGAAACAGCTAGAATCCGGTGAAACTTTAATGGGCAATTCAAAGCTTGGAGAGGCCACCCTTTGTCAGACTACTTCCTGATAGACTGCTGCATATGTGTGGTTATATGAGGAAGAAGAAATGATGGAGGAAGCTTGCCATCAGTTGGCAAACACTCCTGCACAATTGTCGGAAAGGAAGGCCTTGCACAGGCATTTCTGTAACAGCCAACTGTCATTGACTGTATGAGACTATTTTTGTGCTATGTATACAAAAGTATGGAAGCTTAAAGATGATGCCAAATCTATCCGGCACATTAAATGGGCTTTTGTATCTGAAGTAAGCATAACTTGTTTAAATAGCTTCACTAAAAGGAATAGGGAAAACATAAGTTTAAATGATGTAATGAAAACATCATAGTTCATTCCACATCACCGTGTTTCCCTGAAAATAAGACAGGGTCTTATTTTTTTTACACACAAAATATGGCTTGGGCCTTATTATGAGGGGAGGGTTTATTGTTTTGGGGTGGCCAGGTGGCTGCTCTTGTGAGCGGGCTCCCAAAGAGCCGGGCACAGCCTCGTGGGCGAATGACTGTGTTGCACTTTTGCAGCAGCGCAACACAACACTCATGAGCAGCTACTTGGCAAACCCCCTTTCCAGCTGGGCACAGCATCATTCACTGACCTAGGGGTATCACCAAGCCGCGTGAGCGCCTGTTTGCCGCCACCCGGCTCCCGCGATTTGGCGCCTTCAAAATGCCAGTGAATGGCGCTCTGCACGGCTGGAGAGGGTGGTTATGTGAGTGGCTGTTCCACTCTCGCTCACCTGCCTCCCAACCTCAAGATGCCCTGGCCCAGCTCTCCCTGCAGAGCCAGGGCACCGCCATCCCAGCATGGCTTTTTCAGCGGCTTCCAAACCGAGTCTTCTGGCAGTGGCCACTCTGGGCGTATGCTCTATGGTTGTACATTCTGCTGACAGCCAGCCCACAACCATAGAGCATACGCCCAGAGCGGCCACTGCCGGAAGACCCAGTTTGGAAGCTGCTGAAAAAGCCATGCTGGGATGGCGGCGGTGGCAGTGGAGATGCCCTGGCTCTGCAGAGAGAGCTGGGCCAGGGCATCGTGAGGCTGGGAGGCATGCAAGCTGGAGCGGAACAGCTGCTCATGCAACCCCCTTCTCCAGCCGTGCAGAGCGCCATTCACTGGCATTTTGAAGGCGCCAAGCCGCGAGGGCCGGGCGGCAGCGAACAGGCCTTCACGTGGCTTGGCAATACCTCTAGGTCAGTGAATGGCATTCTGCACGGATGGAAAGGGAGTTTGCCAGGTGGCTGCTGTGCCCGGCTCTTTGGAAGCCCGCTTGCAAGAGAGCAGCCACCCAGCAACCCCCCTATTCAGCTGGGCACAGCATCATTCACCAACCTAACGGTATCCCAAAGGCACCAAGCAACTCGATCACCTTTGCATCCCCCGGTTCCCGCGGCTTGGCACCTTCGGGATACTGCTAGGTTGGTGAGCGGCGCTCTGCCTGGTCAGAGGTGGGTGGTTGTCCAGGGGCTTATTTGCGGGGGAGGGCTTATATTTTTGCCCACCAGAAAAATGTGGCATGGCCTTATTATCACGACATGTCGTATTTTCGGGGAAACATGGTATTAAAGTTGATTCTAATTTCAATGTTTTTGTTTTGTAAAGTCTCTAGGAGGCCTTTTTATCCAAAATACTTTATATGGTTTATAAAGCAGAATACATTTTTCAGTTATTCCCGCACTTAAATTCTTCCCATGTCATATATCGTACACTATATTTTAAGTAGATGGGTAAGTTACGTGTATAATTCCCAAATAATACTCTGTTTTTAACATTTTTAGGCCATTGGTACAATGGATAAATTTAGGTACGCCCCCAGCTGCATTTCTTTTCTTTTTAAAAAATATTTAAAAAGAAAGAGAAAAGTCAAGAGAAATTAATATTTAGAATAAAGAAAAGCAAGTAGTAAATGAAAAGACAAAGACAAAAGTACAGAAAAAGGAAAGAAAATATAAAAAACGAGTTGTGATTTTCTTTTATAAGAATTATTTATTTATTTATTTATTTATTTATTTATTTATTTATTTATTTATTAGACATATATCGCTTCATAGGGCTTTCAGCCCTCTCTAAGCGGTTTACAAATTTTTTTAGCAAATTGAGTCAGCAACTTGCCCCCACAGTCCGGGTCCTCATTTCACCCACCTCGGAAGGATGGAAGGCTGAGTCGACCTTGAGCCGGTGAGATTTGAACCACTGAACTGCAGATCATAGTCAGCTAAAGTGGCCTGCAGTACTGCACCCTAACCACTGTGCCACCTCTGCTCTTTTATAATTATATAATTATAACTGTAAATTAACCTCTTACTCTATGTTCATTTTTAATCTATTTTATTTATCTATTAAAAGCATACATTATAAAAAATATATTTCATGCATAGAGTCTATACAGGATTTTCTATTAGCAACAGACTTAGTTTAATGCCTTTTCTATGTGAAAGATGCTAATTTGGTTATCCTAGCAAATTTTGTCTTCTTCATCAACAATTTCTGCATTGTGGGTAATGCCAAGTCTTTCTATCTTTATGGCATCTAAAAGAATTAATGCAGCTTGTTTTTCATTTGTGCTACTCCAAATATTTTTGAAAGTCCCTCACAGTTCAGATACAGCCTTTAACTATCTTTTAGGCAAAAAAAAAATTAATCTTCATGAATAAATTATTGCAAGATTATTTTCAGTTTATCAGCTACATTCATTGTGAATAACTTATAATAATTCAATAATAATAATGCTCTGTATTTTCTTGTAAAGTTAATCTTATCCCTTTTAGCCATTAGTGTTATATTACCTCTTTCCAAATTTCCAGCATCTTTCTTCTCTGTAAAATACAATTTATTGAATTTTGCAGCGGAATGGGACAACTTGCCTCACCCCGGCCAACTTGCCATGACCCTGGACCTTCTATTGTGGTTCCCAAAACCAGCTTGGCTTAAGAAAGGTGAAAGTTCCTGCCAGCCTATACTTCTTTTCCAAAGGCTTCCTCATCTCACTTTCCAGCACCCCCGTGCAAAAAGCAGGCTAAGCATGAATTATTGTTCCACACATACACAGGTACACACACCATTCTGAATGTGCGGAGTATTTTCCATACCCGAGCTGGCAAGAGAAGAAGGTCCAGGCTTGCAAGAGTTGTCCCCACAGCGAGTTGTCCAGGGCAAGATGGCCAGGGTGAGGTGGTAGTGGCAAGTAGTCCTACACCCTTTTGCAGAAGTTGTTAAAAGTTCATCCTCAAAACATTTATAAAAAGAACTTGATACTCTGTCTGGTCCTGGTAGGTTTTCTGGTTTGATTTTCAGAAAATTCTTTTATTGTTATAGGTCCATTCATAATCTGTTTGCCTGTAATCCTTGGTAGATTTTGTATTTTTAAATACTTATTTTGTCCAAAGAAATATTATGTCCTTTACACAAGTTGAAATATTACTGATAAAATATTTTTATAGCCGCATTATCCATTAATGAATGTCTTTCTCTTCAAGTTTTAATATAATTTTCTTTTCCTTTTCTCAATTTATACGCTAGCCATTTCCCTGGCTTGTTTGCAAATTCATTTTTTTTGCTTTGTTTGGTTTTTTTATTTTTGTTTTTCTTACTGTTAATGTTGGAAGCTGTTGCTGTAAAAATTTAATTTAAGAATAAATATTTATCCTCGCATCCAAAATAGCCTATGTTTTCCCATGGCTCTTCTTTTTAAGTTTAGTATTATGTTGCACGAAATAATCTCTAATAATATCTTTACTTGCATCCTAAAACCATTTTTAAATCAGTGTCTTTATTTAGGTTGCTTTTAAAAAGTACTTTTTTTAATATTCCTCCACTATTGCTTCTTTATGTAATATTGTTTCACTTAATCTCCATCTAAAAGAAGTACAGTTTCTTTCATAAACCAGACTTGCCGGGTTTTGATCAGAAAAAGTCTTTGGTAAAATCTCAACTTTAAAAGTCATAGTATGCATTTCTAAGACATAGATGATTTGAAACAGATCCTTTTGGTACTACAGTTATATTGCACATGGAAGTAGAGCAATTTACTCAATTTGTTGAAGTAATGTGTGATAGTTTATGCAATGTTTCATATTAATTGAATCCAGACATCATTTCTGAATTACTTAGCAGTTTGATGATATTGAAAAGCCCAACAGTTTAAGCTCTTCATAAATTGTTTGAATCTTTGCATGTTGTACAAGCAAATATTGAAGGAACCAAGTGTCCAGGGATATATAGAAGAACAGGAAATCTACTTGGAAATATGTATGTGCCATATTAACTTGCTTTCCACATCTGAAGACGACTTTTCAGATTTAAGAGAATAGTGCATTTTTAAAAAGAGGTCTGAGAACATATTTTTTTAATCAAAACCCATCTGAGCAAAGAGCTAGTGGTGTAGTGATTCTAAAATCCCTGTGCCTGTTGACTTGGAACTTTGCGAACCTTGACTAATATGTACTTTATGTAATAGTTATAACTCAGTTTTCATTCAGTAGTTCAGTGATGTGTGTGTGTGTGTGACGTGCGGTGAGGTTTATGGCTGGTGAGGCAAGCGGGCAAAAGCCGCCCTGGCGCCGGGACGTCCAAGGGAGCAGACCCGGGAAGATTGCCTGCCAAGCTTCATACACTTGTACCAAAGATAACGCGCTCTGTGACAACACTCGGGCGATCCCTCGCACCCTGCCGCCCGACATTACCTCCCAGTAAGGGGGCTGTAAGCACTTGGGAGGATGGGGGGGACACGCTTATCGCTGGATCGCGCAGAGGGTCTGGGGTGGGGGGTGGGCGCAAAGAGAGCTGACGGGATGGAGGAGGAGGAAGAGCGGGGAAGGGGTGTCGGAGGGGGACTAGAAGTTGGATCCCTCTGTGCGTTTCTCTAAACGCGACGCTGTCTGTTTCTCGGCAGTGGCCATCCTCCCCCGCTGGAAATTGTAACTTCAGTTGATGGGGGAGGACGGATGGGACAGGTAATCAAGTGACAAAACGATTCCCCGACCGGCTCCGGTGCTGTTAACTTCTGCTTTGCTTCTCTCCCCCCCTCCCATTTTGCCTCTAGTGCCGGGGCGGCAGGGCAGCTTTTGCCTGCTTTCAAGAAAGCTTTCTTGAAAGTGGACAAAAGCCACCCTGCCGCCCCGGCGCTATGTCAGACATAGCGGCAAGGCGGCTTTTGCCTCTAGCACCGGGGTGGCAGGGCGGCTTTTGCCCGCTTTCAAGAAAGCGGGCAAAAGCCGCCCTGCTGCCCCAGCACTGTGTCCGACATATAGGCGTCCCGCTATGTCCAAAAGCCCTGCCGCTAGGTCCTACATAAAAAAATGCCAGCCCGCATGCCAGCAGAGGTGGGTAAAACATACACACAAATTACTTACAATAAACCAATTACTTACAAATTACATTAATTTTCAATTCCTCCCCCTCCCTACCTTTTCCAACTGTTTCACAGAGGATTTCAACTCTGCTCTTGTCTGCTATGATAAAAATGTAAAAGGAAAAAGGCAAGAGCTGCTGAGGTGAAGCTGGGTTAGCTGCTGCCAGAGTCCCCAATCTCTGCTTAACTGTTTAAAAATACTCTATAGGAGGAGGCAAGAAAACCAAGTGCCTCATCTACATAAGGAATTTTTCGGCTTTTAACCCTTCCTTAACTCTGCTCAAGTGATCATAAATGAGGCACTTGGTTCTCCCGCCTCCTCCTGCAGAGGGCACTTTTTTAGAGGCTTTTTTAAACAGTTAAGCACTAAGCAGAGTCATCCACTGTGACTCTGCAGCAACTACCTCAGCCTTTTTCCTTTTACATTTTTTTTCTTTTCATGATAATAACAGTGGTGAGGCCCTGCCTCCCCTGACTGCACGTCACTGATTTTATATATATAATCACTTTTTATTGTTTCCCACAGTAACAGACTTATGAGGTAGGTTGTAACTTGAACACAGCAATTATGTTTTTCTTGTGTATACAGGGCGGGGCATAACCTTTTCCTAGGGGGTCACAGCAACACTTGTAATAACAACACAAATAATTCATACACCATTCGAAAGCCCATCAAAAACTGAGTTTATTGACACGATTTAATAGTCAGTATGACCACCATTAGCCCTTCGAACAGCATTCAAACGAGGTGGATAAGAACACAACAAATCTTCAAACAGTTCCGTTCGATTTTCAGGGCGGGGCATAACCTTTTCCTAGGGGGTCACAGCAAGATCGACAGCAGTTTACAACTTCCGCGACACCTCATTTTAAAGCCCATAAAAAACTGAATTGAATGAGCTATTAAATGTTAAATTTGTTTCGGTTGAAACTTTGAGAATGAATTTGGAAACTGTGTTGAAAAATCTGGAAAATCGAACGGAACTGTTTGAAGATTTGTTGTGTTCTTATCCACCTCGTTTGAATGCTGTTCGAAGGGCTAATGGTGGTCATACTGACTATTAAATCGTGTCAATAAACTCAGTTTTTGATGGGCTTTCGAATGGTGTATGAATTATTTGTGTTGTTATTACAAGTGTTGCTGTGACCCCCTAGGAAAAGGTTATGCCCCGCCCTGTATTAATAACTCTGATAGCATTTTCTAAACAATACAATACAATAGCAGAATTGGAAGGGACCTTGGAGGTCTTCTAGTCCAGTGTTTTTCAACCACTGTGCCGTGGCACACTAGTGTGCCGTGACATAGTGTAAGGTGTGCCGTGGGAAAATTACTTTATATATAGTCAATATAGGCACAGAGTTAAAAAATGTTAACATTTTCTATATGTGGTGTGCCTCGTGATTTTTTTCATGAAAAAAGTGTGCCTTTGCACAAAAAAGGTTGAAAAACACTGTTCTAGTCCAACCTCCTGCCTAGGCAGGAAACCCTATACCGTTTCAGACAGATGGCTATCCAACATCTTCTTAAAGACTTCCAGTGTTGGGACAGTCACAACTTCTGGAGGCAAGCTGTTCCACTTATTAATTGTTCTAACTGTCAGGAAATTTCTCCTGAGTTCTAAGTTGCTTCTCTCCTTGATTAGTTTTCACCCATTGCTTCTTGTTCTACCCTCAGGTGCCTTGGAGAATAGTTTGACTCCCTCTTCTTTGTGGGAACCCCTGAGATATTGGAATACTGCTATCATGTCTCCCCTAGTCCTTCTTTTTATTAAACTAGACATACCCAGTTCCTGCAACCGTTCTTCATATGTTTTAGTCTCCAGTCCCCTAATCATCTTTGTTGCTCTTCTCTGCACTCTTTCTAGAGTCTCCACATCTTTTCTACATCGTAGTGACCAAAACTGAATGCAGTATTCCAAGTGTGGCCTTACCAAGGCATTATAAATGGTATTAACACTTCACGTGATCTTGATTCTATCCCTCTGTTTATGTTGCCTAGAACTGTATTGGCTTTTTTGGCAGCTGCTGCACACTGCTAGCTCATATTTAAATGGTTGTCCACTGGGACTCCAAGATCCCTTTCACAGTTACTACCATTGAGCAAAGTATCACCTACACCAGCGATGGCGAACCTTTTTTTGGCTTGTGTGCCATAAGTGGGGGGAGCGCAGGGGGGTGATGTGCCATAATGCAATGTGTGACCCCCTCAGTGCGCATGTGTGCACTACAGGCGCCCCCCCCCATTTTTGCATGCTTTTTTCACCCTCCCCAGGCTCCAGAGGCTTTATAGGAGCAAAAACAGCCTCTCCCCCCCCCCCCCGGGACGCCCTCCGGAGGCTTCAGGGACCTTCAGGAGGCTTCCCTGAAGCCTCCGGAGCAGTCAAAATGATCCTCTGAGCAAACCAGAAGTCCGTTCCTGATCTTCCGGTTTGCCCATAGGGCCGGTTTTTGCGCTCCGGAGGCTTCACGGAAGCTCATGAAGCCTCCGGGGGAGTCGGGGGGCTCTTTTTGCGCTCCCCAGGCTCCTATAAAGCCTCTGGAGCCTGGGGAGGACAAAAAATGGCTTTTAAAAAGGGTGAACTCAGCTGGCCAGTGCGCGCATGCCTTTGTTCTGGATGTGTCTGAATTCATTATCCAGGATTTTTTAAATTTATTAAATTGATGTTTTTGATTTGTTGTTATAGCTCTGATAGTCTACTGTAATAATTAATTAAAACAATTTTCAAATGCATTTTCTTTTTGTGATATATGCAGTCTGATGGAGTTTAACACAATTTCACAGTTTACAATATTAAGAGCTGCCTTTTCAACTTTGCAGCATAGATAACATTTTTTGTTTGCATGATGTACTACTATTCTAATAATTGTTGCTGAATTCCTGAATTAATCCTTCTAAAATGTTTAAAACCGGTTTCGCAGTTATAACATCAGTATTAATCTACAAAACCAAGGGTGAATCTCATCATACTAAATAATATGTACAGATTTTGGTATGATTTCACATATGATACGAAGTCAGTTAGTTGGGGCTTTTCAACAAACTATGGCATATTTAAAAAGACATCCAATCTTCTACAAACCCAGAGGAAACGTTCTCTCTGCCATACTGAACCTTCCTATTACAAAAGAATATGAAGAGGAAAGATGGACTGAGAAATACTTAGCAATTCTTTGCCTTTGCCATTTGGAATAGACAAATATCTGTAAATCTGTTAATGGTTTTCCAGTGGAAGAGAGGGAGTGGTCACATGTGGGTATTCTCAAAGCCTGATTGGTCCAAATACTGAGAGTAAACTTCTTAAATACTCCTTCCTTCTATTCTTGCCCAGTTTCCTCTCAGTCTCTTGGTCCAAGCACTGTTGAGAATTATATCTAGGTAGGAAATTTATTTCTTTATTCAATGGTCTGGTATTTGGCTTAATTGGGCATTTTAAAAGTTCCTAAATTCGAAAATTGCAGCTGTGGCCCCAAGGGAAAGTCCTCTGCCTCGGGCAGTCGGGGAGGGCCCTGTGGGGCATCTATCCTCCCCTCCGCGGGCCCGGCCTTCTTCCTCCGCTCTTCGAGACATGTGAGTGGGGCGATGGAGGAGGGATCGGAAATTCCCCAGGGCAGACAGAAGGCCTGGTAAGGGGGGAAGAGGGCCTGGAGCAGGGGTTCGGACCAGGGGTTGCCCCAATAAGGCCTTTCGCTGCCCAGCACCCCTCTAGGTCCTCCACGAGGGAGGAGGCTAGGAGGCACAAGGCCATAGAGAAGACCTTCGCCAGGGTGGAAAGGCAGGCCAAGTCTGCGAGGCCTGCCTCTTCCAGCAGGTCCCGGTCGCCAATCAGACCCCCTTCTGTGCATTCTTCCCCTTGGGGGTTCAGTCCTTTTTCTCCCTCAGCCTCCCCGGCCAGGTCCCGCAGCGATTCCAGGCAGAGGGGGTCTCCCTCTCCTTCGGTCTCCCTAGGTTTGGCTAGGAGAAGTGCTGCGGATCCTTTGGAAGGCACATCCAGGGGGCCTTATCCCTCACGCAGGTTGGCGCCTCAGAGGCCTGGCTCTCCTTATGGAGACATGGAGGATTTGGAACGTCTTCCTGAAGGTATCAAAAGACTTATTTCTGCAGCTATCTCACGGGGCATCACCCAGCGGGACAGGCGTTCCCACTCTTTTAGGTGTGGGGGGGGCAGGTCGTCCCCAGTATAGGGCATCCTCTCCATCCATGGTTAGCGAAGCTTCGGTCATGGGGGAGGAGAACCTCCAGGACATGGTTTTCTCAGAGGACGAGGATACGCCCACCCCCCGATGCTCCCTCTTCCTCGGGTCTGTTTCCTCCGGCCATGTTCAAGATTCTCCTGAACAAGGTGAGGAAGACCACCAAGGTGGGGACAGGGGATCCCACGGTACCCCCTCCTAGGGACCCTGACATGGCCATGTTTTCACACACGGCCACAAACAAGGAGGGGATTCCAGCCCCTCCTTTGTTTATGGAGGTCCTGACAAACCAGTGGACCCGTCCCTCCAAATTCTCTAACCCTGAGTGTAATGACCACCGCTTCTACAATGTGGAGCAGGCCTTTGCCCAGGCCATTCAGTTACCCACTATTGACACCCCAGTTGCCACTCTGGTCTCCTCACCGGTGTTGTCTGGTGATACGGCAGATAAATTGAAGCCGGAGGATAAGCGTGCAAATTTCAATGCCACTGCCTGGGCCATAAAGTCCGCGGCCTCGGCCTCGTATTTCAACCACGCCACGGTCATGTGGTTCCGGCAGCTCCAGGTTCGCATTCTGATCCAGGACGAATGGCTCCACCAGGATCTGGTTAAGATTATTGCGGCTTCCCAATTTTCCGCTGATGCAACTCTGGACACAGTTAAATTTGCGTCCAGCACCTTGGCCACCTCAGTTACTTCCCGCCGTCTTTTATGGCTTCGTAACTGGCAAATGGATAACAAGGCCAAGTGGAATCTGGCGCCTGCCCCGCCTTCTCTGTTGCCGCTCTGGCCACATGGAATGAGCTGCCCCCAGAGATCCGGGCCCTCCCCACTCTCATGGCCTTTCACAAAGCCATTAAAACCTGGCTTTTCCGGCAGGCCTTCTGATTGGGTGTTTGTTGCGTTCCTTTTTTAACTTTGTGTGTCCTATTGTTTTTAAGTTCCTTTAATATTTTTTTCATTTCTGTAAGCCGCCTGGAGTCCTTTGGGATTGGGCGGCATAGAAATCAAATAAATTCAATTCAATTCAAGGATCCTAATCTTTTTGGGGAGGCTCTCGACCTCATTCTGGTCGAGAACAAAGACAAGAAGAAGGTTCTCCCGTCCAACACTAAAACACCTGAGGCTCAGCCTCATCCTTATCATAGGCAGTCGTATAGGGCCCCGGATTATGACCATCACCAGCGTTTCTCCTCTTTCAGGTCTGACAGGCAGTTTTCCAGCCTCTGTTTTGCTGCTTGCTTTTGGCTGCCATTGAAACTGGGAGGGGGGGCATGGTATGTGGGTGGGGAAGTGTCAGCACAGGAGTGACTGTAAAAGGGAGGTGTTCTCACCATCTACTGCGCATGCTACAGATAAAGGATTTGCCGCCAAGGGCAACTGTCCGGCATACCAGCCTGATGATGCTTTTTGAAGATGTCTCCCACATGACACCTGTGGGGTGTACTGATTGGACTATGGGCTGAGGTTACCAGGGGGAGGGGGTTGGGTCACATATTGATATCTATGATTACGGGCACTTTTGCCTCAGACCTTGCTTTGCCTAGCTACTATCTACTCATGACCAGTAAAAGTACTCTTAATTCTGCAAAATGGAGTTGAGTGGTTTCTTTCTTGGTTACTGAGCGAAACAGCCCTGGCAGTCGTCCTATCAGGACAGGAACAGATTCCAACATCAGTCCCGGCGGTCCTTTCGAGGTGGCGGCGGTCGCCCCTACCGCAGGGAGAAGTGACTCGAACCCGAGTCGTCCCATAGGCGGCCGCCTGTCCCTCTATGCAGATCAATGGGACGAGATCATGCCTGACGATTGGGACAGGTCCACGGTACATCAGGGTCTCAGGTTAGAATTTCTCTCCACCCCTCTGAATTTCTTCAGGTCGTTCCCTCCGTCCCGGAGCTTGGAGCGCCGCCATCTGATGGATCAGGCCATAAAAAAACCTTCTCGACATTCAGGCGGTGGAAACAGTTTCCCTTGTGGAATGGGGTCTGGGCCATTACTCCAATCTGCTTGTGGTTCCAAAGAGTTCGGGGAGCTGGAGGGCAATTCTGGACCTCAAACGCCTGAACCGTTTCTTAGTGTACAGGCGCTTCAAGATGTCTTCCCTCAAGTCTGTCTTTCAGGGCATCCGAAAGGGGGATTTCTTGGCATCTGTAGACCTGACAGAGGCCTAACTCTATATTCCAATTCTGCCGGCTCATCGCAGGTTTCTGAGATTCTCGCATGGGGACCGCCACTACCAGTACAGGGCTCTCCCCTTCGGGTTGGCTTCGGCCCCTCGTTGAAGGTTTGGCGGCTCATCTGCGTTCCATCCCGGTTAGACTCCAATGTTACCTAGACGATGTCCTAGTCCAGGTTTGTAATTTAGTGGGGGGGTGATTATTTTAGCCTCAGTTTATACTGAATTAAACAGGGTGAGTTGTAACTAGCCCTTGTATTATGAAACTTCATGGGCACATTTTTGTAGTGCATACATTTGTTTATATGTGTGAATGTGTAACCTACCTAGACGCTGCAAGTGAACTCTCAGTGTATTCATATTGATTGTCTAATCACCATTTTAAACAAAATTAAAATGGGGTGGAGGGAGTATTTGCGTAGTCATGTTGAAGTTTAACATAAACACAGCTGATGAAATTAAGTTTTATTTCATTAAAGTAGCTTCAAATTTTAATTAAATTTTGTCCCTCATATATTTCAGTAAGTTGCAGCTAACAAATTGTTGATAACATTGAAAATACAAATAGTCTTGGCTTAATTATGGCAATTGGGAGTGGCACATGACCAGATCAACATTGATGGTGGTTGTAAGCAGTTCCAGTTATTTTGTCTTATTTTTATCTGGCCTCAGTTTTGCCGATAGAAAAAGATCAATATCAATACCTCTCATCTTGTGATTTTTAGGGCTTTTTGAAACTGTTCTCTAGCAGTCTATCTTAGCCTGTTCAGATACTTCTTCCCCTTCCTCTTCTTTCCTTTTTCTTTCTTTCCCTTATTTATTATTTATTGACTACATTTATATCCCCCCCTTACTCTGCAAAAGACTCTTCTATTCCCTTCCTAACGCAACCACTCTTCCCTTTTAAAATAATCTTCTGTCTTTGTTTCAGCTTGGAAGCAGAACGGAAATGCTTGTGGGCTGGTGTAAAATTTGTGCATCTATGAAAGAAATGGGTATTAATTTATAATTGGGGTATTTTACTGATATAAATAATTTTGATCAATACATTGATTTGGTTAATACCATTTTTTCCTTGTCTTGCCTTTTTCTGAAATGTAGCTTCTAGTACTAAATTAAACATGTAATCATACGTATATATTTATTTATACAAATGTGTCACATGTGTATTTGTCAATTCAAAAGTTGGCAAGATGGGCATTGTACAACATTTTGATCTTGTGTTTATAATTTTGAAATGTCACAGAAAATACTTGGAGGCCTGTATTATACATGAAGCAAAATCAGAAGGTTTTTTTTTTAAACTATGATTTGTTGGGCAAAATATAATCTGGTTCACACATAACACTAAATGATAATGTGTGGTTTTTGCATACTAGGTAAAACACCGTAGATGATCATATATTAGATCTGGTTTTTGTCTCAGATTGTTGAAATGTGATTTGAGGATTGGGGACATTAATATCTGTCACACTCTTTCTAGATCCATAGTCTAATGTCCTTCAATTCCATTGGAAGCAGTTTCCTAAATTCCTAGCTTGCATTCCTACCAGTTGAGAATTTTGGAAGTTCATATTTGGAAAATACAGAGCTCCAGAAGATTGCTTAGGTCCAAGATATAATAGTGCTCTATACAGTGCAGTAGAACATTTACTTTAGTCTAGGCAAGAGTTAACACCTCTACAGCTTTACCCTCCAGGGGCTCACAGCCTCTCCAAAGAGCAGATGTGGGCCTCTTGTTTGCTTTGTGGCAACAGGTGTGCTTGGCTGAATACAGCAGAAGTCTCATGCTGTCTCTTCAATTATATCTCTTCCCCTGGGCTGGCAGCAATTTCTGAAATTCAGCATTCTCCCCTGCTATGTGCATTTTTAGCCATTTATTTTTTACAGTGACGATTCTGAACCTGATCAAGCTTTACAATTTAAAAATGTGTATTTTCCTGAATACGGCTACTATAATTGATCTGGTTCAAGCAACATTTCTGGTTTATTTTACAAACCACTATTGATGGGGTTTACATAACACATTAAACCATAAGCAATGGTTTAACAAATGGTTGGGGTTACTCGTAATGTTCAGTGAAATTCAGAAAAATTATATTAAAGTTTAGCATAGCTAAACTTAGAGCATGTATATATAGAAGCATCACTTCTAGCATATGTTTCCCATAATAGCTCATGCACTTAATGCCACTAATTTAGGCCCGATTATTATGCTGGGAAGCATTATGTTTTCCCTTTCATAAAAAACTAAATTATAAAGATCTGGGTAAGACCACGTAAAATCTTGATAAGGTGTGCAATGAGAAGAATTAATAAATGAAAAGAGAGGTTCACACCCTAAAATGGGTATTGTTTAAAATGGCCTGGCCTAAGAGATTGACATGGGTGCCATTATAGCATCTTTGAAGAAACTTTTCCCCTTCTTTCTGCCCTTTGTAGTTTATATGGAGAATCCAGTGTCTTTTGCCCCTGGAAAATCTGATTAGGATACCAAATGTGTCTGCAGCTATTCATTCAGCTTTTGTGGGAACTTGATAAAATTACTTGACTTGAAATGTCTTGCGTGCTTTTGCTTAAATGTTAGAGAAGTGGGAATATCTGACTATTTCACTATGATGCAGTATTACTAGGCCTCAGGAAACACACATCCTGTCATCAGTCTTCCTTAGTGACTTGGAATAAGTTCTTGTCTCTCAGCTCAATCTACCCAGGTTGGTTGTTGTGGATAAAAAATTTGAAGAAGGCAGCACTATATATATTGACTCAAAAAGAGGAAAAATGGGATACAAGTCATGTATAATGGAATAAACCTAAACCTGAACTATTCTAGATTTAATCCAGAAGGTTCAGTTAGCGCCCTTAGTAGCTAAGCTTAAATTGATGGATGCCAGTACCCAATACTTTGCATATATTAAAGACTGGCCCTTGTATATGTTTCTTTAGCTTCGGGAGTTGAAAATGAGGAAAGTGCGGGTAGATTACTTTTGCTATTCTTCTTAGTTGTGAATCCCAGGGCAGCTATACTACTCTGCATGCAAACCTAACCATCTTTCTCCCAGTTGCTGTGAAAATTAAACTTCCAGCTTTGGGATCCTGGCAGTTGCTGCATCGAGCAAAAATTTAAGTTGTGTAGTAACTAAACACAAGGAAATATTTTTGCTTAGTCCTGCTTGTTCCTAAAATAAGACCTCTTGATTAACTGCAAATGAAATTATGATTGTACAGCTATCAAGTGTACTTGTTTTCAACCCTCCCCTTTCTCTTTTCTTTTCAGTTCTTCCTCCTGTGCTTGTTCCTAGACACAGTGAATACAACCCTCAGCACAGTCTCCTGGCACAATTTCGCAACTTGGGACAAAACGAGCCGCATATGCCACACAATGCTACTTTTCCAGACTCTTTCCAGCAACCCAACAGTCACCCATTTCCCCATTCACCAAACAGTAGCTATCCAAATTCGCCTGGAAGCAGCAGTGGTACCTACCCCCATTCACCTGCCAGCTCAGACCCAGGAAGCCCTTTTCAGATGCCAGGTAAAGCTTCCTCTGAGAAGTCTCAGCAGCAGCTTCTTAGCATTGACAATGGTCTTGTGTTAGAAATAAACATCAGGGCAATGTTAGCATAATAATAATGTGGAGATAATCACCTGTGGCTGAAAACCAGTAATATTAAAAGTAAGTCTTACATTGATGTTTTTTGCCATTGATTATTACATTTTAATGTCATCATCAATAAGTTGTGCTTTAAATTTGTTGTGCATTAGGATGTACTTGTCTGCTGATAAATATATTGGAAAAGATGACCTGTATGCAGATCATCAGCACTTCTTTTTCATATACCCTGTTCCCTGAAAATAAGACCTCCCCAGATAATAAGCCCTCCCTGAAAATATGGCAACACAGCAGCAGCCATGAGTTGACTACGCTCACTCCCTCCTGCATCTCAAAAATAATAAGATCTCTCTCAAAATAAGGCCAAGTAGTTATTTCAGGATTCAAAAAAAAAAATAAGACCCTGTCTTATTTTCAGGGAAACACGGTATAGGAATTTGATCTGTTTGCGCCAGAACTTTCTGAAATCTAATTCCCTCAAGGAAAAGTAAACTTAGGTATAATTAATCAAAGAGTAATAATTTCTTTGTTAGCCGTGTTAATAGAGATGAGTAAAAATGGATGGTTTTCTATTGTTGTTGTTGTTATTGTTATTATTATTACATTGTAGTTTGGCTTAGCTTAACCCTATCCATAAAATGGATAAGTACAAAGATGAAATAACAGTATTTTGTATTACCTCAGCTGATACTCCGCCTCCTGCTTACCTACCTCCAGAAGATCAGATGACCCAGGATGGTTCACAACCAATGGATACCAATATGATGGCACCTTCAATTCCTTCAGAAGTAAACAGAGGAGGTGACACTTCATATTTCAGTTATGAAAAATGTCTATATATGGCACTTTCCCCCACCCCACGTTTTATATTTTCATTGCATTAATTGTCTTATCTTCCTGCTAAAGAGACATGATAAAAATAACATATATCCACTGTAAATGTTGCACTGAAAAACAGCAGTGGATATGCTCCGATTCTTATGTTAAAACTTGTGCAAAATGGTACAGCAGACAAAGTTGCCTTTAATTGAGCACTAGCATTCAATATATGTTCACACATTTTGCTTTACTTGGAGAAACTTCAATCATAATATCAAGCTGTTGTGACCACATATGCAACCACCTGGATAACTTGGCTGCTACCAGGCCTAGTAAGCAACTGAAAAGTATTTGAAAGATAAGAGTGAGCAATAATTTCTTCATGTTCTCTGCTTTAAAGCAGGTTTTTAGTAGATAAATGCAAACACTTGGTAATTTTGTTGATCTGTTTATTGTAGGTAGTCCTTGCAGCTGACTAAGGCAAATTTACCAGTGTTTTGCTTTATGATTTGCTGCATATTTTAATTTTTTAAATAAATTTACTATATCTCAACCCTAAAATATTTTCATTTCTTAGGACTGTCCCCCTCTTCTATCCGTGTAAGCTGTGAGATTTGGTCCTTGGGTTTTTAAGGGGTATGATATAAGTTGCCACAAACTAGTAATGGGAGGGAAAGAGACAAGTGTGCATACCCTTTGGCATTTAATTGAATCAACTTTGAACTTAAGAATATGAACACATTACAGTTAGTCCATGGGTTAATAACTAGTTCCATTCCCTAACTGTCTTAACCCAAATTTGTATTTAAGTCGGAATGTACACAGAGGCAAAAGGCCTATTACTAAAAATGGAAAGTGGCATTGTCCCAGCAAATGAAAGCACTGAAGCAGTGCAATGTTTTTAGGAACCAATGAAAATGGCTGAAAACAGGCTATAGCTTAAAAACTTTTGGCTTCAGCAGTTCTAGAAATATTGTGCCGCTTCAGTGCTTTGTGAGCTGGAGGAAGAGAATGCCATCCACCTTTTTCAGTAATGGGCAGCTTGTTCATATCCTTAAGGACAACCCCTTAAGGACTTGGGATTTTTATTGTTTGGCAGGGAGCAAATAAGATGAAGCAGATTGGACTTGAGAATGCAGAAAGAGTAAAGTTGTCAACCTGATTCCTACTAGTAATATTAGCAATTAAAACACTGTAATTAGAGTGGTACAATACCTTCTCTTAATTTTATGAAAGGGAAACAGACTCTTCTTTCCATTCATATTATTTATTCCACACCTGTTTCCGCTAATTCAGCAAGCTCTTTATCTCTCCCCCATACCTCTACCTGATGTGCATGGTTACATCCTTTGTTTAATAGCCTTTCAAAAAGGTCTGCTGCAGTTCATGTTTATGAAGGGCCCGAGCAATAAACACAAACCCCGGTGCTCTCTGGCTACAGACATTTGGAGGCCTGTTCCTTGTGAAGATTTGTTAGTCTTAAGAGATTTTACTTAACAAGCTGCATCCTGTCAATGAAGTTGGGTAATTCCTATTGTTGGCTCATGCTGGGAATGGAGAGACAAAACGCACCTGCTCTGCATGACTTAAGGCAAATGTGAGGAAGTTCGTATGAAATCTGCCTGTGTGTGTGTGTGTGTGTGTGTGTGTGTGTGTGTGTGTAAAAGAGAGAGAGATGATTTCACTCTTCAGGAATGGCCAGCTGGCAGGATTTCTTCCTGAGTTTGAGAACTAGGGCAAAGCTGTGCAGCAGTAATAGTTACTGGCATCTTGCTGTGAAAGTGCACTGAGTTACTAATAATTAAAGATTGCCTAACAGTGACTTGAAAGGATTAAAAATGCTGTGAATTGTTTGCATCAGCACTTGGCCTATCCTTAACATGTTGTGCCACCCCAGCCATCTGTAGTTTTTTCAATAAACCATTTTTAAATGAACCGTGGCTCAGCATAGTGTTTGAACCCAGTTGTTCAATTTCATTTGGGAAAACCATATTGGGAACTATCCTTTTTTAAATATTGAATCACATATTGGTAAATTCTTACCTATACCAAAAAAATGTCTGTGTTCACCTATTGTGCAAGCAGTTGTGATGTGTCAAATAAATATGGGAGAGAAGGTGCAAATCCAGATTGCTCATTAATGTCACTGAGTAATGGTGTTTTTATTCTGAAGCTACTTAATAGGATGGGTATGAGAATAAAATGCAAGGAAGCCCATGTCTCTTGCCTCAAGCTGCTTGGATAAAAATAACACTGTGTAAACAGACATTATCAGTCATATAAATGTGAATTACTCTGGGTAAAGATAACTATCAAAAAGGAAGGCAAGAGTTCCTGGAAGCAATCAGTTTCTTTAGCCAGAAAAGGCAAAAACATATTTCTTAAATTTGTAGTTTAGTGGGTCAGGAAGAGGTTATTGTTGCTATTCATAACAAAGCCAACACTTTCCCTCTTAACACAATGAGATTATAAATTAAAAACTCATCAAAAACAAATTGGCTGCATGAACACAACCTAAAAATTATAGTGCAGAATGAGTGCATTCACTCCTCTTATATGAGTGCTCCCCCCAAAAATGGACCTTGTGTATCTTTCGGTTTCATTACTCTTTATTAAGATGTTTGAGTGCTTGTAGCAGAAAGTTGTGTAGTTGCATTAATATAGTTATGTCAGTTTATTCCCTTGTTGAACAGGGGAGCAGGGATTTTTTTCTGGCTAGAGGCAGTTCTGGTTGCTGAGAGGAAGGAATGGTTATTGTTGACTGGAATACTTCCTTAGCTGAAATCTGTAAAAAAAAGAGAGAAAAGATTAATAAATGCATCTCTTAAATAAACATTCCAAAAATACAACTCCATTATATTTTGTTTAAAATAATTTACAAAGTTTGTATATTGCAGTAACCCATAACATGGGTTGGATTTGGGGGGTCTCAAAAAAAAAAAGAATATATGTAGCTTGGGGATGAACTAAGGAATCCTTAGTGATCCCTGAGCTTGGTTGTTTGCTTCAGATACAGTATTTCATTATATGACCAGGTTACATCAGTGCAAGTGAGTGTGGAGTTTGCCTTGTATATATATTACAGTTTGCCTTAGTTGGATAATGAAACATGTACAAGTAAACAACCAAACTCAAGAGAGTACCAAAGGCCCAACAGGTTTGGGTTCTGTATACACTCAGCTCTTGTGGTTTATAAAACAAAGTTTATACTTACTTATTGTATGAATAGTCATTAAAAGTTATTCAATAAACCCTGGTTAAACCAAACCTCAGGAACTGTAATAATTGAGACATAATTATGTGTTCACTTTGTTACAGTAGACTAAATTTGGTAAATTAATTCTTAGGAAGAGAACTTACTGTCTATTCCATAAGAATTTACCATACATCATAATGTATTTGTTATCTTTAAGAACTATACACCCTTTATTTTTGTAAGCCAACATGCAAAGCTGCTTAGAACTGTTCTTTTTTTAAAAATAAATCCTAATTCAGCTTGCTCAAACCTCCTTTCCATTTCTCAAAGCTTAGAATCCTTTGATTGCATTACTTATATGGTTTAAATATCATATAATGGGACACTGTGGGAGAATTTCTAATTAGAAGCTGCACCATCAGATTCCCCCTCCTCATGATCTTAACCCAAAGTCTACACAATGAATATAAATAAATTAAACTTTAAAGCCCAGTAATTCATTAATTCTAGCATTGCTGATTTCTGTTTTTCTTCTGTTGCAGATGTTCAGGCAGTTGCTTATGAAGAGCCAAAACACTGGTGCTCTATTGTCTATTATGAACTCAATAATCGTGTTGGGGAGGCATTTCATGCCTCTTCCACAAGTTTGTTGGTGGATGGCTTCACTGATCCCTCCAATAACAAGAACAGGTTTTGCCTGGGGCTCTTGTCAAATGTTAACCGGAATTCTACTATTGAGAATACTAGGCGGCATATTGGCAAAGGTATTGTTGGTTCTGATCATGTCAGTACACTTGGGATGCAAGCTACATTTAACAGCTTTAAGGCTTCATTGCAAAACAATGTATTCAACAACATTATTCATATGTTTATCACTCCAAAATGTTAATAACCTGTAGGAATGGGATTATACCTTTCCCCAATATGATGGATGTATCTCCAGAAAAAAACTGATCCTGCTACCCAGAGATAGTGAGAAATATAGTCTAATGCAGATTAAGGAAAGCTGCTACAACATTTTCTAGAAATAATCAATTTGAAAAGTATCTGAGCTATGGCTGAAGTACTGGATTTAATAGTAGGTCCTTATTATTGGAGGCTGAAATATCTATTGAGCCACCTGAATACAGAGGTATTGGTGTATTTTGTGTAATAATAGATGAAGAATATGGGGAAAGTAGTTGGAGATGTCTCTTTCTAATCCACAATTGCAAATTGGAATTTTAAAGTGTTTTTTTAAAAGTCAAACAAGTTTCATTTGAATTGGCAAAATTATATAACTTTTGTAGCATGCTGCATCCTTACTTTTAAGAACTGAAGTGAATAGTAGCAGTTTGGGTTTGGGTTTTCTATAATCTTTTTTTTAATGATGAAGACTTGGGATGAATCCTATAGAAAAATAATTTTCTGAGTAATTTTGATGAATGGCAAAGGCATTTGTTGAAAAGGGAAGTATTAGCACACAGTTGTGCTCAAAATACTTTTTAAAAGCCAGGAGTATGTACAAGTAAAAGATCTTTGTTCCCTATCCCCCATTGCTAGTTAGGAGAGAAAGCATTTTTTCCAGATGTGTGTAAGACAATTGCATCCCAGTTAGGCATCATAAAGAAGTTGTAGTTTTGACTAATTGCAAGCAGATTGGCTATATTACTGAACGTGAATTCATGAATTCTTGTCTTTTGATAGTTTTAGGCTGCCAAAACAAATATCTAGCAGTATTCTTGTAGTTCATAATTGGGGAAATACATAGTATATGCAGATGACTAAAACCTTACTTTTTCTACGCATCTGCTAAGTTGCTTGAGATAAATGCAATTCCTCATTTATATTTTGTGTCAGAAGTAGAAGTTCCTACAATTTCAGAGAAATTCTAACAATCTTCTGTCTCTTTTATAGGAGTTCATCTGTATTATGTTGGTGGAGAAGTCTATGCAGAATGCCTTAGTGACAGTAGTATATTTGTGCAAAGCCGAAATTGCAATTACCATCATGGCTTTCATCCAACTACTGTCTGCAAAATTCCGAGTGGCTGCAGCTTAAAAATTTTCAACAATCAAGAATTTGCTCAACTTTTAGCTCAGTCAGTGAACCATGGCTTTGAAACAGTGTATGAACTCACTAAGATGTGCACTATTCGTATGAGTTTTGTAAAGGTAAGCAAGGTTTTCCATCTGTGTGCGTGGATGAGTGACTTTTTGAGCCAGCGAAACGAAAAGAATTCAAGTTGCTAACAGTTCACTTCCTGATCTCCAAACACTAAAATTCAAAAGGCATTCATTTGCCTAAAATCTTAGAGCTCAGCTGAATTTCTCTCATATGTGTGCATGTATGAAGAAAGAGAGAGTTTCTCAAAACTGGACTGCGATCTGGATCTGCACTAAATGTGTTTGGGAAAGGAAATATTGCTGGTTGTGGCAGCTGAAGTATCCTGACAGCAATCACAGCCCTTCAAGCAGATGTATGAGACTTCTAAAGGATACCGCTGCTCTTAATGCTTTGAAGAAAGATGTTTTGCTTATTCCAGTACCTTGTTGGGATGCTTTACATAGTTATTAAACCATATTTTGAGATAAAATCTTGACCAGAATTTCAGATCAATTAAGTGTTGGATTCTTTGCTGTTCCATGAAAAGTCAGTGGAGTGGAATGGAGAGTAATGCTCCTCTTGAAGATACTACATATTTTAGCAGTTTAATTTTGGAAGATAATATTCTATGGGGAATAATTTAAAAATTAATGCATAATTTCTTGTAATTAGATGGATATTAAATAGGTAGATACTTATTTATTTGTCAGATTTATATCCTGCTTTTCCTTTAGGAGTTCAAGCCAATGTACATAGCATTGCTTCCTCTTTTTTCTCCTGATAGGAATCGCTTGCTGGGAAAGATGGGTTTCATACACCCGTAGTCACTCAGTAAGCCTCTGTGACTGGGGTGAATGAAATCTGGCTTTTCCCAGGGCTGATTGCATACCCTGATTGTACCTAATTGGCTTCCTTGATAGTAAAGTGTATGACTCAATACAAATAATTGAAACTAAAACATGGACTAATTATACAGGTAGTCCTTGTCTTATATAACAGTTTATTTAGTGGCTATTCAGCGTTACAATGGCTCTGGAAAAAGTGACTTGCAACTATTTTTCATACTTACAATCATTGTGGTTGTAAGTCAAGTACTACTTCTACATTGATGCATATTTTTCCCCGGGAAGTAGAAATGGAATATTTACTACAAATCCCACCAGTGATATGTTCTGAATTAATTGGAAAATTGCTTTCTTTCTGTTAAGCCATGCTTTAAGTCCATTACTGATAAACATGCAGAGAGTATAATATGGCAATACACCTTAATTCATTAAAAAAGAAATTTAATTCCTAATTATGTCTATTCCTTACTGCCTTGTATAATAGCAACTATCCTATTGCGACACTATGGCACCATATTTTGGTGATTTTATCATGGATTTACTTTAATATTTTATCTCATATACTGATGTATTATCCACATACCATATATACTGTATAGTGATGGTTTATTTAAACTTATATTTGTGTGATTGCATGATCTCTGTAGTTACCGTATGCTAAATAAATAAAAACTGCCTTTCTATTATCATGATGCTAATATGGTCAGGATACTAGTATGTGTATCAGGACACATCTGCTAACATTAAGACTTTTCTATTTCCTAGGGTTGGGGAGCTGAATATCACCGTCAAGATGTCACAAGCACACCATGTTGGATTGAAATTCATTTGCATGGTCCCCTTCAGTGGCTGGATAAAGTTCTTACACAGATGGGCTCTCCTCATAACCCAATCTCTTCTGTGTCTTAAAAGAGTTCTGAATTTCAGAATCTAGTGAGCCTTGCATGTACTTGAAGGATGTTTGGGTCAGACACATGTACAAAACTGGCAGCAGCCTTTATACTTGATATCTGTGACCAATTATTAGATCAGGAAGAAAGCTCCTACTAAGTTATTTTAATAAATTCAATTTCCACGAATAATAATCTCTTTCCAATCTTTAGGTTACGGATTGTAAAAGCTAGGGATGGCCAACTTAATGTCAATTGAACACTGTTCTCAAGCAGTGTTATTTAGCACACTAACATCACCATATGTGACTCATTCATTGTAATTTGTCCTGAAATGAATACCCAACATTGAAAGTTATACACTCAAAGGAAAGTTTGCATTGGTATTTGAAAGTCTGGGTAATAGTAGCTGTCTTGGGGGGGAAAGGCTTCTGTGTATCTTCTGGAAACTGTGTATTGACCATAATGCTGCAAGAATTTTTAGGTATGCTCTCTCCTAAATGTATGTACAGTGTAATTGGAATTTAGAGATGGACAATAAATTAGATAGACGTGGGAAGTGGGTGGGAAGTGAAGCTGACAAAGGAAAGGTAGAATTATACTGTTAAACATAGCTTGTTAAAACAAGACCAAGTCTTTCTGTGTGCATTTCACTTTTAATAGTGGCTTCATCTTAATATTAACCAATATTTCTGCCATCTCCAGCTTCATAGAGAAAGGGTGGGTCAATGCTTTTGTCATGTACTGCACGGTCTGTAGATTTCAAGACAAAACTGTACAGTCTTTAAAAAATTGGGCAGTTTTATGCAGTTCACATAACAGAAGCAACTTCTTCATTTTGTAAAACTTTTGTGTTTTGCCAACTCAGCAGATATTAGCTTATGTTGGGAGGACTTAATCAACCTATTCAAGTGTTTCAAACTAAAAGGTTATTTTTTTTAAACTATTTTAATTGTTTCTTTCTGCTAATGTTTTTATATTCATTCAAGCTGTAGTACTTTTTCATTATTATTTTTTAATTCCAAAACATAAGGGGGGGAGGGGTTCATCCTTATTGAAGTTCAAATAAACATATTGCTTACTTTGATTAAAATAATCTCTTCTGCAACTTTTGTTTATAATCAAGATGAAAAAGCCTATTAGTTTTCAGATAAAAGAATGTGGATACCTGAAGAGTTGATAATGTTTGTTCAGGAGTTCAAAATATCACCACGCAATTGGTAAATTGACACTTAAAGTTCCCTTTATGATTACTTAACACTTGAATAATTTGTCCACTTTCATATTGTGAACTTAATGTGAAATAGTCATTTACAGTTTTGCACAAGCTGTTGTTATGTTATATTCATCATCGTTATGAGAACACCACATATTACCACTTATGAGCTTAGGTATTATGGTCTGATGGGCACTGCTCTAAAAAAATCAGGAATGCCTGGTTTATACAAAAATATTAAGTATGGTCCTGGCTAAATATTTATCTACATCTAATCATTTGATTTATAAACTTTGGGGGGGGGGGGACAATATGTTCAAACTCACTTTTGCTTTCTTTAGTAAAGGGCTGGTAAAATTATAATGTGCAAATCACTCAAAGTAACTGGGGACAAGGTATTGTAGCTAGATTCAAAACTGTAAAGGGAAGCATTAAAAAGTTCAAATCTCCTTTGAGTCAAACTCAAATTGTGGAATCTTCCAGAATTCTCTTGAAGTCTCTTGTGATTGCTTTAGTAGATTAAAAAAAACCTTTCCAATATGGTATTCCCTCAGAGTCTTCTATCCAAATGCTTATCAGGCCATAGAAGCCAAGTCTGGACAAGATCAGCCATCAGTTGTGATGAAGAAAAGCACATCTACCCAAACATTTTTAAGTTCCATTTTCAAGGATATTGCAATATTTTTAGAGTCATGGACACAATTTTATTTCAAAAGCATTTTTGTAGATGCTGGTCAATATTTCACTTGAAAATTCCAGAACCTGGTGCCCCTAGACTAAAAAGCATATTTTACTCACACTAAATATCATTAAAAGTGTCCATTTTTTATACAAGAATTTTAAAAAACTGTTAGCCAGGAATAGTTTAATTAAAACACTATTTGTGTTTGTTCTCTTGGCTTTGAATAGAGACAAAGCCTTCCTGTCCCATTACAGCTGTTAATTTCCCTAACACATTAACACAATCTTCTTATCAGTTCTTGTGTTTGTGAATTATCATTGCCTATTCTTCATAAGGTAAACTTGAAGTGTCTTTAACTGCTGCTTACAAGTCTTTTCCTATTTTTAATCCCTTTGTTAACATTCTGCCTACCCATTGGCTCCAAACACATTTGTAATTTGTCAGTTTAAGATTAAATGTTCGTGCCTATGAAATGGTTCTTAGACTTCAAGAGATTGTAATACTCAATTTATATTAGCAGTTGATCCATTCTATGAAGAATAACTTCCTTTTGTCCATTTGACTCCTTTTAATCCATTGTCAAATTGAATTATAATCTTACAGAAGCAATCTTTCTATAGAATATTTTTCTGGCCAGATATAACAGGGTCTGTCATTTGTTGTTGGGAAAAGGAGTGGATGGAAGAGAGGAAGAGACCTTTGATTCAGACAGCCTAAATGTTGTACACCTTGACTTACAACAGCATTCAAAGTTACAATGGAACTGAAAAAAGTGACTTATGACCATTTTTTACACTGTTGAGCATTCCTATGGTCACATTATTTACATTCGGATGTTTGACAACTGATTCATATTTATGAAGGCTGCAGTGTCCTGAGGTCATGGGATCCCCCTTTGTGACATGACAAGCAAAGACAATGGAAAAGCCAGATTCAATTAATAATGGTGTTACTAATTTAACAAATGTGGCAAGAAAAGTTGTAAAATAGGGCAAAGCACACTTCACAAATTTCTCACTTAACGTAAATTTGGTGCTCAATTTTGGTCGTAAATTGAAGACTACCCTTATTCCCTTCAACATTAGCTGAAATATGATTGCCATGAGTGACATGCCTAATTACAAGGAATATATTCATCATCATATTATCTATGCCTCCTCCTAGCCATATGTTCCCCTCCTGCTTACGGTTATTTTTCAGATCAGCTGGGCAGACTTCCAGACAAAGCACTGGTTTCTGGTCTCCATCTCTTCTGTTGTCTAAAATACTTATGGACCTCAGATGCATTCTTGGAAAAAGAATGCTAGGAGTAAACATTTGGCTTTGCAGTCTGCCAGGTTCAAATTTTTATAATTAAAACATAATTTTTTCACATAAACGGTCAGGTGGGGTTAGAAAGTTGGCAGGGCAAAAGGAGGTGTTTGTGGGCATACATTGTGATGTTGTGAAACCTTATTCTGTTAAAATTATACCTCCTGGATTCAGGATACCATAGGAAGCAACTCAAAGTAATTCTAAACACTTATACTTTATAGATTCACAGCAAATAAGCCAGGTGCCTCCATAAATTTGAGATGTATCATGCCTACATGCTGTGACTAGGTGATTAAAACCTACTGGTTAGCAACAATATATTGAAATTGTTTTGTGTAGGAAGCACAGTGAACTCAAAATGCTTTGTAAGTACATGGCAAAGCAGCAAATAAGGTATTTTTCCCCATTCTCTTTTTGTAAATTTGGGAATCCAAGAGGTTTTATGCCCAACTTAATTTTGTTTTGGTTTTAGATTTTTACATTTTAAAGACTCAAATGGAACATCCACATGCTGCAAAAGAAAACAATAGCCCCAAGAATAATCTTGATGCTAATAGAAAATACTTGTAGTTCAATTTACTGAGGGTTCCTTGGTCCTCTCTGAGCTTACTTGTTTTCTTGCAGATTTTTCATTACCCAAACTAGCTAACATCATCAGTGCTAATATAATCTTGATGTCTGCAGATATTAGTGGGATCTTACATTTTAAAAGGCATCTACCAAAAAGCTGTACAGCCAAGAGGAGCTCTTAAAAACAACCCCCCTCCCCTCAGAACTAGAGTGGGTGATGAGCTGCTTGGGTATTACATGGCTCTACTTAGAGACTGAATTCTTTTCCAGACATATTGTTGTTTTTGCGTGATTTTAAAGGCTTTTCATGCTTCCTGGAGTTGCAATAGAGTCTGGTGGCCTTATGCATTTAATTAAACAAATAGTAAACAGGTGGTTTGTAACTAATCATGTCCATCATACCAGCTGTACATGTCCACAACATCCAAAATATTCAGTTTGTTTTACTCTCTGCTTTGACATTTTGTTAATCCAATAAATAAATAATAAAATTATACTCCAAAAGGATGGAGACAGTAGAAGTTACACAGTAGTAACAAATGTGTTTTTAGGATTGTTTTAAATTTATAAAGCCTTATCAAAGCATGGTTTGCTATCCAAGCAATGGTTTTGCATAATATGTGCATCTAATCAAAATCTTTAAATAGAATGAGAAAAGTAATTGCTCGCATTCAGATCTGTTTCTAACAAGTGATGAGTGTACTTTACAGTTAAAATTATAAAACCTGCTGGAATAATAAAACAAGCAATGGTTGATTGTTCCTTTTTGAAATGTAAAATCTACAATTCTGAACAATCTTAAATGTTGTTATGTATGCAAAAAGTGCAACATCATGAAAGAGCTCAGTTATAATGACATAAGGAACTTTAATAGTAAAAGCATAATGAAATAAACATAAGAAACCGAGCCAATTCATATGAAAATGACATAGTAATCACTGTTCCTTTGGGATAAAAAAAGCAGCTCTGCTGTTGACAATTTGTATTTAACATTACTGTATTACAATAGTACAATGGATATGTTCTGCCTTTTCATTGTACAAAGATTATTTCTTCTATAGGTGAAAAATGTCAATTGCTTTTAAGCACCATCAAGTGGCCAGAATGAATACTACTTTTAGACCAAAACAGTGCAATTATATGTATGTATAGTCCCAGTTTGCTTTCTTTCCCTTTAATTCTTTCTTTGATTCCTTCCTTTCTCCATAAATAATGCAGGATATTGAACTTTTAGTTATACCCTCTGGTACTTTTTTCTAAAAAAGACTTGTTCTATATACACAGGCATGATGGATTGCACTCTAAGTTGTTTCAATTTGCAGGATGTAATTGAATAACTACAAATGGTGGTTAAGTGGACAATGTTGACTATGATATAGTGAGATGCTTCAGGTATGTTAATGTAAGTATGAACGCAGAAGGAATGATTTAAAACTGCAAACATATGCATACTTTTTTTGGGGGGGGGGAGATCAACACATTCCATGTGATTTAGCATAACATGTTGGCTGTGCCAACATATTAATCCATCAGTCCACTATTGACAAACCTCAGTGGCTATGTTCTCATAACATGCAAACCAGAACTAAGTATGTAATATGATTTTGGTATAGACAGTCTGGCTCCCAAACCTTGCCTTATAGCACATTATCTTTCATAAATGAGCATGAGCAAGTATTAAGATATGAGAACAAAAGAAAAAGGTCCTATAAATGTGGGATGTAGGTTTCTGCCCTGTCTTCAACAAAATGTAGAAGAATTAAGTTGGGATAATTACAATAAGTCATATGAAAGTAAGTCTGCTTCAGCATTGACATTTGCCAATTTGAGAAGCCAACATAACCTTTGATCAAGGTGATGGATTTCTAAATCAGGAAGTTTTTATTCAGCATATGAATAAAGATGCTGGTTTACAGCAATGTATGACTTTGGAGGTTTAAGATTTAGGCTAACAAATAAGGTAAGACTAAAATGTGATATATGATTCATTGAAAATCCAGGCAAATGAGCCATGGTGGTGCAGTGGTTAGAATGCAGTATTGCAGGCTAACTCTACCCACAGCCAGGAGCTCAATCCTGACTGGCTTGAAAGTTGACTCAGTCTTCCATCCTTCCAAAGTTGGTTAAAATGAGGACCTAGATTGTTGGAGGCATTATGCTGATTCTATAAACCACTTAGAGAGGGCTGTAAACCACTGTGAAGTGGTATATAAGTCTTAAGAGTTAGAATATTTGTAGCTCAGAGTTGAAATGAGGGGTTAGGGTTAGGGTTGCTTTCTAGGAAACACCACCAGTGCAAGTAAGAGCAAACCCCACTCCTTGCTAGCACTGATGTTACCTAGTTTGGGTAAAGAAATATCTGTAAGAAAATAACCAAGCTCAGAGAACACCAAAGGACTCTTCAAATAAATAAATTTAGTAAACAATTATTCAATTGGCTATGGCTGGTGTAACCAGGCAAATATATTAATATCTGCCATTGGGGGAGAAACTGCAAAGCAGAAACCCAAAATGCATATTGGAAATTCTCTGAACCAATGAAACTTCTTGGATGACAGGCGAAACGGCTTCTTCCTTAGAAGGCAAAAAAACAACCATTAACTCCAAACCGGTTGCCTTTTGAAAAAGCACATTTGAGATTCCTGCCTCATAATATAGAGTTCAAGTGCTAGGTAGAGATGGAAACCGAAGATTTGGAAGAAATAAAAGGTGAGAGAATATGGTTCCACCACAAAACCGCGGTAGACAATTGCGCGCTCGACAAAAGCGCGTACGTGACATCATCACAGCACGACGAAAACATCGCGCTGTGAGCGGTAAATTTAAAATTAAAGCGAAAACCTTACCCTAACCCCCCCAAACCTAACCCTTAACCTAACCCTAAACCTAATCCTAAACCTAACCCTTAACCTAACCCTAAACCTAACGGTAACCCTTAACCTAACGCTAAACCTAACCCTAACGCTTAACATAACCCTAACCCTAACCCTTAACCTAAACCTAAACCTAACCCTTACCTTTATGTGAATCGGCTTGCTTTAATTTTATTTTAATTTTATTTATTTTTTAATTTTTTTCATCGCGCTGCTGATGACGTCAGGTACGCGCTTTCGTCGAGCGCGGTTTTGTCGACCGCGGTTTTGACAGGTCACGAGAGAATATAAAGGGACGTGGTCCTAAATTGTATGCACTGCATGTGTGCATGTGTCTCTATGTATTATTTAAGGTGACCAGACGTCCCAATTTCAGCGGGACAGTCACGATTTATAACAATTTGTCCCATGTCCCGGGGCGTTTTAAATAAGTCCCGATTTTCTGGCTTCATGTTGAAAGCCCAGTGGATTTGCTTAAGAAATCCTAACCGGGGCAAGACAAAAGACACTCTGTCTAACCTCTCTCTCTCTGTCTCAGTACTTTCATTGAAGATATTAAAACTTTAAAGCAAGAAAACGGACCCCCCCGCCCCATTTACTCACTTTTATAAGAAAAGATGATCCAGTACCATAGAGCTCCAGGAAATACTTGGCTAAAGAGGTAGCAAGTGTTCCTTCCTGGATTTTCCAGAGGGGAGGGGCACGGAGGTTGGAGGTTGGCTCGTGTGGAAAAAATGGTGGCAAAGTTTCTTTGAAAAATATTTCCCTGACTAATTTCACCATTTTAATTTGCTCAGTTCTTTGTATTAACATCATCATTCTGGATTGACTTGGAGTGCTCACTTGTGCCTGCTGGTAAGTGAGCTGGGTTTTTTTCTTTTCTTTTTTTAATGTATTTTAAAATAATATTTTATTTATTGTGCATAGGATTTTTTAAAATAGTTTTATTCTGTGTGGATTCTTTTTTTAAATTGTCTTAGACTATTTAAAAAAAGATTCTATCCAAAATAAATTGAAGTGAAACCATTTTTGAAAATTCTATGCACAATATTTTGAAATGTTTTACTTCAATTTATTCTCTGTGGATTCTTTTTTTAAATTGTCTATTTAAAAAAAAATTCTATCTAAAATACAAAATACCAGCTGCAGTTATTGACTTAAGAACTATGGCAAGAAAGGTGGTATAGTGACCAAAGTTACAATGGCATTGAAAAAAGTGACTGATGACCATTTTTTCACATTTAGCGACCATTTTCACACTTAGTGATCGTTGCAGCATCCTCATGGTCACATGATCAAAATTATGATGTTTGGCAACAGATTCATATTTATGATGGTTTCAGTGTCCTGGGGTCATATAATCACCTTTTTACAAAGTCAAATGTGGAAACCAGATTCACTTATGCTACTAACTTATCAGCTGCAGTTATTCACTTAAGAACTGTGGCAAGAAAGGTGGTATAATGGGCTTAGTGACCAAAGTTACAATGGCATTGAAAATTTAATTTAATTTAATTTATTAGATTTATAGGCCGCCCAATCCCGGAGGACTCCGGGTGGCTTACACAGAACAAGAAAGAAAAACAAAATAAAATAAAAATAAAGATTAAAATTCTAACACGCATACATTCAAATTGGGGCTGGACCCTACATAATAAGGTCAACAGCCCCAGGCCTGCCGGAACAGCCAGGTTTTAACAGCTTTTCTGAAGGCAAAAAGTGACTGATGACCATTTTTCACACTTAGCGACCATTTTCACACTTAGCGACATCCTCATGGTCACGCGATCAAAATTTTGATGTTTGGCAACAGATTTGTATTTATGATGGTTTCAGTGTCATGGGGTCATATAATCACCTTTTGACAAAGTCAAATGGGGAAACCAGATTCACTTATGTTACTAACTTATCAGCTGCAGTTATTCACTTAAGAACTGTGGCAAGAAAGGTGGTATAGTGACCAAAGTTACAATGGCATTGAAAAAAGTGACTGATGACCATTTTTTCACATTTAGCGACCATTTTCACACTTAGCTACCGTTGCAGCATCCTCATGGTCACGTGATCAAAATTTTGATTTTTGGCAACAGTTACAATTTATATTTGTAAATTGTAGTTATGTTGAAATAAAAAAAATATTACAATACTATTTTTGCGTTGTATGAAAAATTTTGTTGCTCCGTATAACATTTTTAATCAAGCCCCCCCCCCCTCAAATGTGTCCCTCTTTACCAATCTGAAAATCTGGTCACCTTAAATACTGCTTCAGCTTATCTAGCCTCCTCCATCACTCCTCGCTCTTATCGATTCTCTAGTCGCAAAAATTGCCCCCCCCCTGCCGCCCCCATTATAGCCGGCTGCAGAGGGGGACGAGGGAAGGATGGAGCAACCCTAGGTCAGTTTCTTCAAAAGCGAGCAAAGGATTCAAGTCACGCCTGCTTGGAATCAAGTAACGCGTCTGGTGATTTTATTTATTTATTTGACTTGTATGCCGCCCTATTCCCGGAAGACTCGGGCACATCCGTACAATTTTGGGAAATAATGCACAAAAAAAAGGGTTTTGCTAGTAAGGCCTTCTCCCAAATGGCTGACTTCTGCTTCTCACTACTCACTGTTTAATATGTTTGGGATTTTAAAAATGACTTTCCAGTCTGGTGTTCTCGGATAGTTTCTCAGATAAATTCTAATTATGGTCATCACTGCTTAATTCTTGGAATAATCGGGTCCAAGCATTATTGCAAGTTTCCCAAAGCGAAAAAAAATCTGCCAGTGAAGTTTTTTTCTTTTACATCACTCACCCACCGACACAATTATTGAGAACCGGAAGTTTCCCTGGTGGTGAATCTCTCTCATTCTATGGAGTGGTTAAAGAGACCCAAACACCCATTCTCAGCCCGGGAAGTGCGAGCTGCAAACAAAAGAACTGTCCTCTAAGACTTCCTCATAGCGCGCTGCAAACGCCAATGAGAGTGAAGAGTTTGCTTGCACTTGCGTAGTTGCTGCGCCGCCCTCCATCTCCCAGGCTGTCACGCAGGCGCAGCCTGGTAGGTTGTTAGCAGGTGGAAGAGTGGGGTGAACTCTGCGTGGATGTGACATTCGGGACGAGGTTGTTTCTATCTGGTGGGTGCACGTGTCCGTAAGGAGAGTGTCTGCCTAAGATTCCGGTGCTTTGTTTGGGTTGTGGGGCAGTGGCGATCTTTGTTCCGTGTCAGTAATGGAGAACAGTCCTTAGTTGTTTTCTTATATTTGAGAAGCAAATAAATGTTGGCATAGGTCGAAAGTCGTCTGGATTTTAATATAGCGTTGCTCGTAAGATTGATTTTGCAATGGGTTCTCATATCTCGTGTTAACTCACAATTGTATCAAGGTAAACCTTTATAGTTTACCTTGATAGGTGAATTCAGTTACTTGTGGGTTCGCACAGTCAGTATGTAGAAATCTTCTGCATATTTCTCTCCAAAGTAGAATTAAGCTATAATGAATGATAGACTGTAACATTTATTTAAACTGAAATATTTTAGGATTAATTCATTCAGCAGTGAAAAAGCAGTGTTTTCCTTATACTCTTTAAAGGAACGCTCAAATCCTATTTCCCCCCCAACTCATTAGAATTGCAGTGTTGACATCCAAGTTAGAAAAAAATGTATAACTGAATGTTCAGTTGTACTTTTTTTAAAAAAATGTGTGTATTTAGGTCTAAGGCTATATAACTAAGTTTCAAGTAATCTAGTTTTATGTTTGAAGTTTAGTTATTAAATTTTACACTCTCAATGTATTCTGTAATATAACATTGTTATGTTATTTACATATTACCTTTTCAACATTCATCATAATATCTGTTCAAATATATATTCCATTATTTTAGTGAATGTCTTCTAAATAAGTCTTTTAGACCACAATATTTTCTGATAGGGAAAGATTTTTGTTTACTGTGCCTTTATATACAGAGTAATTTTGCTTCCTTAGAGAAATTTAATTATTAAAAAACAGTATCTCAACATTATGTTGTTTTTACATTTAGTTTATATTTCTGAGATCTTCTAGATATATGACTGCAACTATGCTGCAGATGTCCTAGATAACATGGTCAAGCAGTATTGCTGGCTGTAAATCCTGCAGTTTGTAGCCTGTGAATCTGGAAAGTATCAGACTGTAGACCATTCATTCTAAAAACATAGTAGTATGCATGTGGAGCATAATCACAGTGAACCATACTGACAAAGTACTGAAAATAATGGTTAGGTGGCTAATTTTTCAATAAAAAGTTTGTATCCCCCCCTCCTGATTTTATGTGAGCCGCCCTGAGTCCCCTCAGGGAAAAGGGCGGCCTATAAATGTTAATAAAATTCTAAATTCTAAATTCTAAAAGGTTCAAATGAACAGGGATAGTAACATACAATATTTTTAACAGAAGATGTTGATGATCTTATATGTAGGAAATAATATAGAGTTGTCTCAAAGGTACTTTTTCAAAAGGCAACTGGACTTTATTTTCCCTTGAAGACGTTTCACTTCTCATCCAAGAAGCTTCTTCAGTTCTTCAGCTTCTTGGATGAGAAGTGAAACGTCTTCAAGGAAAAACTAAGTCCAGTTGCCTTTTGAAAAAACACCTTTGGGACAACCATGACCTGAACGACTGAGACTCCCCATAGACAAATATAGTATTGTATTATTTTCTTCTTTCTTAGCCCTGTTACAAACAAAATTTCAATTAATTTGTCTTAAATATTAACATTTTAGAAATCCACATTGTTTGAAAAACTTGCCAGCTGATTTTAAGGATTTCAAATCCAAGGATTATGGTTTGACAAAAAAGACTAAAAGCAATTAAAAATGGAGATTTAGGCTACAAAGAATCTTCCAGTGTTCATCTTATGACTGAAGCAGAACTAGAGAGGCTGGGACTAAAATCTACTCTTAAATCATGAAAATTCAGATTAATCTCTATTTCACAAAGTTCTTATGATGGTAGAATTAAGGGAGAAAATGTGAAAAAATGTGTTTTTCTTTTGTTATTAGGCTCTTTAAAAACAGGCTTTTCTGGCTTGAAACAAAATGAATAAATCAACACTGCTGCGGTTTCCTCTCTACCAGCTTCTTAAGAACGTTAGGAAGCCTTCTTGGAGAAACTTCTGCTGGAAATCTAGCAGTGGCTTTACTTTTCCATATGGACAGCGAGTTAATTCCCCACAATCCTTTTTTTCATGGGGGATGATGTTTTCAAAAGGGGTGAGATCTGGACTGGGGTGTCCAGCAGCAGCAGAACAGCAAACACCTGAGCTCTCTGCCAAGGAGCAAAGACTTCTGAGCAAGTTGTACACTGGACTGATCCAAGGACACAGGGCCTGTCTGGCGGAAGCCATTACACTCATAGAATCAACCCATAAGAGGAAAAAAGAAGTTGCTCAAGTTCTTCTTCAGAAGGTATTATCCCACCACCGAGAACAAGAACAGTTAAATAAAGGAAAGCCACTAGCCTTTAGAGTGGGTCAGTTCTTCCTTGTTTGTGCAGTTATTGCTATTCTGATTCAAAACATTCTTATTTGCCTATAACAGTTTATTTAACTTTAAAGTTTACAAAGTTGATTATTATATGATGTAAGCTTGATACTATTGAATTGTTGAATGTCTGCATTGTGAAATTTGCCTCTGGTAGCTAGGTAGAATGTCATCTCAAGACATCATACTTTCAAATGCTTCTAAAATTGCTCCCTCTGAACTGTCTTCTTTCTCTGAAAGGAAGTCTGTGTAAGAGCTGCTGAGCTTACTGCTGGTTGGTTTCCTTTAACTCCAGAAAACTTTGTTAACATTTCTATAAAACATGCTTGTATAATATGTTTCTAGATAGAGGGGAGGGGGAATCGTGGCAGGTTTATTTTGCAAATGTGACTGCTTGAATTCAATCTGTGAATTCAATTTTTATTTGTGGGATGGATTAGTTCTTAACTCCTGCTTTGCCATCTCGGGTGCCCTTCCACACCCGACAGAAAATTAACAAACAACAATGCAGCAATGTTACTCTTTATTTTCAAGATATGAAGAAATCTAAATGAGTGGAGTATCCAGTAATGAAAAATCTAAAACCCTGAAAGGAAGAATGAAAGGCCAGTCCCTTCTCCTCTGGTGGCTTCATTGCCTCTCAGCCCTTGACGCATAATAATAAAACAACTCCCTTTTGATGATCCTGTAGTCCCTATTCAGGGTAGAGTCGGCCTGCACGAAGGATGCCAGATGTACATAAATTGACAAACTATAAATACATGTGTAACTTTGAAGAAAGTGTTTTGCTTAGAACAGACCATGGAATATTGGTAGCAAATACGTTGCTTACCTACCTGAAATGTATCAGCCTGCTCATTATTTTTATGAAATCAAATAGATATTGATGTTGCTGCCGTTTAGGATTATCTGGCCCCCCTGGTGCTGGAAAATCAACGTTCATTGAATGTTTTGGGAAAATGCTGACTGAAAGAAGACACAAAGTATCTGTCTTGGCAGTGGATCCTTCCTCTAGTACTACTGGTGGTGAGTGTGTTTGCAAAAGCATTATCTGTCTTTCATTCTTTTTATAATGAATATGGAATTTATTATATAGGCAGTATGTATTTAATGGAGTATTTTTTAACCAAATCAAATAGTTCCATTCTTTTTATTGAAAATATAATTATATTTTAAGTTTATTTTAAAAGCTCAGTGGAAGTGTCTTCACTGAAGAGAGATACAAGATTCTATTATACTGGCTACTATTATTAATAAAGAAACATTATGAAATGAATTGCATTAAGTTCTCTTGTGAAATTACATGATTGTCTGATAAAGTTCGTTCTAACTGTATTAATTAGGATAAGGTGGTGGAAAAATTTAGTAGATATGTTTTCTGTATTAGTGAAAACATCTTAAATACTTCTTGTCCAAGAACTTTCCATCTGCAAGGGATTTCCACAACAAGCTGCAAAAATAGAAAATGTGTATTGTGGCAGCAGAAGACAAGCTCTACCCTTTTGTACTCGTGTTGGAAGTACATTGGTCATGAAGGGAGTACGGAAGAGAGGGAGGTTAAAGCATGGTGTATGTTTTATTATTTTCTCCCTTTACAGATAGCCATATGATAGCTTAGTTGTTTTGGAATTATAAGACTCTTGATTTAGGTAGAAGCCTGTTTTATTTGAATGGCTGGTTTTTCCTTTTGTGTAATGCTTAAGGCTCCCTCTTGGGTGATAAAACACGAATGACTGAGTTGTCAAGAGATCTGAATGCTTACATCAGACCATCTCCAACCAGAGGAACATTGGGCGGAGTAACACGGACTACAAATGAAGCCATTTTGCTGTGTGAAGGAGGAGGTTATGATATTGTTCTTGTTGAAACAGTAGGTGAGTTAAATTCCTTGTCAGTTTTAGCTATCATGCTCTGTAGCTCAAGGTGGGTAACCCATAGGTCAGTGTTTCTCAACCTTGGGGACTTTAAGTCCTGTGGACCTCAACTCCCAGAATTCCCCAGCCAGCTACGCTTCCCCAGCCAGCTACGAATTCTGGGAGTTGAAGTTCACAGGACTTAAAGTCCCCAAGGTTGAGAAACACTGCCATAGGTAGTATGTATTCCTTCAACGATTTCTGTGGCCACCATAGTCCTCCAAATTACACCATAAAAATTCAGCAAACGAAATAGATTTTTTTAAATGCTGCATTCTTTTATGAAAAAAACCACATAAAATGTTCTTGTTGAAGTTCTACCTTTTCCGCACCGCATGTGCCGTATGCGCCACCATAGTTCACACAGCAAATCTATCATGACATTATGTGACACGTTTGTGTGGATGTGTTTCAACTGGCTTGTAACAACCCAGTGCTGATTAGAGCTTATTGGGAGTGACTGGCCCAAGATCACCAACTGGTTTCTGTGCCTGAAGAAGGACTTGAATCTGGGTGGCCCACTTTTTGTCCAGTACGTTAACCATCACAAAATATTGGCTGCCTTAAGGAGAGGGAGGGCGACTAATGTACATGGAATAATTATTAGGTTAGTTTATCTGGCTTTTTAATGTAATAACTACAGGATAAAAATATAGGTGTCAGTCCTGCAGTTATATCCCTTTTAGGATCTTTGGCTTGCCACACTCTTATTTCATTATGCTGTTTCATTAGGGTAGTAGTTGGGAGGGGGGAATAGAACAGAGGAGAATTGGGATAATGTCAGTGTTCCAAGTATCATGCAGAATTAAATCAGAGTCCAAGGCAAAACAATTCTTAAAGTTCCAATATAACAAGTCAGACATTTTAGCACATCTGTGAAATCCCAATTCTGGAAGTTACACCAGCTTCCCACCCAGTTCATGATCTTGTCCCCATACCCACAAATCCATCACATGGTCCAATCTTCTTCCACGCTGGCATCTCCACCCAGCTGGTTCTGGTCATATGCAGAGGTACGGAGACAAAAGATGACCGTGGGCTTCTAGAAAAGAATGACAACAACATATTCCACAATTCTACTCCTTTCTATTCCCCGCTCCCAATTACTATACTAATGAAACAGCATAATGAAGTAAGAGATAGTGTGGCAGGCCAAAGATCCTAAAAGGGATATAACTGCAAGCCTGACAATAGGCCCTTGACCAGTATTCCTGCAGCCCTCAAAGCTGCACAAATAGAAGTGTGGCCAAAAATACGACCCATCTCTGCTGAAGTAGTTGAACAAGAAGATGCTGAAGCTTCTTGTGGAATTCAAATCGGCAACTCTAGAGTAATATGCCATTAGAAAAAGGCACAAAGTACCAGTAGTCTTTCATCAGCCCTCAGGGTATTATTCAATCTTCATGCAGATCTCTTCAGGGAGAGGATCTCTACATTTACAATTTAAATTTTGATCCTGAACAATCTACTTCTGTTCTTCATTCTCAGGAGTGGGTCAGTCAGAGTTTGCAGTTGCCGATATGGTGGATATGTTTGTATTGCTGCTGCCACCAGCAGGAGGTGATGAGTTACAGGTACTGATGTTGCATTCCATGAAAATTTGAGTTAAACAAAACCTTATCCCAGGTTTTGTCAACCTTAATAACTTTTAAGTCATGGGGACTTCAAGTCTCAGAATTTCCCAGCATGCTGGCTGGGGAATTCTGGGAGTTGAAGTCCACATGTCTTAAAGTTACCAAGGTTGAGAAATCCTGCTTTAACCTGTAAGAGCTATTTGCTACTCGCTCATATCAAGCTGGTGTACCAGAAATGATAAGCAAAATATAGCGGTCAGTTCTACCAATCTTTGCTATTGTAGTTTTAAATGAGGGTTTTGTCTTTTTCACTATTGTACATTCCCCAGGGGAATACAACTTTCAGTGGACAATTGTTCATTATTTATAATAATAATTTTGTTTGCTTTTTAATACTCCTTAGATGCCCTGAAAACAGTTCATCTAATAATAAGTGCTTTTATATGTTTAATGCTTGGTTTTACATAATTTAATTTTAATTATTCAATTTAAATGTTGCCTGACTCCAGGCAATTCTAGGTGGCTCACAGTGTAACAATAATAAAATACAATATAGGTAATCAGAAAGAAAGTAAATAAATAAATAAATAAATAAAACCGAATAAAAACAAAAATAAAAAGGTCTACAGTAGCAGTGTGCTATTAAATACAGTATTTAGCATATTAAACAGATAGTTCTGAATAGTTTTCTGTACCTCATTTTTATTAATATATTGCCTGACACCTGATTAAATAGATAATCTAAAATATTTGAAATAAATATACCACATGAGGATTAGCAGCACTAATTCTGATTTTTAGAAATGTATCTGAGTTATTTAAGCACATGACAAAAGTTTTATCTATATTCAGTTCTGATACAGTTTTTCTTTTCAAATCTTTTAAATGCAAATATGCTTTATGTTTTTATATATTAGATAATTTGCATTTTCCCTCCAGAAGGTAATTGTTAAAAATTAGTTTCTTTTTAAACTCTATATAAAAATGAAGAGTTCCTTTTAAAAGTTATTTAGTCTCATTTGGTTATTAAGTCTAATTTTTATTTTTTCAGGGTATCAAGCGAGGAATCATTGAAATGGCAGATCTTGTTGTTATAACCAAAGCAGATGGAGACCTCATTGTGCCAGCACGGAGGATTCAAGCAGAATATGTTAGTGCTTTAAAATTGCTTCATAAGCGCTCAAAGATTTGGAGACCAAAGGTTAGTATATTCAAATAGTTTAGAATAGAATAAATAGAATAAATAAAGAATATGTAAATAATTGCCACAAGTATTTATATTTGTCTTTTGATAATATTTATCAAGTGTGATGATTAGTGCACTATATATCTCCCCCAGGATAATTTGTATTAAAACACAAATACTATTTGTCCTACGTGAAATTAATTATTTTACTATTTTATATTTAAGAGAAGTGCTAAAAAGTGGGACATACATCTGCATATAAAAGCTTTTCTCCTGGGAATATAATTAATCTGTATACTTCCAAAGCTACTGTTTTCTCTTAATACAAAAGATTATCTAACTCGCCTAGTGTTAATATTCTAGTATCATATCCAATTAAGTTGAACCTACTGAATGATGTCTTTTTTCAAAGTATTTTAACAGCAAAATTAACTTTTATATTAAATTCATATGTCATTCCGCAAAATTATAAAACATACACATATAAAACTATAAAATAGGCAAGCTTAAAATCAGAAGCAATAACAGACCATTCAAACAAAGGAACAACGTCAGTTTTACAAAGTCAGATTAAACGATGGGAATATATCATCTGAACTTCAAGGATTTTGTTAGCTAGTAACTTATAGTGCAGTTTTAGACATGCCTACTAAAATGAATCTCATACATATTTGTTTATTAGATTTTTATCCCACCTTTTTTACTTTATAAGTAACTTGAGGCAGCAAACATTCATAATTTCCCTTCCTTTTCCTACTTAGTTGGATAAACTCAAAAGAAGGCAAATATAAAAAATTGTAGTTAAGAGACAGTAATTATATAGCCCAAGTGGGGCTTACCTTGAAAAATCAACATCTTGAATTAAACCTGATTATAAATTGATAAACTCTGTAGACGTACCAGTACATGTATCCATTATTCTATTAACATTATATAGTTTAAATGTGTTTTTAGAGGTGGCAATGTCTTTTGAAGCTGAACCATTTCAAATTCAGTGTGTCCTGTTTCCATTTGAAAATGGCTTCCTTAAACACTTCCGAACAGCCCATTTTAATTTAAAATAACTGGTTTGAATTCCAAACTCAGAACAAAGTTTTCAATTCTACAATTCAATTCTAAACGTTTTGCACAGGGCTGATATTTTGTGGTGGTCTATTATTGTTAGTATTTCATTCTGTGGCCTGGGTGAAATTTTTAATAGATAATTGCCCCTTGAAAGATAGCGTTAATTTGGATCAGGGAAATTTTCTCTGCCTGTTCTCCAAAGGTGATTGGCATTGCTTGGTAAGTAGAGTTATCTTCTTGATCTAATAGGTAATGCGCATCTCTGCCAAAACCGGAGAAGGCATTTCGGATGTATGGGATAAGATGACAGAATTCCAAGAGCTCATGCTTAGAAGTGGTGAGTTGCTTGCCAAACGCAGGAGGCAGCAAAAAGTGTGGATGTGGAATGTAATCCAAGAAAGCATGCTGGACCATTTCCGGCAACACTCAGAAGTGAAGGATCAAATTCCTCTCCTGGAAGACAAGGTTGTTGATGGGATCCTAACTCCTGGGCTTGCTGCAGACCTCCTGCTCAGGGCTTTTAAAGAGAAACCCTGATTCTTTTCTGTACATGGCCTGATGATATGAAATAAATGATATAAATGTATATAGCATTTTTAAAAAAATGTCTGAGCTGTGAACTTCTTTATTATTAAATTTCTACCTGTACATTTCCAGCAATGCCTGCCTTGATTTGCAAACAATGATTAACAATAATAACTCACGATATTAGAACGGCTATTGTTGCCCGATATAAAATGCCAGCTTATAAAAACAAGCTTTCAAATTGCCCTGGGAAGTGGCATAAAGGCAAAGGCCATTAATCAGAGAGAGAATTTGATAGCATTGCAGCTGCCACAGGTTAAATCCTGGATCCAGCTGATTTTTGTTGGGCCTCCTTCCTGACCATCATCCCATAGAGCTTAGCTCAGGAGGGGTGTCAAACTGGTGGCCCATGGCCGGATGCGTAATGCCCAGGCCTCAAAGGGAAAAAACATGACAACAATGTGACACTGGGAGTTTGACACACATGCCTCAGCTGATGAGCAGAGCTCCTTATTTGTCATGTAGGATAGGTAGACAAGTCCTGAATTGTGTGGGGTTTTCTGTGGAGAAGAGCTTGTAGCCCATGGTGTCACTGGCTTAAATAAGGAATATCTCTCAAAAGCCTGACCTCTGTATCCTGTATTTACTACAGCTTCCAACTTCCTTTCAGAGGCTTCCCATATAAGGCACATTATGTGGGAAGTAACCGTAGTATGGCTCACAGTTGGGTCAGCACTATTCAAGAAGCAATGAAAGTAATAAATTTGCTTCAACTGGTAGAAGGCATCCCTCACCATCGCAATCACCTGTTGTTTTCTGTCCCTGAATTAGCTTACCTAAACTGATAACAATTTATTGTTTTAGAAATATTTATCTTTTAGTATTTTAATGTTTTCATGCTGTAAGCTACCCAGAGTTGTTTCGATACAAGATAGGCAGCAAATAAATAAATAAAATAAAATGAATCTATACAAGGCCAGCATATTTAGGGACATGTATAGGAAGGGGCAGTGATTCAAATAATTTAACAACCGGTTGGTTCTCTGCCCTAATGATTTCTTCCAACAACCAGTTCACCAAACTGCTCAGAAAGTTAACAACCGGTTCTCCCATGTGGTGTGAACTGGCTGAATCCCACCACTGGGAATGGGGTAATTACAGTGTGCTAGTGCGAAAATGAGGAATTGCAGTTTCAGTTTCTATTTAATCTGCAGAGAACTCTAGCAATATATTAAGATGCATTGCATGCGGAATTGAACTGACTTGTATATGAGTCCTTAACTAATTTTATTTCTACAGCATCACTAAATTACTGGAAGTTAAAGATGGTTGAAATCTTTCCCTATGCAACATTAAAAAAAATTGCAATTGCCACATTATTGTACAACTGAATTAGACCAAGAATATCTTAGTCATGACATATAAGTTGTAAGTTGTACATCTAAGTTGATGAAGCATAATTATCTATGCATCACCGTGGTATGGATCTATGGAGTTGCGCATATGCTTTATACATATGTTTGTCATGTTAAACTCTGTATGCAGAATGACTTCTGACTGTGAAAGCATGCATTTTATTTGACATTGAGGTCTCCATCGTCTGCAAGAATTCAAAGAAGAGATCACACAGACCATGATAGGTTTAAGAACAGAAATTATAAATGTGATCAGATTATATAAGATATATATGTGCTGGTCCTCATTCTTATAATCCTATTGCAGGCTATGTGTAATATATTTGAAATACTAGTGGATAAGTTTCAAAACAGTAATTGAAGCTAATTTAAAACCAAACCTAATGATTCAAATATATGGAAAATCATCCACAGAGTTATCAGGGACACTTTAAATCTCACAACACTGTTGTTGCTACTTCTGAATTGTATTTAGTAGATTCTACAATCTGATTTTTCGGTACAAATTTAGCAGCTTGAGAGAACCACCACACTTTGGCAGCAGTATTGTTACTCTTATTGCTCTTATTAGGAAGTTTCTCCCTGTATATCTAATCTACACTGCTCCTTTGTAATGAATTCCTTCCTGTAATACAAGTTGAGTGCCCTTTAATATGCATAGCCCTTCTGCATATTGCTTCCTTTCTCTGTATTGCTGCCATCTACTCTACTGTTCTTTCTAAATGGTTATGTAGTAAATAGATATTTCTCCTGCTTTGCATGTTTTTATGCATTTAATATGCTTTGCTAAAATAATACTTAGCTAAATAAAATTAAATAGAATACATTTTCAGATTTAAAAAGTGATACAAATATTGCTTGGGAATGTTTCATTTTTAATTTTAAAATAATGTTAGGGCAATTTTATTGCTGATCATTCTCTTTTACATAGAAGTAATAGAATCAAGTAATTAGAATAAGGGGACACATTAGCTCAGTGGCTAAGACATTGAGCTTGTCGATCAGAAAGGTTCAAATCCCTACCGTCATGTAATGGAGTGAGCTCCCATTACTTGTCCCAGCTTCTGCCAACCTAGCAGTTCGAAAGCATGTAAAAATGTAAGTAGAAAAATAGGGACCACCTTGATGGAACGTTAACAATGTTCCGTGTGCCTTCAGCCACATGACCACGGAATTGTCATCAGACAGTGCTGGCTCTTCGGCTTAGAAACAGAGATGAGCACCCCTGCCTAGAGTTGGGAACGACTAGCATGTATGTAAGAGGGGAATCTTTACCTTTACCTTAATAGAATCAAGGACATTTTAAAAGTTATAATCAGATGGCCTTCTTTTGATGCCTTCAAGTCATTGTTGACTCCTGTTGACTGCCTGATGAAGTCTCTGCAGTTTCTTTGCAAGATTTCAGAAGTGGTTTGCCACTGCCTTTTTGCTAGGCTGAGAGAAAGTGACTGACATAAATTTACGCAGCTGGCTTTGTGCCTAAGGTAGGATTAGAACTCACAGTCTACCGGTTTTTAGCCTGATGTCTTAACCATTACACCTAAATTGGGTCTCAGTCAAATAATATATCCTGCTAAAAAGCAGCCCTAAATATGGGGAGGGGGAAAAATGAAAGTAGAAAGGATAGTACAGGTAGTCTTCAATTTAGCCCAATTGAGTCCAAAATTTCTGTTGCTAAGCGAAACATTTGTTAAGTGAATTTTGCCTCATTTGACTACCTTTCTTGCCACAAGTTTGAAAAATGGTCATAAGTTATTGTAAAGTTACAATATCCAATGGTTGACTTACTGAGATAACATTATGACGTCACACTGTTTGAAGCTGACATTCAAGAAATACTGCTTTTATGTAAAACATTCAACTCAAAAATATTTCTTGTGCAAAACTCTTGATAGATGAGTGGCCTCATGAAATTGTCCTCAGAACATTCAAATGAATACAGTTTGGATCATTCTTCCCAATGGGGTATCCTTCAAATATTTTGGACTTCAACTATTAATAGTTCTAGAAGATGTTCAAGAAACCTGCCTTACTTTCAGCTGCCTTGATGGTTGGGCATTCTTTACATCTTACAATCTTTGTGTTTTAGGAATTCATGATCTGAAGCACAGCTTTATATATTCTTGATCCAAAATTTAAAACCAAAGCAAATTTCCTGAATAGAATGGGGGAAACACATATCAGACAAAGAGAATAATGTAAAAATGGTAAAATATATCACTGGAAAGCAGGCATGTCCAGGGGACAGAAAGTGGTGTGGGAGAATTTTTGGAACTTGGTTCTCCCTATATACAATGATTAGGAATTAACGTTCCTCCCAAGGCTCTTCAATTTATACATTCCCAAAGTTCTCTAAAAAAAAGAGGAACAAGCAAGTTATGGCTAATCCCTCTGTTTCGAAAAGATGAATTTCAGGTGTTAAAAGTCAAAAGTGTGTCTATCCTGTAAATAAGACTGCTTAGTTTTATGTCAGTTTTCATCAGCCAAAGGATCTGTGAATAATTTCATTTTGTAACCTATCATTATAATTTAATCAAAGCCAAAGTAGATAGGATTACATAAATAATAGAACTATTTATATGGAAATAAAGTCCCAAATAATAATAGAATCTCAGCAAAGGTGATGCAAAATTCTTCTTGGCAGTATCCTGAAGTTGAACATCTGAATTCAATTATTTTACAAATTCTAAGTTATCTTAGCCACAAAAAGAAAAGAAAAAATGCAAATTACAGGAAAAAAATACTTATATTAAGTCAGTGGAATTTCTAAAATAATTACACCCAGAATTTCTAAAATAATAGCACTCTTTTGAGTTTCTTAGAATTTTTCATCTATTCTGTTTTTAAATTAAAATACTGTAAGCATAATTCTGCATATGAGGCACATCTGTTATTAGAGGAAATCAGATAGCATATATAAATCTCAACTACAGAATCAACTTTACACAGGTAAATAGTAGTTTCAGGTTTTTGTGATTTATTCACAGAACTATCGTTAACTTGTAGTTTAACATGATGATGAATTAGCCTTTTCTTTTTCAGGATTTGCTAAGGTTATAAAACTTGTAGTCCAAAACATCTATCAGATGAGAAAAGTCAAATTGGAGCATTTTTCTGTTTTCCATATTACTTGTTGCCCAACAAGTCTACAGTACAGTGACACTAATGACTAATGTAGATACAGAAATCTATTGCTCTTTAATCTTGCCCTGCCATTGTCAGTAGTTACAAGACTATCTTGATATGTCAGCAATGAAATGTCTCCTTTTGGTCCAGGCTGTCTTTGGTTTGCCCTTCTGTAAAGTTACCTTTATCCCAAAGGATTGCAAACTACAATTTCTTCTCTCATTATTCTTCCATATCATCTGTGGCTAAACTGAAATGTGAAGCAGAAAATATCTCTTGGCAGCAATCTAGATGAAGATAAACATCTCTCTCCCTCTCTCTCTCTCTCTCTCTCTCTCTCTCTCTCTCTCTCTCTCTCTCTCTCTCTCTCTCTACCTACCTACCTACCTAACCTACCTACCTACCTACCTACCTACATATACATATACATATACATATACATATACATATACATATACATATACATATACATATACATATACATATACATATACATATACATACATACATACATACATACATACATACATACATACATACATACATATATATATATATATATTACGTGTGTGTGTGTCTTCATGGTTGCAATTTTTGAGATTTTATTAAAAATTAAGGTAGGTTTCTGGAAGCCTAAGAGTTTGGCTGATGCTAGTTAGAATTTTAAACATTACTATTGAGTGTCATTCTACACATTACACTTATTTCCTATCATTTTATCTTGTGTCTTTAATTGCTACAGACACAAGACTCCAGACAACTGTAACAAATGAGCCTGTGAGGTTGAAAGACAGGATGCTGTTGGAGGACCTAAGTCCAGCCACCCATCACGTCATCAGGTTCAAGAGAGAAACTGAGGTTCAGATCCCGCATAGTGGGCTGAGCCTGCTCGATGAGGAGGGGTCCAGTGACCCAATCCAGAGCCCCCTCCATCCTTGGAAGAGGAGGAGGAGAACAGCAATGAGGACGGGGGCTGTATGAACTGGTGGCCTCTGATCACATTGAGATGGATATAGGACCAGGGGAATTTAAACAGTAAGCCTCCCCCCCATGTTTCTCAAGGTCAGGAGCAGAGAGAAGTCCTTGGAGAACATGCAGTAGAGGCCAGTGAACATTCATCACAGCAGCCAGAACCAGAGAATGAGCCACCAACCTCAGAAACCCCTGGACCTGATAAATTCCCAGAGGAAGACTCATACATCCCAGCCGAGCTGAGACTGACATGTGATACTGAGGGCCATAGCACAAAGGAGGTGGTACCACTAGGAAAACCTCAGAAGTCCAAATGCAGCTCACTGAGACAACTAGGAAGGAGGACCCATTCCCAGATCAAAGAATTTTGGTGAGGGAGACAGCAAAGACCAGCAGAGAATAAGACAAAGTAAGCAGAAGAGGAGGCAAGAGGAGAGTAAGAGGTGGGAGAATACAGTACAGAGCCAGGAAGGAGAGAAAAGAGAAGGGAGGAAGGGCTTATCTGCTGATGTAGGTGAATGGGCAAGTCAGTGATCAGAGGGAACATGTCAGATGGCAGAAATGAGATGGTCCAGATGAATGGGCAAGCCAGGGAACAGAGGGGGTGCCAGGCGCACAGATAGATAGCAGAGATAAGCAGATCCAGATGAGTGGGCAAGCCAGTGACAAGAGTGGGCACCATTGTCACTGGCAGATGGTGGAAATAATTTTATCTAGGGGAGCAGGCCAACCAGTGACAAGAAGAGGCAGCAGACGCAAAAGAGGACAGTGGTGACAAGCTGTTGTGGCAAGGTGAGTGAATGAGCCAGTGATCAGAGAGGGCTCCAGACACATGGAAGATGGCAGGGACAAGCAGATCCAGATGAGTGGGTGAACCAGTGACCAAAGGGGGGGAGAGGTGCATAGACGGCAGAGATGAGCTGATCTAGGTGAGTGGGTGACCCAGGGACCAGAGACAGTGTCAGACGCACAGCAGATGTTGAACACAAGCTAATCTAGGTAAGTGAATGAACCAGTGACCAGAGAGGGCACCATATACACCAGAACATGGCAGGGAAAAGCTGATGTGGTGAGTACTCGAACCAGTGACCAGATGTACCCACAGATAGCATAGATGAGCTGATCCAGGTGAGTGGATGATCCAGTGACAACAGGAGGTACCAGATGCACTGGCAGGGGGCATCAGCAGTCAGCAAAGACAAGTTTATCTAGGTGAGTGGTTGAACCAGTGAACAGAGGGTGCTCCAGATGCATTGGTGGATGGGGAAGACAATGGAGAAAAGCTGACCAAGGTGAGGGGGCAAGATTGTCACCAGAGAGGGTGCCAGGCACACCATAGACAACAGAGATATACTGATCCAGGTCAGTGGGTGAACTAGTGACTAGAGAGGGCACCTCATGGCAGGTGGCAAAGGTGAGCTGATCCAGGTGAGCTGTTGATCCATGACCCAAGGGTATACCAGACGCACCAGAAGTCAGCAAAGACAAGGTTATCTAGGTGAGTGGATGAACTAGTGAATAGATGGGGCACCAGATACACAGCAGATGAGAGACAAGGTAATCCAGGTGAGTAGATGAGCCAGTGACCACAAGGTGTATCAACTACACTGGCAGGGGGAGATGAGCTGTTCTAGGTGAGTGGGTGAGACATGGCAGCAGATGCATGGCATACAGCAGAGATGAACTGATCAGGTGACTGGGTGAGCCACTTATCAGAGGAAGCACCAGATGCATCAGCAGATACAGGTAAGTGGATGAGCCAGTGACCAGAGAGGGCACCAGATGCACAGTAGACAGCTGAGATGAGATGATCTAGGTCTAGGAGAATGCTTGATCCAGTGACCAGAGGGGGCACCAAATGCACAGCAGATGGTAGAGACAAACTAATCCAGGTGAGTGTGGGAGCCAGTGAGCCAGAGATAGCTAATTAAGGTAATCTAAGTGAATGGATGTGTCAGTGACCAGAGGGTGCACAAGATGCACCAGAAGTCAGCAAAGATAAGGTTACCTAGGTGAGTGGTTGAATCAGTGAACAGAGGGTTCTCCAGGTGCATCGGTGGATGGGGAAGACAACCTGATTTGGGGGAGTGTGATCCAGTGAATAGAGAGGGTGCCAGACGAATGACAGATAATGGAGAAAAGCTGACTAAGGTGAGTGATCAGAGCAGGTGCAAGATGCAGATCCAGATGAGTGAGCAAGAAAGTGACCAGAGATGTTGCCAGACACACGGCAGACAGTGGAGGCAACCTGATCTAGGTGAGTTGGTAAACTAGTGACCAGAGGTGGTACCAGATCCATCGGCAGACAGCAAAGACGAGGCGATCTAAGTGAGTTTTTGAGCCGATGATGAGAGGGTGCTCCAGACTCACCAGAAGAAAGTGGAGATGAACTGATCTATGTAAGTGCTCAAGCCACCGGCTGATCTGGGTGAATGGGTGAGTTAGTAATTACAGAGTGCCAGATGCATGGCAGACTATGGACATCAGCTGATCCTGGTGAGTGAGTGAGCCAGTGAGTAGAGTGGTGGGCTGATCCAGGAAAATGGTTGATCCGGTGACCAGAAGGTGCACCAGATGCACAAGAAGTCAGCAAAGACAAGCTAATCCAGGTGAGTGGATGAATCAGTGACCAGAAGGTGTGCCAGACACACTAGAAGATGACAGAGCTTATCTAGAAGAATGCTTGAGCCAGTGACCAAAGGGGTCCTGTGCACCGGCAGACAGTGAAGACAAGCTGATATGGGTGAGTGGGCGAGCTAATGACTAGAGAGGGCATTGGACCCATGGCAGGCAGCACAGGTGAGATGATCCAGGTGAGTGGTTGATTCAGTGACCAGAAGATGCTCCAGATGCATTGGTGGATGGGGAAGACAACCTGATTTGGGGGAGTGGTGATCCAGTGAATAGAGGTGGCCAGACGAATGACAGATAATGGAGAAAAGCTGACCAAGGTGAGTGGGCAAGCCTGTCAACAGAGTGGGTGCCAGACACTGCACAGACATCAGAGATGCGCTGATCCAGGTGAGTGGGCGAGCTAGTGACTAGAGAGGGTGCTAGACACATAGCAGGCGGTAGAAGTGAGCTGATCCAGGTGAGTGGTTGAACCAGGGAATAGAGGGGGCACAAGATGCACAGCAGATCATGGGGACAAGCTAATCGAGGTGAGCGGATCAGCCAGTGACAACAATGGGTACCAGCTGCACTGGCAGGGGGAGATAAGCATATTTGGTGAGTGGGTGAGCCAGTGACCAGACATGGCAGTAGATGCATGGCATAGAGCAGAGATCAGCTATTCAGGTGGGTGGGTGAGCAAGTGATCAGAGAAAGCACCAGACGCATCAGCAGATGGCAGAGATGAATTGATACAGGTGAGTGGATGAGCCAGTGACCAGAGGGGACACCAGATGCACAGAAGATGGTAGATACAAACTAATCCAGGTGAGTGGGTGAGCCAGTGACAGACATGGCAGTAGATGCATGGCATAGAGCAGAGATCAGCTGATCAGGTGAGTGGGTGAGCCAGTGATCAGAGGAAGCACCAGACGCATCAGCAGATGGCAGAGATGAATTGATACAGGTGAGTGGATGAGCCAGTGACCAGAGGGGACACCAGATGCACAGCACATGGTAGAGACAAACTAATCCAGGTGAGTGGGTGAGCCAGTGAGTCAGATATAGCTAATCAAGGGAATCTAGGTGAATGGGTGTGTCAGTGACCAGAGCAGTCTCCAGACACAGATCAGATGGTTGAGAGAAGCTGACCAAGGTGAATGGACAAGCCGGTGACCCGAGAGGACACCAGAAGCATAGCAAATGGCAGAAAGGAGGTGATCCAGGTAAGTGGGTGAATCAGGGACCAGAAGGTATGCCAGACACACTAGAAGATGGCAGAGACAAGCTGATCTAGGAGAATGCTCGAGCCAGTGACCAGAAGGGACGCCAGATCCATTGGCAGATAACTAATACCAGGTAATCAAGGTGAATGAGTGTTTCAGTGACCAGAGCAGTCTCCAGACACAGATCAAATGGTGAAGAGAAGCTGATCAAGGTCACTGGGTGAGCCAGTCACCAGAGAGGATGCTAGAAGCACAGCAGACAGCAGAGATGAGCTGATCCAGGTGAGTGGCTAAACCAATGACCAGAAGGTGTGCTGGACACAAGAGAGGATGGTAATCTGAACTAGGTGTGTTTTTGACCCAGTGACCAGAGGGTGCCCCAGACCCAAAGAAAACTGCAGAGACAGGTTGATTTAGGAGAATGCTCGAGCCAGTGACCAGAGGAGATGCCAGATGCACTGGCAGAGAGCAAAGATAAGGTTATCTAGGTAAGTGGGTGAGTAAGCGATCAGAGCAGGTGCAAGATGCAGATCCAGATGAGTGAGCAAGAAAGTGACCAGAGATGTTGCCAGACACACGGCAGACAGTGGAGGCAACCTGATCTAGGTGAGTTGGTAAACTAGTGACCAGAGGTGGTACCAGATCCATCGGCAGACAGCAAAGATGAGGCGATCTAAGTGAGTTTTTGAGCCGATGATGAGAGGGTGCTCCAGACTCACCAGAGGAAAGTGGAGATGAACTGATCTATGTAAGTGCTCAAGCCACCGGCTGATCTGGGTGAATGGGTGAGTTAGTAATTACAGAGTGCCAGATGCATGGCAGACTATGGAGATCAGCTGATCCTGGTGAGTGGGTGAGCCATTGACTAGAGTGGTGAGCCGATCCAGGTAAATGGTTGATCCGGTGACCAGAGGGTGCACCAGATGAACAAGAAGTCAGCAAAGACAAGGTTATCTAGGTGAGTGGTTGAACCAATTAATAGAGAGGGCACCAGATACACAGCAGATGGTGGAGACAAACTAATCCAGGCAAGTGGATGTGCCAGTGACCACAAGGGGTATCAACTGCACTGGCAGGGGGAGATGGGCTGATCTATGTAGGTGGATTAACCAGTGACTAGAGGTGGTGCCAGATGAATGGGCAGGCAGCAAAGACAAGGTGATCTAGGTGAGTTTTTGAGCCGATGACAAGAGGGCACTCCGAACACACCAGAAGAAAGTGGAGATGAAGTGAGCTAGGTAACTGACCAGAGGGACCACATGCACCGGCAGACAGTGAAGACAAGCTGTTATGGGTGAGTGGGCAAGCTAGTGACTAGAGAGGGCACCAGACACATGGCAGGTGGCAGAGGTGAGCTGATCAAGGTGAGTGATTGATCCAGTGACCAGAAGTTGCACAAGATGCACCAGAAGTCAGCAAAGCAAGGTTATCTAGGTGAGTGGTTGAATCAGTGAACAGAGGGTTCTCCAGATGCTTCGGTAGATGGGGAAGACAACCTGATTTGGGGGAGTGGTAATCCAGTGAATAGAGAGGGTGCCAGACGAATGACAGATAATGGAGAAAAGCTGACCAAGGTGAGTGGGCAAGCCTGTCAACAGAGTGGGTGCCAGACACTCCACAGACATCAGAGATGTGCTGATCCAGGTGAGTGGGCAAGCTAGTGACTAGAGAGGGTGCCAGACACATGGCAGGTGGTAGAAGTGAGCTGATCCAGGTGAGTGGTTGAACCAGGGAATAGAGGGGGCACAAGATGCACAGCAGATCGTGGGGACAAGCTAATCGAGGTGAGCGGATCAGCCAGTGACGACAACGGGTACCAGCTGCACTGGCAGGGGGAGATAAGCATATTTGGTGAGTGGGTGAGCCAGTGACCAGACATGGCAGTAGACGCATGGCATAGAGCAGAGATCAGCTGATCAGATGACTGGGTGAGTAGGTGATCAGTGGAAGCACCAGACGCATCAGCAGATGGCAGAAATGAATTGATACAGGTGAGTGGATAAGCCAATGACTAGAGGGGACACCAGATGCACAGCAGATGGTAGAGACAAACTAATCCAGGTGAGTGGGTGAGCCAGTTAGCCAGATATAGCTAATCAAGGGAATCTAGGTGAATGGGTGTGTCAGTGACCAGAGCAGTCTCCAGACCAGATCAGATGGTTGAGAGAAGCTGACCAAGGTGAATGGACAAGCCGGTGACCCGAGAGGACACCGGAAGCATAGCAAATGGTAGAGACAAGCTGATCCAGGTAAGTGGGTGAATCAGTGACCAGAAGGTGTGCCAGACACACTAGAAGATGGCACAGCTGATCTAGAAGAATGCTTGAGCCAGTGGCCATAGGGGTCACTACGTGCACCGGCAGACAGTGTAGACAAGCTGATATGGGTAAGTGGGCGAGCTAGTGACTAGAGGGGGCACTGGAAACATGGCAGGCAGCACAGGTGAGATGAGTGAGTGGTTGATTCAGTGACCAGAAGGTTCTCCAGATGCACCGATGGATGGGGAAGACAACCTCATTTGGGGGAGTGGTGATCCATTGAATAGAGAGGGTGCCAGATGAATGACAGATAATGGAGAAAAGCTGACGAAGGTGAGTGGGCAAGCCTGTAACTGGAGTGGGTGCCAGACACTCCACCAACAGCAGAGATGCGTTGATGCAGGTGAGTTGACAAGCCAGTGTCTTCAGAGGGTGTGAGAGACACAGCAGAAGGTGAAGCCAACCTGCTCCAGGTGAGTGGATGAGGCAGTGACCACAAGGGGCACCAGACAAACCAGGAGACAGCGAGAAGAGCTGATAAGGTGAGTGCATGAGCCAGTGATCAGAGGGGGCACCAGACACACAGGTTGTAGGTGTTGGCAAGCTAGTGATCAGAGGTGGTGGCAAATACACTGGCAGATGGCGAAGATAAGGTTATCTAGGTGAATGAGTGAATCAGCAATCAGGGCAGATGCAAGATGCAGATCCAGATGAGTGACCAGAAGTGGTGCCAGATGCACCAGTAGATAGAGTATTCCAGGTGAGTTTTTGAGCCGATGATAAGAGGGTGCTCCGGACTGACCTGAAGAAAGTGGAGATGAACTGATCTAGGTAAGTACTCAAGCCACTGACTAGAGGGGTCACCACATGCACCAGCGGACAGTGAGGACAAACTGATGTGGGTGAGTGGGCAAGCTAGTGATTAGAGTGGGCACCGGACACATGGCAGGTGGCGGAGGTGAGCTGGTCCAGGTGAGTGGATTTGCCAGTAATTGGAAAGGGCACCAGATGCCACAACAGACAACAGAGTCAAACTGATCCAGTTGAGTGGATGAGCCAAGGACCAGAAGGGGCACCAGACGCACCAGGAGACAGTGGAGAAGAGCTGATAAGGTGAGTGGCTGAGCCAGTTATTAGAACCAGTACCAGACACACAAGCAGATAGCAAATGATATAGGTGAGTGGGTAAGCTAGTGATCAGAGGGAGTGTCAAAAGTACCCGCAGATGGAGGAGAGAAACTGATCTGGGTGAGTGAGTGACTAGACAGGGCACCAGATACAGCAGGCAGTGGAAATGAGCTGATCAAGTGAGGAGGGGACAGTGACCAGAGCAGGAGTGTCAAACTTGATTTCATTGAGGACCTCATCAGGGTTGTGTTTGACCTTGTCCCCCCTATGGGTGTGACCGGGGGCCCACTCATCCTCATTTGTTTAGGGGTGGCTGTGGTGACTTTAGTGATCTAGTCCCCGGGCCTTAAGTTTGACATCTCTGGACCACTCTGCTCCAGATGCACCAGAAGACAGTGGAGATCAGCTGATGTAGGTAAGCACTTAAGCCAGTGATCAGAGATGGAGCCAGACACACTGGGAAATGGCGAAGACAAGATGACCTAGGTGAGTGGGAAATTATTTTGCGACTAAATACACATTCCTAACCACATGTGATAAAATGAAGATACAGCCTAACTTTCACCAGTTGCATCACTGTATAAAGGGAGAAGCTTTTGGAAGAAAGCAGAAACTTCATCCCACATACTCAGGTCTGTTCACATGAGGTTAATTTATCATACACTTTACAGGGCATTCTCGTGCCATATTGAAAGTGGAGGTTTGTCACATAGTTAGCCAGTGATACATTATTCATGTATCTTATTAATAAAGTCAGAGTATCAATGCTGAAAAAAGTCACAAAAACCTTTTCCTGGTGGTTGGTGAGCAGAGTAGTCTGAAACGGGGCCACTTTTTTCAAGGTAAGTTCTCTTTCTTCTTCCCCAGAAAAGGAAATTAAATAATTTCAGAGAACGCTTTCATTGGGCAAAGTATTCCAGTTTTACTGGCTTAATGCTGATATAAAATTGCATGAGTTCTTCACTAGCTAAAATGACAGTAATTTAATATGCCACAGTATTGGTTTCTAGCCAAAGTCTGACTGAAGTGATCTTTATAAAGAAAGGCATGGGTCTTTCCTCATCTTATGTATTTAACTTCTTAACTGTTTTTAATCAAAAACCAGATTGAAGTCATACAATACCAAATTAGAGTTAGAGTTATGAATAGCTGCCATGCAATCATAAATGAGGCAATATTGCCAATTTTTTTTGGAGAAGGTTGCTGTTTCTCATTATTTCCATCTTGTCTGCTGTAGCATTGTGGGCATAGTGTCAACTGTGGAAGAGAGAAACTTCAAGAAAAATGATGTCCCAAATTTCTATAGAAACCTTTAATATCCTTTAATAGCTCTGTTCTTTTTCAGAATGTTTGTTGGAGGACAGTATCATTTATTATTGAATTGCTGATTCCACAACTATCCAGACTGGATATTATCTAGTATCAAGTCTTTGCTGTTTAGCTGGGTTATGTCTCTCGTTCCCTACCCAACTTTTCTGGTTAGAGCAGTGGTTCCCAAACTTGGCAACTTTAAGACTTGTGGACTTCAGCAGAGCTGGCTGGAGAATTATGGGAGTTGAAGTCCACAAGTCTTAAAGTTGCCAAGTTTGGGAACCACTGGGTTAGAGTAAAGTATTCTTTTAATTCTGTTGGGGCTTCAGGATATATTCTTTTTTTAAAATTCAATAACTATGTTCACATCTGTTCACAAGTCTAGGAGAAGATATATGCACAAAGAAAAGGATATACAGTCTTCCGCCTTCATTCTTTAAGCTTCCTCTGTTTACCAAAAGGTATTATTAGCTTATAAGATAGCCACAATATATACTAAGTAATTCATATGTAAAATTAGCTCAGTACTCTTCCTTCTAGTGATATGAATTATACCCTATGCCATATAAGAGACTAAACAAATGGACTTCATAAGTTAAAATTGGTTAAATAAGACATCTCATTTTGTGTTTTCTCCAGAGTATTTTTGGTAAAGCAGCTTCACAATCTCCCTGGACATTATGGAAATAGAAAAGGTACTGCAGAAATGAAAAATGATGAAATATAATAACCACTGTTTAAAGATATAAAAACTGGATAACTATATATATTATTGATTGCAGCTTCAAAACAGGATTGAGTTAATGAGTTTTGATTTGTTAGCAACATCCAGACAACCTAATAAAGTAAGTTTCATTCCAAAGTAGAGGACTGCAGTTGCTCCATTCACCCCATGAAGCTTGATGAATGAGTTAATAAATGGAGGAAGAGGAGGTCATGGTGGAGGAGGAGGAAGAAGAAGAGGAGGGGGGGAAGCAACTCCAACATGGCCAGGCATGTCAACGCTGCCAATTTTACCTGTAAAAATGATTTATTTGTACTGTTTCTTATGGGCAAGACTGTCCCTGTCTACCCCTTGCCAAGTCTTAGCACCCCAACTAATCGCCATCAGCTATCTTGTTCTAAGTGGAAGATGATGTTAAAGTGCACTTTTTAATTAAAATATGAAAACATAAAGTTAATTAGCCATTATTTGACAAAAGAAGAAAGTCTTAGGAACATATAAGAGAATATAAGAGAAACATTCATTAATTCAGTCTGAAAGACCAAGACTCTTACTTGTTAGATTTAAACATTTTTAAAGATAATATGCTGTAACTGCCCAATCTTATTTAGAAAGAAAACATTCACAGGGGAAATCATCCCCCAAATATTCTTCCGTTCCTTACATGAAACCCATTTTTTTCATACGGTACAGAATTCTGTGGCTTACCATTCCTGAAATTTGCACAGTTACGTAGCTCTTATTTAGTAACTCATGCAACATATCAGAGAGAGGTAACAGCATCACAGTTTACTAATTGTAACCAATAGTGGTTCCTAAGGAAGTGCACCTTAACAGATAATGTTCATTCCTCATCTAGCAATACCAATGATAGAACCTGCAATGTATTATATGCAGTAGAGCAGATAGCAGTAGCAGGTAGACTTATATACCGCTTCACAGTGCTCTATAGCCCTCTCTAAGGGATTTACAGAGTCAGCCTATTGCCCACAATAATCTGGGTCCTCATTTTACCAACCTCAGAAGGATGGAAGGCTGAGTGAACCTTGACTCAGATAATTCACACCTGAGTTGCATCCCCATCTACGAGGTCCGCCAGCTTGATCAGAATAGGGACACCTCCACATATGCTCAGGGATAGTCATTTACATCAGTGGTCCCCAACCTTTCTGGCTTCATGGATTGGAAGCAGCGGCAGCAGTGGGGAAGAGGATGGTTTCACACAGCCAACCCAGCTCCTGCACAGACGAAGCTTTGCGTACTCTTCTTCTGCTGATGTAGAACTAGTTCCCAATAGACTGGGGACTGGTACCAGTTCACAGACCGGGGATTTGGGACCCCTATTTTACATGATTTCCTGATCTGACTTGAAATAAAAATAATACGAGACAAGCATTGATTCTGTAGCATAGGTATAATTAGAAAAAAGCAGGTGTATTCAGATTTTGGTTGAAAATGTGCATTGTCGTCTCCCCCCACCCTCAAAGTTTTTTTTACATTTTTTTAAAATTAAAAAATAGTAAGGGATTTTGGAAAGTCTTAAATGTTCATAAGTTTCTACCACTGTTAAAATAGTGCCTATCCTTGTTATAAATTCTTCCTATAGCTTTCCTGGAGAGCATTTATAGAATTTTATACATACTATATTTCTCTTAAGAGCTAAAATACATTGGGTGCAAGAAACGTCATACAAAATCTTAGCACATCACAGCCTTCTAAATTTGCAAGTAATTTCCAATTTACTGCAAGCCAAATCTACTTTTTCTTTGTTTTGTCCTCCCCAAATGCATATCTACATTGATTGGGTGAACATACAATGTGAGTAAAGAAGGAGGGAGTGCAACAGATAGTATGTCTAACGAAGAATGAAAGCACAGGGAAACATATGCTCTACTGAAAATAGAGGTTCAGATAAAAGGAGGGAAGGCAGAATGTCTAAAACATTTTGATGCTTACAATACGCCAGGATTGGTTTGCAGCCAATGTTTTGCAATTGGGAGTTAAGTAACCCATAGCAGATGTTGGGGAAATCCTTGTGTGGTTGAGCTCAGAATTTCCTTCTATGCTATTGAGACATACTACATATCTTCTTAATGGAAAAAAGGCCTACAACACCACCAAATAGAAGAATCAGGTGCCAAAGAATTAAGACAATGATAATGGAAATAATTTTCACTGGATTATATTTGCATATTATCACCTTAGTGATTTTTTTCATTTACAATTGATAATAAATTGAATGCCTCGTGATATTTTTCTAAAGATTTGGATTTGAGAGTACCGCAATTCATAAAATGAAGGGAGAAAGGGGTCTTCATGTTCTCTTTTATGCCCCCAGGAATTCACCTGAATTTGGAGAGGATTCAAGTGTCATGAAAAAGTTCCCAGTTCGTCCAGAGAAAGTAAGTAGAAAACAAGTCAAGCATTAGATATTGGAACATGTGTTTTAGTCAAGAACGATTTATTTTTATATGTACATATGTGTAGGAAATTACAAGTTGTCAGTAGGTAGAAAAAATAATTTGGAGTGGAAAAGTGACCTTAAAAAATGATGAGATGTTTTTTGGTATAAGTTTCTTTCTCCCCAGGATGGTTAATGAATATTATTTTATTTTAGCAAAGCTGGGCATGAGAAGGAGTTCCATGGGAGACAGTTACAAAAAATATGATCGCTACAGATATTCTTAAATTAATTTTTGTAAACCTTGCTATAGGTAGTAGCTTCTTTGAGCTATAAGAACTGGAAAGAATGTGTTTGGATATAGTAGATCTATAGATCTTAGATTTGTAGACGAGCATTTCAACCTCCTACTAAATTAAGAATGTAATGACAGAGTGCATAGTATACAAGACAAATTCAGTCATTCTTCTCCTTTTCACATGTCTGATTACAAATAACCAATCTTGTGACAGAAGACATCTGTGTCTAAGGTAGATGGGCTAGTGAAATGTGCATAGATAGAAGAAAGGATAAAAACAAAGAACAAATGATTAAAGGTAAAGGTAAAGATTCCCCTCGCACATATGTGCTAGTTGTTCCCGACTCTAGGGGGTGGTGCTCATCTCCGTTTCAAAGCCGAAGAGCCAGCACTGAAGACGTCTCAGTAGTCATGTGGCTGGCATGACTAAATGACCAAGGTGCACGGAATGCTGTTACCTTCCCACCAAAGGTGGTTCCTATTTTTCTACTTGCATTTTTACATTCTTTCGAACTGCTAAGTTGACAGACAAATAACAGGAGCTCACTCTGTTACTTGATGCTAGGAATTCAAACCACCGAACTGCTTACCTTTCTGATCAACAAGCTCAGTGTCTTAGCCACTGAGCTACTGCGTGCATAGATAGAAGAAAGGGTAAAAACAAAGAACAAATGATTGGTTTTGTAATATCTCAGTCTTAATTAGAAATCTAGATAGTGATATTGTTGCAGAAAATCAGGAGATTCGGACTGTGAGATCAAGAAAAAAAGCTTTATTTTGGCCAAAAGGCCAGACTGTGTAAACCCACATCTGACGTCTGAGCGAGGTTCTTAGGGAGAAGCGTGTTCTTATAACTTCCTCAAAACAGCTAACACGGAAATGTGCTAAATCATTCCTATTGGCTAGGCTCCTCATTCCTTTTTCTCTGTTCAAAAGTTTTATTTCTTTTAAAACAAACATTTCATCATTCCTCAATCAGTAAGACATCGGAGTACAATTTTTTGTGTGTCAAAATAGTTCTAGTTTACCACCAAATTCTTGTCTAGCCTAATGTATACCCCTCCCAGGTTTGTTTGCGTTACAAAAGGTATTGTGTTTTGCATATAATAAATTAGTGGCTACCTGGTCAGAGATCAACATGTTAAATTGAGATTTTAATATGGTGATAGCTTTCTTAACCTTTGTATCGCCTGGATTCATTGTTAACTCCAACTCTTTTCTCTTAATTTCCTCTTCCAATTCTGTTCGTTTTAGCCCTTGTTTATATCTATGTGTTTTATTTATATTCATCAGCACACCTCTCATATACGCTTTGCTTGCATCCCATACGAATTCCATAGATGTACCCTTATTCATATTCAAAATGATGTACCCTTATTCATATTCAAAATATTCAGATAACAATTTTTTGCAATCATTAATATACTTTTCATATCTAAATAAGTTTTCATTCAATCTCCAAGACCTTCTTGCCTACACTACCCTTCCCAATTCCATCCAAACTGGGTTATGATCCGAAAGGACCCTAGCCGCAATCTTTGTCTTCTTGACCCTAGAAAGCAAATCATTAGTGATTAGTATAAAATCAATCCTTGAAAGGGATTGATGTCTATCAGAGAAGAAAGTGAAACCATATTCCTCTGCATTTCTTTCTCGCCAAATATCTCTCAATTCAAAGTCGTCCATCATGTCAAAAAAAGGTTTGGGTAGCTTTGCTCGCATCTTAGTATTTGGGCGAGAAGTCTTCTTATCTCTCTTAGTGTCTATCACACCATCCAATCACCCAATAGTATACAGGACCTATAGTCCCACTGTACTAATTTGGCATGAAGATTTCTATAGAATCCATCTTGCTGTTGATAAGGAGCATAAATTCCCAAAAGTAATGTCTTTTTCCCTTCTAGGATTAGATCTAACGCAATATATCTTCCGAAGGGATCTACTTCAATTAATTCAGCTTTCATGTCTTTTCTTAAGGATACAACTATACCATTCTTCTTTTCCATAGCAGAAGCTACAAAATGTTGACCAAGTTTTGAGTTAATCATATATTTTTGATCAGTTGATTTAATATGAGTTTCTTGCAAACAAATTATGTCATTCTTAAAACTGTTTGAGATAGTGAAGTATTTTCTTTCTCTTCTGTGGGGAATTCAATCCATTGACATTCCATGTTAAGATCTTAGTTGTCATCTTTGGTTGGCTGAAGCATTTTTAGAGCTTCCTGCATGGCCTGTTTAACCTTAGGCCTAGCTCCTCCCACTGCTTCCAGACTTGTTATTGTAGCTCCTTGATCGATGGCCGGTGATTGTTGAGGTTGTTGCCTTTTAGCTTGTTTCTCCATTCGTCTAGTAATCATACGGCTAGGTCTTTGTTCCATAACACCTTGCACTTCTAGAAGAGAGAGATGCTCCATCTTATCTGATAGTTGTGTATAGTTTGCTGTCTGTCCTGTCCTTCTTGTGGTCTTTCTCCAGGTCCAGATGATGCAGGATATCCAGCCTTCAAAATGTTATGGTAAAAATCTCGGGCTTTCCATACAGAGTTGAGGCGATATCTTTGCCTATCAAATGTAAGTATAATGCCAAATGGTGCGTCCCATCAAGGTTCCAGACAGAGCTTGGGGTTATTCCTGACACTTTCGCCCACAGTCCGGTGGAGACTCTGGTTGCTGCGTGGCACTCGGCAGCATCGGAGGCCCTCGACCGGATCGCGCCACTGCGGCCCCTCCGAGGCGGCGGATCCCGGAGACCTCCTTGGTTCACCGAGGAACTCCGGGAGATGAAGCGCCGGAGGAGGTGCCTAGAGCACCGTTGGAGGTCCGATAAGTCCGAATCGAACCGAGCAATGGTAACCACCTGCACCAAGGAATACACCAGGGCACTTAGGGCTGCAAAAAGATCCCATATAGCCACCTTGGTTGCGTCCGCTGAGTCCCGCCCAGCCGCCCTGTTTAGGATAACCCGCTCCCTATTGAACAAAAGGGAAGCGGGGGAACCCTTGCAGGGCAGAGCTGAAGATTATGCCCAATTCTTAGCAGACAAAATTGCTCGGTTTCGGTCGGACTTGGACTCCACCCCCGCAGCTCCAGCCGAGGCACAGGAGGATCAATTTGAACAACTCTGGGTTGAGTTTCAGGACGTTACCCCCGGGGATGTGGACAAGGCCATGAGGGCTGTAAGTACCTCCACCTGCGTACTGGATCCGTGTCCCTCATGGCTGGTTACTAACTGCAGTGAGGTGACACGAAGCTGGATTCAGGCGGTTGTCACCGCCTCGCTTCGGGAGGGGAACTTCCCCGCCGCACTGAAAGCGGCGGTGGTGAGACCCCTCCTGAAGAAGCCATCCTTGGATCCAGCTATCCTCAATAATTATCGTCCAGTTTCCAACCTCCCCTTTCTGGGGAAGGTTGTGGAGAAGGTGGTGGCCTTCCAGCTCCAGCGGTCCTTGGAAGAAGCAAACTACCTAGACCCCTTCCAGTCAGGCTTCAGACCCGGTTACAGCACAGAAACCGCTTTGGTCGCATTGATCAATGATCTCTGGAGGGCCAGAGATGGAGGACACTCCTCCATCCTGGTTCTCCTTGACCTCTCAGCGGCTTTCGATACCATCGACCATGGTATCCTTCTGCGACGACTGCGGGAGGTGGGAGTGGGAGGCACCGTATTGCGGTGGTTCTCCTCCTACCTCTCGGACAGGTCGCAGTTGGTGTTAGTGGGGGGGCAGAGATCGTCCCCTAGGCCCCTAACTTATGGGGTGCCTCAGGGCTCGGTCTTATCCCCCCTACTATTCAACATCTACATGAAACCGCTGGGTGAGATCATTCGCAGGCACGGGATTAGATACCATCAATATGCGGACGATACTCAATTGTATCTGTCCGCCCCGTGCCAACTCAATGAAGCGGCAGACGTGATGAACCGCGGCCTTGAAGCTGTTATGGACTGGATGAGGGTTAACAAGCTCGTGCTCAACCCAGAAAAGACCGAGTGGCTGTTGTGTTTCCCTCCCAGAGATTCGACCAATATTCCATCACTCAGGCTGGGGGGTCAAATTCTATACCCCTCAGAGAGGGTTCGCAACTTGGGAGTCCTCCTGGACTCACAGCTATCGTTTGACCATCATTTAATGGCTGTGACCAGGGGGGCATTCGCCCAGGTTCGCCTGGTGCGCCAGTTGCGACCCTACCTGAATCGGGAGGCTCTCACAACAGTCACCCGGGCCCTTGTGACCTCTAGGCTGGAATACTGCAATGTGCTCTACATGGGGCTGCCCTTGAAGAGCATCCGGCGACTTCAGCTAGTACAGAATGCGGCCGCGCGAGTGATTGTGGGTGCACCTCGGTTCACCCGCATAACACCTATCCTCCGCGAGCTGCGCTGGCTACCTGTCGATCTCCGGATGCGCTTCAAGGTGCTATTAGTCACCCATAAAGCCCTACATGGCAGTGGATCTGGATACTTGAGAGACCGCCTTCTGCCAATTACATCCCTGCGACCAATAAGATCACATAGATTAGGCCTCCTCCGTATTCCATCGGCCAGCCAGTGCCGGCTGGCAACTACAAGGAGGAGGGCCTTCTCAGTAGTAGCCCCGACCCTTTGGAACGAGCTCCCCATAGAGATTCGCACCCTCTCCACCGTCCAGGCCTTCCGCACAGCCCTTAAGAACTGGCTCGCCCGTCAGGCCTGGGGACAAGGATAGTTCCCCTCCCGAATGATGAATGTATGTTGTTTACTATTTTATTATATGTCTTATCTTAATGTTTGTATTCCCCCTCCCCGATTTTATGTGAGCCGCCCTGAGTCCCCTCAGGGAAAAGGGCGGCCTACAAATATTAATAAAATCCTAAAAAAAATCCTAAAATCCATCTATACTGTATCTGACGGTTTCTGAGTTCTTCGACTAAAAAAGCGTAGTCTCTCCTGGCTCTTAACATTTGAGGTGGTATCTCTTTCAAAACAATCAGGTCTTGACCGCCAATTTGGAGCTTAGTGTTATAAGACTCTTGTAGTACCATGTTTCTGAGCTCTCTTGTAGTGAAGTATATAACAATGTCTCGAGGAAGCTGTTTCTGCTTTGCCACCCAGGAGTTAACGCGATAAACTTTGTCGATCTGCCAGTCGAGCTTAGTCCCTGGTCTTCCCACCAGGCGGTCAAAGGCTTCTGATAGGATCTGTTTCAGGTTCTCCTGTTTCTCCTCACACAGCCCCCTTACTCTTAATGCCAGTTCCATTTGTCTATACTGTATCATAATAATTTCTTTTTCAGCATTTTCAACTTTTTGTTCCACCACCTCTGTTTTCAATGTCAAGTTGGTATTAGCCTCATTAAGATCCTCTAGACTATCTTCAATTCCGGAAACATGTTCTGTCAATACAGTTACAAGTCCCAGCATTTCATCTTTAATTTTAACAACCCTGGCATCGATTTTATCATACAACTCCTGTTTAAGTTCTTTTATTTTCCCTTTTATTTCTTTTATTTCTTCTTTTCCCTCCTGTTTTATCTCCTGTTTTATCTCCTCTTTAAGATCTCTAAGTTTATCTTCCATTTTAATTGTCTGAGCGTTGAGAGCCACACTTAATTCACTCAAGAAGAATTCTTTCGTTAACAAATCTCCAGCAGGGGGAGTAGGGAGCGGAGGCTGCAACCTTGTGCCAGGCACTGGGGATGTGCCCCTGGGAATAGAGGGCGATGGTTTCAGATTAAGATTTGGTTTTGAGGCCATTCCAAATTTTATCTTCCAGCAGTTAATAAAACTCTGCTGGCTGACTGTGCAGCTATAAGAAAAGATGCTGAATTTCTCCCTTTGTTTTGAAACTTGAGGCTTGACAAAGCTTTACCAAGGATTTCAGAAAATAAGCATTGTAACAAGACAGTTCAGCAGATTCATCACCATTTAAATTCCAGATAAGCAAGATTAATGAGAGAAAGGAAGTCTTGTAAAAAGGAAACTAATTAAAAAGTTTCTGCTCGCCGATTGTGAAGCAGGGTGATAAGACACTCCTTTGAAGTTTTAGAATTCTGTAGCGTTTAACAAGGAGATTAAGAAAATAATCATTGTTACAGGAGAATCTAGCCGGCTCGGCGCCATTTTAAAAGCCTCTAAGTAAATAGATTTTCAGAGGAAGATCTTGTAAAAAAAAAGAGAAGCTAGGATCTTGGTAAACAATTAATGTCCTCGTAAACGGATTCAGCTCGTGTTAAAATCAAATAAATCAAAGCTGTGAACTGAGTGGGAGAGATCTTACTTTGTACTGCACAAGGCAGTTTGAAGTTCCCAGCACGGACGCCGTTCTGCTTTGGGCTGCCCCCCCCTCTCTGCAGACACAGAAGCTGCAAAAATCGAAGGGCATTTGCCAGCAAAACTATATCTTCTTCCCTTCTTGCCTGAAGGATAAGAAACCTGTTAAGACGTCAGATAGATGATCATCTAAACAGATACGTGACCAGGAATTCGGGGGCAGCTATTTTAAGCTGCCACCATCAGCAAGCTCCTCCCAGGAAGTCTAGGCTCCTCATTCCTATTCCTAACCGAGCCGAGGTGGCGCAGTGGGTAGAGTGCAGTACTGCAGGCCACTTCAGCTGACTGTTATCTACAGTTCAGCGGTTCAAATCTCACCGGCTCAGGGTTGACTCAGCCTTCCATCCTTCCGAGGTGGGTAAAATGAGGACCCAGGTTGTTGAGGGCGATATGCTGACTCTGTAAACCGCTTAGAGAGGGCTGAAAGCCCTATGAAGCGGCATATAAGTCTAACTGCTATTGCTATTGCTATTGGCTAGGCTATTTATTATTAGGCAGAGAAGCATGCAGGAAACACTAGTTTCATTCTGACATATGTGGTTAAGCCCTATGTCTGACTCGCAAGTGAGACCTCCAAATGACTCGACCTATTTACATCAGGTGTTAGCTTTTGTGGTTTGACATTCAAGTTTCCTGAGTTCAAGTTTCCTGTCTCAAAGATGCTTTTTGTACCTTACAAAGCGCAAAGATAAAAATAACTAAAGACTAAATGACTAACTTGACCACGACCCATTTCACTCTTATGTCCAAATCTCACTTTACGTCCTACTTTAATATAGATGTATTTGAGTGGTATATGGGAAGCTATCAATGGTAGCTTTAATAACAATACGTACTGCTCTTCCTGCTTCCTTTAGCCAATTTTCTAGGTGAGTCTTGTTCACTTCAGCCCATCCACTTCTGTAACCTGTGAATGGGAGGCGGGGTGGGAAGCCACTGACACCCAAATTAAAATGGCCCTGAATTATGTATTCCCTTCAGAGGAAGTGAAGCCAGAGATCCTCCCGTGCTCCTATACTCTATAACAGTGTTTCTCAACCTTGGCAACTTTTTTTTTTATTTAAAAAAAAAAAAAAGCATTTGCTGGCTGGGGAATTCTGGGACTTGAAGTCCAGACATCTTCAAGTTGCCAAGGTTGAGAAACACTGCTCTATAAGCTGTCCCTTCCATTTTATAGATAAAATTTGGTGGTGGAAATATTTTTCATTTCTAATAATTATATATTCATTCCTTGCTTACATGCCACTTTAAAGAAATAACTACTTTTCTCCTTACTGCAATACTATGGTTGAGTTCACACATTGTAATCAACACTATTGTGTGGTTAGCTATAGATTGTTGAATAAACTATCATTGTCTGGATTCACCCAGCATATTAAACTATGTTTACCGCAATCGTAGTATGTAATATTAGGTTATGTAAATCAGGCCTATTTTCTTCTGCATAGAAACAGAAATAAAACAATGATTAGAGCACAAAATATTTCAGTAAAAATCAAGGGGTTGTTATCTTTACTGTTCTATGGGATTTCAATTTTAAATATTTGAAAGCCAAACTGTTGGCTCATTAGGCCTGAGCTGCAGTAATGGGGACAGCCAGTAGATGGCAGTAAAGAATTCAGAAAATTGTCTTTTTGCTATCATTTAATGATCATTTAGATTTCTGCAACTCAAATCTGGTACCCCTACATTTTGGAATAGTTTCTTGATAGACTAATCATCAATCTTGGGTAAGGGTCCTTTAGAAAGGTAAGTCAATGTATTATTACCCCCCTTTAGAAATGTTTAGAATGTGTTTTCTGTGGGGCTGAGATCTGATCTTTTGCACTGCATAACACAACAGGATAATGAAAAAGGCACAGTATGTAATTCCTGGCATAACAGGATGGGGACCATGTTCCTAGTGAGCTGCATTTCAAATTAAATTCTGACAAGAGAGAGGGTGTTTCAGCCAGGATAATAATTACTGTTTTCTCTCTGTGAGGAGGAAGCTGAACATGGAAACAATGGGCAGTGTTTGCATTCAGTGTTCTGCTTTTTCAGCTTCAGTAATGCAGTTGCAATTCTTTTGAGAAAGTGAGGAATGCAGGGCTTCTATTTAACGCATCCTGTTAACAGGGGAATAAAGAATAACCCTGAACATGTACAGAGTGAATGTTCTACATCAGTGGTCCTCCAACTATGCCCTGCAGACCAGATATGGCCCGCCAAAGCCATAAGAGCCGAGGTGGCGCAGTGGTTAGGGTGCAGTACTGCAGGCCACTTTAGCTGACTGTGATCTGCAGTTCAGCGGTTCAAATCTCACCGGCTCAAGGTCGACTCAGCCTTCCATCCTTCCAAGGGGGCAAGTTGTTGACTCAATTTGCTTAAAAAAATTGTAAACCGCTTAGAGAGGGCTGAAAGCCCTATGAAGCGGTATATAAGTCTAATAAATAAATAAATAAATAAAATAATCTGGCCCATCCGGAGCCATGAGGCTGCCGCGCCCACATCGCCCCACCTACCTGCTGTCCCCCACTCGTCTTCTGGAGGCTGAGGAGGCCAAAAACAGGTCCGTTTTTGGCTTCCCTGGCCTAAAGAGAGGGGGGGAGGGAGGGGGGAGGGGGAGAGAGAGAGAGAGAGAGAGATACACACACACACACAACACAGACGTCTCTCGCACATACCCCAAAGCAGCCACATCCCTTCACTAACCTGCTTTCCACCACCCCCCGTAGCATAACAAATTAAAGTTTAATTTGTTTGTATTGTTTAATGGACTGCTAAATTGCTCCCGCTCACCAAGTCACATGACCACCTAGCCATGCCCCCTGAGTGACATGACAACCTAGTCACGCCCACCCAGCGGGTCTGGCCACCCAACAGTCTGAGGGACTGTGAATTGGCCCTCTGTTTAAAAAGTTTGAGGACCCCTGTTCTATATCGCTGTAAACTATCAGTGATTTCTTATGCAGATATTTTAATAAATGTAGATTATCCAGATGCTGCACTAGTGTCTGATTCTTTATTTTACAGTCTAGGACCAAAAACAAAAATCTCATAAATACTGTGTGCACTGGCAGAAATAGATATTTTACTTTTTTAAAAAACGTGAGTTTTAGAGGCTCACTACCATCTGTTTCTTTCTTTTTTGGAAAAAAAACCCCTCCTAGATTAAACACAATGCAGTTGCCGTTGTATCTCTATTAGCACCACTTGAGGTATTTCAGAAGAGGATAAACTATGCCAGTTTAAAGGGTGAGCACTCCAGTGTACCGTGTCTGAGGTTTCTTTCTTCTATTTTCCAGGATAAAGTCTTCATTTTAAAGAATTATTTTTCATTCATGACAGGAAGACATGGGAACAAAACTTTGCTTCATCATCGTGCAGCCAGGATATGCTGAGCGGATGGCATGTCACAGGAAAAACTCAGTTTCTGGTAAATGCAGACCCCTGCAGTCAAAGATTTTTAACATGATCTTTTTTAAAAACTCTATAGCAGGGTTTTTCAAAATTGGCAAGTTTAGATGTGTGGACTTAAAATGTGTGAATCGCTGGTTGGGGAGATCTGGAAGTTGAAGTCCACACATCTTATAGCAATAGCAATAGCAGTTAGACTTATATACTGCTTCATAGGGCTTTCAGCCCTCTCTAAGCGGTTTACAGAGTCAGCATATTGCCCCCAACAACAATCCGGGTCCTCATTTTACCCACCTCGGAAGGATGGAAGGCTGAGTCAACCCTGAGCCGGTGAGATTTGAACAGCCGAACTGCCGAACTAGCAGTCAGCTGAAGTAGCCTGCAGTACTGCACTCTACCCACTGCGCCACCTCGGCTCACAATCTTAAAGTTGCCACCTTTCAAAAAATACTGTTCTTATTACTTGACTGGTTTGTAGTGATCATAGACATCACTTAATTTACAAGTGATTGAAACTACTTTTACCTGAAGTTTTATGAAGCATAGCTACAATGGGTCTGGAGGAAGGAGCTGGAGATGCTCCTGCATTCTCATTCTGTGTAGGGCTGATAGAGAATATGAAGACTGACATGATTCCTGTCCTTATTTCAATTGCACAAAAGGTTATCCAAGTATGAACCCCCCCCCGCCCCAATAATCTGAGCAAATTTCAAAATTGATTTGAATCAGTAGAATAAAAAGTCCAGGCATCCCATACATATTGTCTTCCACGGGATAGTTACAATTCAAGTTGAAAACTGAACAGTACCTTCTTTCTCTTCTCTTGCAGCTGTTGGAAATGGAGAAGTGAATAAATCTCAGTCTATCAGACTATCGCAATGCCAAGACCAGAGTGAATGCTTGTTTACTTTCTTAGACTTACCTACTGACTTTTGGAGAAAGAGGATTCGAAGAGGGGTGGAGTAGAGATGGTATAAATTGTTTATTGTGAAACGTGCTTTCGATGATATCCCCAAATGGAATTTGTTTACTTGAGGAAAAATGACAGATATCATAAAAATCCTACACTGCAGAAACATCTTGACCAGGGTAAAACAATAGACACAATTTACATAGACTTCTGCAAAGCCTTTGATTCAGTGGTGCATGACAAACTACTGTTAAAACTAAGCTCTTACGGCATTTCCTGCACAAGCGGACAGCCTGTCAAACAGGCAACAAGTAGTCAAAATAAGGAGCATCCTATCAAACCTGGCACCAGTCAACAGTGGTCTCCCCCAACTCGGTGTTTTAGGACTCACACTCTTTCTGCTTTACATAAATGACCTCGGCGATCATGTTATAAGCAACTGCATCCTCTTTGCTGATGAAGTAAAATTATTTAACACCACCGACAATGCCACTGCCCTACAAAGAGACCTCGACTAGTGTCAGAATGGTTGCGCATTTGGCAACTCCACATCTCAACTAACAAATGCTAGATGATTCTCATTCTGTCAAGGACCTAGGAGTACTCATTTCAAACGATCTAAGCCCCAGAGCTCATTGTAACAGCATTGCCAAAAAGGCACTAATTTTCCAAAGCTTCTTCTCCGGTAACATTGTACTGCTGACTAAAACCTTTGCCAGGCCAATTCTCGAATACAGCTCGCCTGCCTGGAATCCACACTGTATATCGGACATTAATATGATCAAGTGGGTCCAGAGGTATTTTATGAGAAGAGTACTCCACTCCTCTGCTCACAATAGAATCCCTTATTGCTTGGGCAATCTGGAACTGCACTGCCTGGGGTCAAACCTAAGCATAGTACACAAAATTGTCTGCTATAACGTCCTACCTGTCAATGACTACTTCAGCTTCAACCACAATAATACACAGGCAAACAATCAAAATAAACTCAAGGTAAACTGCTCCAAACTCAATTGCAGAAAATACAACTTCAACAACAGAGTGGTCAATGCCTGCAATACTCTACCTGACTCCATTGGTACATCTTCTAAACCAGGGGTGGGTTTCTCGCCCCGTTCCAACCGGTTCGGTTGGAACGAGGCCGGCGGCGTCCTCGCGCATGCGTGTGGCATCCTCACGCACGCGTGCAGCATCCTTGCACACGTGTGCAGCGTCCTCGTGCACGCGTGCGTACTAGCATCTGTGTGATGCTCCAGCTGCTCCTGGAGGATCGCGCAGGCGCTGTATGCGTCCTGCGCATGCGTGGAAGCGCAGAATTCATCAAAACCGGGTAAGGAGCGGGCGTGGGCGCGCGTGGGCGTGTGGGCACGGGTGGGCCCTTCGCCGTTCCCGGAAGTTACTTACTTCCGGGTTCGGCGACCAACCGGTTCGCAGGGACTGCCGCGAACCGGTTGAAACCCACCCCTGTTCTAAACCCTCACAGCTTCAACCTTAAACTGTTTACCATGGACCTCACCCCATTCCTAAGTGGTGTGTAAAGGGGGCATGCATAACCGCACCAGCGTGCCTACCGTCCCTGTCCTACTGTCCCCATTTATTTGTATTCATTTCCTTTGTTTATGTCCATATTCATACTTATATCTGCTATCTTGTACATGTTTGACAAACTAATGAATAAAAATTTAAAAAATGGACCAAGTAGCACTTCTTTCATACACCCACATACATGCACACATCACACGTCCAAATTTAATTTGCAGACCCCATTCATGTGGGAAGGAAAAGAAGGTTTTATTTTTAAACCATGTGATTACAACTCTCCATTATTGTGTAGTAACGTCTGCTTGCTCCATACATGGTGGCAGGGACATTCAGCTTTTCCCATTTTGGAGGGGAAGAATCCTCTGCCAGCTTCTACAGAAAGAATTGGAAAAACAGAAATAGCACATCAAATTTCCTGTTGTAGATTTTTCAACATAAGCCTTCATGCTTGTTGGCAATTTGGGACTTGTAGTTGCCATGAATCCAGACACTACAGAAATAAATAAGGCCTTTAGGTCCCTTGGTTACTTATTGAATAAAAGGAGTCAGTACAATTGTATTAAAAGGAGAGTCAGAGGTCATTGCCTGAATCCTCCAAATGAGTCCAGAAACTCTACTATTCAGAGGTATACATGATGGCCAAACTCTCCTTCATCAGACAAGGAGAATAGAAATACATGACATTCATGGTGCACACTCCACCAGGGATGAAGATGCATAGGTAGGGGTAAGAAGGTCCAGTATATCTCCACAATCCCTCTTGTACCCCATATGGCCTGATTACAGAAATAAAACATTTCAAAATATCTTTTTAAGTAATAAGAAATAAAGGATAGCTACTTGCCATCACTGTCTCATTGCCCAATTAAGCAAATAAATTAATAGTATAAATTTATTTGATTTCTATTACAAATATAACATCTATCAATCTAGTGCAGATTAATCAAAATAAAGGTTAAATATTTTTGTTTCGTGTCTTTGTTTAAATAATGAAGAGTAAAGATCTGTCCTCACATTTGTTACTTGGCCTCAACTATGATTTTCTCTATGAATATTTCAGTTAAAGAAATTCCTTTTTTCAGTTAAATGCCTTTTCTGGCACTAAAAAAAGTGAATCATGTTCAGTGTGGTGCTTGAGACTGATGTAAAATGCAAAATATGTACATATCGTATGTGGGATGCAGAGGGAAGAATTGATTGAAGAAGCAAAGAATAGAATAAGGGGTGTGAGGAAGGAAATCAGTAGAGGAGAAACTGGCTTTTATAGAGTATTAAGTAGGGCTTTAAATATAGGTAGTCCTCGATTTACAACAGTTCCATTTAGTGACTGTTCAAAGTTACAATGGCACACAAAAAGTGACCTGACCATTTGTATTTGTATGCTTGCAAATTGGCTCATATTTATGACAGTTGCAGTGTCCATGGATCATGTGATTATCTTCTGTGACCGTCTGACAAGCAAAGTCAATGGGGAGACCAAATTCACTTAACAACTGTGTTATTAATTTAACAACTGCAGTGATTCATTTAACAAATTTGGCAAGAAAAGTCATAAAACGGGGAAAAACTTGCTTAACAAATTTCTTAGTAACATAAATTCTGGGCTCAATTGTGGTTGTAAGTTGAGGACTATCTGTACTTGGAAAAGAATTTGGAAGAAGCACTTCAGACCTTGCTTGAGCCTATTTATTCTACGGTTAAATCACTAATTTGTCACAGGCTTTTATGTCGAGTCTGATTTTTTTTAAATAATCACTGCTAGCCATGTTAACTTTAATTTGCATGTTCCTTAAAATAACAGCAGCTATTTTTCCTAGATTCCTTCCACCAGACTGATTGTAACAAACAGCAGAGAAATACTGTGTCCAAAAACTGACTTTCATAGCAAGCAGAGCAAAAGTAATTAAATTGTGGTCTTCTAGGTGTTGCTGAACTGCAATTCTTCAATTCCTTTACACTTTGCACGCTGGTTCAGCTGTTGGGAGTGCAGTTCAGGCTACCTTTGCGGGACCATAGGATCTCAATCTCCAATGTACAGTAACATGCAGTGCAGTGGTGGGTTTCTGCCAGTTCGCACAGGATCGGGAGAACCAGATGGTGAAATGGACCCAGAAGTAACTTCCGGAACGCCTGCCCCGGCTGCTGGAGAGGTCCAGCGGCACAATCCACCAGACAGCAGAGGCAAGCTCAGGAGTTTTCTCCTGGATTCCCCTCTGTCTTGCCTCCACTGATCTCCCAAAGTTCTTTCCCCAGCGTGTGATAGCTTTCATCTGGATTCCCCTCTGTCCTGCCTTCTCTGATCTCCCTAATTTCGGCCCTTAATCCTCCAGTTGTCTATTTTTGGGAAGTTTTCCCCTCTTCCCCCCACCTTTCATAGGAGTTCCAAAATGTTTTGCCACATGGCTTGGGGGTGGTGGTCATGTGACTGAGTGTGCATAAGTGATGTCAAGTTGGCCATACCTGCCTGGTCACATGACTGCCAAGCCATGCCCACAAAATAGGCCACACCCACAGAATAGGTTCTAAAAAATTTTGAAACCCACCACTGATGCAGTGGTACATTGTTAGAGCCTTTTCAAGACCTCCCATGATAAATTCCTTTGGAGGATGAATCATTGGGTTAAAAGTCAACTTAAGAAGTGCACATTTTATTTTTTCTAAAATCTGGATTTAAAAACTGGTAGGCTGTTCTACTTTGAAAGCTAATAAAAGATTTTTTAAAGAAAATTCTCTAAATATAAAAAGATGTAAATGTGCTAAGAGAGGTAATAGAATTATCTGCCATCTTACTATGCAGAATTCAGGAAAGCCTAGGGTTCTTAAATCGACCGTTGACTTACCTGAACGGTCCTTCTATGTGTGCTGCGAGGGGAATCCAAGCATGGGTTAACTTTGTCCATTAGCCTAGAGACTGAGTTATGTAAATTGGTGACCACGCCTCCTCTGACTGGATGGGTCAGTTTTGTACGAAGTCAGCTGTTTAATGATGTATAACAATAACAATAACAAGTGAAGGCCGTAGCCCAACAATATACAAACATGTCAGAACACAAGTCACAAACTAGGTAAAGTCAGTCATAGTCAAAGTCACAAGTCAGTGAAAAGTCAGTCAAGACAAAGTCACAACAACCCTGGCCAGCCGAAGCTGCGGGTGGGTTTGGATTCCCCTCGCAGCACACACAGAAGGACCTTTCAGGTAAGTCAACGGTCGTTCTCCTGTGTGCTGCTTGGGGAATCCAAGCATGGGACATGCCAAAGCAATTAAGATCCAGGGCGGGAGCTAGACTGGCCAGGGTCCCCCGCGGGGGGAAGCACCTGTTGCAACACACGCCGCCCAAAGGAAACCTCAGCCGAGGCATACACGTCAACTTTGTAATGTCTGATGAATGGTGATGGCGTAGACCAGGTAGCCACCCTACAGATTTCTTCCACTGAGGCTTGCATGGCCCAGGCTGCCTTGGTGGCCACACTCCTGGTAGAGTGAGGAGTGATGCGCCTGGGTACCTGCCGAGATTGGCTGTCGTAAGCAAGAGCAATGCACACCTTCAACCATCGACCTATCGTATGGGGAGAAACCTTCTGTCCCATGGATGATGGCTGAAAGGACACAAAAAGTGCTTCCGACCGCCTGAAAGACGCTGTGCGTTTCACGTAGCGACGAAGAACCCTGTGTACATCCAGGTGATGCCACTGGAGCTCCTGTGGATGAGAAGGGTTGGGGCAAAAGTCCGGAAGGACGAGTTCCTGAGCCCTGTGGAACAACGAGTTGATTTTCGGTAGAAAGGCTGGGTCCAAACGGAGAACGACTCTGTTGGGATGGAATATACAGAGGTCCACCCGAACTGACAGTGTCGCCAATTCGGAAACCCGCCTGGCTGATGTAATAGCCACCAAGAACACGGTTTTAAGAGTTAGTAGTCGAAGACTGATAGAAGTAATAGGTTCAAATGGAGAGCTCATAAGCGCCCTGAGTACTAATGTCAAATCCCATGTAGGGTAGCGGTGCACGGTCGGAGGCCAGATGTTGGCCGCCCCCTTCAGGAAAGCCTTGACTTGCGAATGCTGGGACAAGGAGCGACCCTGACCTCCCCCAATCACCGTGGCAAGGGCTGTGACCTGCCTGCGAAGCGTGTTGGGTGCCAAACCTTTGTTGAGTCCTGATTGCAGAAAGTCTAATACTCGGGACATCGAATCCTGGAGAGGGTCTGCCCCATTCCGTTGGCACCACCTGCAGAAGGCCTGCCAAGTAGCCTCGTAAATTCGAGTGGTGGAGGGGCGACGGGCTGCTTGAATCGTGTCGATGACCTTGCTGAAATAATGAAGGTCAGTCAGAATAGTCCGCTCACATGCCACACGGCTAATTGTAGCAACTGGGGGTTCAGATGTATGAGGGCCCCCTGGTTGAGCCGGATCTGATCGTCCAGAATCCTCCATGGGCATGAGATCAACAGGTGCACCAGGTCGGCGCACCAGGTTCGTCAGGACCACATCAGAGCCACCAAGAGAACCTCCACTCGTTCTGACAGGATCTTCTGTATGACCACCGGAATCACTGGTAGAGGCGGGAAGGCGTAGAGAAGGCCGGCCGGCCACGGGCTGCGCAAGGCATCCACTCCCTCTGCCCCGGGAGTCACGTATCTGGAGTAAAACTGGGGCAGTTGCGCATTGTGGGGCTGCACGAAGAAGTCCACCGCTGGATGGCCGAACCGGCGGGAGAGCTGCTGGAAGAGGTCGGGGTGGAGCTGCCACTCCGCATGATCCACTGTGGCTCTGCTCAGCCAATCTGCCTGGATGTTGGAGTCGCCTGAAATGTGTTCCGCCCGAAGGGACAAGTCTGGATTTCGCCCAATGATGCAATTTCTCTGCCTCCAGCATGAGGACCCTGGAATGTGTGCCCCCTTGGCGGTTGACATGCGCCTTGGAGGCCACATTGTCGGTTAAGATCAGAACGTGTTTGCGAGTCACAATGTCCTGGAATTCTCGCAGAGCTAGTCGGATGGCCCGTAACTCTAGCCAATTGATGCTGTTGGATAACTCCCAGTCTGACCAACGACCCTGCGCCACCCAATCCAGGGCATGGCCGCCCCATCCGAATAGGCTGGCATCCGTCGTAACCTGGACGCGTTCCGGCTCCTTGAATGGGCACCCCTTGAGGATCTTGGAGGACGCCCACCACCAAAGTGATCTGAGGGGTTTTGGCAGAAGACAGACCTTGAGTTGTGAATGACTGGTGTGGGACCTCTGATAGGGAAGCAGGAACCATTGGAGTGGTCGTGCGTGAAACCTGGCCCAGGGTACGATGTTGATGCAAGATATCATCTTCCCTAACAGTTGAGACAGAAGGGCCAAGGGCACCAGCCGCAGCGTGAATACCTGAGCTGCCAGCCACTGGATGCTCTGCCGCCTTTCCAGGGACAGGAAGACTTCGCAGGTGGCAGAATTGATGACGGTCCCTAAGTGAAGCAACGATGTAGTGGGCTGCAGATGACTCTTGGGGAGGTTCAAGATGAAGCCGTGCCTCCGCAGGGTGTCCATTGTCACTTGCAAATCCCACAGGGCCTGTTCTCGAGACGGTGACAGGACCAAGATGTCGTCTAAGTAACAATTCACTCTCACCGGAACAGAGCGAAGCGAGGCTGCCACCACTGCTAGGAGCTTGGTAAAGGTGCGGGGGGCCGACGAGAGACCGAAAGGCAAGGCCCAGTATTGGAAATGATGGCCCACAAAGTGGAAGCGAAGAAACCTCCAATGCGCCAGATGGACGGGCACATGGAGATATGCCTCTTTGATGTCGACTGATGTCATCATGTCGCCCTGGCGGATGGATGCCAGGATGTTCTTCAAAGACTACGTCTTGAATTTCTGATACTTGATGTACCAATTGAGTCTTTTCAGGTCTAGAATGGCCCGCCATCCCCCTGAGTTTTTGGGCACCAGAAACATGATGGAGTAAAACCCTAGATCTTCCTGCCCCTTGGGAACCTGTTCTATGGCATTGATGGAGATGAGATGATGTATTTCGGCCTCCATGAGACCCCGCTTCACTGAGCACCTGGGGACGGGGCACCTGATGAACCGTCTTGGGGGGATGGAGAGAAACTCTAGGGTGAGGCCCAGCCACACCACCTGAAGGGCCCAGGCTTCAGACGTGGTCTCCGCCCACTGATGGGCAAAGGCCAGAAGACGCCCGCCCACCTGCTCCTCCCCTTGTGAGTCACCAGTACCTCCGAAAGGACCGGTTCCCAGATCCACAAAAGGACCTCCAGTTGTGGGATTGCGCCTGATGCTGTTGGCGCCCCCTATTTCTGCCCCCGGCATGGTCCTGGCCATGGTCCTGTGGCTGGTGAAAGCCCCTGTTATAGTGGGGAACAAAGGGAGCTGCGGAGTATCCCGAGTAACCTCCCCGAAAGGACTGCCGCCTGTTATATGGCTGCTTCCTCCTGGTATTGCGCCCCCCCTGGAGGAGGCGAGAACCTTGCGTTTGTCCCTGGTCTCTATGAGTATGGGGTCAAGCACGGAACCAAATAAGACACCACCCTTGAAAGGAGTGGACGCCAGGCGCCATTTAGACTTAACATCAGCCTGCCAATGGCGGAGCCACAGCAGGCGATGTGACGCCACATTGGACACCACAGCTCAAGAAGCGAACTTGGTGGCATTGAGAGTGGCATCCGCCGAGAACTCTAGCGCAACCATAATCTTGGTGACATCTTGATGAAGACACACCTCATCAGGGGTCAGTCTCTCCTGTAATTGTTTGAGCCAAAGCACAGAGGTTCTATTAAAGAACGATGCCGCAGTAGCAGCACGCAAGGCCCAGGCCGCAGCCTGATGGGTCTTACGAATGACCGTCTCAGCCTTGCGATCCTCGGCCTTCAGGCCCTCAGAAATTTCTGACGGAATCAGTGCAGGGGAAGCTAGGGCAGCTACTGGCTGATCCACAGTCGGAAACTGCAGAATGTTCTCTAAGTCAGGAGTGGAAGTGTATAATTTCCTGTCTTCATTGCTGGGCGGAGCAACCGCAGTCGGTTGGTCCCATTGTTTCTGAATGAGGTCCATAAATAACTTTGGGGAAGGGATCACTTCCTGTAGTGAAACTGGTTCAGCAAAGAGGCGCTCAGTAGTATCCAGGCCTACTGCAGAGCTATCTTTGGGAGCCATCTCTCCCATATGAGTAGTAGCCTTAGCTTTATATAATAAGGACTTAAAAAGAGTAGGTTTAAACAGGCCAGAGGAATTAGACTGATCAAAAATCAGACCCTCATCATCAGAGAAATCCCTATCTATCAACTCCCCTTCCTCCACCAAGGCTGAATCCTCACTATAATGTGAGGGGAGAGGGAAAGAAGGAGGCCCCGCTGGTAAATCTGGAAGATCTACTTGAGGAACCTGAAGACAAGGCCCACCTAGGGTGCTGGCCACTATTGGGGCTTGAGTCCTACGGAGTAATTCCTCATCCACCCCCCTTGAAATAGCTGCAGAGATCATCTGGTGGAGATCTGGAGAAAGGCCCTGATCATGGCCCACAGTAGGCCTCAGACCTGCAGCAGTGGGGGTAAAGGTTGCAGAAGGCCCTGCATGTGGCAGAGAATAGGCCGAGAGTGCGTGTGCCTCAGGAATGACTGGGGGAAGTTGGATCCCCAATCCCCCTACCCCCACCTCCGGAATAACAGGCAAAGGGCGATCAGGAGACCAGGCCTGACTCCCTGCTGGCTGAGGAACTGAGGCTGGGGAAACTCGTTGAGGCAATAGCGTTGGGGGGGGGAGTTCTACCCTCCCCAGAGGACTTAGTTGCTGCCTTAGACTTGTCTTTCTTCTTATGGGCCTTATCCGGAGCCCCGGATGCCTCCCTGGGCCTCTGACTGGTGGTCCTAGAGGCGGCTCTGCCAGGCCTCGAGCTAACCCCCGCTTGGGTAGAATGCTGGCTATCTGCCAAAGGCTCTACTGTACCTCCTGAGGTGGATTGGTCAGCCATTGTAAGAATAGAAGTGAAAAGACTCAAAGGGCACACAAAGCACAGGCTTTACTATACAATTGAGCACAGGCCGCGTGGTCAGCAGGAGCTGCAATAGAACGATCCTCGCACTCGAACAACCAGGGCCGAAGTAAGGAAAATGGGCGGACGAGGAATCAGCAGACTTCCAGGCACCGAGAGCAGCAACGCTCGTAGCTAGGTCGCCTAATGTGCATGTGCTGAAAACGGCCCCAAAATGGCGACCGCAACCTCAGGCGCCAAATTCAAATTGCCGATTCAGCCGGAAGGCCGTTCAGAGGCTCCCACAACGTGGAGTGCTTCGGCGGCGGCAGCGGTCTCCCAGCGCGAGCGGCAATGAAGAGGCAAGGCGGATCGCACCACGAACAGCGGGAAAAACCCCTCTGAGAAACCTTCGGCTAAACCACGCCGCGAACGGCAGGCGTCTTCCGGGCTCTGACGCGGCGGAGAAGCGCAAGGCACGGTTATCGGGCTGGCGGCAATAAACCCTGCGCGGCTGCAAGACACCAAGCTCAAATGCCTCAGGCACTTGCCACAAAGCCCCCATTCCAACGGCTCCCAGAGCCAGGCGCTAAGCCTCCGATGCAACCATGCAACGGCAGTAAAAGCCCTTTTCGGAGGAACAAGACACAAAGGACTGGGCAGGCAGCGAGCTGCCGCCTCTCCCCTAGAAGGCAATAATAAGTCAAAAGGCAGAACAAACCCTTGAAGAATCCAAGAGAAATCCTAAATTTGTCTCATTAGTCTGGACAAAATTGGAATACATCTCTTCTGGCTGGACTGAGTTAAAAAACTGACCCATCCAGTCAGAGGAGGCGTGGTCACCAATTTACATAACTCAGTTTCTAGGCTAATGGACAAAGTTAACCCATGCTTGGATTCCCCAAGCAGCACACAGGAGAAAAAAAAGAGGACTTGTGAGAGATGCATCTCATAAAAGCAAGCAAAAATCCACTTACCCATAAGTGAGATTGAAGTGTATGCAACTCCTGATTTCATGAGAGACAAGATAAAATATTCAGAAGGGAGCTTCATATATTGCATGGGTTCTTGCAAGTATCAATCTCTTACTTTATAATCCCTGTGTTGCTCAAATGCAAATCAGGTTTCAAACTGTATTCACAAAGTTAGATGGATTGCATGAATAAGGAAAAAATCTGCATGATAATGATGTCAGACATAAGTTAGAAATAAAGGAATAAAAAGGGACAAATATTTAAGATTTATTGGCCCCAATGCATTGTTTTAAGATCCAAAAGGAAATTAATGCAAGGGTACTTGTTCAATTGTCTACTTCTATTATAGTGTCCTATCACTCCCTGTGCAATTCAGAGCTCTATCAGCATGCAAAAATTCTCTCACTACTTTGCTTTCCCTCAAAAGTGTTTAGCATCAACCCTATGCTTTAGTTCTGCATGGAGATGAGGCCAGTTATTGCCATCAAGAAAGATTATACAAGCAATACAAACAGTTAAAAACCATTAAAACCCACTTTTCTTTTTCTCTTCTTGTCTAAAGAAAAGAGGTGGAGAGAAAAGAGGGAAACAGGTCACTTTTTCCCACTCCTCCTTTAGCCATGGTTGGCATGAGAAGCAGGGAGCAGAGGGCAGAAGGCAGGAGAGAAATGAGAAGGAACAGCTCCTTTGGTGCCAAATGCCTAATCCCACAGAATAAACATTTCAGTCTCCATGGACACCCCATGTCTTCTCTTGCCCGCCACTGGTGCCAAAGAAGGCACTTCCCATTCCACTCCTATTTTGTTTTCTAGCTAAGGCATAATTGCTTTGGGAAGTGTGGCCAGCCCTTTCAATAAGCTAGCAAGACTTTTCTGTTGGCTCCTGCATTGGATAGCAGCATTTTCGTGCTACCATGCTGAATAACCCCAGGGACGCATATTTAGACAAAGTAGAAATTGATTCCATTGACAGGATCAATACACTTTTAGAAACCGTAAAACTCAACAGTCCATAGGGCAGGCACAGGTAGCTTTAGTGCAGGGGTCCTCAAACTTTTTAAACAAAGGGCCGATTCAGTCCCTCAGACTGTTGGGGGGCTGACCGGCTGGGTGGGCATGGCTAGGTGGCCATGTGATTGAGTGGGCGTGGCCAATTTAGCAGTCCATTTTGCCTTTGTCCTTGCTGTACTTGCCTCTCCCCTACTTACCCACTGGCCCTGGATCATATGGCTGCGAAAAATATCCCGAAAGGCTGTTTTTAAAGACTTTTAAAGCACTACTTTACAAGCTGGCGGTAGAGCTGCTTTTCAAGCCAGCAGCAGCCCCTCTCCTACTCACCCACCAGCCCTGGATCACGTGATTGCATAGGCGAGATCACCCCACAGTCAGCTGGACCTCCCCTGCACCCTTCGGCGCAGCAGCAGTGTGATCAGAAGTACAGCTCAACCGGTGAAATAACTAACTAGAAGTGCAGCTGCAGTGGATGCTCACTGGAAGATTAGGCTGATGGGGAGGGGACAGGCTGAATCCCACCACTCCGTGGGCTGGATACTTTGCATTGGTGGGCTGTAATTTGAGGATCTATGCTTTAGTGACATCCTCCCCCACCGCATATATGTATGAAATAAGAATGGTGTAATAACATTCTAAAGTCAAATATCCATCAACAAGCTAGACAGAATTTACCACCAACCTTTGTCAGGTCTCCAGAATCTCAAGTTTATAAGCTAGCAATGCCTCCATAGTTCATGGAAATCATGTAGGCAAATTAGATTTTAAAATTACCTCAGCTTTTGGACTGCTGGAGTTAATATCCAATAAAGTATAATTTTCAGATCACATCAGACTCATTCTTAGTGTTATCTATTACTGCAGGGTTAATGACAGATCTCTTGCCCTTACACTGTTTAGATATACGTAAAGCTTTCAAGATTTCATCAGGTTTTTGTTTTTAAATCTAAACTAACAGAAAAAATACGAATCATTAAAACCATCTTTTCCTATGTACCAAATCTTGATAGCTACAATTAGGGTTAATAGAGTTGATTAAAAAAAAATCTAGCAAGTCATCACACAAGAATGCGCATTTATTCTTACTGCTTTTATTCTACCAATGGAATCTTTTAGCAAAAATATCTCAGAAAAATATAATCCTGTAGGATTCAGATCAGGAGAGAGGAACTTCTTAGTTTCAGATTATGTTGAACTACAACTCCCAGCAGCTTCAGAAAAGATAAAAGCTGTCTTCTCCTTTTCGGGGAATTATCGGGGAATTATTTGGGGGAAAGCTACCTCCTGAATGGGTTTTTGGTGCTTGATTTTTCCAACTGTGTGTTCCCTTTGTAATAAGGATAAAGTCAATGTTCAATTTATTGTTGCAGGAACTAAACTCTTGCAGAAGAATTTCTCCACATTCACTACACCCCCTATTTCATGGAAACCCAAGAAAAAAAGGAGATTCTACAGTATCTGTATTATACAGCCATAGGCTTACAGAAATAAGCCCTCCAGTCATCTTTAAGGAACATTCTTGCAGGATTGCATCCTAAATAAAATGACATATACAAAAAATATGTAAAATGTGAAGTCAGGTGATCCTAAATTCAGAGTTTCTTTCAGACATATTTTGAATTTGGGATATTTTCTAGGAACATTCTCAGCCAATGACAGACATTATGGGTGTAGTCAATCACACCATTTACCTTCACCATACAGCAAACTGGTTAGTTTGTTTCCCTACCATCCTGTACTCTTGGGCAGGTGAGTTTTTTTTTCTAGTAAAATACTATATTACTATTTTTATTTTCTAAGAATGCATCAGGGCTAGGATTTTTTTTTTGAAATAAAGGTTGTTTGGAGTTTGGCAGTTTCTTTTGCGGCATTCTAGCTTCCCATACATTATATTATACCTTTTAATTTTAAAAAATATTAAAGAAACTCTGTATTATATATTCAGGTGGAGAACAGAGCTTAGTGGACAGGTGCCAAAAGAAGTATCAGCAGGCAACATTGATCATTTAGTTACAAGATAATCTATAGCTCCATTCTGACCACCCTCAGATCTCCTCTGATGCCCAGTGACATTCAAACAACAGGCCTTTATAGATTAAATAGTGCATAAAATCAAAAAATGACAGAAAAAAGACAGCAACAGCCTTCATTAATCTACTTTGATCTGAACTAAGGAGTTGGAAGCATAAGCACAACTTTATTATGGAATGTAGAATCAGTCGCTATACATGTAAATAATAAAAACAATGCTGAAAGAAAAACAAAGCTGGTGGCAGAGTATAGACAACTTTGCTTTAATTTGAGTATATATACTTCCAAACTGGATACACTAGAAATTGGCAATGCAACGTAAGATGCAGAGAAATATACTAATTACTGTCAAAATGACCCTGTACAGCCTTATAATGCAAAAAAGCTTTATACATTACAAATTTCCATTAATGTACACAAACCTTGACAGTGTGATATTTGAATATGATACAGCAAGTTAAAAGAAAAAGGGAAAGCAAGAAAGGTGCTGAAAATCTAACCAATTGAAAACAAGAAGCCAGCCTATTTTAAGGAGTGCATAGTGGGGAAAAACAGGTACAAAGTGAACTGTTGATACAAACATTAAGTTTTTTTTAACAAGCAAAAGGTATATTAGTGAGCATTCCTAGTTTTAGCGTCAAACAGCAAACCAATTCTTGGGTATGCAAGGGCTTTGATAAATACTGTATATTTTTTCTTAAAAAAATAAAAACACCTCAAATTCTTTTTTCCCCTCTTAAACAGAAACAATGCATAATTAACTTTCCAGAAATAATCAGTGGTCAAAGTGCTAAATAAAGCTGCCCAATTACATTAAGCATTACCATGACAAACAAATACAAAAGGAAACTGGTTAAACCCAAGGCATTAAATTGCTCATAGCATCGTAATACTTTCATTCCTTGAAATCCCCTATGTATATTGCACTATTTGGTTTACAGAAAAAATGTTTATAACATTCCTATGCATGCGTAGCTTACTTGCTGACACAATATTATATTTTATCTTTTTCATAGGGTCATTCGTTGTTTGGAAGTTATCTTAAAACACCTTGAATATATGTAGTTAACTGCAGTAGCCACTTGTAGGAAGAAATCTCCATATATATTTTTTGTCACAAATTTTTAGCATTCTAAATTATTATGCTCCCTAATGAGCATGGCATTAACTTTATTTCTTCCAAAATCATCAGTCAAAGAGATTTATGAAGCTTATAATTTAATGGCAACTGCAGCTGAATAATTGCTTCAAGATTACTCCCAAAACAAGTTCCTGAAACCTCCAGAGCTTAGGTTGCTCCAGTCTGGTACCGTCCACATGAACTGATGCATAACTTTAATCACGGCCAAAGTACACAGTCTGGGATGGAAGAAAGCTGTAACCCAACATGCATGGAAGGTACTGGGTTGGGGGAGGTCGGATTAGATAATTGAGCTCAAACTCTTGTTCACTATTTGGCAATGCTGTTGCAGCCACATTCTGGGGAAGAGAAATTGGCCAGATCATTTGTTTATTGCAAAATCCCACCTGCACTATTAGAACACCATTACAGTTGTACAGATGGATCTGCCACTGCTCTACTCCCATATGACAGAGTACTAGGTAGCTTTCACATTCCAGATCACATCCCATTCTTTACTAGTCTTCTTCTGCCCGGCTTCAGGAGTCATGAGGTTGTTAGGGTGCGCAGGAGCCCTATTCCCCAAGATGTGCATCGCTGGAAACAAGTAAAGGAGGGGGTTATTAATGACCGTTTCCCCATGACACTTATCTGGCCAAGAGGGTTAACCTATGGGTTAACTGAGATAGCAACCGGACACGAGGGACTTAGAACTAGCCATAAATAATTTCGCAAAAAATAAATTAAATCCGTCTGGTTAGCCATGTTGCCACTGGCCATGGGCTTAACATTGATCTTGCCTAGGGTAGGATGAAATTCTGGAGAGGCCCATGAAGGGTTTTTTCCCCTAGACATTCCATCTATATGGCTGATTTTGTTTCCAATCTCGTGACTGCAAGGCGGGGAGAGGGGGGGGAAGCACAAGTAGGAAATGGATAAAAATACCCTTCTCTGAATTTAATTTTTCACTCTGATGTAAGGTGAAAAAAAGGAAACAGGGGCCCAATTTAAAATATTAGCTCCCATCCCATGGACCAATCCATCCTTGATTGTTGCTTGCACACGATGGATGGTGACTATAATTTGGCACATGGATGAGGTTAATCATATCGTGGGAACAGGATCAGAAACTCAGCCTTCCTCTATATTTTGTGTCTTCCGGGTGCATTGGGTTTCCACAACGAAGCAGCCTCTGCCAGCACAATGAATGGCTGGGGAAGGCTCCAAGAAGTGATGCTGACTATTGCATAGTATTGCAATGCCACAGTTAGTTCATCACATTACATCAACTTTATCTTAATCATCCTTTTGATGAATAGTTCCCAAAATTTCTGAAAGTATTTTTTATCAGAATTTAGTGCAATAAACAGGGTCCCAAAACTTTTCTTAGGAGATTTAAAACAATAACTTATTTTACCGTAAATCAGCCAGATAAGGCCCTACATTGATTAAACCTCTTCATGAACTTTCATTATTTTGACTATGCTTATTATGTTAATTCAGTGTTATCAATGGCTAGTATTTAGGCTTTCTCCTTCTTTGTTCTCTATAGTAAGAACTTTGAACACTCCCCTCCCTCATATTTCTTTAGTGGGGAAAACATTTATGATAGTGATTTATAATAAATGTTCAGTGCATGGGCATTTTTTTTAAATCTTAGGAAATGTTAATATTTTAGATCAACCACTAGGAATGCAACATTTGCTTCTACTGCAATAAAGTGCAATATTTATGTCATTTTAATGACTAAAAATAAGAGCCTTAAGAAAATATAAAGTTACTTTCCTAGAAGAGTATACTTGAGTAAGCCTTAGCAAATATTATAAAGGAATACAAATAACGTGAAAGGGATAGAACACAAAGTTGCCAGTATAGCTGAATAGTTGGACATATAAAAGAGAATTCTATAATTAAACAGCACCTTTTTCTCCTTCCATTTGAAAGAACTTGCACTTACTTTTCAAATGTACATGATATTTTTCAGTTAAAAAAAGAAACATTATCTTTGATATGTTTCTTTTACTTTTTTTTGCTAGTGAGAAACATACTAGTGCAAGACTCAACCACTGTGCAAAACCTGCCTTTATTTAGTCTGAGCCCTAATGCTCAGAATTTAAAAAATCCTTCCTTTTTAAAATGCCTTCTTTTGGATTTAATTATTTCTAAATGTGCATCCTTGCCCTCACAATCTGCATTCAGACCAACTGAGAATGTGTAGATGTGATTTTGTGGCCTGAGGGCTGTTTGCTCTATTTTTCTGTAGTCGCCTTGGTCAAATTTGAATAGTGCACATATTTTCGAATCAAGATATTTTTCTTTGTTGACTAGAAGAAGCGAGTTGGCAAAATGATCAGGTTTCTGCCTCCAGTTATCTGACCAAGGAAAGCAGCAATTTAAATGTAATGTGTTATGTCCAGTCTAAAACAAATGCCTTATCATATGTACCTTGTTCTTGGGTATTTGTATCCAAAAGTATTTTTTAAAAAGGACCAAGTCACATGAATGTAACCAAACAATCAAATTAGGGGCATGTATGCAACACACTTGTTGTTTATAAATCTAGCTGCCTTCTCATACATCACTGTTATGTATTCAGGACTGCTTTAAACATTATCTTTTTTCCTTCATAGAGATAATCACATTGACTGTATTATTTCAAGGGTAATAGGAGTGTTTTCTTTGCTGGGAAGGGTCAGAACATGAATAAATCCACGGAGCAGCAGGTATGAAAACTTGGCTATCCAAATGTGTACACAGAGAAAAGCCCTTCATATTACATGTGTACATGCACTGGCCATACAGAATATCTCCATGTAAGAAAAAAGTTACTATCTGAAATAGCATCATCTTGCAAGGCTAAAGTAATTTCCCCTCTCCTGCTTTTGCCCTGATCATCAAACTCTAAGATGTGAGACTAACCTAGCCTGCGATTAACATAGCAAATTCCCAGCAGGACTGACTGCCATGCTAGTTTCTTCTTGATTGCTGTTCTTACATTCCATAACTGAGCAGTAAAAGAGAAGCAGGCAAGATGAGCAAGCCTGGACGACTGCAATGTTTCACAGGGGTGGGGCTACAGCTCAGTGGTAGAGCACATGCTTTGTATGTATAAAGATCCCAGATTCAGCCACCAGCATGTTTGGTTAAGAAATCTCAGGAAGCAGCTGCTAGAAATGACTTCTATCCTGGAGAACTGGTGTCAATCATAAACAGACAAAACTGGGGTCGATGCAGCATAAGGCAGCTTCTTAAGTTCATATTAAATAAGCCAGTACAAAACGATGTGCAAAAGCAATGCCATGGCACACAGACTCTTTTTTTTTAGAAATGCTCAGATTCATAACCCAAAGTCAAATGCATCAAAGGGTCATCTTAGCTAGTGCTGACTGCCATTAAGGACACTCTTGTTCAGCTTAAAAGAGACAAAAATGTTTCTCAGGTAGATGAGAGTACGGAAACATGCCTCTGAAGAAATATGCAGGAGGTCGTCTGTCCTAAGGTTTAACGAAGCAGCCTTCATGGCCATGTATTAAGGAGACGAGTGGCGCCATTTTCTTGGCTGTAACTTACCACTAACGATAAATTGTACAATTGGTTGGGCAGCCAAACTCTTGGATCTATGGTTTGAAATAAAACCTGCTTGGAGTCTGGGGGGCGTGTCAGGGGTGCGGTGTGGAGGATTTTTGGTACAGAGGAGGCTGTCCTAGAGAGCTTCTGGTCTTTCTGTTAGTCCGAGATAGGCAAGGAAGGAGTGCTTCGGCGAAGTGTCATCCAAGCATAGGGTCTGTGGTTGAGGTGAATGGAATGTTATTTCAAAGTGGTTTTTGGGGAAAAACATGGTCAAGGGAATGAGGTGGGCAAACTCAGAGTTCCGATATTTATCAAAGCACAGGGAAGTGCCGTTTATGCTCAAGGCCCTCAACGCCAGATTTGGCTCTGTCCCGCCACTTTGAGCGGCTGACATGGCCACTGTCTGTAGAGCATGGGAGGCTGACATGACTGAGAGAGGGGACAAGAGGCTGCGGGAACTGTTGGCCATGAGCAGGGGGCTGGCTTCTGTGGAATTCACACCCTGACCCCTTTTTTCCTCTTCAGAGCAGTCTCCATTTTGATGTTTCTTCACATGGCGACTGAAGACAAATGGGTGGGTGGTCTTGAAGAGGCACTCTTCGCAGCTGAAGGTTTGCCGGGGCGCATGCTTGAGTTTCTTGTGCAGGTTGAGATTGTCTTTGCGTTTGCAGCTGTAGCTGCACTGGTCACAGTGAAAAGGGCGTTCTCCTGTATGCACACGCACATGCTCTATCAGCTTGTTGGCAGTCTTTGAAAGATAGCCACACTGATCACACTTGTAGTGGTTGCCAAGGCGATGCTCTCGAACGTGCATTTCCAGCTCGAGCTGATTGGCTTTCACTGCTTGGCAGATCCGGCACTTGTACTCCATTTTGTAGTGGGTTTTCAAATGGCATTCCATTGCTGCTGGACGGTTTGTAGAATAAATGCAGAAGGGACACCTGTGAAAATGTAAAATATAGATTGATACATGGATCTAGATCATCTGGGAGCAACTTACACCACATATAGAGTTCCTAGAATCTTTGTGAGCCCCTCAGAGTGGCCAGGGCCGATTTCTATAGCATATTTTTAGTTTTTTTAGGGATGACAAATTTGGTGACTAAAGTTTTGCAGAAATTTAAGTTACTCACTTCACTATATTCTTCTTCTCTCTATACAATCAAGCTGATTCTTTTTGTCCCCTTTGGGAGCGACAGATGAGGGGGGAAAGAAGCTTGCTGTTAAGGCCTTTAAAGGGTCAGGTTCCAAATGACCAAACCAGGACAAAATGATGACCATATATTTCACTGCCCTCCCCAAATCCCTCAAAGGCTACAATTCAGTTCAGTTGTTCATATCATCATGATATCACTGATCAAATCCCTTGAAAGCTTGAAGGGGCGGGGCATAAAGTGCAAGGCCTACTAACCCTGTAATTTTTTAAAATCCATTTTTAAACTATTGTCTTTTTTGTTTTTGTTTTCAGCATCTGACTACTTAGAAAATGGGAAGATTTACCCAGCAACACATTTTAAATTACAATATTGATATAACCAGAATATAAAGTAGGGACGAAGCTTTTAATTCAGCTTTAGTCTAATCACTGATGTTTTATTAATAAATAAACATTTACTGAGTTTGGTGTAACCATATTGCTACTTAAGATTTTCTCTACTGCAACATTTACCTTTCACATCTACCTCTCCATCTGCTTTTAAAATTGTTACCTAGATGCCAGCTCTCTCCTTCTATCTTAAAAAAAAAAACAAGCCTTACAGATTATTTGTCTCAATAGGGTGATATAATAATTTCTATGGTAACCTTGCCCCTCAATGCCTCTTGGAGAAAAGAGTTCTTTTCCAGATGAGCCACTGCAAAGGCTAGAAGACCAGAAAGTGCTGTATTTCAGTGACTTTGGTGCAAAAGAAGCAAATGCCATTGCAAAATTTAAAACTAGATAGCAAGTGAACTGTGGGTTGAGCCTGTAAGGGAGACTTCAAGAGAATGCCAGCTGCTTTTTTTGCAATGCCAAGTAATATTTAAAATTAAACAGTAGGTGCTGAAGCAGCAAAAGCCTTCCATGACTTGCTGGTTGGCAGCAGCTGGAGAAACAAAGGGCAATCCTGATGGCCACAACAGGGACTCAATCTGCCACTCCTTCCAACCTGCTGGTTGAGCCATAGGTGTCATGTGGCATGTGCTCCTTATGGGCTCCAATTCCAGATTTTGTTTTAATCTCTTTTCTCTGCGACAGTGCTGCCTGGAGTGATTATTTTCTCCTCTCGTATGACATGGACTTTCTGGGGCTGCTTAATAGATCTGTTCAGCAGTTCAACCATACAAGGCAAATATGAGCATTGGAAGTATAAGGTGCTTATGAGCAGCATCTGTCTGCCTTCCTAAACATCACTCCAACAAACCACAAGAAAAGAGAGGGGCTATACTACACTTTGTCATGCTCTATAGGGTCTCCTTGCCTTCCATCTCAAAGGGATGCTCACTCCTACTTCATGTGATTTCACATGAAATCACAATACAATCTAAGAATACACAGAACCGATTCATGTAGATCGATGAACCCTTTTCATCTGCTGTATTTCTCCAATTTAAAGACAAGAGGGATGAGAGCCATAAAATATTCCAGGATCAAACCTTTTTTTTTTTTTTTGCAAAATGTTCTCCCACTTCAAGCATATTTGGAAGTTTTAAAGTTGTACCTTATTTTCAGGAGAATAATCTAAAAATTGAGAATCTGATAGGATGTTGCAATTGCTTATTTATCTTACTGCCTATCACTTTTCCCAATATTCTAGTAACATGTTTTCTCTATAGATTAAAGTACTTTAATTACTTTAAAAGTAATTTTCAAACTTCATAAAGTAGTGTAGATTTAACTTTATTCACATCAGATAACACAGCCCAAGTACTTTTGCAAACTACTGATAGTGAGATAAATAGGCTAATTGGAATAGTGAATTGCTTGGTATCTGCATATAGTCACTCTGATTCAGCAGCAGATAAATCCATTTCACAGGGTGCATTAACTATTTTTTGAACTTGATACTGACTTTGATCATATACCACCCCACTCTCCAAAAATGCCTGGGCTCCCACTATTCTTAATATACCCCTGCAATTTCCTGGCAGTTTTTGGAGGGTAGTTAAATATTCATCCCATCCTGTCACATGGTTCTTTTCCTCTTGTGCACATCTGTGTGCAGAAGAAAATGCTTGCTTATGCTGTTTTTAGTCTTTTGCAATTCCATTTCAGAGAAACCCAACTTTTGCTATGTCCCTGCCTTTGCAAAAAGGTGAGATTTATACAGGCTGTGCTAAATTCTCGGTTAGCAACTATTGCAAATCCAGTGAAGAAAAGTGTGACAGAACCCTTTGGCTTCTGTGAGGGGACAGTCCTCTCATCCAAGGGGTGCTAATCATGCCCAATGCTTTGGGAAAATTTAAAAGCAGTACGCTATATTTCACAATATTTCACAATGAAAGGAGTGCCTCATGGCACTATTTCATTTGATTCTAAATCTTGAAAGGAGCAATTCTAAACTTTTACAGGAAGAAGTTAAAAGTCACTGAAACTCTTGGAGGAAACACTTAAACCAGGTGTGTACAACCGTGGCAACTTTAAGACCCATGGACGTCAATTCCCAGAGTTCCCTAGCCAGCCACACTGACTGGAGAATTTTGGGAATTGAAGTCCACTAGTCTTAAAGTTGCCAAGATTAGACACCTCTGACTTTCTCTGCACTGACCTTGTATAATGACCTTCTGCTTTTGATAAATGCTTTTTTCAAGAGGTTGTTTGCTTCATGAGATATATACCGTATTTTCACGACCAAAAGCCGCACCGGATTATAAGCCGCAGTATCAGTTAACATTAATTTTTCAAACTTTTTCCATATATAAAGCGCACCGGGTTATAAGCCGCACGTTTCCCGACGCTTCTGGACATCTGTTGCAGTCGCGAGGAGCGGAGAAGAGCGCGAAGGTTCTTGGTGCTCCAGGAAGCCGCGAAAGCAGCTGGGAGAGGCGCACGGCTTGGTTTATCCTCCCTGGATGTCGCAGCAGCAGCCCCAAGCGCACCGATCTCTGTGTTTTTCGCATCGGGGCATGCTGCAAGAGAGAGTGAGTGAAGACCTTTCCGGATTGCTGGTGGTGAAGGTGCGGGCCCGTCGCCCTGTGCTCAGCAAAAATGTCCGGGGGAGTCTTTGCGCTGGCTGGAAAAGGTCTTCACTCTTCACTCATTCCCTCTTGCAGCACACCCCGATGCGAAAAACACTGAGATCGGTGAGTTTGGGGCTGCTACTGCGACATCCAGGGAGGATAAACCAAACCGCGCGCCTCTCCCGCTTCCCGGAGCGCCAAGAACCTTCGCGCTCTTCTCCACACTCTCCTCGGCTCCTCACAACTGCAATAGACGTCCAGAAGCGGCAGGGGCTATCGAGCTGGAAATCCAATCCCCATTAGCCCCAAAAGCCGCTTCTGGACATCTATTGCAATCCCGAGGAGAACGCGGAGAAGAACGCGAAGGTTAGGGTTACTGGGCAACGTGGGGGTGGGGGAGGCTGGAGCAGTTTCGTTCTGAATGGAGGGAGAGGAAAAAAGTTGGGATTCTCCCTGCTGCAGCCTTTAAATGGCAGAGAGAAGCCGAACTCTTTCCCCTCCATTCACAGAGAAGCTGCGGCTCCCTTTATGCCCCTCTGGCTGGCCCCCTCCCTCCCGGGGGGGGGGGGGCAAAGTACCTGAAAGGGGCATGCAGGCTGCTATAGCTCCACTGAGAAGACATTTCTGAGAAGAGAAAGGGCTCCGGTCAGGCTGCACCCAAGCTGATGGAGTGCTCGCAACCGCCCGCCTATCGCCAGGGAGACAGCCAGTGCAGGTGAGCCGCGCGATTGCTCCGATCGCAAGGGCACTTCACCAGCTCGGGTGCAGCCAGACCAGAGAACTTTCGGTGGTGCATCGATTCCAGCAGCTGCATTTTTCCTTGAAATTTGCTGTCCCGGCAACCCGAAGTGGACATTCTCCCAGCGGCGTCTCAGACACTCCCACCCTTAACCAGGACGAAGTGAGGATGGCTGGGCGCAGTTTGGTGCCTCCCGGCTAAGGAGGGAGGGAGAGACCCAAGGGACGTGTGCGTGCCTGCTCGCGGTCATTCGCTTGCGAGTTTCAAGTTTGAGCGTAAAATCGGGAGGGAGAGATTTTCGATCTTTTTCCATATATAAAGCGCACCGGGTTATAAGCCGCACTGCCGGTTTTTGATCAAATTTTAGGATTTTCAGTGCGGCTTATAGTCGTGAAAATACGGTACTCTCTTACCAATTACACCTATCTGTTTTTACTACATTCACATTTTTCTTTGAAATTATTGTATTTTATTGAATTGTTGTTGGTTGTACTGACGTATTTTTATATCAATAAATATAAAAGGTGGTAAAGAAATCCCACCGAAAAGGCTCTGCCCTGATAGCAAACTGTACTACTATCATTGGTTGTCTATTTCTGTACCAGTGGGGGCAGGGAGTACTACAGTAGGATAATTGTACAAAAGAACTGTTAAGCATGTCCTTAATTTGCTGCTGATATCAACGGAATTTCAACATGTTTACTATTATCCATAACGAGGGACACAGCCTTGAAAATATCATCTTCCTTTTCAGTAGTATTAATATTTTCGAATTACTGGTATTCAAGAAAGCATCACTAACAATTTGTTATTACCATTATTATTGATCATTTATATTTTTATTGCATATTAAATTGTGGTTTGTCATCTAAAGTCTGTACAAATCGGGGCAGTCTTTAAATACTTACATAAACATATAAATAATACAAATTTAGTGAGGCCCCAACTATCAGTTGAATAGAGTAAGACTTACAAATATCAGACTTACTTCTCAGAAATGCTTGTGTTAGATTAATTGTTAGTGACTTTTAATAGTGAAATGAAGTTAACAGTTTAGAGGTAATAGAAATTACTGAAAATACTTTACCATCAGTTATCATGTGGAAGTTCTAAAATCTTACAGATGTAAACATTTGGGCCATGAATGCTTCTGGTTCTATTATGAAAGCTTTGGTAAGCAGAAAAGTCTTTGTAATTCTTTGTAAGTCAAAAAAGTAGGCAAGAAAGATACAACTGCTTTAATGAATCAGAGAATCCTGCATTTATACTTTAACACATTCCAGAGTATCTGTTCCCAATTGTATTTGATAAACATATCATTGAATATTAATATTTTATTCTAGTGATCTGATACTACTGATGTGCCTACTCCATTTTGACATAGATTATCATGTTGCTGTAATATTTGTGTCTTTATTAGTCTGAAAAAAATACCTGAAAACTTCTAATAAAAATCTGAAGCTATCATTGGTGGCTTCAGATGTTAAAAATTATCAAATAAGTCAGGATTGGTCAACTTAGCACTCTCCAGATACATTGGGACTACATTCTAGAATTTCCAGCTACCCAGTACTTATGTAACATATCTCTGTAACATACCACAAAGACCTATCAACAGTACATAATATTTACTTGCATCAACAATAATCCATTCAATGTTTGTCTATATTTCTTTGAACTACGGTTGTTAGTTTTGCAGCTGTTAATGCCATTATCATAAGACAATGTTTAAAAATTTTCATATATCTGAAAATATTAGTCCCAGTCTGACCCTATGGAACTATTTTAGCTACAGAGACACCAAACATTTATGCCACTGTTGGTTAAAAATAAAAACAGTAATATTCAACACTGCTATTCCTGTTTAGTGCAGCATCAGTGCACCCAAGAGACTAGATGAGTTTGTTTTCTAATAATCACTAGGTAAGATGTGATATTTGAAATGGCACTGAACTACAACTCCCACTATCACTATTAACCATGTTTCCTTGGGATGCTGAGAGATGTAGTTCACCAATATCAGAAGTGCCACACATTGCTGTATGTTGCCTAGCCCTGATTCACAGCAACTTAAATTTGTTCTTCATAATAAGCTGTCTGGCTTTATCGCTCCCAACATTTCCATGTTCTCCCACGTAAGTATCTCCGTTTCTACTTCCACAGTGATCAAGGTACTTAACACAATAAAAGTTTGTGTACTTGCTTTCCTTACTTGAGCCCACCAGTGGGGACAGTATGGCATTTCTTGTGCTCCAGTAATTGCTCAGGAGTCTTCATGAACTTGTGGCACACATCACATTCAAACATCCGTGTAATCAGGTGGATTTGCAAATGGCGTTCAAACATGGTTTTTGTTTTGCAGACAAAGTTACAGAAAACACATTCAAAACCTGCAGAAGGAAATTACAGACACTATTACCTAAGTCACGCACGACAGCCTTGAGAAAGTGGAGGGAGTCACTTTGCATTCCTTCGCCAACTTTTTACCTTTCTCTGATTTTTCTTCCGCATTTAATAGAGTCTGACTACCAGGCACTACGGAAATAACTAGCAGGTTATTGGATCCCTTGGGTTTGGGACTTATATCTGCATCTTCTTTACTATTGGCAGAATCACTAAGTGCTGACAAGGAAGAAGAAGAAGGACTGGTTGAATCACTGGGTGTTTTCCTTTCTTCACCTACAAAAAAAAATCAAAGGGATCAATGCTAAACATTAACCTCCTTATTGAAACCAGCATGCAAGCAATTCGGCTCAGAGATCCATACATAGAAGTATTTTTCTTTGTTTATCCTACCTACTACTGTGCAAATCTAAGTTGATCGGGTTAAATGCAACTTCCTCTTTAATGAATTAAGCTAAACAAATTTAAGTTTTCTTGGGCACAAATGTATTTCCTTGTAACTCAGATTAAGCACTTCAAGCTATCACTTCTGTCTCTCTTAGTAAATTGAATGGCTCAATTTATCTTCACAATCCTTCCCACACCCTCTGCAAAAGGTCAGTTGATTTAAATACCAAACCAAACAGATTATGGATGAGTGGTGGACATTGGTGGATGCTTGTTTATTTTTGTCCTCCTACTGAGCAGCTGGAAAGTTGAAGAGTAGGTGCTCTGCAAAAGACATTTGCATTTTAAGGTGATAAAAAAATTAATCAGGTGACCAAGTCCTAATTAACAGTATGTTATATTATATGGCTAGTGTTGGGGGTTAGGTTAAATTTGCCAGCAGTTTTGCATCAACAAGCTTTGACAAAACTTTGTTTTACAGTTAATATAAGGGAATGAAGCTGAAGCTGATTTGGGAGAGAAGGTTGCCTAGCTACCCTGAGAATGCAGCCAGAGTCCCCAGGCTGACCTTATCATCTATCTAAAACTAAGCTTTGAACTATTTATTGCATGGAGAACACTGATATAATTTTTGTGCTTTATTTTAGGAATACGTCATTTCTTGTACCATAGGTACCTATTAGATTTTAATGATTTCTTATAATTTCACTTGTTGTCAATGTTGTTTTGGAACTGTCAATATAAAAGCCAGTCTTGCTAAGGTAGTTAAATTTGCAACAGGTAAAATCAGAAGCAGTGATATAAAACAGTTAAGAATGCCCTTAAGATATTTGCCAAGTGTGCTTTGGAGTTGCCTGGAGTTACTTCAGCACAGTCATTATGTGGGCTGATTGAACTCAGGGCTAACGGAAATTATTGGCAGGAAGTTTTGATCTTTTTAAATATGATTTTCTTTTTGAAATGAAGTAGAACTTTTTGGGGGGTATGTGTGTGTTAGTGTCCAATGTATATTTCATTCTAGATTTAAAACTCAACTGGATATCTCTTTTGCCTGGCTGATCTTACTTTCTAGGCAAAACAAGAGTGAACTAATAATCTTGTGATGTATCTTCTGAGGCAAAGATGATCACCAGCTAGCTTGAACTTGTTTCTGAAGAGCCAGAGAGCAAAAACGATGATGGGGTTGGAAGGACTTTTATCTCAGTGTTTCTATCACCTTTACAGTTATTCATATGTGAAATGAGGCTTCTAGCTTTTTTTTTTTAGTCAAAATGCTGCCTTTTCTTCTTCCTTCTGGAATTACCAAGTATACAGTAATCCCTTCCATGTACCTTTCTATAGAAGGTTGTGCCCAGATTGTTTAAGATGAATCTCTGTATGGCACTTTGATAGACAATTTTAAATTTGGGAACAGTAATTGGATGGATTAGTATTTGTTAATTGACTGAACAGTTTGATGCATCCCACTTATAGTAGTAGCATTTTTACATCAATGAGTTTTAAAATAGAGTTAGCTATATATGATGTTTATGTATCACTTGCACCAATGTACAGTTATTTTAAAGAAGCCTTTGTGTGACATGCCAGAGACTGCCCTCCCAAAAGCAATGGAGGTCAGAACACAGAGGTTGGCAGGGTCGTGGCACAACTAAATCTAATTAATATACAGCTGATTGTAATTACAGCTGAACTACTTAAATATATTTAAGTTGATTAAATGTGCTTAATACTTTTCCAATTCTGTCATATTAAGCATTATCATTTTATGATAACCTTTTGAAGGATTTTTGAGAGGGAAACATTGGCAATATAGGGACCTACATTCACCTATTTCCTTTATCTGCTTGCTTCTCAATCCAGAAAAAAGTACTATTTTGTTCCCTTCTATTCTGCTTTATGCATATGTGGAATTCCAAGTAGGGTTAAAATACTTCATTTTTCTTTTATCAATGACAATCTTATATGACTAACTTTTCCAGGCACAGCCCACAGGAATTGGAGTGTTAATACAATGTTGGGATTCTAATTATTTTAATGTTTCAAATAATTACAATTGGACAAATTATATTACATTATTCCTTAGGCAAAATGAAAATCAATGGGAAATTAAGCTGTGGAACCTATTAGCATCATAACCAAAGTGGTTTGTGCCTGGCAAAAATCCTTTTTCACCAACACTGAAAATGCCTAAAGACCTTTATTAAATTATAGGGTTTGCAATACATCTAGTAGATGGGTTTTCTATTTCCAATCTGAATTGGAACTCCAAAGTATTTGGAAATAAAAGTAAAGGGAAGGATACTGTCCTTAAAAAGGAGTTCCATTTGAATAAGAAAGAGTCTTTACTCGTCAAAAAGAAATAGGAAAGGGGACATTGGGAGGTAATGGTTTTCCTTAACAATTTAGCATCCAATGCACTTTTTTGCAAATAAAGAGAAGAAGAAAAGCAAGTGTTGCTCTAGCAAACAGCCTTATTTTGGTTTGTATTTTAATAAACAAATGTGTAGTTCACAGTTCAAAATTTAGAGACAAAAGCAAATGGAATTAGAAACCAATATTTGCATTTTTCCAAATCTAATTATGCAGTTCTTAGCTCTAAAACCTCCTACAAAATGTGTATTAGGACAGAAGCACAAGTATGTAGAACAAAATCGCTTGCCAAAATACATATACTACATATTAGGAAAACTGTAAACTTGTGTACATTAGGAGAAATATACACAAATATGCAAATTGATTTTTTGCAGCATTTAAACAAATAAAACATAAATGTAGATTGAAGCAGGAAAGGATCAAACAAAGCTACAGGCAGAATAATGAGAAAATGATAGGAAACTAATACAACAGATCATCCAGAAGGTGACATGACATGAAGGTATGTCATAAGCAGTTCATTATGTTATTTTTAACATTTTTATTTATGATGGGGTACAATCAAGGTGCTTATGAAATCATACCCACACAAGTGTGCAAGATTATTAATTGTGCCTGAAAAGAATTTATCTGCATCTACATTCCATGTTACAAAACATTTGCAAATGCAGTCAGAAATGTGAAGAGTTGCTCAGTGAATTCTTGCATTCTCATACCTAATGACAGCAATTAGCACTCAAAAACTCTTCACACAGTGCTGAACAGAATCCAAATAATGTACAATGTCATTTTTGCGTAAGACAACATGGGTCAGAATATAAAATCCATTTGGCCATAATCACCCATTTTAGATTGCGGCTATCAGAATTTTGCAATGACTGGACCAAACTGGGATGGCATCAATAAACCTTGAAGTAAAGTAGTAGGACAGAAGCAGCAGCAGCAGATGACAAACCTGGACACAGAGAGAGGTTATCACCTGCATGCTTGGTGGCAACATGAGCCTTCATCTCCGTCTCTTCCATGGTAACAAAATCACAGGCTGTGCAGCAAATAGAAAACATCCATTGTTCTTTATCCACATGAAGCGACATATGACTGACAAACTGGACATTCAGCTCTGTTTCAAATCCACACACATGACAACTGGAGGCAGGAGAAAGTTAGAAATATTAAAAGAGTATGCTTTTATGGATCTTCTGTGATACAGATGAGTATTCCTTTTTTAAAAAAAAAAAATTCATCCTGACCAGTTCCTGGTTTTACAACCTGTTCAGCTAAAATTGCATTGGGATATTCTTTTGTCTGTTGAACTGCTTCTGAACTGACAACCTTGCCAAGCTGATTAAGGGCAGGCACAAGGCAACAATCCCGAACATGCTATAGTGATGCTAAATAATCATAAAGTTAATTAACAACTACAGGTTCCAGATGCTGCACATCACCTAGCTATTTCCTTTGGGCAATAAGATGTGCTGCAGCCTTGCCAAGATGTTCAGTCAGCTACTATGTGGACAAAGGGGGAGCTCATTCTGCTCTTTACAGCAATTCCCAAGCTTTGGAAATATCCAATGTCAGCTTGAGATCTAACACAGAAAAAGTCTGGAATTCTTAATACAAGGAAGCCAAAATAGGCGCAGGAACTTTTTCTGCCTGATTAGGCAAAAGCTTAATACACAAATAGAAATAGTGGTGAGGGACATTTTGCAATCAAGTTCTTCTCTTATAGCACCAATTTGGCATTTAAAACCTCACATTTCCACAATTTAGTATTCTAGCTGCAAAGGATCACAATCCTCAGCAGCCCCATTTTCACAGTGGATAGAGAGAACAAGAATTGTGGTCCAACATTTGGGTGAAAGTTGAAGATGTCTGGTCTAAATAGTCTTGGACCAAGGAATTTTAGAGTCATCTCATGAAAATTGTCTCTGTTCTTGGGATAAGGAAAAATAAATTTATTTCCTGCCTTTTCTCTAGAAACATGATATAATATTTTAAAGGCAAAGTCATCCAATAAATTTCTATGATTGAGGGTGGATAGATCTCGATCTGTGCGTTAAGCAGTGCACCAGACTCTTTTTGTTTAGATGACCAAATTATAAAATCTTTCCAGAACTCTCTCTATATACTTTAACTTTAGGCTAGGAGCACTTGTAATCTCTTTTAATTCTGTTTACTACTGGATTTTAATTGTTTCATTATTTTTTTAAGTCTTAATTGTATGTTTTAATTTAACTGGTCTGTGGTGCCTTGATTGAGTCTTGCTTCAAAAGATAACATGCATATACTTATGCTAACATTGTTTCTACACCTGACACAATTTACACTTGTTTTCTGCAATTTGTCTGAACATTAACAGACTAGATACTCAATTGCCAATTCATTCAACTAATCCAAAAATGGCTACTTGGAATTGCCATAGTGATTAAATTTTTTGGCTACAGCAGCTTGCTATTTAGATCCATTAATTTAATCATGCTATTACAATGCTGGGCAGTTTGTGATTTGGGGCTTTCCAGTAAGGTACTACCCATGATATAAATTCCAGGTTACCCAGTTTGCATCCCAGGCAGACTTTCAGGCAAGACCTTGGTGCAGCAGACAAATGAGACAGTGCACTTATTCAGGACCAAGAGTTGTAGCATATTTTAGATAACTGGAAAAGTATAGCTCATATCCTAGTTTAATCCAGATATCAAAGGCTTTTCAGAAGATCAAAAGTCAGGATTTTACCCAGTAGACACAATTATGATGTTCAAAAAGTCACTAATATCAAAAGTGGCTTCAGTTCCAGCTGCTAGACCAATTCTTAAGTTAACAAATTTCAATTGGTTATTGCAGAATGTTCTAAGAAACATGAAGTTTGTCCTAGCATACATATATGGACATAAAACGTAGCTTCAGATGTACAGTGGGGCAAAAAAGTATTTAGTCAGCCACCAATTGTGCAAGTTCTCCCACTTAAAAAGATGAGAGAGGCCTGTAATTGACATCATAGGTAGACCTCAACTATGAGAGACAAAATGAGAAAACAAATCCAGACAATCACATTGTCTGATTTGGAAAGAATTTTTTTGCAAATTATGGTGGAAAATAAGTATTTGGTCACCTACAAACAAGCAAGATTTCTGGCTCTCACAGACCTGTAACTTCTTCTTTAAGAGTCTCCTCTGTCCTCCACTCATTACCTGTATTAATAGCACCTATTTGAACTTGTTGGTAGTATAAAGACACCTGTCTACAATCTCAAACAGTCTCACTCCAAACTCCACTATGGTGAAGACCAAAGAGCTGTCGAAGGACAACAGAAACAAAATTGTAGACCTGCACCAGGCTGGGAAGACTGAATCTGCAATAGGCAAGCAGCTTGGTGTGAATAAATCAACTGTGGGAGCAATAATTAGAAAATGGAAGACATACAAGACCACTGATAATCTCCTTCGATCTGGGGCTCCACACAAGATCTCACCCCAGGGGGTCAAAATGATCACAAGAACGGTGAGCAAAAATCCCAGAACCACACAGGGGGACCTAGTGAATGACCTGCAGAGAGCTCGGACTAACATAACAAAGGCTATCATCAGTAACACACTACGCCGCCAGGGACTCAGATCCTGCAGTGCCAGGCGTGTTCCCCTGCTTAAGCCAGTACATGTCCAGGCCCGTCTGAAATTTGCTAGAGAGCATTTGGATGATCCAGAAGAGGATTGGAAGAATGTCATATGGTCAGATGAAACCAAAGTAGAACTGTTTGGTAGAAACACAACTCGTTGTGTTTGGAGGAGAGAGAATGCTGAGTTGCATCCAAAGAACACCATACCTACTGTGAAGCACAGAGGTTGCAACATCATGCTTTAGGGCTGTTTCTCTGCAAAGGGACCAGGACTACTGATCCGTGTACAGGAAAGAATGAATGGGGCCATGTATCATGAGATTTTGAGTGCAAACCTCTTTCCATCAGCAAGGGCATTGAAGATGAAACTTGGCTGGGCCTTTCAGCATGACAATGATCCTAAACACACTGCCCGGGCAACGAAGGAGTGGCTTCGTAAGAAGCATTTCAAGGTCCTGGAGTGGCCTAGCCAGTCTCCAGATCTCAACCCCATAGAAAACCTTTGGAGGGAGTTGAAAGTCCGTGTTGCCCAGCGACAGCCCCAAAACATCACTGCTCTGAAGGAAATCTGCATGGAGGAATGGGCCAACATACCAGCAACAGTGTGTGCCAACCTTGTGAAGACTTACAGATGCTTGACCTCTGTCATTGCCAACAAAGGACATATAACAAAGTATTGAGATGCACTTTTGATATTGACCAAATACTTATTTTCCACCATAATTTGCAAAAAAAGTCTTTCCAAATCAGACAATGTGATTGTCTGGATTTTTTTCTCATTTTGTCTCTCATAGTTGAGGTCTACCTATGATGTCAATTACAGGCCTCTCTCATCTTTTTAAGTGGGAGAACTTGCACAATTGGTGGCTGACTAAATACTTTTTTGCCCCACTGTAGGTTGGAAAGCATGATTTGGCAGAGCAATATCTGCAATAAAAGTGTAAAGAAGGGAATGATATCGTTTCAATTTACTTCCATTTGTACAAAATGTGATGTTCTCCTGTAAAATTGTAATACTTTGATTGGAACCTTTTGCAAGCCATAACAAACTCATCATTATCCTTAAATGTAAATAGTATGGTGGTTGCTCTTTTTATAAGCTGAGAAGCCTAAATGGAAACTCAGCCCTGAGCTTGGTCTTCACCAGGATCCTCACCTGTAGTAATAAGGATGCTTCTTTCCATCGTTGCCTTCAGATGTAACAGCGCTGACAATGTCCTCAGTGTCTGTACTCACCAACTTCACAGAATGCACAGTCAGGTGCTGGTTCAGATTAGCACGGCACTTAGCAGCATATGGGCACAAATGGCATTTATATTTTCTCTCTTCTGGAAAGAAATATTAAAAAAAAAACTTTAAGTAGAAGTTTCTTGTACGCATCTCTTATCACAAGTATCAGCCTGGGGCTTTCATCATTATGGAGAACCAGGTAAGCCAAAAGGAGGGATACCTGCTTAAATTTTCTTTAAAAAAGTTTATATTATATAAAGTCTAAATTTCTAAGGGGAAAAAAACCATTGGGAACTTCCACAAAAAGGTTTTTGCACATGTGGAATGTTGTATCTGCCCCTTGGCAGCTGAAGTGGCTCAGCTGCAGGATATTTGAGTAAGAAGTTGATACTTTAAAAATAATAATAATTTTGTTTTGCTGCTGTCTTGTGGCTATCTAGATTTTTTGAAGCCCAGATATTGTGAGAATTGTGAAGCTTTCAATTAATAGAAGAGACAAGTTTAAACTGAAATTCCCCGGGCTTCCAAAGGATTTGCTACTTTGATTTTATTAAAAAAATAAAAATAAACAGTAAACTAAAACATCATTTCTTTCTGCTATTTAAAAGAGTGCAGACATGCTAGAACACCAAAGCAATTTTAAGTGCAAAGCAATGATTTAGAACAGTTTCCCCCAATGTGGAGAATTTCCTGGACCCCCAACTACAATTCCTAGCCAGAGTGACCCAATCACATTGAACCAAACTGGGAAAGTCTACTGTAGAAGAAATTGTTTGGAATATTTCAAAGAAGCATAGCTGTACAAAACAAAATGATCATAAACTTTATTCTTATATTTCCATTTGATATTTTAACACTTTCTGCAAGAAAAAAATATAATAGTTTAATTGGATCCCATTAGTACATTTCTTCAATTGTTTTTCACCTGCAAATATAATGTTCATTAGTTATTTGGAATATTTTTTAATAATCACATTTCTGCATGATTACAGAAGGGTACATGAGTTTTGAATGTACAGCTACAATAGAATAAAGCAATGGGGCCAGATTTTCTAATAGAAACAGAAGATTACAGATTCCATTCATCTGTGGAAGGAAATAAGCAAAGACGTTTCAGTGCAGAACTGAAGACATAAAGATATTTTGATTTTATTATTATTTACTTATTTATTAAACTTATGATTATGATTAGTGAAAATCTCTTGATGGTTTACAAGAGGGGTCCTCAACCTCTGGACTGTGGCTTACTATCGGGCTGTGGTGTATTCGGAATTGGGCTGCATGAGTGGCTGGCTAGAGCATGTGTAAGTGCAGCTCAACTTGCATGAGCGGTGGGCCAGCAAGCACTCGTGTGCGTGCTTGGTGGCCCACCACTGGTGCAAGGGCTGTGTCTGGTTGTGCAGCCCAGTTTCACTCCCCAAGGCTGTCAAGCTGCAACGGTTATTAAACTTAAATTCTGAGTTAAAACCAAATATATTAACAAAGAAATCAAATCATAATCAAGATAAAATGGCAATTTTTAAAATTTATTTATTCCCTTAGCACAGTAGGGGCCATGTTCCAAAGATTTAACATGGCTACAGAAAAGGGAACATTTTTCTATTCTTAAGCAATCGAATTCTTAAAAATGAGGAACGACAGCCCTACCTCTTATCTCCCATTACTAGACAACTGATTGCTTCTATAAATGTGGTTTTCTTTAGACCCATTTTCTCTTTAGATTTGCAACTGCATGTGGACAGGCAATTTTTATTACATAAATGGATTTAAAGCAGAATATTCCAGTAACTGATCCTTATTTCATGGTTCTTCCAGACAATCACAGAAAGAGGAGAAGGATATATTTTAATGATGGCTTTAAGTAATTGCCTATGATTACTGCAGTGATTCCAGTTCTATACTCTTGTTTCCCTGAAAAAAGAACAAATTCTATCCTATCTTGTTTTAGAAACAAAATATTACCTGTGTGCAGGGAGAGATGTCGGGACAACGTCTGTTGTCGGCCAAACACTTTTCCACATACATCACAAGGAAAGAGCTGGTCATTAAATTTCCAAGACGACAACCCATTTCCAGTTTCTAGTCCTATATTGTCCGTTTCTGTTCCCCCCAAAAAGAAAAAAAAATGTCATTCTATTATTAGTAAGCCAAAGGCATTCTCAATTTTGTCTACTGTGTCTTGCTGGATATCCCATTGGCCACAAAAGGAAACTGTCCCACTCTCAGTGAATATGAATCAGACTTTGCAAAACTATCAATCCTATTAAGAGTTTGTAAATAAGATTTCACTATTAAACAAATCATATTAATCTGAATCCCTAGGCCAGGGCTGTTAAGCTCCCGGCCCATGGGCTGGATGCATCACGTGCTGGCCACACCAATGCCCGGTTTAGCAAAGGGGGGGGGAAAGTCCTGATATGTCACGTGATGCTGCCATGATGACGAGGGTTTGACACCCCTGCTCTAGACAGAACAGGAACTTCCCCAAGCTATAATTTTAAAAGAAAGGTAAAAATACAATTAAATGTCACAAGTGTTTGGATAGCAGGCAGATTCGAGCTTTCTGCTCTATCTTTTGTTTACACAAACAATAATCTCTCTCACTGACCATTTCCAAGTAGCTGGTACATAAGCTTGGAATTTGCTTTTATTTATTAATTTAATTAATGAATGAATTTAATACTAAAGCTTATTTCTAGAGAATATCAAATTCAAGTTTCAACAAAACTGGTTTTGTTGCATTTTAATATTTTCAGTTATTTTCTTCCTTTTGACTATTTTATAGTTCCCCAAGAGAGTTGGTAAGAAGGAATAGAAAGGAGGACAAATTTAAATTTATGTGAATCCCTATCCACTCTGAACTACAGAGAGGAAATTAGCTCAAACACCCTAAGTAATCCTTATTATTTGCCTAAGTAGTGCTGGTCTAAGTAGTATGCCAATTTCATACAGACCAATCCAGAACTAAATTCAAATCTGAGCATTCCTTCACTCCACTTCCAATAAAAAGTGCATATGATCCATCCATATGAGTATGTGTGTAACCGTTGGTTAAAATTGCCTAAATAATTAAAATCACTTTTAAAAGTAATTCCTCTATCTGAATATTATCAGCCTCAAACACACACCATTCTCACTTGCAGAAACACACAAGTACACTTAAAAACGTAAATGCATTTCAAAGGGGCAAAAAATAAGGAAAAAACAAAGGATAGAGATTGGCTAAGGGGGAAGGATTAGATATACAGAATTAGAGGGAGAATGGATGGAAAAAAGGAATGGAAAGGGAAGCCCAGTTTAGGCCTTATAAACAGGTTTAAAATTCAGAAGGCAAGCATTCCTTCTCATATGATGACTTTCAGCAACAAGGTCTGCAGTTATCTCTTCTTGCTACCTTTTGTTTTGTCTGCTATACTCTGCTAATGTAAGAGTGAGGAGTGGCAAAGTGGCAAAGCACTAGAATATAAACTGAGAGCAAACCCACGCCTTAGTAGCACTGGCGATGTTACCTACTTTAAGTAACGAAAACAACCAAACTCAGAGAGCACTAAGGATTTTAGTGCTGAAATACAAATGTGCTCCTTTATTAATATTATAACTGTCTTGTATTTCCTGCCCCACTCTAATTTCAAGATGATTATTTGAGGGGTGGAAGTGGGATTAGGATTTCTTTTCTTGAGCAGCACTGAATTCCTCTGGGACAGACTGTTTTGGGATAACAGGTGCATGAATGCATAAGCAGTTTGGGCAGGTAATATAAGTTGTGTCTGAAGGATAAATTATATGTTCTCAAGTCTTATATAATTTAGAGAAAATATATATGTATATATGAAACTGTATAAAAGTGTCTTGAGCAGAATTTTTGTTGCTGTTCCCTGTTTCAACAACAACCAAATCATTCCCTGAAGCGCTTGCCTTCACAACATCAAGGCCTACACAGTTCCAAATATAGAAAAATAATGCCTTTCCACAATAGTAATTTGCATGTTTTACCCCAATGTTGATAGGAAAAGCACTAGAAGAATTTTGCATATCCAAATAGTATCAGGCTCAGTTTCTCACAATCCCTTTTTGTTTTCTCTATTTAATTTCTTACTGCTATCAAGACATATTTGACATCCAAAAAAAAAGCTCTCATTTCAGTTTTTGAGAAAAAAAGGTTTATTATTTCTGCAGTTCAGCCTACATGTATATTCTTGCTCTAGAGATCTTAATGGTTCTCAATGGCTCCCTCTTAATAATCAATATAGTTCCCAATAACTCACATAATGCTTGCCAATGGCAAGCTTCTTTCTATTTTGGCTTCTTTCTGAGGCAAGCACTGAGTCCTGAACTGAAATGATTCTTTTATGCCAGTTTGTCCAATGCCCTGGTCAATGCAGTATTCAAAATTAAATGTATAGTATGTACAATTTAAATATTTAATGTAAGGCAGCTATTTTTCTTAGTGAAAAAGAGGTTTAATTAGATATCAGCCTGCCTAAATTATGACAAGTGGAATTATTTCTTCACCAGTCAAGGTGTTTCATGAAAATGTTTTAGTAGACAATGTAAGGCTATTTCAGCTATAAAGCTGGCTGGACTTGAACATAAACTGTTATTACATTTAAATACTATTTTTTGTTTGATTCACAATTATCAATGTTCTATGTTAAAAGGTGTGAATATTATACAAGTTTGATAGTTTTGTTAGCCTAGTAAAAAGATTAATTCATCAAATATTAATTCATCAAAGCATTATTTTTCAAGGACTTGTTTATCATCCTTTTCTCCTGTCCTTATACAATTTTTGAGTTTATAATCAGCTAATAATTAAGTTGTTTCAAATGGTCAAGTGTAAAAGTTAATACTGCATATAAATTCATACTATTGATGTAGGTTCATCTTACTAATATGTACTCATAGCTAATGCTATCTTCCTTGGTAAGAAACAAATCTTCCTGTTAAACTAGGAAGTAAATATAATGATCAAAATAGTATATGAACTTACTGAATTCCAGCTTTTTGCATTCTTTTTACTTTAATTCTTTTCTTTTTAATGGAGAAAATAAGATAATTCAAAATTGGAAGCTTTTTTGTCCCCATATATTTTGTGACTAGTGGAGAAATAATATTAAAAGGACTGGAAGTTGAGTCATGGCAACTGGACTTATTTTCTTGTTGGTTTGAAACATTAAGAAACTTTTCAGATTGAGGAAGTTGGTTTGGGGAATCTGAGTAGCAGACAGGTCGTTGGAATGTACCAACTCCCAAAATACTTAGGGGTCATTAAGTGTAGCCTTGCTGGTGAACCTGTGAAGTGGTTTTAATTTTACTGGGGACTGATGAGAGAGCAGCATAAGAAATGCCTAATCAGATTCCTCCTAACCAACTTGCACAGTTTGAAGAAACTACTTGGATAAGCAGCAAAACATTTCAACAATTTGCCATGACTCAGCTTCCAGACAACTCTGCCTGGATAGCTGACAATCTTCACTGACAACATTGAAAGGTGGTAGCTGAATAGCATTTTGGATAGAAAAAAAAAGTTTTTATGAAATGTGTATTTGTGAAAAACACATTGAAAAAAGTAAGTTGGAATTCTTTGCAAACAAATAAGAAGAGAGAGTTCTAAAAAGAATTAACCTTAGTAGAGGTATTGTATGTCCTAGGCCAGAAGTGGGGAATGATGGCCCCTTTATGACTTGTGAACTTCAACTCCCAGAATTCCCAAGCTGCATGGCTCAGGAACTCTGGGAGTTGAAGTCCACAAGAGAAGAACCATGGTTCCCCACCCATCCTAGGCCTATATCACCAGTCACATTTAAAGCCAAATACACCCAATCAAACATACTGTATGTGTTGCCATTCTGCTTGGTAATTTCTAACTGTGCTACTATTTTACTAAGACTAACAAAATGATCAAGTATCTAGTGCACTACAATAACATATATTACTGTACAGGAAGTGGATAGACATATTATAAATACTTCAGCTAAGTATGATCAGATATATATGTCCATATATCTTCCCTATATTATAATAATGAGACCACAAACAACAATTGTTATCCATATGAAACCAAGTTCCCTCTCATCATTCTGTTTCACTTGCATGCATGCGTGTCTGACCTATTGGGAAGCGCTCTTTTTTGTATAAAGCCACAGCAATCTGGATAGATTACCAGTCAAAGAAAATACTGTATAAGCGAATTACTGTGATTAATTCAAGCAAGACCTGAAAGCTAGCTTAACTGAGCAACAAACAGCTACTCAGTCATTATCACAGGCTACTTATTATAAGCCCCATCTCTCAGAAAAGCCATGGTTCATACAGCACTTGAAACAACAAAAGCTTGCCACTTGACGGGTATCCTCTGGGTGCTACTATTATCTGCTATTTGTCTTACAATAATACAAATTATTTTTAATGTGTGATTAATCATGCATTTTCCAAATTAGCCCTTCTGCAAAGTTTAAAAGGCAGATGGAAAGAAATAGCTGAAGTATGTATAAAGCATTTAATGTCTCTGAAATCAATTGTGAACCATTCTTTCAATTATTAGTTTTGAGTTCAAGAGGATGGTCATTTGACTTGACAGCAACGACATATGTTTTAGCAGAGCTTTTTGAGTACTTAATCAAATAGGCTTTGGACAGAAAAATATGGTAATGATTATAGGAAAATATCAAGTATAAGACAGTTCCAACAAAAGCCTTATGCTGGTACATATAGATTATGGAATATTCATGGTATAATGCATTGGTGTAATATGTGGAAATCTGCCCATTGAAATATCTAATTAAAATTTGCCTCCTTTCTCAATGGTTGCTTTCCACTGAGTATTGATGGCAGGGAAGAGATTGTGACCATTTGAGATTACTGTGAAATTTGCAGGCCTTCTTGAACTTATAGATACTACTAAAGAGTAGATGCCAGTCATTCCCAATTAGGTACCTTGTAGGCTACAAGAACCATAAAAATCTTTTCTTGTTTGGGAGGGAATAATGGGAATTGTATTTAAAAAATCTGGAAGTTACCAGCCCAGAATAGAATAAACAAATCCATCCTATTAGTTTCAAGGATCACAGGATTTCTTTTATTAATAACTGCTTTTAGTGGATTTAATACATGCTGTTTTCAGACAGAAATGAGACTAAAATTAGTCATGTTGCGGTTCTTCTAGTCAGATTTAAGTTAGTTATGATTAACCTGTCCTATTTATAAAAATACAATGAAAGCATTCCTAATTTAACTTGGATCTGAACTCCTGTCTTTGAATCAGGCTAGGAGATAACTGGGGTCAGTTGCTTCAAAAGAACATGTCATAAAATAGTTCAATACTGCCGTTTAATATAGTTCGTGCTTGCCAAATTGACAAGTGCAAGACAGCACTGTTTTACAAGCCTTCCCAATCTGGTACAAGGAAGGAAAGTCAATTTTGTACTATAGCTAGAAAATCATATATATTTCATATCACTATGAAACAGAAATCTGCTTCTGGATTTACTGGGGAAGTAAAGAGAGAGGAAAGAAATAACTTACCCAAGATATTGGTAATTTAGTTTAGAGATATAGGAACATGAAAGTAAGATAGATTTTTGAAATGAGATTCCAAGTTGTACTGGGCAAAAAAATTCAACTGTTAGGCAAAGATTCAATTCCGATGACAGATCTAAGCTTAAAACAAGGTATTACCATCAATAACCATATTATACCTGTAAAAGCCCAGTGATGATAGATATTATCTCCATGCCTGTTCAGTTTGAAGAAATCAACTATTTATTTGTTAAGATGAGGTCAAATGAGCTAATGCTTTACCATAGCATCAGAAATGTGGCTAACTCTTTGGAATAAAATGTTGTTTTAGCTACCAATTCTGAAGAAATTCAGATATCATTATATACAGTATATAAAAGAAACCACTTCTTAGTTATAGCAAAACTTTAAAAAGCAAAGGAAATGTTTACATCTGACTTGCTATTTTCAAATTATGTTGATGCAGATTTCAGTACCTTAAAATTCAGAATGCATTCGCAAGCCTTCCATCATTCTTGGCCTCTACAAAGCTATATCTTGCAGTACTGTACTAATGTCAAAGCTTCTCTCCCTTCAGTGTTGTATTAGCAAATTGTATTAGTAATGTTGTATTAGCAAGTTGTGGTTGTTGTTATTGTCACATCACATATATGACACGGCTTACAAAAAATAATTATATTAAATAGAAAATAAAACACATGACAATTGGGCATCACTCAAATAATTATCAACCCAGCCTCAGGACATAGACTTTGTTACCCACACAATCCCCAGACTTGGCCAAAAAGCCAAATTTTCAAGGCCTTATAGAAGACTGACAGGTCCAATTTAATTTTAGGGGGATGATGGCATGCACCAGGGCAGAAATGGCTCTTTCTAACCTTAGCAGGTGACACTGATCAGCCAACAATACTCAGAACATGTCCCTTCTGTCAGATTGGTAGGCTAGGTAAAGGTAATAGGGGAAGGACTGTCCCACAAGAAATCCCTGAATGGCCTTTTAAAGTGACAATTAGCACCTTGAATTGCACAGGGAAGCCCACTAGAAGTCAAAGTTAACCTCTCTCTGATTGCAATGGGTCTTTATGATTTGCCTCTTCTATCTTCATTTGAGGGGAAATTCTCCAGTGAGGAATAACTGTTCAGCTAAACAGGGATATGACCACTCATGGTATCTGGAACTTGCAACTTAGGCTGTTTCCTATATCCCATTCAAGTCTATCTGTATTATTTGATTCAAACTACAACATATTTTAATTAAACACAGCAATATGCTTCTAGATATTTCCCACATATTCAGAGTAATTTTTGAGTAAGACCTTTTGATCATGATTTGAGTGATCAAATACTATCCTGAAGTATTAAATATTTCCATAGAGTGAACGTTATGTGTGAGATGTGTATGTGTGTAGTATATATCATTCTAGTCTTTTCATGTAGTATCAAATTGGTTACATAAAATTATTTCTAGATATATAACACATTTTAAAGTTACTGAAAGACTTTATTGCAATCATTAATCACTACAAATTATTAAAGCTATCTTCAAGAAAAGCTTCTCTTCTTCCAACTGTCTGAGTGCCTCTAATGTGTCTTGGCAATTTTAGGCAAGATGCCAGCCTTTTCATTCTATACATTGGAAGAAATCCAGCTGGGTTCAGTGAAGCCTTCAACTTGTGTACTTCCCTCCTCAGAGTGAAAGAGGAAACAGAAAACTTTTGCTTCTGTTTTCAACTGATTGAATTACTTCTGAATATTATAAGTGGCTGATGTCAAGTAATAAAATAACCCAATACAGAAACCATAGTACAGCTCTACTGTTAAAGTTCCAATAATTAAAAACCATCCATAAACGGTCTATATTCAAACATGATGCAAAACTGAAGTAGGTTAAAAATGCAAGCAAACATTTTAAGTCTTTTCGTGGCTTTACAAGAGGAGGGGAGTAGAAAGAATTTTTAAAGGCTATTCCAGTATTTTTCTAATTTTGGGTCAGTTTATGGGAAACTGGCACAAAGTTAGTAAACTCCCCCCCCCCCCCCACACACACAAGCAAACAAACCTCAGAGGTATAATTTCCCTCAAACATTTGATTTTTCTCCTGCTTTTTTAAATCTTAATTTTTCTAACCAGTTAAAAAAAGCATTTTACATAAAAAGCATCTGATGAAGTGAGCTGTAGTCACAAAAGCTTATGCCTTTGAATGTAATCTATTAGTTGGAAAAGTGCCACCAGATTTCTGATTGTTTACTACTATAGACCATAATGGCTCTCTTCCTACATAATTAATCTTACAAGCCTTGTTTTTTTTTGGTTTTGAGCATGGATATATATATATGTGTGTGTGTGTGTGTGTGTGTGTGTGTGTGTGTGTGTGTGTGTGTACATACCATCATATATATATGATGGATGACACATCATCGCAAACTTATACATGGAACATTCAGATAAATCTGAACACAAATCCAAACTCTGGCTTAGATATGTTGATGACACATTCGTGATTTGGCCACATGAGGAAGAAAAACTGGACAACTTCCTCACACATCTTAACAGCCTACACCCTAAAATACAATTCACTATGGAAATAGAAGCAAACAACCAACTTCCCTCTCTGGACGTCCTAATCTACAAAAAAACCAATGGCTCCCTAGGACACACCATCTACTGGAAAAAAACACGCCAACTGCTACTTAAACGCACAATCCCATCACCACCCTGCACAGATCAACTCTGTAGCCAAGACCCTCATCTCTAGAACCAAATACCTAGCCGACAAAGACCATCTGAAAACTGAATTACACACTCTCACAAACGTATTAATCGCCAACAGATTCCAAAGAAAAACAATTACCAACCAAATCCTAAGGGAGACTCCCCCCAAAAACCGAGACACAGAACAGGACAACGGCATCGCCCTCCTCCCTTACATCAAAGGCACCACAGATAAAATCAGCAAAATTCCCCCAAAACACAATATCAAGATAGCCTTCAACACTGACCGAAAAATAGCCAACATATTAAGAAACCCCAAAGACAAAATCCAGCTAGAAAACCATGGAGTGTATGAAATACCATGCAAAATCTGCCCTGCAACATACATGGGACAAACGAACAGGAGAATAAATGCACGCATCTATTCACAACACAAGAATGCAGTAAGAAAAAAAGAAAAACTTCCTCCCGTTCCAGCACCTTAAAAACTACAGGACATGAAATTAATTTTGAAGGAACTAGGTTAATCTCCAAAACTGAACACCTCAACAAGAGAATAATTATGGAAGCTATCGAAATAGAGAAATACCCCCACAACATGAATAAACGTGATGATACTTCGCGGCTACCCGACATCTGGAAACCAGCCCTGGTAAGCAAACGAGCCCCACCCACTACCCAGGCTGTTACAACACAAAACAACAATGGACCCACAGCCAGCACCAATTAGCACCAATCTACCAATCATGATACAGCGAATCAATCAACTTACTGAAACAAAGAGAATGTTGGTCTTACCTGAACATGTCTTTTCAGGGGAAGAGAGGGAGTGGTCATGTATGGGTGTTCTCAAAGCCTGATTGGTCTAAGACTTAGAGTAAAACTTCTTAAATGCTCCTTCCTGCCTTTCTAGCCCAGTTTCCTCAAAGGCGAACAACGGAACTGCAACAGATACAACCAAATAAAAAAAAAAACACCCGGGAAAACACCCGACCCTCCCCTTGGCCCCACCCAAAGAAGGGCAGGTCATGACCACTCCCTCTCTTCCCCTGAAAAGAGACGTTTTCAGGTAAGACCAACATTCTTTTTCCAGTGGGAGAGAGGGAGTGGTCATGTATGGGTGTTCTCAAAGCCTGATTGGTCTAAGACTGAGAGTAAAACTTCTTAAATGCTCCTTCCTGCCTTTCTAGCCCAGTTTCCTCAAAGGCGAACAACGGAACTGCAACAGATACAACCAAATAAAAAAAAAACACCCGGGAAAACACCCGACCCTCCCCTTGGCCCCACCCAAAGAAGGGCAGGTCATGACCACTCCCTCTCTTCCCCTGAAAAGAGACGTTTTCAGGTAAGACCAACATTCTTTTTCCAGTGGGAGAGAGGGAGTGGTCACGTGTGGGACATACCCAAGTTCAGTCCCAGGGAGGGAAACAAACCAATAACTATGGTCCAAGGGGAGCATCAACTGGCACCCTCTGCAAGACCCTCCGACCAAAGGAAGCGTCCGCCGAGGCGGATGCATTCAGATGATAATGTCGGATGAAAGACGTCGGAGAAGCCCAAGTGGCTGCCCGTCAAATGTCTTCAAAGGGGGCCCTTGTGGCCCATGCTGCCGTGGTCGCGGCACTCCTAGTCGAATGGGCTGTAATGCCTGATGGGACAGGATGTCCCGATGCCCCATAGGCCTCCACAATGGCCTGACGCAGCCAATGGTCAATGGTAGCCGAAGATACCCTGGCCCCCAATGTCCAAGGTTGGAAAGACACAAACAAGGCCTCTGACCTGCGGACCCCCGCCGTCCAACGGAGATAAATCCGCAAAGCGCGACGAATGTCAAGACGGTGCCAGAGTCTCTCCCTATCACTAGAAGTCCTGGGACAAAAATCAGGCAGGATGATTTCCTGTGCTCTATGGAAGGGAGTGTTCACTTTTGGAAGAAAAGTAGAGTCAAGCCGAAGGACCACCCTATCCTGGTGAAAATGACAAAGATCCTCCTTAGATGAAAGGGCCCAGCTCCAAAATACGCCTGGCCAAAGTAATGGTCACCAGAAAGGATACCTTAAGGGACAAGAACCGCAGATGAACAGACCAGAGAGGTTCGAATGGAGGCCCCGTCAACTCCCTGAGAAGTAGGGGCAAATCCCATGAGGAACATGTATATGGGAGGAGGCCTGAGATTAGCCGCCCCTTTAAGAAACCACTTGATCAAGGGAACGTGGGAGAGGGAAGAGAACCCCACACCCCCAAGACTGAAGACAGAGCCACCACCTGACGGCACAGAGTGTTGTGTGACAGATCACCATCTAGGCCCTTCTGCAGAAAGTCCAAGACATTGGGAATAGTGGCCCTGGCAGGATCAATGCCAAGAGGGGAATACCACTGAACGAAAGCACACCAGGTGGAGTTGTAAATCTGGGTCGTCGACGGACGCCTAGAAGCCTTGATGGTGTGAATGACCCCGGAAGACAAGTTCGCCCTCCTTAGGAGCCGCTGTTCAAGAGCCAGGCGGTCAGATGGAGCCACTGGGGATCCGGGTGAACCAGGACTCCCTGGTGCAAGACGACCTCCTCCTGCAGAATCCTCCACGGAGGAGCCACTGAGAGCTGGACCAGGTGCATGAACCAGGGTCTCCTGGGCCAATAAGGGGCCACAACGGAGACTAGTGCCTTCTCCACTACCACCTTCCTGAGGGTCCTGGAATGAGCAGACCTGGAGGCCACCCGCTCCTGAGGGCGTCCGTGCCCTCTGCCACCCGGGACAGAAACTGGGTGGAGAACCGAGGCAACTGCGCATTCGCCGGAGTGGCAAAGAGGTCCACTAGCGGGGTGCCAAACCGCTGACATATCCCCTGAAACAAGGATGGGTGAAGTTGCCACTCACCGTTGTTTGGAGTTGCCCGACTCAGCCAGTCCGCCTGGTGGTTGGACAGGCCAGAGATGTGCTCTGACACCAAGGACGACAGGTGCCTCTCCGCCCAGGTGCCGAGTCGCAGGGCCTCTAACCAGAGAGCCTGAGAGTGGGTTCCCCCCTGACGATTTATGTGGGCCTTGGCGGCCACATTGTCCATCAGAAGAAGCACGTGATGGCCCTCCAATGAGGTCCGGAAGTGTAACAGGGCCAGGCGAGCAGCCTTCCGTTCCAACCAATTTATATTGTGTCGGAGATCTGAAGCTGTCCACCTGTCCTGTGCCAAGCGAGAACCCACCAGGGCTCCCCAACCGAACAGGCTCATGTCCGTGGTCACAGTCACTCTGTCCAGTTCCCAGCAGCAGCAGCCCCATTGAATGGCCGGGGATAGCCACCACCTGAGGAAAACCTTGACCCCCACTGAGAGGCAGAGGGGTCGAAGGGAGTTGATCATCCTTCCCCTTTGGAAAGGGATGAGTTCCCACTGAAGGGGTTGGAGATGGAGCCTGGCCCACGGAACTATCCCTATACAAAAGACCATCTTGCCCAACAACTGCGACAACGTGAGGACCGAAACTGACCGACTTCTGTGTACCCTTTCTGTCAACAGACGTAGGCTCGTTTGACGGTCTGGGGACAGATGAACCACCCCCAACACCGAGTCTATGACCGTCTCCAGCTGAAGAATGCTCATGGACGGAGACAGGTGGCTCTTTGGAAAGTTCACTGACAACCCCAGGGCCTGAAGACTCCGAATAGTAAGCTGAAGGTCCGCTATCACTCGGGGAAGGGACCCCGCATGAACCAAGACATCATCCAGGTAGCATTGGAGCCTTATCGGGATGGAATGGAGATGAGCCGCCAGAACCTCCGTAAACGTGCGTGGGGCAGAAGCCAACCCAAAGGGAAGAGCCCGGTAGTGGTAATGGAGCTCCCCGTGGGAAAATCTCAAAAACCTGTGATGAGCCGGGAGAATTGGAATATGAGGTAGGCCTCTGTCAGGTCTATCGATGCTAAGAAATCCCCCTTTCGGATGCCCTGAAGGATAGACTTGAGGGAGGACATCTTGAAGCGTCTGTAAACCAAGAAGCGATTCAGGCGCTTGAGGTCCAGAATTGTCCTCCAGCCCCCCGAACTCTTCGGGACCACAAACAGGTTGGAGTAGTGGCCCGGCCCCCTTTCTCCCCAGGGAACTACCTCCACCATCTGAATGTCGAGAAGGTGTTTTATGGGCTAATCCAGGATGGAGGAAACAACCGGAAGAGGTTCGGGTGTGGGGGTGGAGAGAAACTCTAACCTGAGACCTTGACAAATTGTGGACCTGACCCAGGCGTCTGACATGATCTCATCCCATTGATCCACATAGAGGAGCAGATGGCCACCTATGGGACGACTCGGGTTCGAGTAACTTCCCTCTGTGGTAAGGGCGACCACCGCTACCTCGAAAGGGCCGCCGTGACTGGTGCTGGAACCTGCCCCTGTCCTGGTAGGATGACCTGGAACACTGCCTGTCGGACCTGAAACAGGAGAAATGTTGGTGATGGTCATAGTCAGGAGCCCTATAAGATTGTCTACGATAAGGATGAGACCGCGCCTCAGGCTTTTTGGCGTTGGATTGGAGGACCTTTTTCTTGTTCTTATTCTCAACGAGAATAGGGTCGAGAGCCTCCCCAAATAGATTGGGGCCCTTAAAAGTGGCAGCCGCCAGATTCCACTTGGCCTTGTTATCCATCCGCCAATTCCTAAGCCACAAGAGATGGCGGGAGGTAACTGAGGTGGCTAATGCGCTGGACACAAACTTGACCGTGTCCAGAGTCGCATCCACCGAGAATTGGGAGGCAGCAATGACTTTAGTCAGATCCTGGTGGAGCTGCTCATCTTGGATCAGAATGCGATCCTGGAGCTGGTGCAGCCACATGATGGTAGTACGGTTGAAATAAGAGGCCGCCGCCACAAACTTTATGGCCCATGCAGTGGCATTGAAATTTTTCTGTAGGGTAAGCTCAGTGCGCTTATCCTCAGGTTTTAACTTATCCGCTGCATCCCCGGACACCACCGGGGACGAAGAAACCAAAGTAGCAATGGGAATGTCAATAATGGGTAACTGGATGGCCTGGGCAAAGGCCTGTTCCACATTGTAGAAGCGGCGGTCATTGCTTCCCGGATTAGAAAAATTGGAAGGCCCACTGGTTGGTCAGAACCTCCATGAACAAGGGGGGAGCAGGAATCTCTTCCTTGTTCATAGCTGTGTTGGAAAACATGGCCATGTCTGGGTCTTGAGGCGGAGGTAACGTGGGATCCCCCATCCCAATCTTTGTGGTCTTCCTCGCCTTGTCAGGAGAGTCTTGAACATGGCTGGGGAAAACAGGCTTGAGGAAGAAGGAGGATCGGGAGGGGCCACATCCTTGTCCTCTGAAAAACCCATATCATGAGGATTCTCTTCCCCATGACCGAGGCCTCGCTAACCATGGATGGGGAGAAAGCCCTATACTGGTGTCAGCCTGGCCCCCCTTGCAACCTAGAAGAATGGGAGCTCCTGTCCCGCTGGGCAATCCCTCGCGAAATGACTGCAGAAATAAGCTGCTTAATACCTTCAGGAAGGTGTCCAGATCCTCCATGTCCCCATAAGAAGTGCTAGGCCCCTGAGGTGCCAACCTGCGCGAAGAACGAGGCCTCCAAGATGTCCCCTCCAAAGGGTCCGCATAACTGTCCCTTGCCAAACGTGGGGAAGCTGCAGGGGAAGGGGAAGGAGACCTCTTTCGCCTGGAGTAGCTGCGGGATCTGGCCGGGGAGCCGGAGGAAGAAGAAGGGCTGAAACCTCAAGGCGAAGAATGCCCAGAAGGGGGCCTGATTGGTGACCTGGACCTGCTAGTAGAGGTCTAGCAGACTTGGCCTGCCTCTCAGCCCTGGTGAAAGTCTTTTTGAGCGCCTTGTGCCTCCTTGCCTCCTTCCTTGTGGAGGCCCTAGAGGGCTGCTGGGCTGCTAGGGGCCTTGCCAGGGGCTCCCCAGGACTGGGTCCCAACTCCGGACCTACTACTCCTCCCAATGGGCCTTCTGTCTGTCCTGGGGGATTCCTGATCCCTCCTCCATACTCCCCACTTATGTGTCCTGGAAGGTGCGGAGGAAGAGCAGGCCTCTGTAGCCCCACCGGAGCCTGGGCCTCCAAACGCAAGCAGTTGGGGTAGGCCGATCACCTCCGGCCTGGGCCTCCCAATGGTCGCACGACCAAGAAAGGCCTAGTGTAAAAATGGCTGCCGGAGCTCACCAACGGCTGGCATGGCAAAAACAGGAGCCGAAATTAACAATAACAGGCACACCTGACTAAACAAGCTGTGTCCTCCGCAATACAGGAGGGCCCTGCGGCACAAAGGCTCGCACCCCCCGAAACTCAGGCTGCGATGGCTCTTTAAGCGCAGCGTGCAGCAGCCCTCTGAATGCAAATGCCGGCTCCGCAACCTCGTGGGCACCTCGTGGTGCTAGAGGAGCTTCCTGCTGGCCCTGCTGAAGAACCACGCCCCCCACAACAGCTGCGCTGGAGCACAACACCCCTGGTCAGACAGGTCTGAGGCTCCGGGCCCATGGATGGGAGGGCCAGAGCGCCCCACAGGGCCCTCCCCCACCGCCGGAGGCAGAAAACACTGACCCCTGGGCCGCAGCTACAAGGAAATTTAAAGTAAATTTAAATAAATTTAAATTGTCCAATTGAACTGAATACAGTAGCCATTGAATCAAAATTAGGGGAGCGGAATTCACACTATCTCTCTACTCACAACTCAAGCAGTGCTTGGACCAAGAGACTGAGAGGAAACTGGGCTAGAAAGGCAGGAAGGAGCATTTACGAAGTTTTACTGTTAGTCTTGGACCAATCAGGCTTTGAGAATACCCACACGTGACCACTCCCTCTCTTCCACTGGAAAACCAGCACTCCACACACCCCCACCAAGATTTATAGAAAGACGACAGCTCCAGCCACAAAAACACCAGCCTGAGGATGGCAAGTGAGACCTCGCCGAAACTTTGCCAAGACAATCTCAATCTTACATGAGAAAAGACCCGAATACAACAAGACAGCGCGCGCACACGCACACACACTGCCACCAACTGTGAAAATGCTTCAGATTCAAAAGCAAAAAAAGGCTTCAAAAGACTCAGGAACATACATGACATGTGTTTGCAATTCCTTAAACAAAATGTATTTTAAAGGTCACCATCTTAAGTATTGCATTTGAGTGTTTGTGTCAGTGCAAATGGAAACACACTATCATCTTTTCTGCTGCTAGAGAAGTAGCTGCTTCTAATCACAAGCTGTGTACAGAGGCAGTGTTTAATGCTAACCTAAGATTCTTTTCTCCTTTAACTAAATATACAGTACCTCACCACAAACTATCAATATGCTTGCGTTGCAGTATCCAGCCTAGAAAGTAAGAGTCATCCTTTTGATTTCCAAATCCATGGATCATTTCTGGTAGTTGTTAAGAATTCAGTCATATGTCCAAGTCTTTCCAGCTAATATAAAATTGTAGTGAAGTTTCTGCTGACCTTTATATTTCAAAGTGAATCTGTACTTCTTTCTCCTTATTTGATTTTTCTTAATATCTTTTGAGTCTTCATTATGTTTAATTCTTTTGTCTGCTTTCACTGAAATTTATTTAGTGTTCCTGGGGGATCCCACTTCATCACCATTATATTTATAAAAAATATAATGCATTTTTTTCAGGTGCATAGGAATGCAAGATATCCATTCTTTTCTCTGAACAGCCACTATGGACTGTTTGCCTATTCAGTTTGTATTATTTACCAGTACTTAGTCTGACAGAATCTGATTGGGCTCTCAGTAGTTTTTTTTCATTATCCTAGTACTTGATTTTTCACAAAGCAAGTCCTGGATCTATTACCAAGAAATGCATGTTTTAATTCCATGTCATTCCAATGTCAAGTTATTTTTCTATTAGTTTGAAAATGTTTATTTTATTTTATTTACATCTTTTAATCTGTTCCAATCAAATCAACCCTGAACAGGATATGATCCCCCAATTCAATAACTAAGTGTTTTTCTGGTGGGACAGGTCTATCAGGGCAACCTATGGGATGGAGCATATTGCTTCCACTTTCGCCTTAGGTTAAAAACATACAAGATATAATGACTGTATCTAGCCAGGACTCTAAAGTTCTGCTTGTTACAGATTATGGAAATTTCAGCTCTAGTAGAAAACAGGTTGAGAAAGTCTGGCCCAAAGGTCTGGCATTCAAAGATAAAATAGACCACGTCAAAGTTACATTAACATTTAAAAATTAAAGTTATTGTTAAATCAGCATTTTAACAGTGCTTCTTCCCCCAGTGATCCCTCCAACAAGATTCCTCAAGTTTACAAGATATCATTTAACTCACAGGCCAAATCATTCCAACCTTGCTTGTAAACTTGCTTCTTTGCAATTCAGTATTCTTATTTTTGCCAGAATATTCCAGCAAATCTATGTCAGAGCTAAACTAAGCTAGAAATGGTGGCAGAATTACTTTTAACACGAGCAGCCTCTTACAATACAATAGCAGAGTTGGAAGGGACCTTGGAGGTCTTCTAGTCCAACCCGCTGCCTCGGCAGGAAACCCTATACCGTTTCAGACAAATGGCTATCCAACATCTTCTTAAAGACTTCCAGTGTTGGGACATTCACAACTTCTGGAGGCAAGCTGTTCCACTGATTAATTGTTCTAACTGTTAGGAAATTTCTCCTCAGATCTAAGCTGCTTCTCTCCTTGATTAGTTTCCACCCATTGCTTCTTGTTCTACCCTCAGGTGCCTTGGAAAATAGTTTGACTCCCTCTTCTTTGTGGCAACCCCTGAGATATTGGAACACTGCTCTTTCTTGCTATCATACGTTTGCATTTTATTATTACTGGCACTGTCATATTCCTGTGTGATGTCCTCAAGATGCTGCCTCATGGATTGAAAGAATACCTCCCACTTGGTTTGTAAGTGCTTCATTTTTACTTTCTTTTCAATCTAAGTGCCAGCACTATACTGTCATTTTTCTTACTGACGGTCACGAGTGAAATGTTTTCTAAGGTGCTGGAGGCTTTTAATATTAGCCTCAGTTCTAATGTAAATTTATTTTATGAAAATTAAGTTCTATTAAATTGCTTGGTGAAAATGTCAACTCGGCATGTTGGCATAAGCTACAGCACTGAGTCCTCTCACTTGACTTTTCTGGATAGCAAGGACTGCTAAAAAAACCTGGGCTTTTCTCTGCTCTAATTATGAAATAAGATGTTTGGTCCTATTATCAACAGTGACAACTTTTAAAGAGCAAAAAAATATTAATGGACATTTTTTTACAACAAAATGTTAGAAATACTAGAGATCAGTACTAGAGAACAAGAAATGAGCCAAATAAATATAGAATTAAAACTGTGGACCCTGTTGTACTAGTTAATGACTACACTTATAAAAATCTGAAATATTATTTTTGTCAATATCTTCATTTTTTAAAATCAACCTAACATAAATATAAAAGTTACTAGATAGCCATATCTAGTATGGCTATGCCGTGCTGTGTTTAGACTGAAAGCACATACGTGTCCAGGTCATGCAGCACCTGCTAATAACTCTTTAAAGCAACTGTATCTTTTCCTGGAATTGTACAGCTCCATTCATAGCTATGGAACAAGCTGTGGTAATATGTATTTAATTTAACAAGATGTTAAAAGATGTTTCATGTTTGCCCACATATGTTCTAAAATACACTATATTGCCAAAAGTATTCGCTCACCCATCCACATAATCAGAATCAGTTGTGAGTGAATTCTTTTGGCAATATAGTGTATGTTTAAATTCAAGGCTATCTAAAATTATAAAGCAACTAGATGGGTCAGGTTTAAGGTGACCAGATTTTCAGATTGGTAAAGAGGGACACCATTGACCAGAGGGGTGGGGGGGGTGGCTTGATTAAAATTTTTTATATTTTGTCAAAAGGTCACACAAGGCGGATTACATGACCCCAGGACACTGAAAGCATCATAAATATGAATCTGTTGCCAAACATCAAAATTTTGATCAGATGACCATGAGGATGCTGCAATAGTTGCTAAGTATGAAAAATGGTCGCTAAGTGTGAAAAATGCTCATCAGTCACTTTTTTTCAATGCCATTGTAGCTTTGGTCACTAAATTATCTGTTTGAAAGCTAAAGCTAGCTTGCATTATAATGCCTTATGCTAGCTTACATTTTCAAGAGAGAGAAGCTAAACTCCTTATTAGAATTGAAATAGAAATGAGTAGAGTAGAGTAGAGTAGAGTAGAGTAGAGCAGAGTACAATAGTTTATTAGCCAAGTGTGATTGGACACACAAGGAATTTGTCTTCGGTGTATATAAAAAAAATAAAATAGAATACATTCATCAAGAATCATAAGCTACAACACTTAGTGATAGTCTCTCTCTCTCTCTCTCACACACACACACAAACACACACACTCCTCCTCTGGATTCAATGGGACTTTTAGAAAATCCCCCCTCCAGGCACACAGTCCCTCTTTCTCTCTCTCTCTCCCCCCTCCTCTGGATTCAATGGGTTTAGAAAGTCCCCCCTCCGTGCACACACTCCCTCTTTCTCTTTCTCTCTCTCTCCCCTCCTCTGGATTCAATGGGGTTTAGAAAATCTCCCCTCCGTGCACACACTCCCTCTTTCTCTCTCTCTCTCTCTCTCTCTCTCTCTCCCCTCCTCTGGATTCAAAGGGACGTTTCCCCCCTCCGTGCACACACTCCCTCTTTCTCTCTCTCTCTCCCCTCCTCTGGATTCAATGGGGTTTAGAAAATCCCCCCTCCGTGCACACACTCCCTCTTTCTCTCTCCCCCTCCTCTGGATTCAATGGAACATTTCCCCCCTCTGTGCACACACTCCCTCTCTCTCTCTCTCTCTCTCTCTCTCTCTCTCTCCCCTCCTCTGGATTCAATGGGGTTTAGAAAATCCTCCCTCCTCACACACTCCTTCAGCATCTTTCTCCCCTCTTTCTGGATTCGCTCCGAAGTTTTTAAAATTACCTCTTCTGTAGAGACCAGGTTATCAGCCACGTGAGACATACGCTGTGTTTCTATGGCACAGTAATTCCCTCCTCAAACAACACGCAATGCCAATTTAGAAGCCCCGAGCAGCCGAGGCGAAGCAGCAATCCGGGGCGGGGGTGGGGCTGAGCTTGGACAGCCTCGGAGGCAGCTGTTAGCTAGCTCCGAGAGAGAGAGGAAGAGAGAGGGGGGAGGGAGGGGCTGCTCAAAGCAACAGAAAAAGAAAAAATCTGTGAGGGAAGTCCGTGGTCTTCACATGGAATAAGTCTTCTCCTCCCTCAGCCATTGGCAACAGCTCCCAGGGACGCACGGGCGGGAATGCGCTCGTCTTGAAGAATATACGCTCCCAGTTGCTAGGACAGCCTCGGCAGCTGGAGGCTTTTTCGTAACTTTAAAAAAAATCGGGACTTTTTAAAAAAAAAACCGGGACGCGGGAAAAATTGTGAAAAAGCGTGACTATCCTGCCAAAAGCGGGACATCTGGTCACCTTAGTCAGGTTCATCTAAGCACATCCTAAATATGTATGAAAGATCATGTCTCACCCCTCCCAACTGATACATCTTATGCTTATTTTGTATAATTAACAATCTGGGCTGTCCCCCCTGAGATATATTATAGCAGCTAATTCTTCTATTTTCTTTGCTTCTACAAAAATATTAATATTCCACAGCTACTACTAAGTTTTGCTTATAATCACACAGGGACTTTCCTCTGATGAGAATGAATCATTTGAATCTTCTTCAGTCTGGACTCTTCTCCACAGAAATCCTGTTTTCCTTCCTATTTTCTTCTTTCCTGATAGAATGGGAATTCTTGATTGGTCCTCTAATCCTACCCCTTCTCCTCTTTTACATTTTCCCACAAGTATAGGATCCGCTTTTTTTCAGATCAACTGAGTGTTCATCCATTGCTTGTGACAGGAATTGACCAACCATCTTGTCATCCAAGCCTGACTCATAAGAGGAGAGTCACTGGCCCAAAATCACCCAGTAATGTCTAAAGCAGGCCTGGAACCAGAGATAGTATTCAGAAGGTTCTGACAGTTATAGAGAAGCGGTAGCAGAAATTTGGGGTAGTTCAGAGAACTGGTAAATACCACCTCTGACTGGCCCCACCCCCCATCTATTTGCCTTCCGAGTCCCAGCTGTTCGGGAGGAAAAGGGGATTTTGCAATAGTTTTCCCCTGCCACGCCTACCAAGCCATGCCACACCCACAGAACCAGTAGTAACATAGTAACATTTTTTGAATCCCACTATTGCCTGGAACCCACAGTCTCATGGTTTCTAGCCTGGTGTTTTAATCACTAGACCATACTGGTTCTCTTGGCCATTAATCCTACGATCTTTATAAATAAGGGAAAATGCATATTGTAGGAATCCTAATTTTGCTTATTGGCAAAATATTAGGAGAGCGAATTGGGTTGTTTTAGCCAATACTGACTCCCCTCCCAATTTCCTGAAATTTTCATGTTTGCAGGATTACAAAAGAATAAAACAAAACAAAACAAACATTGCAAATAGTAATCAGGTAGAAAGCCTTAACTCTGCAATTCTGTTAACACCGAATTATGACTGATGACTATAAATTGATCTAATATAATAATGCTTTGTTAGTGTATTTGAAAGGCCCACCTTAACTGTATATTAATCTTCCATATTTGTAAGAAACATGAATTAAAATCAATATTAATCACTGCACTGCTACTATCTAGATAAATATTTAAAGGGGGGAAATGAAGACAACACTTTTGCCCCACCTAGCATCAGGAGGTAAAAAGGTCTGGAAAATGCCAGGCCCATGTTGCAGCTGTGCAATGTTTCTTTATTTCACTGGCATGAAAACAGGACTTGACTTGGAAAGTGAAAAAAATTGGCAAATGGCTGCAAACTGATCATCTTCCTTCCATGTCTCTCAAAATAGCCTCATTTGGAGGCACTGAGTCCGGAACCTATTGCTGAATATGGTAATTAGACCAATGTTTGTCAATCTTGGCAACTTTAAGATGCATAGATTTCAATTCCCAGAAATCCCCATGGCTGCTGGGGAATTCTGGATATTGAAGTCCACACATATTAAAATTGCTAAGGTTGAGAAACATTGGCCTAGAAAAATAAAATGCAGTTTCTGCATCACCATGCAAAGATACTTTGCTTTAGGTCCCTCAAACTGAGTACTAACAGTAGTCGTGCCAGAACTTCAGATGCTGTTTTCTTTACTTAAATGTTTCATATATTGGTCAGTATCATGATGCCATTGGGCATCTTAAATTGTGTCACAAAAATTACTACACAGCTTACCATTTTTCTATTTCTGCCCTTCCAGACGGTGCATATGTGAACTTTTCTAATGCCAGATTTTAGCTGCATCTTACTGAGATATTTCTCATTTCTGACACAAAGTTGGAAGCTGAAGTGTGCAAAATGTTTTGAATTTATAATGTTCTGTTTTGAATTCAAAACAGCCATTTCAAGTTTAAACAGTTGTTTTATGTTAGAAACTGCTCTGAATGACTGAGCTCTATTTAAGGCATAAAACACAGAATGGCAAGGACAACCAGTTCCAAATAAAATGACTATTTCAAATTTGAAACTTTTCAGATTCAAAATGTTTTCCATTCTTCTAGCGTGAAGCCCTTGGATATGTCATTTGTATTCTTTATTTCATAGATAAGAATCTAATTTACTTATTTATTAGTTTTGTTTATTTATTAAATTTGTATGCCCCTGGATCATTCTGATTCCTGGCCCCTTAAAACAAAATAAAATAGATTAAAAACATCTAGTATAAGAAAAAAAAATAAGTATAAAAAATCTCCATGACAAGAAAAGGAGAAAAATATTATTTTAATTAAAACCTTCAGAATATCAGTGCCTAGAATATCTAAAAATTCCAAAGCAAAGCCAATAGTAAGAAATAGGAATAAAAAGTGAAATAAAGAAAATGATGATAGTTATATTGGAACAGTTCTGTATTTGCTGGCTTCCCAAAAACATTACTTGTGGGAACCAATCTGAGTTCTAGAGGGAATATTTCAAAGTATAGGCACCATGAATGAACAGTAATGCTTTCTAGTCTCCATCCCTTACCTCACATAATTTCTACTTTTTAGCTTATTTTCTTGTTGGACACAGAAGGGCCAGGGGCAAAACAAGGAAAATGTGAAGATAGGAAATACTATGCTCACTAATATAGCTCTGTTTTCCCTGAATTTTCTAATACATAATACAGGTAGCTGACTTACAATAACAAAATTTGTGTTGCTAAGTAAGACTTTTGTTAAGTGAGTTTTGACCCATTTTGCAACCTTTCCTGCCATAGTTGTTAAGTGAATCATTGCAATTGTTAAGTTAGTAATGACACAGCTGTGAAGTGATTCTGGTTTCTCCATTGACTTTGCTTCTCAGAAGGTTGAAAAGGGGATCAAATGACACTACCACTGTTATAAATATGAGACAGTTACCTACTATGTGAATTTTATCAAGTGACCATGGAGATGCTGCAACTGTTGTGTGAAAAATGGTCATAACTCACTTTTTTTCCAGTGACATTGTAACTTTGAACAGTCACCAAATAAACTGTTGTAAGTCAAGGACTAGCTGTATTTAAATTTTTAGACAGGTTTTTCTCTTAGCTATGGCCAAACAGCAAGAAAACAATGGCTAGTGTTTGAGTATATTCTTTCTCTCAGTCATGTATGCCTTTTGGATAAATATGAAAGGTGACTAAACCAGATTATGACTAGATTTATGTTTTACCCATGCTTCAAAATGGAGTTAATAGCAATTGCAAACAATATTAAATCTTAATAGAATCTTAAATAGCATGGCATCCATAATACTTTATTTCTGCAAAGTGGTGTTCTCACACTGTTCCACATTGCAACAATAAAAGTATAAATTAAATCTTTCAGGAGCTGCAAGAGATTCTAAAGATCTGTGTTAGCTTGGTTAACCTTGGATGCAGGAAACACTAGCAGGACTACTAAATATTTTATGGATTAAATTATCCTGGCCAATATGCCCAACCAAAGCCCAGTTTAATACAAACATATTCTATGGAATCTTTAATCTAATCTAATCTAAATGGTAACTATGGCTTCGTGCAATGTACACTTGAACCAGACAATTTTTATTCGGTCATGACAATATTGCAACTGAATCAATCAATCAATCAATCAATCAATCAACCTATCTATCCTATCCCAGAAAAACAATCCAGAAAAATAAAATAATTGTTATGGAGCAACATTCTTCCCAGCATTCTAATTAGGAAATCTCTAATTAACATTCTTTTTTACATTTTATCCTAGAATTGATATATTAGTGATAATGCCATTCTCTCCATGCAATTAATCATTCTTTTTTCTCAACTCCCCAACACATTTTAACTAATAACAATACTTGCTAAACCAAGTAAAAACCAACAGACTATTTTTACTTGACATATTACATCATGTTTAGCATTTTTTACCATAATATCTGAAACATGGTGTTACTATAGTATCATTAATGTTCCATACCTAGAACTGATGTCCTTCCCTGAACAGCACTCTCATTAGACAGATCTTTTGAGTTCGAAGTGAATGGTGATTGTCTAAAAGTATCTTCAGAAAAAAATGGGCTGAGGAAAAATGATTTTTAAAACAGAAATATATGTTAATTACTAAATAAATCCTATTAATGCACAATTGTATCACATGGTGCATTTGATTAGAATTTTATGGTTTAGAGGTATCCAAAATTGAAAACATGTTTTGGATAAACTTTTGCAACAATTATTATAAAATAATATTATGAAATTCAATCCTAAATGCTGTCTAAAATATTTTGAAAATAATTCAAAACAAGCCAACCCACCGTTAAAAGAATTTAATTTTACTGCCAACATCTCAAGGTATTCTCAATATAACTCTGGAGTATTGTTCAGAAAAGTAGTATTAGTGGGCTGCACACTCAGTTATGTTTGTGTAGTAGAGGAATTTCAGGACATATGACAGTTTATATGAGGTTTATAGAGCACTACACTGCAAAGACATACTATATATACCAGAAGCAGGTTCCAGCTAAGTAATTCAGTTGGTCTGGATAAAGTAAAAATTAGTATGAAGACTGACACTACTGTCTTAATATTGTTTTATGTGAAGCACGTTTATTTCTAATATAACCTTTAATAAGCAGCTAATATTTTTTTGAAAAAGTATTTGTAATTAAGGAATCATTTGAAGCTCAGTTATTTCCCTCCTCTTTGGCTGAGCCAACACATTCTGTCTGTGCTTAAGGAACCTGTTTGGTAGTGATAGTACTATTAGCACTCCCAGTTTCTTATAGCTTGTTTAAATTTTATAACATATAATAATGCTATTATTAATGCTAGTACTACCTGAATGGCTTGTTTAAATAATAAGCACCTGTCTTAATTTACTAGCTAATTTCCATATAGACAATAAAAGCAATTGTTTAAGGTCAATACAACAAGTCAAAGTGAGCTCTTGCCTGATTACTGAATGATAAATTCAAAGGAAGGAATACAATTTGGAAAAAGATTACAATGTCATTTGAATGTAAATAGGTGAGCATTATCTCAAAAGGACTTGCACATGATTTTCCATGTATTTGATTCCTCCCCCCCTCATGATTGCAATCCATCTAAATGCCTTTTTTGAAGATCCAAGAGGCATGATTGTAATTTTACGAATGGCAAACACTGTAATTTTTTGAAATGGGATCTTAACTAACTTAATAGGTCAGTCCAGAAAAATAATCTTGCAGTATCATTTATTTAGCAGCTAAAGGCAATTTGGACCCATTTCTTTTCTGCATTCCAAAAATTCTTCTTGGCTGCACCATCATTACTGTCCCTCTGTACAGAGGTTGAAGGTGCTTACTTTTAGATTATAATGACTAATTTCAATATGAGTCTTTTCAGAGTCACCTGAGAGCAACTTCTTAACTTGTTGGATTAAATAAGGTAAAAAATTTGATATCATACTCAGGGTTTTTTTTTTTTTGCCAAGCTGAACAAGTAGGATTTTAGGAAGAAATCTGAGAAATCATGCCAAGTTAAAACAAAAATTCTCAACAACCACATATCTATTTTTTCTTAATTAATTGCAAGCATGAGAGAAAGTATTTTTCTCTCCAATAGTGATCTAAAAAGAGAGTTTCCCTGCCTCTGCAACTCAGTACAATAGGATGCTTATAAAGAAAAGTTCCCACTGATACAAATAAAAACTTTGTTAAGACTATTAGGGTTGGGCAGGGTGTTTTATTTTCTTTCAGATCCAAGCTGGAGAAGACAAGTATTAAACTGCCTTTCTTACAATCACATAGACATAAGCAGTTCTGAGAGTAATCCACATTACATCAATGGTTAAGTAAGAAAAAGTAAAGCAATGTGTTGGACAGCAGTTTGCCTTAAGATGATGAGGTTTCACATCCATGGTGACTGACAGCAGTGAGCATAGAAAATAATCATTTGGGTGCATGGTATAAATAAAATCTTATAATTTATATGTGCATCAAGAATTTACTTCATTAGCTGGCTTCATGATTGACTTGCATTTTTAATTACATCTCAAACAGAGTTATACAATATTAGTCAATAACATTAATAGAAACAGAATATTCCATAATCCAGCCACAGTTAATTCACATAGTTTCAATAGGAAATCAAAGGGATTTCACTGTACTCAATTCTTGCTAGATTGTGGATCATGCATAGAGATGTGACGGCTTGGTTAAAAAAGGAGGGAATTTTAGCAAACCTGACATTTTGTTTTATTTTTTTCAGTAAAAAAAAGAAAAGAAAAAATATGAATAATATTTTTGTAATATTAACAAAATAGATAACATTTAAAAATGCGAATAAAAAGATAAAATTATATAAAGTCTCAGAATTAATGTGATTATCTCAAATTCAGAAAATGAGATTAGTTAAACATTAATTAACAGCTTTGATCCTCCCTCTGTTTCCCATTAATAGTATTTTTTGAAAAAAAGCACAATAGTGCCTATTTTTCTTTGATTTTTTGTTGATAGTTTCTTCTATTTCATATTATTTTTTGCATAAAAAAGATTAAATCAATACATTTGTAATTATATCTGGAAAAGTTACAGTTTCATTTTTCATTTATGCATATTTTTATGAGGAAATCAAATCTATCTACCTAATCTATCTAATTTGATATATATGAAAAATTATTTTAAAAACCCTTTATTTTATGCCTATAAAATATGAAATAATATATTTGCTGGACACCTTGGTCAAATATCTATAAAACTGATGTTACACTGAACTTTATCAGGCCTACTTTTCTCTACCATCGGTAGTACTTACCTAGTTGAAATAGTGATGGTATTATCTTTAGAGTGATTGTGCTCTTTGCTCACTTTTTCTGTGGAAAAATAAATTATTATTTTAAGCAAAATAAGATACTCATGAAAGTATTACTCTTTTAATAAGAAAAAATAATATTTATATAGATTTATAACCTATTAAAATATTTCCTCCAGCTTCTCATTGAAATAATAAATCTATTTACCATGAGTCATATTGAGGAGTTCTACATTTCCTTTTTTAGAATAATTGGGGCCTAAATGACAGTTTCTGTGTGCTCTCTTTAGCATGCAAGAAGAATAAGATAAAGCAAACAAATGGGAAAAAGATATGCTGAGAATATAGACATATATTGTATAGTGCTATGGAAACCATGAACTCTAAAGGTAATCTAGAAGTTGGATAAACCTTCCAAACTGCAATTCACGCAATGCAGAAAAAGTAGAAAAAAAGCAGATGATATTGATACTTTTTTTCTATTTCTAGATAATTAATTTGCTTAGGAAATTGTTAGGGGTAAGTTGTGTCCTATATTTTCTTTTACAAAAAATGTATTGGAAAAATATAGAATATGAAACAGTAGCTTCTGCTATACTGCTAACAAAATTAGCAACACCTGGCTAGTCTTGGCTAATTTTTTAAATAGGAATCAATAGTGAAAGAAGGCTATTTTTCTAATTGATTTGTAGCCATAATAACAACCATGTTTATTTATTATGGTCTTTAATAGGACTTCAAGCGCTATTCTATACATACCATGCTTTCCCCAAAAATAAGACAGATTGTAACTATTTTAAATACCTATAAGACTGCAGGTCTTAGTATATCAGTAGATACTTAAGAAAAAGCAACACACAGCAAATTCAGACAAGACAAATCTGAAAAAGTATATCGTGGATCTTTAGATATAATACTTACCTGACAATTGAAAAAGTAATTCTGAAGCCATTTTCACAGATATATCTTGGCTAAAGAGGTTTCTCTCCGGAACTACACGGCTTTCAGGGATCTTTTGTACCTGTTCAGTTATTTCTTGCCTAAGTAAAGTGCTGTAACTGACATTTTGGCTAGGTGAAACAGAGGCATGGGATTCATGAATCTCAACTTCCATTGGCTCTTCTTTAATCTTTGTTGTCTGGGACTCCTTGTAACTTTCCGCTGCAGATGTATAGTTTAAAAAGAAAATGAAAAAAGCAGAAAATCAATCAATCAATGTCCAAGTTTAAAAAGGACACAAATTAGCAAGAATTTAAAAATTAAATATTTTAGCAAATTTTATGAATAGAGAAATAAGCAAACTGAAATGATAAAACTTCATTAATTATACCAAAATTTGATTTTTAAAATAAATAGAGATTATATTTCAAAAAGGTCTGAACCATAAATATTTACCCTAGAAAGTCATGAATTTTTGGGAAAATATCATAGAATGTTTTTCAAAGCAGAACCTGAAAGAAAAAACTACTATGTATATTTACTTAAAGCCCCCCTCCCAAAAACCAGATAATTAGAAAAATAGATTCCAGTGGAAAATTATTTGACAATTTTGTTGCTTTGCATTGCAGTATCTAAGTTTAATTTGCTTCAACAATTGAAAATCTTTTACTTTCTCTTTTTTCTTCCTTTCCTTTTGTAATAAAATGTCTTATTAGTGAGAATCATCTTGTTGTCACATGGTAATTAAATGAAAATGTAATTCCCCCCCCCCACATTTCCTCTCTTGAATTTCATATATTTGTTTGATTAATAGAAATAAATTTTCTAAACAAATGATTTTGTAATTATAAAGTTATACTTATTTTGGCTCCCATTAGATTTTTCTGCACTCATTTCTACTGTACTTCCATCAGAATTTTAAAGATTTTGATTTAACAAAAGGCTTTTCATTCTATAACAGTAACCACCCTCATAAAAAACAGCTTTCCCACTTCTTGAACTGTTGTCTCTTTCAGAAAAATGCTTTAGTTATGACTACAGATTAAATGACCACTTTCTTTTGAAGTATTAGCTCTTTTTCCATTCAAAGAGATCTCAAAGGCTGCACTTCAAAGAAACTTTACCACACTACTTATGATTTCCTTTCCCTATCAGACAGACAAATAAATTTTCTTTAAGAAGGAAGTACTGGATTATTTTGTTCAAGACGCTTCAGTAAACAGTCAATTAAAAACAATAATGAAAGAGCTTAGGCAATGACAGTTAGAATACTGTATATGAAGAGAGAGAAATAAAGCACTCACAGAACTTCTACAGATTTTCAAACAAGAAGCTTATTTGAGGCCATTTATTATTGAAAACTAACTCATTGTTTTTCATGGTTTTGTACTGATAAGTCCCTCAAGGAAAGAGTGGTAATCTCATAGGAGTAATAAGTGATGCAAAAGTATTATTATTTATATTTGTAATGACTATTTTGCAGCAGTATCTTGACTGAAAATATCTTAATTGCTTTAGGCACTACAGAAACAGGATGTCATTGAAAGAAAAATGGTATAGGTTCATCACTCACAATCAACTGTGCTAACTGTGGTTTCAAGTTGGCTTGAAACTCAACATTAAGAAAACTAAGATCATGGCATCCGGCCTTCTCAATTCCTGGCAAATAAATGGAGAAGAAATGTAGGTAGTGACAGATTTTATTTCCCTGGGCCCCAAGTTCACTGCAGATGGGGACTGCAGCCAAGAAATTAAAAGCCGCTTGCTCCTGGGGAGGAAAGCTATGGCAAATCTAGACAGCATACTAAAAAGCAGAGACATCACCCTGTTAACAAAAGTGTGTATAGTCATGACTATGGTTTTTCCAGTTGCAATGTATGGCTATGAATGTTGGACCATAACAAAGACTGAGAGCCAAAGAATTGAGGCCTTTGAACTATAGTACTGGAGAAGACTCCTGTGAGTCCCTTGGACTGCAAGGCAATCAAACCGGTCAGTCTTAGAGGAGATCAACCCTGATGACTGTTCTTTAGAAGGCCAGATCTGGAAGATGAACCTCAAATACTTTGGCCACCTAATGAGAATGAAGGACTCACTGGAGAAGAGCCTAATGCTGGGAACGATTGAGGGCAAAAGAAGAAGGGGACAACAGAGAATGAGGCAGATGGATGGAATCACCGAAGTATTAGGCACGAGCTTAAATGGACTCCAGAGGTTAGCAATAGCAGTTAGCAGTTACACTTATATACCGCTTCATAGGGCTTTCAGCTCTCTCTAAGCGGTTTACGGAGTCAGCCTATTGCCCCCAACAATCCAGGTCCTCATTTTACCCACCTTGGAAGGATGGAAGGCTGAGTCAACCTTGAGCCGGTGAGATTTGAACAGCTGAACTGCTGAACTGCAGTCAGCTGAAGTGCTGCACTCTAACCACTGCGCCACCTCGGCTCGGTTGGTAGAGGACCAAAGGAAAAAGTGCCTGGAGGAATGTTGTCCATAGAGTCGTGATGAGTCGGACACGACTTCACAACTAACAACAACAAGAAGTCTTTTTAGAGCTTTGGATCTTCTTCTGATAATGACATTCTTTGTATATAATCCTATAAATGGCATCAATTTTAGCTGCCGGGACTGGTTCTGAAGAGAAATAACTTTATAGATGGCTTGGTGTTTTATAGGTAAGTGTTGTGGCTCGGTAGGAGTCTTTGGAGCTGCTATCAGTGAGTGGTTTCAGGATGCTCACAGGAGAAGATAACAAGCAGCTGTGGCTCGTTAAGGATCTCCTCCTGTGGATAAAAGACTGATGGTGTCACGCCCTAGTTGCAGAAGTCAACGTTCGTTCCTTTGTTCATTCCGTTCCTGTTCTAGTCTAGGTTCCCAGTTCGTGTTCATGATTCAGAGAAACCACTTGGATAAGTTATTTGCTTTATGTAAACCTGGTTTGCTGTGAGTTTGTTTTTGCATTTGCTGTGTAACTTTTTGCCAGAGCCTTTTATCTATGTTTATTTTGGGCTCGCAGCCAGCTTGAGCCAGGACTGATAAAGACATTCCTTTGGAAGCTTTGTGTGGCTGTAGTTTGTGAATGAGCAAAGAGGGGGGGGGGGTCAGAACAGTTTGACTTCTGCCACTACAAACCTCCATTCATAAAAATATGGAGCAGCTTTACACTGAAAATGCCAGACTGACCCAGCAAATTGCAGTATTGGCTGACCAAATTTCTCAGCTGCAGAGAGCTGCAACCCCCCCCCCCCCAGCCAAGGAGGAAGTGCCTAGTAGCCATGCCGGATAAATTTGATGGGAATCAGGCCATGTTTGCCGAGTTTCTGGGACAATGCCAGCTGTTCCTGAGTTTGAGAGCGGAGGACTTTCCCACTGACCGGACGAAGGTGGGATTTATTATTAGTTTGCTCTCAGGCACAGCTGCCCGTTGGGCTACCCCCTTGTTAACCCAGCCTAGCCCTTTGTTGGATGACTTCCAGGGTTTTTGTCAATACTTTAAACGTATGTTTGAGGATCCTATTAAGGGGAAAACATCAACCAGACTTCTGAAGTCACTGCAGCAGGGGAGTGGTTCATTGCAAGACTATGTAAGTGAATTCAGGCTGCGTAGCCAGGATTCAGCATGGAATGAACCAGCTTTGATGGACACTTTCCAAGATGGATTGTCTGATGCTTTGCAAGATGAACTGCCGAGGGTGGACAGGCCACCGACGTTCGACGCATTGGTCCACTTGTGCCTCTGGATAGACGCTCGGCTGCAGAGGCGAAGGCCTCGCCGTGCATTCCAGGAGACCACCAGCGTGCCAGTTTATCAAGAGACTGCAGTGGACTGGGAGGAGCCCATGGAGTTGGGTGTTGTCAGACCTCATATAGAGATGGACAGATGACGTGCTGAGGGATTGTGTTTCTACTGTGGGGATCTTGGACACCTGGTGGGGAGTTGCCCCAAGAAGAATAGAAGGGTTGCGCGGACTGCAGCCGTCCTTCAGCAACGAACTATCGTTTCAGACAATTGGCACGTTTGTGCAGCTGTGATACCCTGTTCTCACAATGTAGCATGCGGAATCCCAGGGCGGATGCCCTGCCTAGGAAATCGGGAGAACTCTGATCCTGCGGACTCGCTTCTACTTCGGACTGTTCTACCTGTTGCATCCTGCGCTGCAGTTTATCATCCCGTGAGCATACAGTCTCTGATACGGGATGCGCAGCGGGGTGACGAATGGGTGGCGTGACGGAAGGCGGAAATAGGGCCAGCTTCCCCGTGGACTTTGGAAGGGGATCTTTTGACGTATTGGGGCCGGCTCTATGTTCCCGCAGGGCAAATCCGTAGACGGGTGCTCTCTCAGGTTCATGGCGCTTCTGCAGCGAGACATTGGGGTTTTTTCAGGACATTGCACCTGGCATCCCGTCAGTTTTGGTGGCCCCGTTTAAGAAATGACGTGCGGAAGTGCATGGAGTCGTGTGTCCAGTGCCAATGGGCCAGGTCTGCGAGGAGGGCTTCGCCAAGATTCCAGCCCTTGCCGACCCTGGTCCCCACAGCACAGGACTTCGTTTCTAGGATCCCGGCGGGGTACCAGTGTCTGGGACTGTGTTCCATGGAGGCCGTCACCAACCCTTCTGGGCCGCATTCCGAGCGTCGGAACTGGGAGAAGGGCCCTGCGGTGGGGGATAGTGTGGTGGCCCAGCAGGAGTCGGTGGAGCTGCCGCCAGACTCCGATGGCGAGGGATCTTGTGAGTTGGCCTTGGAGAGGGTGGAGAACCCTGGACAGGGTGTTAGGGCTCGGCCAGAGCTGTTAGAGCTGCCGCCAGACTCCAACAGTACGGGGACTGGTGGGTCGGCCTTGGAGAGGGTGGAGAACCCTGGACAGGGTGTTAGGGCTCGGCCGGCGCTGTTAGAGCTGCCGCCAGACTCCGACAGTACGGGGGCTGGTGGGTCGGCCTTGGAGAGGGTGGAGGACCCTGGACGGGGTGTCAACGCCGCGCAGGGCGGGAGGAGACGTGGTGGCCACCGGATACCTGGGGAGCATTGGATCAAGGGGAATGTTCCTGCAGGTACTTGGGAATTACGAAGGAAGAAACACAGGAGATGAGTGCGGGCCATCTTATGGACAATCCATTCCGACTACATCTGAACCGTCAGACCCGGGGGAAGGGCCCTGTGGTGGGGGATAGTGTTGTGGCTCGGTAGGAGCCTTTGGAGCTGCTATCAGTGAATGGTTTCAGGATGCTCACAGGAGAAGATAACAAGCAGCTGTGGCTCGTTAAGGATCTCCTCCTGTGGATAAAAGACAGATGGTGCCATGCCTTAGTTGCAGAAGTCAACGTCGTTCGTTCGTTCTTAGTTCCGTTCCTGTTCTAGTTCGTGTTCATGATTCAAGAAGCACTTGGATAAGTGATTTGCTTTATGTAAACCTGGTTTGCTGTGAGTTTGTTTTTGCATTTGCTGTGTAACTTTTTGCCAGAGCCTTTTATCTATGTTTATTTTGGGCTCGCAGCCAGCTCGAGCCAGGACTGATAAAGTCATTCCTTTGCAAGCTTTGAGTGGCTGTAGTTTATTAACGAGCAAAGAGGGGGGTCAGAACAGGTAAGTAAGCAAGTAAAATCTTTGTTACAGTCAAAGACCAGCAATACACATTAGTTTTTACACTATATTAAAAAAATACTAACATTTAAATATAATTTAAAAGTATTGACATTAAAAGTGGATAACAACATAATGGTCCAAAGATTGTTAAAGGTATGTCCAGATAATTGGTACAAGATGGTACTATACTTCTGTAGCCAATTTTTTTTCTTATGGACATTGCAGCAGCACAGAACTTTGCCACTGCATACATGGTAACCGGGTAGTGTCCTGGAGGAGAAAGCCTAGATAAAAATGGTCTGCCCTCTCTGGCAATCTCTCTAATAAGGGGAGAATATGCGCAGACCTACAAGCTCTGTATAGCTCGCAGTGTAATAGAACACGTGAATTATCTTCCACTTCTCCTTTACCACATATACAAACATGTTCTGCTATAGGTGTTCTCTTATACCTGCCCTGGAGGAGTGCTGAAGGAAGAATGTTAAATCTGGCTCTGAAGAAAGCTATTCTTTGTTTTGGGGAGATCAGGTCATTTAGATATCTTGCCGATTCCCACACACCCTGTTTAATTCTGTCCCTACTGTGGAGAGGCAACCTATTTAGTTCTTCTTGGAACTCCATGTCCCTCATTCTATTAATTACTACTTGCTTTGCTTGCTCAAAGCCTAGGGACATTAAGAATAACGGTGAAAGCCCATAAGAGCCCAGCTTGTGATCAATTGCCTGTTTCCAGGGGGATGGGAAATTGTCAGTCAACACTAGTGGGGACAGTCCCTCTGGAAAGAAATGCATTTCAAGCCAATAAATGATCATAATCTTCCAGGCTCTTACCTGAATTTGAGGCATGCCTGTCTCAATTCTTAACTGGGCATTTGGAGTTCCATTGGGTGCGGCTAAGATGGCTCGCAGGAATTTAGTTTGTATGGTTTCTAGCTAGTCTCTCTTTGCAAGGATTCCTGTTTGTGCCCCGTAAAGAATTTGTGCAAATGTTTTGGCCTCAAAACATTTTAAGGCAGCAGGTACTAACTGACCTCCACCTGTATAAAAGAAATGTTTGATTGCATTTGAGGACCTAATGGCTACTTGCAATGTGTGATCCAGGTGTGCCTTCCATGTCCCTAGCGAGTGGAAAACCACACCAAGGTATCTAAATGTTCTAACCTGTTCCAAACTATATCCTTCTATTTGCCAGGAGTATTGGCTTGATCTTTTAGCAAAAATTAAATTTTTTGATTTATTGAAGTTAAGGACCAGCTTTGTTTTGTCTGCAATAGCCGAGTGTTGCCCTAATTGCTCTCTTCAGTCCTATGGGGGTTTGTGAAATGATAGCGGCATCATCAGCATATAAGAGAATTGGCACTTTGTGTTGTGCTAGGTTAGGAGGATGGAAATCAGAGTTCTGTAAGAGATCAATCAGGGGATTAATATAGAAATTGAAGAGGGAGGACAGGATGCATCCCTGCCGTACCACATTTTGTACCCTTACTGAGCCGGTTAAACTCCCTTGGGGATTGCACCTCACTTTCAGGGTGGAATTGGCATACAATTTTTGTATGAGGAAGAGGAGGCGTTTATCGATAGTGGTGCATTTTTATTTCTCCCAGGGGGTGATCCTGGATATTGAACCAAAGGCCTGTTTAAAATCCAGGAAGGCCACAAAAAGAGAGGATTTTTTTTATGTGTGTATTTTTGTACTAAATGGTGGAGTACCAAGATATGATCCACCGTGGAGGTGTTTTATAGGCTTTATTGCTCTAAAGAAAAAAATCTAATGTGGATCCGTCAAGTACAAAATGAAATTTAACAATAGTCTGATAAGGATTGTTCAAAGATATTTTGTCATAAGATTCTATCCTGACTATCACTGGAACTTCATTAAAAGATAAAGGTTCCCGTCGCACATACTGTATGTGCTAGTCGTTTCCGACTCTAGGGGGCGGTGCTCATCTCCGTTATAAAGCCGAAGAGCCAACACTATCCGGAAACATCTCTGTGGTCATGTGGTCGTGCATGACTAAATGCCTAAGGCGCATGAAACACTGTTACCTTCCCACCAAAAGTGATTCCTATTTTTCTACTTGCATTTTTACATGCTTTTGAACTGCTAGGTTGGCAGAAGCTGGGACAAGTAAAGGGAGCTCACTCCATTACATGGCGCTAGAGATTCGAACCGCCAATCTTTCTGATCGACAAGCTCAGCGTCTTAGCCCTTCGGAACTTAATTATATACAGAACTAAGTATAAGCAATACAGCACAAGTAGTAAACATGAGGAAAAATAAACCTTATAAAATATGGATGGAAAACAATTAGGTCTGATTTTTTTCCCCATTGTTGGCAAATTATAAAATATAAATAATGGCTGTGAGGAGATGAAAGAATGCTACCACAACAGCACTCGTGTTCTAGTACTTCTAGATTAACACTCCTAGAATAGGTACAAATATACTTTACAGCTTTTTGTTGTTAGCAGGTTTGGAGGGATTGTTTACAGGTTGTCCTGAAAAGGCTAATAATGATTTCAGACATTAATTCTTTCAAAGTACTACCAAATTTCCACAAAATGTGGAAACTATGGATCTATATATTTCAGTGATATTATGATGTTTTTGGCCCTGTAGCCCCTGAAGACTACATACCGTATTTTTCGGAGTATAAGACGTACCTTTTTTCTTCTAAAAAAAGGCTGAAAATCTGGGTGCATCTTATACACCGAATACAGCATTTTTTACCTCCTGAAGCCCCACCACTTCACCAAAATGGCCGTGCATAGCCTTCTGGAGGTTTCTAGAGAGCGGCTGGGGGCTGGGGAGGGCAGAAATGAGCAAAAAATGGGCTGTTTTTTGTCCCCCCAGCTCCCAGCAGCACACTATAAATCTCCGTAAGGCTATGCATGCAATTTGTTTTGACAAAAACCAGCCCATTTTCGCAAAAAATGGGCCATTTTTTTGCTCGTTTTTGGCCTCCCCCAGGAGCACTCTGCAAGCCCCCCCAAAGGCTATTCATACCTTTTAAAAAAAACTGGGCCCGTTTTTGCAAAAAATGGACCATTTTGGGGGACGTTTGCAGAGTACAAAAACTTTTTTTTTCCTTTCAGAAAGCTGTTTAGTTAGAGTGGTTGATGAGAATTACATTGATCAAGTGCTGTTCTAGCATAAACAAAGTCTTAGGTGTTACAGGTTGTCAGCGATTTCCTTCTCCAGCACATGGATAAATACACCTGGAAACATCTACCTACCTACCTGCTCTCTCTCCCCCCTACCTATCTACTATCTCTCTCTCTCTCTCTCTCTCCCTCTACCTACCAAACTACCTACTCTCTCTCTCCCTACCTATCTACTGTATTTCTCTCTCTCTCTCTCTCTATCCCTCTACCTACCTACCTATCTACACACACTCTCTCTCTCCCTACCTACCATCTCTCCCTCTCTCTCCCTCCCTCTCTCTCTCTCTCTCTCTCTCTCTCCCCCTTTATCTATCTACCTACTTACTCTCTCTCTCTCTCCCTACCTACCTACTGTATTTCTTTCCCTCTCTATCCCTCTATCTACCTACCTACTTTTTTTTAAAAATTGCCTTTTCAAAACCTGGGTGCGTCTAATACTCTGGTGTGTCTTGCTGTCATGTTTCTCCCCTTTACAGATTTGGAGTGGGCGTGGCCTGCACGTGAAGCATCTGGCCTGCAGGCCCCCAGTTTGACACCCAATTTAGAGATCATATTTTTTAAGCTGAGTATTCATCATATATTATTAACCCAAAGATAGTTATTGAAATACTGAATATTAACTAAATATATACATTTAGAGTTAAACTGTAATGATTAATTACAATATTTTACAGTGGGAATGTACTGAAAATTCAGTATCATTTGTTCATCACTTATATCTACAAATTATGTCAGTTTATCATGACATGTTATTTGTTAACTATACCAAATATTTGAACTATCAATGAAATTAATTATTAAATCAACATCACAGACATGGAAATTATCTCTGCTATGAGCAATCTAATGCTGATTCACACATGCACTTGACATTTACAGATCATAATCTAGAGACATGCATTTATAAATTGGGTCCAATGCTAAGGTCAAAAGAGATGGTTAATATTGTTCAAATGGATTATTGATAAATATTTACAAATGATAGCAAGGTTTTAAACGTGGAGGATATTGAAATTAATATTAGATTATGAGAAAATGACTTGAATGCTTGCTCAAAAATTTCCGGCCTCCAATTAAAATTGTAGCTATTTCTTTGATATTTTGTTTATATTCTAAGTCATTTGTTCTTTATACTTAATATAATAGTTTTGCACTATTTTATGTGCACAGAAGATACTGAAACCTATGATATCTCAGACACAAATTGCTGGCACGATACTTGTCATGACTGCCCCCACTCCCAGCTGGGAATTGTTGAAGTTGAACAACAATAGCAATACTTGGCATTTACTTTTAGAAAGTGTAAATGTTAGCAGCATAGTTTAGATAAGGGGAACTTGCTGCCATAACATTTTGGAAAGGATGGGAAGGGAATCATTATTTCAGCTTCGAGAATCCGGTGTACTTTATTATGTCAAAGGGAGCTGACAAATGAAATAGCACCTTCATTTGTTTCATTTTTGCAGCGGGCCATGAAGTTGTCCATCCATGTTGCGATACCTTACAGTGCTGTGACCTGTTTTCAAGGCTGACTGGAAGAGGTGAAATGCTAACAGATCAGTTCACATTCCTTCTCTTGCTTTAGAACAGGTGATAGGCTGTGAGACAGCAAATTAATCTCAGTGGTTTCAAGCTGGAGAAATGGACCCTTTTTTATCACCAGTGACTCAAGAGAGCAACCTCTTCACTTCCCCAGAGTAGAACAGATCGGCATAAAAGAAAATGATAGCAGGGAGTATGCAAGTGATTGATTACAACAAAAACTATAGCAGAGATGAAATTTAGACCTGCTAAAAAAAATACTAGTTTTGCTTTATACCAAATAGGACTAACCAAATTAATTAGGTGGCATATATACAAGGTCCTTTAAAGGCCAAGGGTTAGAGGCTGCATTTGAGCACATCACACTTTCTCCTATGTTGAGGTAATATTTTTCCTCTATTTCTTTTCTTCACATAAATTCATTTAGTATTCTGAAATAATGTTCAAATATAATAATATTGAAGAACTAAATTCTCCCTTGATGATAAGGATTAAGAATAAAGTCCATTGAAACTGAAAAACAATTACATCTAATTTACATAGTATCTATGTCATTTATTGTTATTTGGCAAGTCTATTGCCTGGTTAAGCAGTCCAAATTCACATTTTGTTCACTATACCTTAAATCTGATAAAAGGAGACAAAACCATTGGGGTTTTAGAATAATTATTGCCATGATATAATTTATTATTTTTTCTGGATTTTATTTGGGCATTCATGTTAAAAGTACTGTGCTAATGTTGTTTTTATATCACTTTTTCACATGGTGAGATTCTTCTTCTCAGCAGCATTGAGAGTGAAAGGTAAGCCTCTCAAATGTTCATTAAGAATGAACTTGGGTCCTTGGAGGTACAAACTGAGTATCTCTATCTATGAAAATCTCAGATAACAGAAAGAACAAATGTATGTTTCAGATGTCTGACCTCTAGAGTTCCGGCACTGGACTCCAAATTTAGGTGTAAGAGTCAAGATGACTTTTGCTGCTCAGCTTTTCTTTCAAAACATTCTTTCTATTTCTGTTTCTGCTGCATGCACAGTTTAATCCATGGCTCAGCTAATACTTCTGGCAGGCACACATAGACATGATCAGAGTAGAAGAAAACCTGCAACTGTGTGTTTCTTTTATTGTGGCCAACTCAGACACTTATACCTTGAACCCTTTTTATCTAGTTCAACTTGGCATCTCACAAATGAGAGTGAAATGCTAGTGTTTTCCCGAAAATAAGACAGGTTCTTATTTTCTTTTGACCCCCCCCGAAATAAACACTTGGTCTTATTTTCGGGGAGGTCTTATTATTTTTGAGGTGCAGGAGGCGGTGAGCCTATTGACCAATTGGTCTTATTATCCAGGGAGGTCTTATTTAAAGGGAAACAGGGTAGAATTTTATAAGGGTGGAGTAGATTGTGGGTCTCGCATATAGAAATGCAATGAGTGAAGCATGCTGTCATGCTATCACCTGAACATGTTCAAATCAGATCTAATTCCCTTTTTTTATTTTATCAATTTGTGTAAGATCTGATGGTGATTAATTGGAAATTAGTGACTCCAGGTAAGAAGGAATTATATATGTGTATTTCAGACTTCATGTTCACCAACCAAACTGTGAAGTATTGCTTCACTTAGAAAGGATGAAAAAGGTATCTGAAAAATAGATATAAAGGCCCTGGAATCTATTCTTGTCAGAAAGCAATCAATTGTTTTATTTAAGGCTTTATTCTCATCTGTATTAAAGATTCTAATCCAGCCAAATCATGTCTTTGCCACACCAAAACATGCTGTGTAGAGGACGATATCAGATCAGGGAAGTGAAGTCTCACAACTAGTATAAGTATTGTATAACTTACTTACAGCCAGAAAAGAAATAGTTTTCATTTGTTAGCCTTTCACTCTCACTGACAACTATATGTACATATGTGTACATATACATATGACATACAAAGGCACAAAGGAATAAGTAGCAGGAGCCTCCAAAATTCTACAGTGATTTTTCACAAACTGAAAAACAATTCCTTTTCATGATTCAGGTAGGTTAATGATTCTGTATTGATGCTGATTCCCTTATATCAGGGTTGTCAAACTCACATCATCATGGAGTCATTACGTGACATATCGTGACTCCCCCCCCCCCTTTGCTAAACCAGGCACGACCGTGGCTAGGACATGATGCATCTGGGCCATGGGGCATGAGTTTTACTGTCTTACACCATAAATTTTGATGTTGATTCCATTATGACATAATCAAATAATGCAAAACACTTGTTAACTTAGCAAGTTGTATTTAGCAGGAGAAAGGAAAATAGAAAACAAGTAATATAATATATTTTGTGGATATAGTTGTGACATGGCCTGGAAAACTGAAAAGCCTCAGTTACCACTTATTTCCCTCAGCTGAGGCACTTAGAATGCAGATAGCTGCTATCTCAATGTGAAGGAGATGAGAGGTTTTGTTCCAGACTGTTTGTGAGTGAATCAAACTATTTCTAATTAACATTCCTGCACCCTTTCTATAGCATCTAACATTCTATCTATTCTATGTTTACATTTCAATTTCCCCATTTGAATATACTTATTAATTTGGTAATTTTCAATATTCTTCAACTCTGATTAGTATAAAACAGTTTTCTCCAAACAGGTATATTACAGATATTTCAGAATTAAAACTCCAAAAGTGCTTGTAATCCCATCAAATCACGAGTGTACTAGCTCAGGAAGTCTTAAGATACAACAATGCATGCAGAGAACATATTAAGTAGATACATATCAGGTTGTCTGTCTTCTGATTCTAATTTTGGGGGCAAAGGTAGCTCTAGTACACTATGCTATCATCAAAGCCATACAGTAGTTGCAGCCAAAGTTTTGGTGGTTGTGTGCCACAGTATTTTTGGAATGTGTATGATATTCAAAGGATGGGGGGACATAGAGAGTGGGATATGTAGTGAAGTATCAAGACTTGTAATATTTTAGAACATCATAAAGTGATACATTTGTAAGAACCTATGTCTTATTAAATGTGAGCTGAATAGCATGACAATTAAGTGGACATAAACTGGCTTAAAAATCATATTCAAGGAATGTTTGTGCTTTTTTATCCAACTGAAATGAGGTGACCAGAGGAATGCCATAATATTAGGCTTTGAGGCCTGTTCTTTTCAATACTTTTATTAATAGCATGACATGATTGAGGAGGGGAAAGCAATGTTTGTCAAATTTTTAGATGGCCCAAACTGGATTGCTACTACCTTAGAAGGAAGAAATAACATTCAAAATAATCTTCATAAATTATAGAAATAAACCAAAAATAGAATTAAAAACAAATTATGCATTTACACAAATTATGTATATAAGAAAAATGCAAAATTATGCATTTAGGAAACAGAAGGCAAGCGAAAGTAAAAGGGGACCACTTTTTAGCTTCTCAGCAATACTTGTGAGAAAAACTTAAAATAGTCAATTACAAATGTGACTCAGCAGTGTGACATAACTGAAAAAGTAAAAAAAGTTTGGCATCACAACTAATTGCAGTGGAGATATGGCTTTCATTCACTAAAGGTGCCCAAGCAGATATGCAATGAATTACTTAGTATGTCTGTACAGATTACTGAAGATTTAATTTGAATTCCTGCATTTAGCAATGTTCAACTACCAATATGGACCCAATTCCAACTCTATTGAGTAAACAATTCTATGCCTATACTAAATCTTAGCAAAAATTCTCAGGATGATTTCATAAAACATTTAATCTAAAAAATGATCTTTCAGAATATTTACAGCACTCTTAACTTCAAAATTACCAGAATATAGTGATTGAATTTTAAAGTATTGGAAATTATTTTAGTGTTAGTAATATCTCTGTGTAAATGTTCCATTTACATCATGACCTTGGGCTTCATTCAAGTAGTGTCTCTATCTATAGCTTGGGTTTGAGTATAAATAATTACTCTGTTTCTGATGCCCTTGTGTACCAAAATAAAACCTTATGATTTCCTTCTCTCCTTTCTCTCCCCTCCCCCCAGGTTTGATTCTCATTTTGGAACCATTTCTGCTTTGTTCCAAACTTCCTGAACTGATTTCCTCTACAGTCAGACAAAAGGGTACACATTCATGCTGTTGTTTTGAAAGGGAGGTTAAAAAAGTTCAGGATCATCCTGTATTTTAGAACAAAAATAGATTGTAATATGAAATTACTTTGGTCTATGTAGAGCCAGTGATGGGCAAGGGCCACAGATTATAATTTCGGATGTATCCAACCGCAAACAATTTTCTGTCTGAGATAAAGATGGTGTCATGGATGCACTCGAAGTCGGCTCAGATGACAAGGAAAAGTCTGCTTCGGAAACTTGGAAGGAAAGTGTGGCAGAGTGACTAGAAGAAGCAGGGGACTCTGAACCAAGTGGGGATGGGCAAGAAGAATAGAAAAGACCAAGAACATTAGAAGGCCAGAGCAGTGATTGGATAAGTGGCTGGCTGACAATGGGAAGGAAGAAATGCAGCTGTAGCCAAGAGGCTTGGAAGGCTAGCCAGAAACAGAAGGAAGAGAAGGGGCACAGCTGCAACCGATGAGCGGGAACTGTCTCCTCTGTCAGATTCTGGGGCACACAGGAACGAAAGAAGAGGTTGGAATGGAGGTTGGCGAGCTACTTGCAAGGAGGCAGCCTCATCCCTCCTAATGAGTTGCACCAGCCAGCAGCTATTTATCCCAGCAGTGCAGAATGAGACTGAGAACAATTCTTCCATTTTGGATTATACATTTGTTCAGCTTGGAACAAACTTGGTACCTTGCCTTGGAACTTTGCCCCTGATTCTGTTTCTGGACATTGGACTTTGCCTTGTGGACCTTGGAATTGGATTTTGGCTTAAGGTCTTTGTGTTTTGGACCATGGACTTGTCTTTGCTAGATTTGCTGGACAGATAGATGTAACAGGGGTGACAGTCCCTCAAATCAGCCACTCTCATGTCTTGTAAGGTTTAAAGGTAAAAACCAGCATCTTGAATTAGACTCATAAACCAACTGGTGACCAAGACAGCTCACGGAGCAGAGATTTAACCTGTGTTCTTCTAGAAACATATATAACTATCCATACTGCTGAATTCTGCACCTGCTGAAGCTTCCAGATATTCTGCAATGGCAGCCCCATGTACAGAGCATTACATTACTGGAAAGAATGACAGAATCAGAGGGAGGGACGGAGGAAAGAGGGGATGAATTATGATGCTCCTGGCCAGCTTCTCAAAAAGAAACTCAATAGGGAAGTTGGCAAGAAGTTGAAAATCACTTCCACTGCTCTTTTGCCCATCCATGATCATTCTGTTTAGAAACAGAATAGAATAGAATCCAATTATTTATTGGCCACACAAGAAATTTGTGTGGAATAAAAAGACAAGATACATTCGTCAAGAATCATAAGGTACAACACTTAATGATCGTCATAGGGTACAAATAAGCAATCAGGAAACAATCAGTGTCAATATAAATCGTAAGGATACGTGCAACAAAGTTACAGTTATGCAGTCATAAGTGGGAGGAGATGGGTGATAGAACGATGAGAAAACTAATAGTAATGCAGCTTTTGTGAATAGTTTGACAGTGGTGACAGTGGTGAGGGAATAGTTTGTTTAGCAGAGTGATGGCGTTTGCGAAAAATCTGTTCTTGTGTCTAGTTATCTTAATGTGCAATGCATTAAGCATTGTTTTGAGGGTAGGAGCTGAAACAATTTATGTCCAGGATGCGAGGGTAAGGAAATAGCTCTGAAAAATTACCTAATAGGTTGTCTAATCTGTCATAAAATCTTGCAAAAACAGTGGGCAACAGGAAGGGTGGAGTAGAAATTATTTATGTGATCAAGACCGGATAACCATCAGATACTTAGAAGAGCAGGTACTGGATAAGAGTGAAAGTATCCCCATTTCACAGTCAGATGGTATCCGTGGTCAGTGATCAGATTACAAACTGATACGGTATATGTGTAACCTTTTTATTAATACATTTGTTAATCATTGTTTGGATTTATTTTATGTTTTATTTATACAGTATTATATTTAATTATAGACTTTATTTTATATTAATCCTTGTTTGAAACATTTGAAGCATTTCTGGTGAGAAAGCAGATTAGGATAGAGGTTTTTTTAAACTATTACATTTCCATAGCATTGCGAAACTGCAAGAAACATGAATCTGAGCAAAAAAAAAAAAGACTTACTATATTTGCAGTGACTATTCTGACCTCCTCCTATAATAACCTATATGGGATTTCCACAAAGTAGTTTATTCACATCAGTAATTTGAAAATGGAAATTGGAACCCATGCAAATTACATTTCTTCCCTCACTTTCTAGTGATAAAGTTGTGGTTTATAGTAGGATTTCTAGAATAATAGTTAATATTTAATTCCATGACAACTGCCATTGTCTAGTGGTATGAGTTTCACGGAGTTGTAGAACTGGAAAGTAGCTTCCCAATTTGTATCATCATTTTAGTAAAGGAGAGTGATGGCAAACTTTTTTTGCTCGGTTGCCAAAAGGGCGGGTTTGTGTATGGGTATGCGTGCCCACATCCATAATGCGCACACAACCCCCCCAACGCATGCATGCAGGCCTCACTGAAGCCTCCGGACTTTCAGTAGGCCTGTTGGGCCGTTTTTTGCCCTCCCCAGGCTTTGGGAAGCCACCTGAAGCATGGGGAGGGCAAAAAATAGCTCAAAGGGCCTACCGGAAGTTCATTTCTGAACTTTGGGTAGGCCTGTTTTTCGCCATCCACAGGTTCTAGAGGCTTTTCTGAAGCCTGGGCAGGGCGAAACATGGATTCCCCCCGCACTCCAGAAAGCCGAAAATCAGCTGGCCAATGCACACATGCACGTTGGAGCTGACATAGGGCAACACCTCGTATGCTTTTAGATATGGCTCCGCGTGCCACCTGTGGCACACATGCCATAGGTTCACCATCTCGGGTATAGGACTTTAATGCAAGAATTGGCAGGGGATGGGTGGGAACAAAAAGGAGCCTGCAAACTGTCTAAATATTAGGTGAACAAAATTACTAATATTATTTCCATTTAAATTGAGGGGTGCAATTCATCATCATATATTATTTTAGATGTTCTTTACAAACAGAAAGATCAAATTTTGAATAGGTTAGAAACTTCCTAGAAACAACTCAAGAAAGTATACCTTTCTAATCCTGAATGGACTAAGATAATCAGCAACAAGTGGGTTTCAGTCTTAAACTCTAGCATTTTTAAAAAAATTTGGAGAACATTTAAGGAGTTTGTAATGACTGCAAACGCCTGACATTCTAATGGTTCAACCCTAATCACAGTAATCCACTAAGAGAGCACAATGAAATATAACAGAGCTTGAATTAATCAGTAATAGGAGAGTTAAGTGGTCAGTTAAAGTTACAGACAAAGTCCATTCTGTTCTACATTTGTGTAGACTAAAAAAAAAACATAACAAATTTCTATATAGGTATGCTTTTTTTTTTGTCTGACATCTTAAATCTTTCTTTCCAAATAGAAGGATGCTTTAAATCAAGCAGCAAATTGAGCCAGATCAGGTCCCTGGCTCAATGCAGCGTGCAAAACTTCCCATTTTAACATTCAGTGTGCACAAAAGGCCAAAAATAATTACTTATCCAAAATTAGTGTTAATAAAAAATAAAAGGGCTACAAAGCCCTATTGAAAAAGAATCATCATTCCAGAAGCTATTGAGGCATAATTCAGTGGAATGGGACAACTTGCCGCAGCCAACTTGCAGTAGGACAATTCAACAAATACAAAAGTTAAATTAATTTCAACAGAACCTATGGCCAATAATAATAAAATAAAGAAAGTCAATCCAGAAATACAAAAGTTACAATAATTTCAACAAAAAGGAGGTCACCAATAATAAAAGTATCTTTAAGGAAACGAATAATATAGCGTTGAATTGTTCTGTGGCGAGTTATCCTGTGGCAAGTTGTCCCACAGTTGCTATGGTGAATTGGCCATAGTGAGTTGTCCTAGACCCTAATTCAGAGTCTGCTATAAATTTTAATAATACAGGTAGTCCTCAACTTACAACAGTGCACTTAGTGACTCTTCAAAGTTACAAGTTAGGCACTGAAAAAAGTGACATATGACCTTTTTTTACACTTATGACCATCGCAGCATCCCCATGGTCATGTGATTTACATTTGGATGCTTGGCAAGTGGTTCATATTATGACGGTTGCAGTGTCCCAGGGTCATGGGATCACCTTTTGTGACCTTCTGACAAACAAAGTCAATCGGGAAGCCAGATTCACTTAACCACCATGCTACTAATTTAAAATCTGCAGATTCACTTAATAAATGTGGCAAGAAAATGGGGCAAAACTCACTTGACAAATTTCTTACTCAGCAACATAAATTTTGGGTTCAATTGTGGTTTTAAGTTGAGTGTTACCTGTACATAGAAAAGCAGCACTCTAGAATCAAAGCAAGGCCTGAAAGACTATATGTAGACTTCCAATTGGATATCATCTAACTGAGGAAACATACCCAATCAGAAAATAGCACATTCATTATTTTTTTAATGTACTTTATGCTGACTATGACAAATGTAACAAGTTAGGGTTTTGCATCAGCAAGCTGACTACACAAACACACATACAATCAATGTGTACAGAGAATACATAAATAAAATAGTTTTCTTGCACCCAAATCCATTTGTTTCAGTAGGACACATGTCAATGCAGCCTGTTGAATCCATTGCTTTCCATTTTTCTTTGCACTCTGTAGTATAATTAAATATCTTTATTGTTGGTATTTGGACGGTTAAATATTTATATCTTTTAAAAATAATTTAGCTACCACAGGAATTATAAATGCTCACTATATCTACTATTATTTTAAATAATGCATCTGTCTTATATTATCTGAGGAAATAAAGCTTTTTTTAAATTGTACATTGAAAAGATTAGGCTGAGACTTGGCAAGTGGCCCAAGGTCATCCAGGGAGTTTCATGGCTCAGCAGACATTCAAACCTGGTCGAAATCCAACATGGGAGGATGGAGATTAGGTATCATTAAGTTGACTTTCTCTAGGGCTCATGTTATTTTGGGTTTCTATGACTGTCATGGAAAGATCTGTTACATTAAATTCCTGAAACAAACTTTCTGCTCTAACTCTTTGCCAGGAATAAATCACACATATACAACCCCGTACCTTGGCATAATCTTTGGTAGCTATAGGTTACTAACAAGGTAATTAAATCTATGTAAATAACAGGAAAAAGAGAATATACCATATGGCTAATTGTCAACAGATGTCAGTTGCAATATGATATGATACTAAGTGAAACCAGCATTTTATTGTTACGTGCACAATATATTATTAGATTTATATTTTTAATAGACTCCCCCCCCCCCATGGAAGTTATCAGAATTTATTTATGGGCTGGCTGAGCTAACTGAGAAAGGCTAAATAGGTTATTCATTGTATGAGTGTCACATGCATTTGAAAAGGAAGATACACTGTACAATATTTATGAAAAGGAAAAGGTTGTGCTGCCTGCCAAACAACTGCTATCCTTGATCTTAAATGTATTACAGCAAAATATATCTTTTTCACCTTAACCTTTTGTTTCAGTTTTGCCAAAGCTTTTTCTCAGCTATATCTTTTATAGTAAAATCATTATACAGGCAGGGACGTGCAGTCAGGGGAGGCAGAGCCTCACCACTGTCATCATGAAAAGAAAAAAAATGTAAAAGGAAAAAGGCAAGAGCTGAGGTCAGGCTGAGCTAGTTGCTGCCAGAGTCACCGTGGATGACTCTGCTTAGTGCTTAACTGTTTAAAAAAGCCTCCAAAAAGCGCCCTCTATAGGAGGACGCAGGAGAATGACATGCCTCATCTAGTCTGACTTTAGGCGTTTTATGATCACTCCAGCAGAGTTAAGCAAGGGTTAAAAGCCTAAAAATTCCTGACGTAGGTGAGGCACATCGTTCTCTTGCCTCCTCCTGTAGAGGCTGCATTTTAGAGGCTTTTTTAAACAGTTAAGCAGAGTCATCCATGGTGACTCTGGCAGCAACTATCTCAGCCTGACCTCAGCTCTTGCCTTTTTCCTTTTACATTTTTTTTTCTTTTCATGATGACAGGCAAGAGCAGAGTTGAAATACTCTCTGAAACAGCTGAAAAAGGTACGTGTGGGTTGGAGGGAGGGGGAGGAATTCAAACTTCATCCTCAAGTGTAGATCCCTCCCCAAGTGTAGTTTGATTGCAGGCAGAGCCACGTTGCCTTTTCAAACACACACACACACACACACACACACACAGCTGGATAAAACTATATAAGTCCAGTTTCACTGATTACAAGTTTGAAAAGGCAACGTGGCTCCGCCTGCAATCAAAGACTCGGATCGGCTCCAATCCAACATCTGTGTTTGTGTTTGTTTGAGAGAGAGTGAGTGAGAGAGGGAAGGGGGTAGGAGAGATAGTCCAATCCAACTTCTCTGTGTGCATGTGTCTGTTTGAGAGACGGGGGAGCTCGGGAGAGAGGGAGGAAGGAGGAGGAGGGAGAAGAAAAAGAATGAAAAACTCTTTTGCAAAGGAGAAAAACAAATGCTGTTGCTTTAAATCGGAATTGAGCATGCCTGGCTGTGGAATTCTGGGAGTTGAAGTCCACAAGTCTAAATAAATTTGAAACCCACCACTGTGTCAGTGCCTCACCAGCCATAAACCTCACCGCACGTCATGTATACAGGTAGTCCTTGAATTAAGAATGTAATAGAACCTGGCCATTCTATTCATAAACCAAGAATTTGTGGGAGTGAATCTCATACCTTGAACAAGATCACTCCCTGCCCACACATTCAGTAATCAAATGTATGGCTTGTTAAGTGCACGAGGTATCTTGGGGTGGGAAAGGCAATGGGGGGGGGGGCTAGTGATGGAACAGGCCATCTGCTTAAGACCACCCAAGGCATCCCCCGATGCACAAATACACAAATATCCTACCATTTTGAGTGACTTACCTTATGAAGATCTGTCTCATCTCCAGCCTGTTTCCTTGCCTGCTTCCTCCTTTCTCGTCAGCAAAGGGCTTGACAAGGCCTCAGGCAACTAAAAGGAGGCCTGGAGGCCTGTGTGTGGCCTTCTAGGCCTCCTTTCTCATTGGAGACCCGCTTGACGAGGCCTCCAGCAACAAAGAAAGGAGGCCTTAGAGGCCTATACACAGCTTTCTGGGCCTCCGTTTTGTCGGCAAAGTGCTTGAGGATTGCATCCCTTTAAGGTTTGGCAGCCCTTTTCAAAAAGCCTTTGCCGATAAGAACAGAGCTTCAGAGGGAAGCATCCACTCCTCCCAACCTCCACTGTTGCCGACAAAGGCTTTTTGCAAAGGGCTGCCAAAGCCTACAGGAACGCAATTTCCCTGCATGCTTCGGCAAGAAAATGGCAAACAGAAGGAAGGCCTGAAGCCTTCCCTCTGTTTGCAAAGGTCCAGGCCTCAATTCACAGAGAATAGAGGCCTAAAGTGTGAGATCACACAAGATCAGTAGCACAAGATCTTGCACTATTGACTTTGCATGATCTCGAAATATGTTAGGCCTCTGTTATCTGCAAATGCACTGAAAGGCTGAAGCAATGAAGCAGTCAAAAGAAACTGTGACAGAGAGGAGATCTTTAGAAGGTGAGTTTCCACAGGTGAAGTGCCTCTAAAGACCTGCCCGGGGTGGTGGAATAGGCTGGGCGAATGTTGCAGCGCCTCTGCAGTTGTTCATAAGAGCGAACAACTGCCATGGTGCTATAATATTCACAATTTCAGGACTTGTTCGTAAACACTAAGGCGTGCTTATCATGTAACTTCGAAAGTTCACTAAGGGAATGTTCATAACCCAGGGATTACCTATAATATTTAATTATTTTAATTTATTACAATTTTTTCTTCTAGTAAATTATAGTAAGCTGAACTGATTCCAGAATCAACACCATTAAATCCAATAAAAATCCAGAAAATTGTAGACAATTTCTATATATATGAATTGTAACTATTGAAAAAAAGTAACAAAGCAGAAATGAGGAAAAGATTAGTCGTTTATTACTTCTATATGAATTCAAGTATGTCCTTCACTTTTAAAACACTTTGCCTGATGAAGAAATCTAGAGACCTTAAAAGTTTTCCCATTATTTTGTGCATTTTCACTGATCCCAATTATGGCATTGTGGGATTTTGCATTTCTTCTGTCCTGAATTTCTCAGTATTTATCATTATTACTAAGAACATCAGAAAGCCCAAGATTGTTTCCTCCTTAAGGAGCTCAAAGGTCACTTCACCTGCAAAAGGATTGTTCACTTCACACAGAATTTCTATTTGATTAGTTTAGTAGTACATCCTCTTCTGAACAATCTTTATCAAGTGAAGCAAAAAAGCTTTTTCACCTTCTTTAAGTAGACACCAGGGAACAATGTATTTTGTAATCTTCAAAGATTACAAACAATAAATGACCAGTTGAACATTCCCTTGCAGTTAGAACAGCAGTTGGTCAAAACTCTATTTTATTTTCCTTTTAACCTGTTTGAAATCTAGTTGCTTTCTTATGGCTTATTACTTTTTTGTGCTCCCAGGAAGCACAATTTTTTTAGAAAATCAAATGGACTTGTCTAAACACTAGGCAAGATTCATTTAACAGGACATGAACAAAAAGATAAGATTTAAGCCTTTGTGTAAAAATAAATGGACATACAAAAGAATTTGTGCTTCTCTGAAAAAATCCTGGAACTGTTACAACTGGTAGCCATTGCTTGAGTTAGGGCACAGACAATGCAATATTTAACTGTATTAACTTTTTTCAAGAAATGGCAGCTTAATTCTATATTTATCTAGTCAGAAGCAAATCTCTGTTGCAGTGGATTTATTCCCAAATAAATGAACATAAGATTGAACACAGGATTTAAGGCACTATGCTATTTTGGAAAATTAAGATAGTTACCCATATATCTGATTCATATGAATAAGAGAACAAAGTTCTTAATTTAAAGTTGGGATGGCAACCTTCTCTATTTTGATCACTACCAGAAGTGGAGCACAGGTTGCTTTATTTACATATTGAGATCAAGCTGCAGATTCACTACTATTAAATACTTACTCAAAACAGAATTGTTTGTTTATGGAATCTATATGGTCTGTTTCCAAAAATGACATCAGTCAATTGTATCTAAGCTTAAACAGCATTAAATCGTCATCTTTGAATGAATTCAACTAACTCCAATCAACAGGTCATGTTTAAACATTGTATATAAACATTGCTTAAGTCAACATAACAGGCATTTTATTAATCAATTTCAAATACCTTTCAGATATAGAAGTTGACAATATTAATTTTAAATTTCTTACTTAGGATGAGAAAACTGAACACAAAGAAACTTAATGTAAGAGATATGAAACGAACCGCACTTAACTCAGAGGGCAATCCAGCCAAAGTAGCTGCAATATTAATGACCCTGTAGATTTTTCTATCCCTCCTTTCACTGTGCCAGATACTCTTGGAATATTAGTTTCTTTTGCATGAAAAAGTTTTGTCAGGTTCATTAATTAATCTCTAGATTATTAGTTGATGCTTCTTTCCATTCCATGTTCCTAATTACATTAGGGGAAATTCAAGTACAACTAGGACTATTTTCAATAAATATATGCTGCAACAGTTGCAAGTGTGAAACATAGTCATAAGTCACTTTTTTCAGTAATGTTGCAACTTCGAAGTGTCACTAAATGAACTATTGTGAGTAAAGAACTACCTGTACTAAGTTCATTGTATTTGGACCAGGGCTGGGTTTCAACCGGTTCGCACCGGTCCCTGCGATCCGGTTGGTCGCTGAACCCGGAAGTAAGTAACTTCCGGGAACGGCGAAGCCCCCCCCCCGCGCCCGCGCGCACACCCGCGCCCGCTCCTTACCCGTTTTTTTTAATTTCGCGCTTTCCACGCATGCGCAGAACGCCTGCGCGATCCTCCAGGAGCAGCTGGAGCATCGCGCAGATGCTAATACGCATGCGCGTGCCGCGTGCGTGCACGCGCGCGCGAGGACGCCGCCGGCCTCGTTCCAACCGATCCGGTTGGAACGGGGCGAGAAACCCACCCCTGATTTGGACAGAAGTCAACTAACTTTACAAACTAAGAATTGTGGTTCTTTGTAGTTTCACAGTTGTGTAACTGTCTGCAAAATACTATTTAAAAAAAACTATGAAAAAATTGCCTAAGAAATGTTTGATCTTCCTACCTTGCATTTCCATTATTTTAATATCCTTTTATATATTTATTGAACTTTAACCGTAACTTTGACTGTATTTGTATACAGCTGCTGTATTAGATTCCCCCCTATAGTAAGAATTATAATCTTTCAAGAAATAATCACAAATTTGGGAAATTTATTAATGAATGCTGTGTTTGTCCTCTTTTTCTGACCATGAACTCCAAGCATAATAGTATAATCACATAAATAATTCAATAAGTAAATATTTAAAAAATCACACAATCAAAAATGTTTGAAAATGTGACATTAACCTAACCTTCCTTGTGAGACTATTAGAATCTGGGATGCGACTGACCAATAAACCTAGAAATAGCAAATCCAACTATTGAAGTTCATGATAGTAGTTCAATTGGAAAAAGATGAAAAGAAATAAGAAAGGAAACACTTCCTGGAAAACAGAAAACATCTGGATTTACAGCTGCTGAGATTTTAAAAGCATTTAAATAATCAAATGAAATCCAGAAGCTTGGCTCAGACAAATTATCTTAAAAAAAAAAAAACTAAACAAAAAAAACTCCCAACAATTAGTTGTGCAAGTTTAATACTATATACTCTTTTAAATCAGAACATTTCTCCTTCCAAGTTATTCATAAAGAAAGTACTAGAAATCATTAGTACAGCATGTTCTACAGCAGGGGTTTCAAACTAGGCGTGACCAGCTTGATGTCACTCGTGCAGGAGGTGCCTGTGGTAGCCTGAGAGCTCTGCCAGTGAAAAAGGACTCCTGAGTTCCATTTTCAGCTGCAACGGCCTCCTGTAACCCTTTGCCAGTGAAAATGGAACTCGGGAGGGCTGCGCACGGCCATTACAAGCTCTGTTTTTGCTAGCAGAGGCACCATGGGCCGGTCCTTTGCTGTTGTCAGGGCGGCCCCATGGCTAGATGTTAGCACCCTGTGGGTCACATCTAGCCTGTGGGCCTTGAGTCTAACTTTTGGTACTTCCTTTGTAGGTGGCGTAGGTGGATGGAGAGATGGAACAGATGGATCTTCATATCAGTCTTGACTATTGGCTACTAACATGGTCAAGTCTGTGCGGTTTTTTTCTGAACATTTTCAGAAATGGTCTACTATTGTTCTTCTTCATAGGATTGAGAGGGAGTGACAGGCTCAGAGACACCTACTTGGCTGTGTTTGACTCTACTTGCACTAGAGCAGGGGTGTCAAACTGGCGGCCTGTGGGCTAGATGTGTCACGCACAGGCCACACCCACCCCAGCTCTGCAAATGGGAAAAATATCATGAAACATCAAATGATGGCAACACTACGCTGTGAGTTTGACACCTATACATTAGAGGAACACTTAATGATTTGGCTCACAGACACCCTGAAAAGAAGCTACATCCTGAAAACTAACATCATTGCTTATATTACCTCTACTTCTTACAACATAAGAGGACAGCAAACAAGCAGATATCTTAGCCAATTGCTTAGCAATTGCTTAAATCCTTGCAGGAGTAGTGGAACAAAGATGTGAAGACCAAGTGTATAAGCAGCAGCAGCATGTGCATTTTTCATGCTTGTTGTCTTGGTTTCCATAGGACACAGAAACATGCTGTGATGCTGCTCCTTCTATTTCTTTTTGTACAGTGGGATCAATCATGGCTAGGAATCCTACAAAATCTTTATGCCTGGCTGGCTCACTTCTTTTAAAAGGTCTGATGGCTGCTTACTCTGATTACCGCTTCTCCCCCCAGCTGATTACCATCTCTCCCACATAGCCAAGATGATGGCTATGTTTTTGGCACAAGGGTCTGTGGATCACAGCTGATTCATGCTCTGGCCAATTCTGTATAAAGGGTATTGGTGGGGAAGGATTACGGTCTGCTTCCTGAGCCAGGTATATATAGTAACCAATTCTCTTCAATCAACGTCTTCAATATTATAATCTAAGAAGCAGCTTTGTCTCCTATTTCCCTTTATAACCAGTGCATTTTAGAAAGAAAAAGAATATGTAGTCATGTGACTACAGAAAGAATGTTGGTTCTTACCTGAATGTTTCTTTTCTGTAGTAGAGGCGGGAGGGGCTACAACAGCGTTTAGTCACAGCCTGATTGGTCCAGAGACTGAGGGATTTTTCTTAAGTATCCTCCTTTCCCTCTAGGCTCCCAGTTTCACGAGGTCAAATGGAGAAGCTGAAGGCATTATGTAAGGAAAACACACCACATGCATAGAGAGACCCCCAACCACCCCGACGCCATCTGATCAAATCCATGGGCGGGAAGTAGCCCCTCCCACACTCAGTTAAGGACCAACATTCTTTTTCCTGTAGTTTCAGCGGGAAGGGCTACAACATACCCAAGCTAAGTCCCAGGGCAGGTTGTGGACTCTGGGGGAGGGGAGGTCACCACCTGTTGGAGCACCCGATGGCCGAAGGCTGCGTCCTTCGAAAAGCGAAATGATCTAGGTGATAATGTCTAATAAAGGGAAATGGTGAGGCCCAGGTGGCCGCCCTACAAATATCTTCCAGTGGAGTCCTGGTAGCCCACGTGGCCAGGGTAGCTGTGCTCCTAGTGGAATGGGCAGTAATTCCCAGCAGTGGAACCTGATGCACGGCCTCATAGGCCTCCATGATGGCCTATCGCACCACTTGCCTATGATAGCTGAAGAAACCCTAGCACCTAGTGTACTAGGTTGTAAGGACAGGAACAGGGCCTCTGATCGCCTGATGGAAGATGCACACCTTAGATAAATGCGCAGGGCGTGGTGGACATCCAGGCGGTGTCACAGGATCTCCCTCTCGTGGGAAGGAGACGGGCAGAAATTCGTAAGAATGACCTCCTGTGACCTATGGAATAGGGAGTTAACCTTTGGAAGAAAGGTCAGGTTGAGCCTCAGGACGACCCTGTCCTAGTGGAATTGGCACAAAACCAGAGTGCAGATGGGCCCACGAGACAATTCCTATGCACGACACCATCTTGCCCAGTAAGCGGGCCAAGGTCAGGATGGAAGCTGACCGACTTGCCCGGACGTGTCATGCCAAGGTTTGTAGGCTTGTCAGGCGGTCTGGGGAAAAGCAAACTAGCCCTGATCTCGAGTGTATCACTGTGCCCAAGTGTAGGATTTTTGTCGATGGAGAATAAAGGTTCTTGGGGAAGTTGATGTAAAACCCCAGGGACTGTAGTGCCTGGATGGTGACTACCAGGTCCAGAATTGCCTGTATCCAGGAATGGGCCAAGACAAGCATGTCGTCGAGGTAGCAATGGAATCTCACCAGCAGGGAGCGCAGGTGAGCAGCCATTGCCGCCAGGACGTTCGTGAACGTGTGGGGGGCAGTGGCCAGGCCAAATGGAAGGGCCCTGTATTGAAAATGACGACCCCCGAGGGGGAAACAGAGGAATCTGCGATGGGCTGGCCGAATCGGAATATGTAGATATGCCTCTGTTAAATCTATTGATGCCATGAGGTCCCCCCGGTCAGATCCCCAGTAATGTGGACTTGAGAGAGGACATCTTGAAGCGCCGGTAGATCAGATATGAATTCAGGCGCTTTAGGTCCAGAATCGCTCTCCATCCCCCGGAGCTCTTCAGGACGACAAAGAGGTTGGAGTACAAGCCTTGCCCGTACTCCTCCGGTGGGACCAGCTCAACCGCCTGAATGTCTAGCAGATGTTGGATCGCCAGAAACATTAGGCAGCGCCATTCTGGGTCCCTGGGAGGGAGGGAAGGTCCTGAAGAGCGCCAAGGGAGGGGAAAGGAACTCCAGGCAGAGACTCTCCTTGACTGTCGACCTACCCAGGCATCTGAGGTTATCTGATCCCACTGATCCGTGAAAGATGCTAGGCTATGGATGCTATGGGTTGACTCAGATTGGAATCATTTCCCCCTGTGGAAGGAATGCCCTCCCCCCCTGCGAAAGGGCCTTTTGGATTGACCTTGATACCTATTCCTATCCTGGTAAAATGGCCGCTGACTCTGTCTGTCATACCTGTAGGGGGCATACCGCTGCTGGCGGTAGTCTTGGTCAGGCGGCCTAAAGGACGAAGGCCTATGGTACGAAGGACGGGAGTCCGGTTTCTTAGAATTAGAAGGTAGGACCTTCTTCTTATCCCTGTTCTCCACAAGGATGGGATCAAGGGAGGCCCCCAAAAGGGTAGGACCAGTGAAGGGGGCTGCTGCCAAGTTCCATTTGGATTTGTTGTCCATTTGCCAATTTCGGAGCCACAGGAGTCTCCCCGCAGTTACAGAGGTAGAGAGAGCCCTGGACGCAAATTTAATGAATCAAGGGTGCCGTCTGCCGAAAACTGGGTAACTGAGATGATCTTAGTGAGGTCTTGGTGAAGATGCTCATCTTGTATTGGGATGCAGTCCTCAATAGCCGCAGCCACATGACCGTCATGCGGTTGAAATAGGATGCTGCCGCTGCCGCCTTAATAGCCCAGGCAGAAGCGTTGAAATTATTACGGAGAGTAAGCTCCGCGGCATCTACCATGGGAAGTTGCAGGGCCTGAGAGAAGGCCTGTTCCATATTGTAATAACGCCTATCATTGCTCCCTGGAAGGCCTCGCCCACTGATTTTTGACCATCTCTAGGAAGAGGGGAGGGGCTGGGACCTCCTCCTTATCCATGTTGGGATTTATAAACATGGACAAGTTGGAGTCCCTGTGCTGGGAGACTGGAGAGGCCCCAGTGCCAATCTGAGTAGTCTTTTTGGCCTTATGTAACATAAGTTTGAAGGCCGGGGGAGGAAAGAGGCCTGGAAATGCTGGGGGTTCCGGAGGAACTGAATCCTCATCCTCTGAAAACCCCAAGTCTGGGTGTGCCATCTCCCCCAGGATGGAACCTTTGCTGACTACTGAAGGGAAAGGAGGTCTAGGAATATCCTGTCCCCTGGAAGAGGACCTGCGCCTGGAGACTGCAAGGGGGGAGTGGGCACCCATTGGGAGGAATGGTCCCTCTGGGATAGGCCTGAGGAAATACCCCTAGATATAGCGGCAGAGATAAGTCTCCTAATACTATCAGGCAGCTGATCGGAAGGGCCCTGGGATGGAGGCCCCCAGGGGGCAAGTTGGGCTTCCGGAAGGTAGCCCCGAGATTCCCCTTCTCCTAGATCCTCTACCCCTTCCCTATAAGCTCTAGGTGAGATGGGGAGTGAAGGAGAGGCCACCCTCCTGTGAGGCCTTGAAGGAGAGATTGAGGGGGAAGAAGGACTGAAGCCCTTAGGGGGCGATCCAGAGTTGTGAGAGCGGGGCCCAATCGGGGATCTAGATCTGCTGGGGGATTCAGGGCTAACCGCGTGAGCCAGCTTTTCCGCCCTAGCCACCTGTTTTTCCAAGGCTTTTTGTCTTCTGAATTTATCTCTAGCGGTTGCTCTGGAAGGGCGCTGGTCGGCTGTAGGCCTGGGAGGCTACTGCCCTGGGCCTAAGACTGCACTGGCCCTCCTTCACTAGATCTCCTTGGGCCTGCACGGGTTCTTGGACTGTGGAGGCCATGCCTCACTCACGTGCTTGCTGGATGGACTGTGAGCGCCTGCCGGCCTCGATAACTGACTGCGCTGCAGGCAGGCACTGGATAGGGGCACTGTCCTACCGGCCTCGAGTGTGGCCGCGATTTCTCTGTGCCCCGATAGCCCGCGGGCCTCGATTAGCAGCCCCAATGCAGGCCACTGCTGGTGTTGCAGCAACTGGCTGCCGCCCATGAGTTCGCACCAAAAATGGCCACCATGCCTCGTGAGGTGATGACTCGGGCAATCACAGCACGCAGATTAATGGCTCTGAGGGATTAGCCTCGCGATGAGCCGAGCCTTTGAGACTCCTGCGCCCAGACTTGCAGTCCTCCTGTTTTTACAGGCCATGCCGTGCGGCAAATTTAAACAGGCATGCCCTCCGGATGATTAACCAGCTCTTTGAAGCTGCGGCAAAGCTTCAGCGGTGGCGCTGAGAAGCGGAATTGAATAGTGGCAGAAAACCTTCATCTTTAAATCGCCAGGAGCCGCTTTTAAGCCGCCGAAACTGCTATTAGAGAAACTGCCACCCCTGCGCTCCCAGGAATCAGGCAGCTCTCTGACTGGCCACAGGGTAGGAGGCAAGCCCCCCCCCCACTTTACCTCTGGGAGACTGGAGACAGTCCCTTCTGGCCGCAGTCAGTCTTTATTAAATTTAGGATATCCAATCAATCAAATTAAATAACCACAAGTTTTAATGGTACCTCGTTGGAGCCCCAGCTAGTGCTTGGACCAAAGACCGAGGGAAACTGGGAGCCTAGAGGGAAAGGAGGATACTTAAGAAAAATCCCTCAGTCTCTGGACCAATCAGGCTGTGACTAAAACCTGTTGTAGCTCCTCCTGCCGAAACTATAGGAAAACTTAATATTATCCCTAGAATTAAATTTCTGTTGAGCAATCATTCGGGACCCTCAACCAGTTCTTCTTAAGTTGTGATCAAGGTGATCAAAATAAACTATATCACTTAGAAGCCATCAAGAATTTTATTACTTTATAACTAAATGCACAAGTATTAGTAAAACTTCCTTGCCAAAAACAAGCCCTTAATATTCATGACTTCAGAATGTGTGCTTTCTTCTTCATACTATATGCTTCTACATTTGTATTCTGAACATTACCCACAAACACATGTGCTTTCTCAATGAAAAACAAATTCTATGCCACTAGGTATGGTGCAGAAAATGTTATCAAAATCTCAATTTCCTATAATTACATGCTGAATATTTTATATAGGGTGCAACCTAATATTTCTGTAAAGCCTAGGAGGCATATAGCACTATCTGCACAAAAGTATTTTATCTACCCAAGTGAGCTGTTTGCAAATATCATAGCATAATTACATAGCATACACAGTGCACTTAAAGAGCAGACAAATAAACAGAAGGCTATAGGCAGCATTAGAGAACTTTATTCAAATGCATGTGGACTCTGAGCTATTATTAAGCAGTATTTATCTAATTTTACTTCTATTATTTCCAGCTTCTGGATTGAACTGAATTAACTAATGACTGGTATACCTACCATACTTACATAACAAACATGCAGGGATGGAGTAGTTCCCATAGAAGATTATAACTTCAATTATAATTTCCAGTATCAAAGTTCAGAGTTTTTTTTATGATCTTTCCACCTATTTGAAAACTAATTTTTAAAAGAAATACACTTGCCTCCAGTGGTGTATTCAACAGAAAATGTAGGTTCATATAGTACTTCATAGACAGTATATTAATAGCTTCTTTGTGTGAAGAAGCTTATGTATTTATGTATCCAAAACAGCACTATATATACACAAGATAATAGTTTAAGAAGACCTGTAGGAAAACCTATATTTTCAGAATTTGGTAATGGTGACCCAAAAACCAAATAGTAAGGATTGCATATGCTCAGTTGGAGGGCTTTTTAGGAGGGGAATCTGTAATTCAACATATTATGCTGAAAGAGATAGAAGAGATAGAAAGAGATGGAATCCCAAAAACTGCTACAGAAGAAACAGGATGTTCTAGAATGTAAGGTTGTGAACATTTTGAAATCTGAATAAAGTCTTCAATAAAGAATAAAGTCTGTCATTCTGATAAAATATAAAGAATATTGGTCTTACCTGAACGTGTCTTTTCAGGGGAAAAGAGGTAGTGGTCACGTATTCTCAAAGCCTGATTGGTCCAAGACTGAGAGTAAACTTCTTAAATACTCCTTCCTTCCATTCTAGCCCAGTTTCCTCGAAGGTGAACAACGGAAATGAAACAGATACAACAAACCCCCACCCCCGGGAAACACCCGGCCCTCCCCTTGGCCCCACCCAAAGAAGAGGGGGTTGTGACCACTCCCTCTCTTCCCCTGAAAAGACACGTTCAGGTAAGACCAACATTCTTTTTTCAGTGGAAGAGAGGGAGTGGTCACGTGTGGGACATACCCAAGCTGAGTCCCAGGGAGGGAAAAAACCAACAACTATGGCCCAAGGGGAGCATCAACTGTCGGACTCTCCTACCAAAAGAAGCGTCCGCCAAGGCGAACACATCAAGACGATAATGACGGATGAAAGGCATCGGCGAAGCCCAAGTGGCTGCCCGACAAATGTCTTCAAAGGGGACCCTCATGCCCCACGCTGCTGTGGTTGCGGCAGTCCTAGTAGAATGGGCTGTAATTCCCGATGGGACAGGACGCACTGATGCCCCATAGGCCTCCATGACTGCCTGACGTAGCCAACAGCCAATGGTAGCCAAAGACACCCTGACCCCCAAAGTCCCAGATTGGAAAGAGACAAATAAGGCCTCTGACCTGCGGACCCCCGCCGTCCGACTGGGCTAGAATGGAAGGAAGGAGTATTTAAGAAGTTTACTCTCAGTCTTGGACTAATCAGGCTTTGAGAATACCCACACGTGACCACTCCCTCTCTTCCACTGGAAAATGATCTTAGTATATAACTAAGCATCCACATTGAAACTCTCTGAAAAAATACCCAGTGAGTCGCCCCCCCCCCACATTTCTTTTTAACTGTACTGATAAAGATATAAAATGAGGCCAAACCACCAAAGTAAAATATAGAACCATGATGGCGAATCTTTTGGAGAGCCAAGGGAGGCCATTTTTGCCTTCCCCAGGCTTCAGGAATGCCTCCGGAGCCTGGGGAGGGCGAAAAACAGGCCCAACAGGCCTACCAGAAATTTGGAAATGGTCCATTTCCGGCTTCTAGAGGACCTCCAGGGGACTGGGGGAGGCTCTTTTCACCCACCCCAGGCTTCAGGAATGCCTCTGGAGCCTGGGGAGGGTGAAAAACAGGCCCACTGGGAATATTGTTTCCGAAAACGGCCTTTCCCAACCCCCTGGAGGAAATACCAAGCTCAGTTTGGAGGCGAGCAGTGCAGCATGTGTGGGGGGGAGCATAGTGGTGGGGTTGTATGTGCATGTGCGGTGCTGGCACACATGTCCGCTATTGCGTGCATGCCCTCACATTTTTGGCACCCAACAACAAAAAGGTTAGCCATCACTGAAATAGAATAACAGAGCATTTAAGTATATAGTACAACCCTCCCCAATCATCCATTTTTCCAGATACAAGATGCAGGTCATGACACAAATTATGTATGATCATGTAATTTTTTTATTTAAAACCTTTTATAAAAAATCAAGACTAAGTCTGTGGCATCCAGGAATTGTTAGGAGTACACTGGTATCTGTAGGAATAACCTTATTTAATTCTGTTGTACTTACAAAGATTTCGTACACAACCTTTCATACAAATTAAGAGATTTTCAGCCAATTAAATAATAGCTCTGAAAATTTAAATTATGTGAGCATTGCTGTATCAGTGCCAAAGTAACTGCTGGGTTAAGAGGATTTAAAAGGAGGGGGGGATTTCTGGATAGCAGGGATAAGGGTGATGTTTCTCTTTTTACATGACTACATAGTTAATGTACCCATGCCTTTCAAAAATAAACCAAACTTATACAACATACCGAACATAAACTACCATAGAATAGAATAGAATAGAATAGAATAGCAGAGTTGGAAGTGACCTTGGAGGTCTTCTAGTCCAACCCCCTGCTCAGGCAGGAAACTCCACACCACCATCACAGGCAGGATTAAATAATACACTGCCTTAAAATGCGATCAGCTAGTTTGTGGCTCCAGATGCTCTTGGACAGTCAAAGTATTAACACTAATATGATGAGACTCCCCCAATCTTTTTCCTTATGACAACAATACAGATAACAGAACAGACTGAATCCAAGAGCTTCTCTCGTCAACCTTCTATGACAAAACATGATGGTTATAATCCCAGTATATCCAGGTGTCATTTGATTGGGAGGGCTGTTTTATAGCATTTTAAAATTGTACCATTAGTTAATGCACAAATGCACTAATTAAGCAATAATTTTCCAATAGTTTAGCATATTTTTCAGAGTATAAGACACACCGGAGTATAAGACGTACCTTAGTTTTTGGGGAGGAAAATAGGGGGGAAAATTCTGCGTACCAGGTATTCATCTGGCTAGTCCTTAGCCTGGTCAGCTTCATCATATTAGTTCGCTCGCTGGTTTTGAGGTTGGGGATGGTGGGGGCGGTGCTTCTAAAGCACACCTGATTGTCGGAGGGAGCAGCAATTAGAAAAGCAGGCAAAGCATGGAAGATTGCTTAGTTTATGCTTGGCTGAAAAACAGCTTCAAAAGCACAGCTGATCTCCGGAGTGAGCTCCAGTGACTAAACCAGGCAAAGCGGGGAAAGGGTAAGAGAAGGCAGCAGCAGTTTGGGCACCGCACGTCAAGCATTTGGAGGCTGAAAATGCAACACGCAGAGCCCAAAAACCCAAGCCGTTGTCAGTGGCAATCTCTGCAGCCAGGAAAGGATGCACAGAGGCTGAAAGGTAGGGGTGGGAGTGGGCTACATTTGGAGTATAAGACGCCACCAAATTTTCAGCCTCTTTTAGGGGGAAAAAAGTGTGTTTTTATACTCAAAAAAATACGGTAATAAAATTTATAACTTTGTGCATTCCAGTAATGAGAACTTGGTACCCATAAAACAAAATAATAATGGAATGGTAGGCAATTTCAAACAAACAAAACAAAAATGCAAGAAGCTAGATTTATGTTCAAATAACTAATTACCTGATAATTTCATGAGAAGTTCAGATGCTGCTTTGACTGACATATCCTGTTGCAGTACGTTTGCTGGCGCTTCTTGTGGTTTGGGATTCTCCTTAGGAATACTTGGGGCAGATACTTCAGGTTCATGACTAAAACCATAACTGGTTTTAGACAATGTGGAGCTTGCACTGTCCTCATCTTTCGGTTCTTCTTTCACTTTAAATGTAGGTGTCAAGGGTTCTTTTTGATTTGCAGCTAGTAGAAAAAGGGGGGAACAGTGAAAGGAAATGCATGAATACAAAACCAGTTCACAAGAGAAAGCTAAACATGGGCAACCACTGGGAAAATAGTATGCCATGAAATCAAGTCAAGCGATCCCGAAATTTGAAATATTTCTCCAATATTTTTCTTTTCTTTTTTCAAAAAAATATCTTCAATAAATTAAAAAGACGTGTTTTTCTTAGTATTCCATTCTTTGTCTAACTCGGGTAAACTAATCACATGGCTTTAACTGTTTAAATGTTTTAAATGCTTCTAACAGCATTTGTTTTTAATTTTAAAAGTAGTTGATTAGTTTATGATTCAATATGTTATGAAACACACTGCAGAAGATTCTCTATTTGTTGGTTCTATTGTCATTTCCTTGACTCTACTGCCTCTACTTATAACCAATTGAAACTTCCATTGCTAAGCACGACAGTTTTTATATAAATTGCAGCCAATTTTACAACTGTTTTTGCTGCCGTTGTTAAACAAATTAGCCCAGCGGATAAATGAATCATGTGGACATTAAGCAAATCTAGATTTCCCTCATTGAATTTGCTTGTCAAAAGTCAACTGGGTAAGGTCATAAACAGTGATCATGTGATCCTCCCCACATGCTAAAACTATCATAAATACATGCTGGCTACCAAATACCTGAACTTGGATTGTGAATGGAAATGCTGCGATGATCATAAGTATGAGGATTTATCATGTCACTTTTTCAGTTCTGTGGAAACTTTGAACAGTTGCTAAACAAATGGTTATAAGTCAAAAACTCCCTGTATAGTCCTTTCTTTCCAAACAATGATCTGAATCTAAGGCAATTCTCTAATATATACAGAGGTTAGAAAAAGCTACTCTAGAACCGGATAATGGTTCATTACCATGAAATTCATCCAATTTAGAATTTATGACCCTGAACAGGGGCTACAGGTTCATAAAAAAGGAATGAGTGAGTGTGTATGTCTGTGTGTATATACATATACGTATTAGTTTTTTGTCCAAGTGTTTTGAACTTTTGTGACTGAAGATCCCTAATACTAACCACTATAAATCCATATAAATAAAATAAAATAGAGCTCCATACAGGTTATTCCTACACAAAGATCGCACACTGCAATAATTTGCCAATTTTTCTTATCATCCATTCTTGACATTCTTACAAAAATAATAAAAAGCCTTTCTATTCTTTTGTCCAGCAGAACAAAAGTAACACTTTGTGCTGATTGATAGCAATAAATATATCTTAGAGGTTGTAGCTGAAATACTTTAAAAGGCATTTACGATCATCTCATTCAACACATCTTTATTTCATAAATTAAAAGAGAGGTGTCCAGCTCACAAGAATCTTCAATATCAGCACTCAAGCTCAATCAAGTTACTTTTATTACCATACCTATAGCACGGAGATAACAGATTGATGATTTTCAGCTTCCAATACTTGAATATAGATTTAATAGACATTTATAGAAGAAAAAATAAGTATTTCAACATCTGGTGTTTTATAAAATTATGAACCTTACAGGATGGCTGTGCCTGAAATTGCCTTCAGAGTCCCAATTACTCACAAAACATATGCATCCTTTGGGACAAGAACTATCAATGACCCATCTGTGGATTCCTCAAGCAATGCCTTCAGGGCAGTCTAAATAGACTGTCCCAATCTGACTTGGCCCTGGGATTTTTTTTCTTTTTCATTTCTTTCATTGCCCTTGCCCTTTTGCTCATTTGCAGAGCAGCCTGCAGTGCACTGATCTGGGCCAAAGCAAGTACTTTTCCGCAAAAAGCTGACAGAGAAATATCCTCAAGAGTTTTCTCCTAACTCATATTTTTGTTTGTTCATTTTATAATAAATGGAAATATTTCCTTTAAAACATTGCTGATAAATCTCTCAAGTCCACTAAATAAAACATTTGTTTTATGGAACGGATCTGCTTAAGTATTGCCATGTTGGTTTAATACATAATTCCATAAGTTATTTTAGATACACATTGTTCTGATCAATGGTTTTAATTTCTTCCTTAACATAACATTGATCCCTTGTGTGACATTGACACATCTACCTAGTTTAGATTTTCATCTAAGATGTATCTCACTCCTTCAGTAACTTTATAACATGTTGCTAGGTAATACTGCACACAAGTTCAAGTTTGAGGACCTTTTTGTTAAAGACACTATAAAATAAATGCTTTGGTCCTTTTTGCATGAAAGATCTCATCTGGGTCCTTAGCATTTCTGTTTGCTAAACACTACAGAACTGCTTATCAATTTCTGAATTAAAAAAACAGGCATCAAAAGAGAAGATATATTCAGTTTTTGGTCTCTCTTTTTCTCTCGCCCTACAAAACTTAGGTTTGCGTCTATTTCAGCTGTAGTGTTTATTTCATTCATATAAGGCACAACCTAATATAATATATATTTATGACATGAACTTAACACAATTTAATCTAAAATATTGGTTTAGTATAACAAAGAAGGTAAAATGTAATTATAGGTATACGTAAGCCGGCCTTTAAAAAGATCAACATCTTAAGAGAAATCATTTCTCTTTCTTTCAAATCAGTATGTTTTAACAGAGGAAACTATCAGCATGTTTCTAGCTGTCTCTAATATATATTTATAATAGTTTTTCTCTAAGTATATTTCACTATGGAATTTACTCTTTGCAGGCATTTTATAAGATTATACCTCAAAAAAGCTAGAAAAGAATATTTCATTAATTCCATCATTTTCATGTTTTTCAGAATTGCATTCATTCAGTTTCTTTTATTCTTGGTTTTTCTTTCCGTACTATATTTATTCCACTCCGGAGTAAAAGGATTAAGAACATATTGAAAGACTCAACCAAATTCCTATGTGATCACCACTACCTTGTGTACTTGGCAGTTACTGGGGAAAGGGCCTTCCCAGAATGCTGAGGAATGCTTTCACTACAAAGGTTAGCAAAGCACCTACTCAGATGTCATTTTTCAAATGTCAGGCAAATAGTTTTGCAAGTTCTTACATCCTGTAAATCAGTTTAAGCAGTTTCATTTTGCTAGTTGTTTCTATTATATATTTTCTGTTTTCATTGTATTTTTGACGTGCTTTAAACCACCCAAGCATTTTAAATGATCATATTATAAATACAGAACAGAATAATCTTAACAAGACAAGGAAGAAAACATTGGTCCCTTCAGTCAAGCAAATGGGAAAAGGCTGTAAACAGTGAAGGAGCTGAAGACTGCAGTTTATTTATTTGGTTTGTCAAACATGTACAAGATAATAAGTATAAGTATAAACATGGACATGAACAAAGGAAGTGAGTACAAATAAATGGGGACAGTAGGACAGGGACGGTAGGCATGCTGGTGTGCTTATGCACACCCCCTTTACGGACCTCTTAGGAATGGGGTGAGGTCCACGATAGACAGTTACTTATGTTTAGCAGTAGCCCATAGAAGTAGAAGAGCTTAGATACTGCGGATCAAACATTTCCTTAAGCCACCCTGAAATGTCCATTTTTTTCCCCACTGCTGGTAAGCATTGCAATTTTTTTTCCCTGATGGTGATAAGAAGAGTCAGGAAAATACTTCTTATAACCATCACTTTATTCTGCAATTAGGAAAGATAGGGGAAGATATCCCATACTGCAGCTCCCTGAGAAACGTTTCTCATCCTCAGAACAGAAAACTGCATTTTAAAGTGAATTAATAGATATAAAATATCAGTGAGGAATTACCAAGGAAAGGATGGTATACATTCTGCTGATCCTCCAGTTCATCTAGCACTCGCATTTTACTGAAATGCAACACACATAGGTGATCAATTAATGTCCACTGAAAAGGGCACTGTCAGTCTCCAAAAGGCTGAAGAGCTACAGATCACACTTGCCAAACATCTTTTCTCTATAGCAGCTTCTGAAAATTCTTCGGCCTTAAATCACAGTAAAGTAGCTGCCAGATTTTTATTTTTTCTTTCTTTAGTAAATGTTGAGTGAGGGAATAGTAAGAAAAACCCTGACCATGGGGGCACAGAGAACATTATAGCTTTTTTTAAAAAAGTAACATAAATGTCAAGTAAAAGTTTTGAATATGTCAAGAAACAATGTATGCACCTAACAGTGTTCTAATAACAGATATGCTGTATGCCATCGGCGATACCCTGACATGTGTCAGTGATCTTTCTGGCTTTTAGCTTCAGGATTCACCTAAGATCATTAGTATAAGTGCTGCTGTGTTGTTACAGCAATCAAGAATAAAACTATTTGTTTTAAAAAGTGCTCAGATTCAAAATCTATCCACTGTTTCGTTTCCAAAGCAGTATTACAGAGCAGCCTGAGTCTAAGTAGCCAGCATGATTAGACATTGTCTGAACCCAGTTGAAATTGTACTACTGTAGGAAATAGGTTTCTTTTAGAATGGCTTCAAACTGGACAAGTCTATGCTCCCATTGTGATATACCCTTTTACATGTAAAAAATTAGGAGTAGATAAAAGTCAATTAACGCTTACTCAACTAGTTTCAGAAGTGAATTAGTTCAACTTTCAATGCAGAGGAGCCAGTGCAACAAAAATGTTGCAGTTTCTTTTGGAACTGCAGGGTAAAGTAGTTTCCTATTAGTAGGAACTTTTGTTTTATGCTGTTCTAAGTTATCCCCCTTTTCAAAAGCCAAGATATCATGGTGCCTTGACTTTAGAGGTATAATTTTGCTACAAATTTCTTTTTAAAAAAATGCTTTTAAATACAACCCACAGTGTAGAGAACCTTTTGGGTTCAAAGTGTCCACCACAGTGCACAACTAACTTAACTACCAAAATAGTTATATGTTAGTTGATACGATCAGTCATAGAGACTGATTTGGCAAACAACAAACTATACTCCTAAGAAACTTTCTCCTAGTGCTGGTGGCATCCAAAGGCAATCCGGAAAATAATTATGTATGCATAATGCAGTGTTTCATTATGCATTTAAATGCATTATTTTGAGAGAAAACAACATTTAAGGTATGTGTGTCCAACATTTTGGCTTGCCTGGGTCACATTGAATGAAGAGTAACCTTTTGGGGCTTCATATAAAATACATAATATAGTTTTATATTATAAAACTATATAATAATGTTAAAAGTTTCTGTGGCCACATTACTAGCTGTCTAAGCTGCATGAGGCCCCAGACACAGGTTGGATTTAAGATGCCTGGAAATATATTTTAATATCTTGAAGAGGCTATTATTTTCATGGTATTAAAAAAAAGCATAAGAAAATGGCCCAAACCCAAAGAGAAAAAAGTTTGGTTTATCTTTACCTGAAAGCTTCATAAGAAAATCTGAAGCCATCTTGACTGATATATCCTGACTGAAAAGTGCTGATGCTGTATTGGTCATAAAGTCAATGGAATCTTTTAGCTTTGTACTGTTGGCAATTCTGTCAACAACATTGAGGGCTAAAGAGGGGCTGGGGGCACTGCTGTCATCTTTGGGTTCTTCTTTGACTAGCAGAGGTGGGATGGTAGTTCCCACCTGCCCAAGTGCATCAGGAGATCTAGAGGCAGCAGTAGTCCCTACATGGTCTGTTCCTCCATCTACCTCCTGACCCATTCTGGAGTTGTCACTCAGTAGTGGTGAGATCTTGACATCCATTTCTGGAATCTCTTCCTTCACTTTGGCTTCTGTCCTCAGAAAATGTTGGTGGCAACGCATGTGGAGTTTCAGACTGAAATGGCGAGAGGAAGTAAATGGACACAGCTGGCACTGAAATGTCTCTCCCCGGTCCTGGTGTTGGTGAACCTAATTCAGTAATAATAACAACAGGGATAATAGCATATCTCTCAAATAAATACAAATCCCTTGTTAAGATCATAGAGATCTGCAAATGAATTATATAGATAGAATCTTATAAGGACTGCAAGAAAGAGACTCAGTAGAAGATATGTATGTTCAGTAAACTGACATTCTGTATTACAATTTTCATAAGATTCAATTGATAAAGTCATTGATAAGAGATTATGGGACTTATCATCTAAGATATATATATAGAGCATCAGGCTAGTTACCACTTACTGATTTATCATCTCCCTTCCTGCCCTGATTTTTCTTTATTTATAATGTACTGTACATCTTATTTGAGGATCTCAATGATTTTAACAGAGAAGGTCAGCATACAGAGCTCAAAGTTGTCCTTCTATATATAAGAATTTAATGATGAATATTTGGCTACATGAACATTTGTCCAAGAGTCACTGAATAAAAATCATCAAATTAAACACTTGATTCCCAAGTTATATCCAAAACCAAGTATTTCCTAGGATGTTTAAAATATACCTGTGCCCGTATACACACATACATATCCATTTTATTTGATGATTGCTCAAAATTAACAAGTATTTTTTTCAAAGATAGTAGTAGTTAGATTATAAAATCATAGAGTTGGAAAAGCAATTTAGATACCAAGTCAACTTCTTTGCTCAATGTAAAAATTCACATTAGAACAGTCTTGAGAAGCACCTATCTACCCTCTGCTTGAACAAATCCAATGAAGTGAAAAACCCAGTATCTCTCAATTCTTCTGGTGGATAAAATGAATTTATAACAATTACATTATAAAAAACATACTGCTTTTCATTTAGAGTTTCTTTAAAATTCCCAATAACAATTTTAGATTTCTTAAATGCCAGAGTTTACCAGCCTTACCTTCATATGTGACTTCAAATTGTCTTTTCGTGCACAACGAAATGGACACAAAGGACACTGATGACTTTTTAAGCCTGTATGGATCACCATGTGCCGTTTCCAGTAGCTCTTCCTTTTTATAACCAAGCCGCAGATTGGACATTGGAAAGGTTTCCCACTTTCTTCTTCTGAGGCTTAGTGAAAAGAAAAGAAAGAAATTTATCATGAATTTATTTCCATTTTACAGTTTTTCAACTTTATGAAAAACTGAGTATTTTTTACCGTTACCTTTGGATACAGAACTTTGAAGCCACAACTTTATACATATTATAATCTTTTAAATCTGATTAAAGGCAATGGACTCCCCCACCTTTTTTTTGACCTGGAAATCAAATGGTCCAAAAAAAAACCCACAACCCAATACTAAACGATACAGGACAGGGCCCAATCATACTTTGGACAACCAGCAGAGGATGCTACTGTTCTTTACCTAGTCTTATAATTCACAGCTAATTTGTCAGCTCTTGATCTGTGTAACATTGCAAAAGTGCCTTTTTTCACTTTAGTATTTGTAACACATCAAGAAACAATAAAACACCATTATTACGTACCCCCAAATCTGACTTAAGATCAGGGTTAAGACAGTGATATATTCCACGCCTAGTATTGAGAGATTCCAAAATCACTCTTGATGACTGGTTTTATGCTGAAAAATCTAAGACTTCAATTTCACTTCAGACAAAGTATTAGTTAGTTTTTGTTCAACTGTTTTGTCACTGCAGTAATGATACAAAAATTAATTTGACCCAACACAATACAGCCCCGAAATCTGCTCTCTTTAAGTGTAGATAAATACAAATAATTTATTTTACAGCAACTTAAACAAGTTAAATTTAGCATCTCTAGCTAAGGAGGAATATATATATTGCTGAATCTTTTTCCATGACAAAGGTGGCAAAATCACGAAGATTTATATCAGAGGAAATTTTCCTTCTCCTCTTTGTTGGTGTATTGAAAATCTAGAACAGAAATCACCCAAATTAAGAATTCATTTTTATATTTTAATGTATTGAAATCTCACCGAACACTAGTTTCTACAACAATGCTTACAGTGTCAAGCTTAACCCAGAACGGTATTTTATGTACTTCCTGGATAACTTAAAAGTAAAGTTCTTTGAAGATATTCCAATAAAAGTAAATTTGAAGTCTCTCTCTTTCTAGTTTATTACAAAGTAAAACTTGAAATTTTAACTTTTTTGTCTCACATACAAAGGCAAAAGAAAACCATGATACACCTTTTTTTTTTTTTAGCTCTGGATAAATTGTGATTTTCACTCATATTGTGCCCAATACATCACAAATGGACTGAATTAAGTAGTGTGTAATACTAATCTAGACTGTAATATAAGCAAAACAAGCCATAACACCTAACTGCTTATATTAACTGTAAACAACAATGTAATCCATTTTTTACTTAGCATGTTATGGAACAGTAATGAGAATGTTGATACATAATATTGATCTCTAATATAATCATCATGAAAATATCAAATCCATATGGAATGTTCAGTACTCTTGCTCTGAGTTGTTATAAAATTTCGGTGTGAATTTGCTGTAAGATTTTGCCAACCCACAGGGGGATTTTATGCCATTGTGTAATATTGTAGCATAGTATCTGGGGCCAGAAGGAGTTGCTGATTTATATCAATTAACCATTTAATTGGGCACATTCGAATTACATGAATTAAAATAAAAAAACAGAAGAAAAAGTTTCCAAACTCTTGTTTCAACATGTTGATTTGCATATTATTATAATTTATTTCCAATTCTATTTCTACAAGTAGAACCTAGCGATTAAGTTTTGCTTTTATATATGAGGCTATTAGATACCGTTGCTACAAAAGTTATCAAGGCAAAGGATAGTTTTGGAACTAGATGAAAAAGCGTAATAGCTTTATGAGATAATCATCAGGTTAAGTCTTGGCACCTAAAGAGATGTGAGGATTCTGCCCACTACATTGACATAATTAACCATCTGACATTACACTGCACATTTCTAGTTCTGTTATGTTTAAGTTTACAATGTTACTGTAGCAACAGAAAATATTTCTGTGACTGCTGAAAAGGATATCTGATTATTTTCAAAACTGCCAAAATCAGTGGCATACTCTCAGAATATTTAAATCCAATGCCTAATGCATTCATTAGCTGTTGGTCTTATTTGAAAAACTGAAATGTTACTAGTTCTATTGTTCTGGAATCAATAGCAATAGCATCAGTGATGGCTAACCTTTTTGGCACCCAGTGCTGAAACTAGAGTGCCGCGCGCCAGAGCACCGGAACCCGGAAGAGAACAGCTGGCTGGTGTGTATGCGTGTGGTGGCCAGCTGCTCTCTTCTGGATTTCCGGTGCGCCTTGTCTTCGAAGACCAGCTGGCCAGTGCGCATGTGTGCGCCGGAACCCGGAAGAAACCAGCTGGCTGGTACGCATGGACGTGATGAAATCCGGAAGAGCAGTTGGCAATGGCACGCGTACTCACAGAGAGAGCTTTGTGTGCCATCTGTGGCACGCATGTCATATGTTCGCCATTACGGACTTAGACATATACTGCTTCACAGTGCTTTACAGCCCTCTCTAAGCAGTTTACATTATCAGCATATTGCTGGGTCCTCATTTTACAGACTTCAGAAGGATGGAAGGCTGAGTCAATCTTGAGCTAGTGAGATTTGGACAGCTGGACTGCTGGCAGTCAGCAGAAGTAGCCTGGAGTACTGCATTCTAACCGTTGGGTCACTATGGCTCAAGTGATGAAAACTGCATGGTCTTGTAATTTCCTGTATGTGCTACCCTATAAAGAATGCCAATACAATGTAGCAATAGCAATAGCACTTAAACCTATATACTCTACTTCCCCATATTGCTTTACAGTACTTTCCAGGTGGTTTAGAACAGCAGTATATTTTCCCCAAAAATCTGGGTCCTCATTTTCCTAAAATTTTATTTAAATTTAAGTACTTTATTTTTTTTTAAATGATGAGAGTAGTAGATTTACCATTGGCTTACCTGAAGGGTCCTTTTCTGTGCACTGTGGAGAGTCCTAGCAGTGGGTTAAATTAGTCTGGTTGCCCTGGGACTGAGGAACCTTTTTCCTTGGCCACACCTCCTGGTGCCTCGTGATGATCTCTGGATCCAGTGAAGGTCATAGGTATGCTGATGAGTAGAGAAAAGTCCGATGGTAACTGATGGTACCGAATCCCTGGGCGAAATAACCCAGGGCGGGTTGGACTCTCCCGCAGTGCACAGAAAAGGACCCTTCAGGTAAGCCAATGGGCATTTTCCTGTGCACTGCTTGGAGAGTCCAAGCAATGGGACATACCAAGTTACATGTCACTAGGATGGGAAGAAAGTCTGTCCGGGGATTTGATCATGCAAACAACCCCTTGGAGAACCCACCTGCCGAACTATGCTTCGGTTGATGCAAACATGTCCAATTTATAGTGTCTGACAAAGATGACCACATAACCTCTCCACAGATGTTGTCTATGGTAGCCTGGGTTGCCCAGGCCGCTGTGGTGGCGGCACTCTTCGTAGAATGAATGGTGACATTCCGAGGAACAGTTCTGGATTGATGCTAATAGGCAGCCACAATGCATGCTCTCAGCCACCTGCCGATAGTAGCAGAGGACACCTTACCCATGGACCCTGTCTGGAACGACAGGAAGAGGGCCTCCAATCTGCGGAAGTCCACTGTCCATTTTAAGTATCTTCGCAGAGCCCGTCTCATGTCCAGCGTGTGCCAGACGCGTTCCCTCGGATGCCTGGGATGCAGGCAAAAGTTCAGTAATATGATCTCTTGCGCCCTATGGAACCAGGTGTAGATCTTTCAGATGAAGGCCGGGTCCAGGCGCAGGACAACTCTATCCAGATGGATGATACAAAGATCCTTGCAGACCGATAGAGCCGACAGCTCAGATATGCACCCCGTAGATGTTATTGCGACAAGGAAAACTGTTTTGAGAGTTAGGTGTCGAAGGGAAGCAGTACTCAGCGGTTCGAAGGAAGCTGAAGTGAAAGCCTGAAGGACCACAGATAGTTGTCAGTCAGATATTGGTAGACCACCAGAGGGTGTAAATTGGAAGTGCCCTTAAGGAATCACCTAATCCTCGAGCTCCTGCTGAGGGGCTGGCCTGAGGTCCCTGACCAAACGGTGGATAAGACAGCTACCTGGCAACGGAGGGTGTTAAGAGCAAGTCCCTTGTCGAGGCCCTCCTGAAGAAGTCCAATACACGGGGAACCGGTGCTGTGACTGAATTAATTGGAGATTGTCACAGCACTTGGCGAAGCTGGACCATGTGGAGTCATAAATTCTGGTCATCGAAGTACGCCTGGATGCCTGGATGGTATGTATCACCTCCTCTGAAAGGCCGTCCCTCCTCAGGAGGTCCCCCTCAAGTGCCAGAAGGCCAACTGGAGCCACTGGGGGTCCAGATGAACTATGGCCCCCTGGCTGAGGGAGATCTGACCCTGAGGGATTCACCACGGGCTGGACACCGACAAGCTGACAAGGTCGGCGTACCAGGACTTCCGAGGCCAGTGAGGTGCGACCAACAGTACCTCCACCCTCTCCACAATGATTTTGCAGATCACTTGTGGTAACAGGGGCAGAGGCAGGAAGGCATTTAGCAGCTCCTGGGGCCACCGGCAGCGGAGAGCATCCGTCTCCTCTGCCCCTGGCGAGTGGAAGTGGGAGAACTGCTGGAGTTGCATGTTCTCGCAGGTGGCAAACAGGTCGACCGTTGGCGTGCCGAATCTGCGAGACAACTGGAGAAACAGGACCGGGTGTAGTTTCCACTCTGCATTGTCTATGGTGGTCCTGCTCAACCAGTCCACCTGGGTGTTGTCCACCCCGAGATGTGATCGGAACAAGAGATTCGATGTGACACTCCTCCCACCTGCCTCTCTGCCTTCGCGATGAGCTTTCTGGACCTTGTGACGCCCTGGTGATTTATGTGGGCCTTGGTGGCCACATTGTCCATCATCAAGAGTATGTGCTGATGCAGAATGTCCTGTTGAAAATGATGCAGGGCAAGCCTGGCTGCCCGCAGCTCTAGGAAGTTGATGCTGCAAGCTGCCTCGACTGGAGACCACTTGCCCTGAGTCATGCAAGGTCCCATGAGCTGGCAAGGCTCGCATCCGTCGTGATGACAATCTTTTCCGGTTCCTTGAAGAGATGACCTTTCTGAAGAGCGGCTGGTCCCATCTGAGGGACCTTCTCACTGCTGGAGGAAGACGGATTTTATGGTGGAGTTGCTTCTGTTGGATCTCTGATGGGACAGGAGTAACCACTGCAACTCCCGGGAATGCAGACATGCCCACGGAACTACAGAGATGCATGAAATAATCTTTCCCAACAATTGCGAGAGAAACAACACTGGGACCTGCCTCGACCCCTGAACCATGCGGGCAAGGGAGCCTAGGCTGTCTATCCTGTCCTGGGAGAGGGAGGCCCTGCAGGTGGAAGTGTCTATCACTGCCCCCAGGTGAAGAAGCTTGGTAGTCGGGGAAAGGTGGCTCTTTTCCAGGTTCAAGGAGAACCTGTGGCTGTGGAGGGACCCCATGGTGATGTGGAGGTCCTGCAAGGCCTGTCTCCTGGATGGCAATTGAATGAGAATGTCGTCCAGGTAACATTGAAGCCTTACGGATCTGCGCCTGAAGTGCGCCGTGACTACTGACAGAATTTTTGTGAAGGTCCTGGGCGCCGATGACAGGCTGAATGGTAGAGCCCTGTACTAAAAGGTGTTGTGGCCGAATTGGGATGTGTAAATAAGCCTCCTTTAAGTCGATGGACGTCAGGCGGTCCCCTTGGTGAATCCCTGTGAGGATGGTTTGTACGGACTGCATCTTGAACCTCCTGTATGCAATGTGACGGTTGAGGCACTTGAGGTCCAAGATTGCCCTCCACCCTCCTTGTCCTCCGTGGTCTGCTCCCATTGGGAGGCAAACAGCTGAAGCCGTCCCCCGATGGGAGGTGACCATTGGTGGTCACTTGGATTTGCGGAAGGGTCTGTGAGAACCCCCCCCAGTTGGTTTTGTGGAAATTAAACTGCTGCCTTCCCCTGTCCCGAAAGGACTGTCTGTCCTGGGAACGATCGGAGGATTGGTTATATGATCTTGGGGCAGAGGAAGAGGAGGGGGAGGAATCATTGGAACAAAAGGATTGCCTCCTGAAATAGGGGGTGGACTTGCGCTCCTGCTTTTTGGTCAGAGTGGAAAGTATCTTATGTTTGTCTTTAGATTCGATTAGGAAGGAGTCTAGGACTTCCCCAAAGAGTTTGGCTCCCTTAAAGGGGGCAGAACTGAGCTTCCACTTGTTCTTCTGGTCAGCCTGTCAGTGGCAGAGCCACATGAGGCATCTGGAGGTAACATTGGAGGCCAACGCCCTTGAGGCAAATTTTGCCACATTAAGAGAGGCGTTGGCAGAGTATTGGGCTGCAGCGATGATCTTTGTAATGTCCTGGCGGAGGTGAGTGTCCCCTGCTGGGAGCTTAGCCTGTAACTCCCGTAGCCAAATAATCGAAGCCTTGTTAAAGAACAAAGCGGAGGAAGATGCCTTAATGGCCCATGCTGCTGCTTGGTGGGACTTGTGGCAGGCCTTCTCCACCTTTTTGTCCTCTGCCTTAAGAACTTCCATCAGGTCTTCTGGGAGAACAGAATTGGAGGTGAGGCCTGCTATTGGAGCGTCCACCGAAGGTAGAGTTAAGATGTCTTCCAGTGCAGGTTCCACAGAATATAACATCTTATCCCCACCACTGGGCACGGCAAGGGAACCCGGCTGGACCCACTGTCACTGAATTACATCCATGAAAAGGCTGGGGACAGGAACCAGCTCCTGTGGTGAGGCCTGAGACTTAAACATACTTTCATTAGAATTAGCCACCGGAGGCTCAGCCGAGCCTTGGGCAGCCTGGGCCTTGATGCCCACCTGGGTAATGGCCTTGGCTTTATGCAGAATAGATTTGAAGAGTGTGGACTTGGAAGAGCCCTGAGAAAGCAGGAGAGTCCGTGGGGATATCCTCATCCTCCAACAGCTCCTGTTCCGGGTCTTCCCAGGCCGAAGCCTCACTGACTACTGAGGATTCCAAGGAAGGGTAACGTACCCTGCGGGCAGTGGTGGGTGCCTCTTTCCTGGCCTGAGTGGAGCTGGATTAGTTGAAGCCTGACCTTTTTTCTGAGGGCCCTCTGCAATACCTTGAAAGATTGCACGGGCAACGACTGCTTGCATGTGGGCGGAAAGCTCAGGCTCTTGGTCATCCCTAGACCCAGCTCTGGGAGAGGGGGGTGCCTGTCCTACGAAAGATGGAGCTGGAGCCCTCCCCCCCAATCCGGCTGCACCACTGCCCCAGGAGCCACCTCAGAAACAAAGGAAGGCGCCGAAGAACCGGGGTCTACCATGGAGATGTCAGGTGATAGATCTTGGGATTCCACTTCCTCCTCAATGACTCGCACGGGATCCCCAATAGAAGGGAGAGGAGGGGGTGGCGCTGTTGGAGTAGGAGCCTGCTGAGTGGATTGAGCTGCCTGGTGCTGGGCCTTCTCAAATTGCTTTTCGAATGCCCATTGCCGGCGTTCAGCATCCCTATCCGCTACAGAGGATGAGGGATGGTATGGATGACTGGTCTGTCTTGCCACCTTGCCCCTTCTAGGCTGCTTGCTCTTGCCAGAGATCTTGGACTGGCCAGAGTCACTGGAGGAACCTGAGATGATGGTCCTGGCTGCTCCAGGTCTGCAGGGCATGATGTCTCCGCCATCCAATTCGATGCGCAGACCTTGTCACTAAATGGGACAAGATGGAGAAAACCATCACTAAGTGAGATACAATGGACGAGCCTTCACTGAGCGGATCAGACCAATGCACGTGATGAGGACTGTTCTGCATTGGAAAGCAAATCCATCACTAAGTGAGACAAATAGGAGAAGTTGTCACTAAGTGAAACAGAAGCATATGTGATGCCTGGAGGCCTTCTGAGTCTTCAGCGAGTGAGGACAATGGAGTGTAGGGAACCTGGGAACCAATATCAGTTGCGCAGCCCCGCAGATCAGTCGAAGAGGATCAGAGATGAAAAGCAACCCCCTCTGTTCTGTTGAATGACTGTGTGGCAGCCAAAACACCAGCGCTGCCTCAATTAATGCCAATGAGAGTGGTAGCGGCCCTTCTGGAGCCCTGACGACAGCCAGCTAGCCACTCAGTGGTGATCTGCTGACGGACAGGCAGCAAAAGGCTCGATAAAAAAAGGGCGCAAAAAAGCCCTTCCAAAATGGCCACCGCACTCATGAGAGGGTGGAGGAGAAATGGCAACTGTGTGGTTGCAATGTGGCCACCAGGTTTTCCGTGGCTCAGCGCAAGTGAAAAATCAGCAAAAAATCACCTCGCATACTCCCGGCAGCCACCAAGAGCACCGCTGCCCTTCAAATGAAGAGGAAAAAATTAAAAGGACCTCCACTGCCATCCACAAGTGGCGCGGGCAGCGGAGCACCCCCCATGTCCATTCCTACCTCAGCTTGCAGCTCGCAGCTTGCAGTCATTTGTAGATCGAAGGAAACATTGGGAAGAGAAGAAATGAAGAACAAAACTCAAATGGCAAGGAAAAAGGCAAAAATTCAGAATAAAAAGGAAAAGAAAAGGAGAGTCCAAGCCTTGGATTAAAATTTAAAGCTGGAGCTCACTAAATTAGTCCCTGACTGGGCCAGACTGAGGAAAAAATCTGGTGTCACGAGGCACCAGGAGGCGTGGCCAAGGAAAAAGATTCCTCAGTCCCAGGGCAACCAGACTAATTTAACCCATTGCTGGGACTCTCCAAGCAGTGCATAGGAAAAAGTAAAATCTGGCTTAGCATCCCAATATATTACCCATCCATAAACATCTGTTGCAAAAAAAATGTTGCTAAAAGGAAGTCATGACACAAATTCCATCCTTAGGTACTTGCAGCCAGACATCTTTTGCATCAGAGTATCATATATACATTTCACTGTTGCACACCTTCATGGACACCTCGATGCACATCCATTCAATTTAAATGTTGAAATATTCCCTTTTTCCCCAGGAGATCAAGACAGCACATATGGTGTTCCCTTCTGTATTTGTTCCACACAAACATATAAGGTAGACGGAGTGAAAACAGAATGATAATTCTAAAGAGAAGAAGTTACCATACCTCATGTTGAAAGGAAACCTTAAGCTGAACTCTTAATTGCAGGGAACATCTATTAAAAGCATGGTTTTATAGTTGGCGGTCACTCTCTATTTTCTGCTCATTAAAGATCATGGATATATGAATCTTTTTTTCTAGAACTATGTTGTTTAAGTATATTTGGAGGCCCAAAGATTCTCTGGGATTTATTACTGAGTAAATTAATTTAAAGAAGCAGGGTTAATACATTTATGTATTTGATTTTAAATGCCCACTTTGGAAAGTGAGTACAGATAATTGTTGACTTTCTACCATATTTGAGTCCACAATTTCTGTTGCTAAGCAAGGCAGTTGCTAAGTGAGTTTTGCCTCATTTTATGATATTTCTTATTAAGTGAATCACTGCAGCTATTAAGTAGCACAGATGTAAGTGAATCTGGTTTTCCATTCACTTTGTCAGTCAGATGATCACAAAAGTGATCACAGGACCCTGGGACACTGTAACCATCATAAATATGTTTATGTCTGAATTTTGATCATGTGATCAGAGGGATGCTGTAATGGTCGTAAGGGTGAAAATGGTCATTGGTCACTTTTTTCAGTGCTGTTGTAACTTTGAACAATCACTAAATGAAAGGTTGTAAGTCAAGGACTACCTGTATCAAGTGATAGTAAGCCAATTAATTAGTAAGAAGAAGCGGGAAATTCCTTCACCTAAAGGAAATATATTCAAAGACTGATTTCATCATAAGAATTGTTATATATCCTAAGCAAGCATATTGTGCTTGTTAATTGAAGGTTTCTATTTAATTACCAGTGAAAATGGCCAAAAGCTATTCACTCAAAAACATTGTGCCATCGATGTTGCTGTTCAACTATGTGCAAAAATCTGCAATATTCAAACTTCTTCACTCATCAGAAAGAACGGGAAAAGTTTGTGTTTTACATATTTGGAATTGAGCCTTTTGTAGTAAGTTATCTATAATTCTGTAAACCTGAATTTATTTAACTGTTATCAAAGTGGCACCTGTAAATAAAAATGATATTTTTTAAAGCAGTGTCTCAACAGGATACACAGGGCAGAAATCTTTCAAAATCAGAATCTGTTCTTTATTTTAATATTTACAGAAGTGATATTCTCATTCATCCGGGTCATAATTATCCCGAAGGTGCTTTTTTCAAAGGGCAACTGGAGTTGTTGTTTTTCTTGAAAACATTTCACTTCTCATCCAAAAAGCTGAGACACTGTAACTACAACAATACAGTTAAGAAACTGCAACATCTAATGGCTATGAACCAGAAATACAAACCAAATAACATGAGAATCAACAAAGCGAAAACAGAAATAATCAGAAGAAAAAAGCATATCTTAAAAAATAGCAATAAAGAGAACTAGCATAAAGCACGTATCAAGTGATTGCAGTGCAGTGATTCACTTAACTGTGGCAAGAAAGGTCATAAATGGGGCAAAATTCATTTAACAACTGTCTTGCTCAAAGATATTTTGGGCTCAATCATGGTAATAAATTGGGGACTACCTGTAGTTAAGCTTGTCTTATTTCAAGCCACTGTAAGGTGTTTCAGCATGTGAAAACAGCTTACAAACTCAGAAAAAGACACAGCTTGCTTTTACAATTCAAAGAGCAATACATTGTACTCACTATATGCATTTTGAAATACCCATTTGAAAAGATTTCCACAGCCTAGTATCTTGCCAATATAAAAAACATATCATATAACCTCATAATTTCTTATTTCATAACCTTTAGACATGCCTGACTTTACAATTTAGATCTGAAAGCTTTTGAGAGCTTTACTCATGGTCTCGTAGTTCAGGTTTGATTACCCTGAAACTTGAGGTGATTTATGAAAGTGAAGAGAAAGCCTATCTACTAATGGGTATATGCTATAATAGACAACTAAAGTAGAGCCATCTATCAGCTATAAACCAAATACTTGGGTAGCTCCTTACCGACTCCATGAACAGAGCCCCACTTATGAAACACAAAAGGTATATTCTACCTGGACCTCCATATGGCAGTTTTCCTAAAAGCTCTATTTTTCCTCTAATTTTGTCATGTCTCACAGGTGACTGCAGTTCAGTGCAGGAGTACTGTACTAGTCTTACATGTAAGAGTGATTACAAAGAGAGGCTTAATGGAGGGACAGAGTATGCTGACTGGATGGCTGGTTGCAATTCATTCACATAGTGCAATCAGAGTCACAATCGTTTGCAATCAAACACACATTCAGTTAATAAACAGTTATTTAAAGAATACTCTCTCTCTCTCTCTCCCTCTTCCCCTCCCCCCTCTCTTCCGGGTGGGGAAAATGGCGAGTTGATGCATCTCGAAAGAATAGTGATGATGCTGAGGCCAAGATCAGTGACCTGGCAGCAAGCCCAGACTACCAGAGTTTTTATGGATAGAAACCAAAAAATTGCCCACATGTGCACCCTAAGGCTCCTCCTCATGAGGATTCCAACAGGAGAATCTGTCAGTGAATTGCAATAAAGGGCCAGGAACCAAGGAAAAAACTTCAAGCTCTCATTCTGAAACATCAAGCTCTCGTTCTGAAGCAGAGTCTGCCTGAAGGACACTGGATTTCACCCAAACCCTATTTCTGAGTACACATTTAGAGTTACAAAGAGAAGCTAGATCACCTGGTGAGTGTTCTAGAGCCGAGGTGGCGCAGTGGTTAAATGCAGCACTGCAGGCTACTGCTAGATCAGCAGTTCAGCGGTTCAAATCTCACCGGCTCAGGGTTGACTCAGCCTTCCATCCTTCCGAGGTGGGTAAAATGAGGACCCAGATTGTTGGGGGCAATATGCTGACTCTCTGTAAACTGCTTAGAGAGGGCTGAAAGCCCTATGAAGCGGTATATAAGTCTACTGCTATTCTTTCAATCAGGGACAATATCACAAGCAAAGGTAACAAAATAAAGATTTAAAACTAATTAAAAACAAAACCTTTTAAAGAAAAGATAGCGAAAAAGTGCATATTAATAAAAAAGATAATTGAAGAAGCAACCTCTGAAGTTCTTTACAGCAATTACAAATAGACTTAATATCACTCCACCACCTTTAGGATTACATTACGTAGTTCAGTTCTTCCCATATTTAACCATTTCAATTGGCAAATTGAGAAATCATCAATAAATCCTTCCGTTCTCCATGGATCCAGCAGGACAGCTCAGGCATGGGGTATTCTCATGCCCTGATTGGTCCAGAGACTGAGTCAATAATTCTGAAGACACGCCTCTGACTGTCCTCTTCCTTGGCCTCAGTTTAACTCAGTCTGGTCCAAGAGAGGATTATTTTTCCCTTGGCTCCACTTCTGAATTATTTCTCAGTCTTTGGATTTTAACTGGACTATTGACAGAAAATTGGATTAATTGGCTATTTTAAATAATGAAATTGGGAGCTTTTTATAGGGGCCGTATAATGCAGCCTCCTGGTCTGCGGGGATCTCCTTACCTCAAGGGAGAATTTCCTTGCCTCCTTTAACTTGGAGCCGAGGAATCCTCCGGACTAGTGGAGGTTGTGAGGCTCTTTCAAACAGATGGTCTGCCTTTTCCTACCGGCAAGATTGAACAGCGGAGTGTCGGAAACCCTGCAGCTTGATGTGCAGCCATTTTGAGAGCACTGGCAGCCCTTCCACCTCACGGCAGCCATTTTAAGCGACCGCCACGTGGAGCACTTTGCAATCAGCTTGGAGGTAAGCCGATTGCTTTGAACTTGCTGAGGAGACCGATTGCGAGGAGATAGAGATGCGGAAGGCTGCCACAGTCCTGAATCACTGTTTGGAGTACCGTAGCTGCGTAGAGGGCCGTGAATGGGAGAGTTAGACAGGGTCATGGCCAACAACAGCCCTGCAAAGGAGGCAGGTCCCTCTAGTGCCCAGAGCCAGTGCAGCCCTCTGAGGAAGGCTAAGGCCAAGAGCAAGAGAGGCAGGGCGCCTGCTGTTCAGCACCAATCCAGAGCAGTGGAGAGGGACGGAACAACGCAGGCAGAAGGCCCAGGAGAAGAGAATAGCCAGGGATGAGAGACAGTTGGCCATTGCAGCACACAGTATCAGTCCAGGTCTCCCAATAGGGGGCAGGCGGCTTCTTCTCCTCCTCCCCACCCCATGTTCCAGGAGGGAAACAGAAATTTATTTATCCCCCCTGTCTGGGAGAGATATGGGGGAGCTGCAGGGGGATCCTTTTGGCTGTTCCACAGTTACTATGGCTGATATGGTCCCACATGTCCCTTTGGCTCCCCAGGGGCCCCTAGTCCCTAGGGATGAATCTCCTCCTGGGGATTTTATGCAGGACATTCCTGAACACATGCAGCATATCATTGTGCAGGCCATATCGTGGTCCTAGAGGACAGTCATCTTCCTCCCTTGGCCCAGCAGCCAGTCGTCAGACATATCCTAAAAGAGGCTTCCAACCTGCAGCCCCCGGTGGTTCATATATTTCCCTCCTGGGATCTCCCTACAGTTCTGCAGGCCCTAGTGGGCGAACCATTTGAACCACTTAGTTCTGCCTCACTTCAGTTCCTCACACTTAAGGTGGCCTTCTTAATGGCGGTCACCTCAGCCTGGCGCATCTCAGAGCTCGGAGCACTATCTTCCTGGTCTGACCTTTGCACCTTTCATGATAACAGAGTGGTCCTATGTTTGGACACAACCTTCCTACCAAAGGTCAATTCCCTTTTCCACAGATTTCAGGAGGTGGTCCTTCCGGACGTCTGTCCGGGGCCATCTAGAGATAGGGAGGCATAAGTTAGATGTCCATAGGGCCCTAAGAATCTACCTAAAAAGGACAGATCCTTTCCGTAGATCGGAGGCTCTCTTTGTCTCTTTTCAGCCTTCCTCCTTGGGGGCTAGGGTGTCCCCGTCTACCACTGGAAGGTGGCTAAGACGAGTGATTGTCAGGGCCTATGAGGCCCACCGCCTTCCAGTTCAGTTTCTAACAGTTTTCTCCAATAAATGCATATCTATGACATTTTCCTTCAAGTTGTATATCTTAGTAACAGATTGCCTGTTACAGAGCATTATGTGTTTCAACAGCAGCATATCACCTCTTTTACAGACAATAATTCTTAAATCATAAGTTCCAATTCTTCCATATATTTTTCCAAAAACATTTTCAATTTTTTATGAGTAAAAAACACAAAATATACAAAAAACGAATAAAACCCTCCTAATACCCTGCTAAAGTGAAAGGGAACGTGGTTTTAAAAGAGCAACAAACGCTCTCTTCAGCTATGCTCGTGACATGACTTCCTGTTGACTTGAGTGCCACTACTTATGCAAATGTGGAAATAATTGCAACAGGTGGAACAGTGAACAATTTGGAAGGGGCCAGGGGCACAATCTTGTTATCTCTGAAAGCTGTTTGGGTCTTTGTGCAAGTAGCATAATGTGGACAGTTTGCATTTAAAAATTGATTTTTAATGAAAGCTATTCCAATTCTTAATGGTTATCTTATGAATCATGAAATATTCCTTTTTGTATGAGTAAAAAGTAGTCTTTCAGAAGTTCTTGAATTTTCATTAACCCTTTTTAGAATTTAGAATAATCCTGAGAGATAATGGGAATCTCATAGTACCTGGAATGCCATATGCTTTGGTTGACCTTCTTTTTCCACTATGTTTGATTATATTTTGTTTTATTTATTACTTTTAGCCTGTATAAAGTCATCTTAACAGGGTAAAAACATTACATGTATTATACATTATGGATGGTACTGTTTCATATTGTCAATATGGATTATCAGATTTCACTGCAGGATGTCAGATTTTATTACTTTCATACATGTTTTTCCAAGATTTATGCAGGATGTCCAGAAGTCTGTGGCAATCCACTTTCTTGCTAATCTTGGAAAAAAAGTTATGGTTATTAAAATGTTTGTATAGCAGACCAGACAGAAACTGGCAATGCTCAAAAATCATTTCTTTGTGTAATCAGCATACTACCTTTAAAAAATAAATTCTGGAGAAATATCTTTAAAATTTTCCCTTTTCACAATAGCACCAAATAGTATATCTAAACTTTTATGAGAACAATGTTAAACAATTAAATGTTAAACAATCTGAATCATAAGGAAGAATAAATTCATACTTTATAGAAGACATTAGAATATGTTCACCTTTTTCCATTATTTATTATTATATTATTATTCCATTTATTCATTACTTCTTACCTTCTACTTAAAAAAGGGAGTATTATTCAGAGTAAAATGAGATAAATGGATTCTATAGAGCATACTCTACAAAATTCTATTTTCCCCTTTAGTACGATGATACCATAATTCATCTTTGCCATGAACATGGTCTGTATTTCTATTTGAGACGCTGGCAGGTATCTCGTTTTTAAAGGTATATCATACACCTCACCCCTCTGAGATAAAGCCAATGATTGGCATGCCCCAGACAACTGATGGGCCCAGAGGCAGTTAAGGGATTTCCTGAAGATGTAATGGATAGTTTAGCCAACACTTAACTGCTGCTTGGAATGGGTGGGTGGCTCTTGGTTAACTGAGGAGCTCCAGGAGATGAAGCACCAAAAGAAATGCTTAATCCTCCCTGGAAGAAAATTGGGAGCTAGTCTGATCAAACATCTGGAATTATCTCATGGCAATAAGGGCACAAAAAGTCAAGTATTTCTCCACACTTAATGCATATGGGAATAGCTATCCAATAACCCTATTTAGGTTAACTCAATCCGTGCTGGAAAAGACAGGTCAGAAAATCATCTGTAGGACTATTTGCGATATATTCTGAATATCTGGCAGATAAAATTGCTTAGAGCAACTCTTAGTCACGTTCACTAACAGCTCCAACTTGTGAAGTGACCTGGGATGAGTTTGAGTTGGTAACTCTTGAGGAAGCCGACAAGAGCCCTGGTGGCACAGAGGTTAGAATGCAGTATTTCAGGCTAACTCTGCCCACAGTTTGGAGTTTGATCTTGACAGCTCAAGGTTGACTCAGCCTTCCATCATTCTGGGGTGAGCAAAATGACAACCCAGATTGTTGGGGACAATATGTCAACGCTGTAAACCGCTCAGAGTGCTGTAAAGCACTATAGAGCAATATATAAGTTTAAGTGCATCAGCACAAGAAGTATTTTATTGTACAGAGACAACGGGAAAGGAAAATAGTTAATATATCAAGATTTGCTAGTACAGGAAAATGGAGAACATAAGCGGAAATTGAGAAAATAATTGACTGCAGAGGGATTTAATTGTCAATGGTTTTCACATGCACAATTAAGAGAAATATTAATATATATTTAAAAATGCCAGATACTGTATATATCATAAAATAGAAATTTGAAAATGAATTATGTATAAATGTTGAGTACATGATTGCTAAAGAAAAAATAGGTTCAAGAGATTTTTTTAGATTTAGATTTTATTGGATATTTATAGGCCGCCCTTTTCCCTGAGGGGACTCAGGGCGGCTTACAACAATAGGGGAAGGGAGTGCAAGACAAGACATAAAAGAAAAAAAAAACGTGAATAAAAAAAAAATTAGCCATAAAACACAACATTCACTCAACATTCGGGCGGGGTGAGAATAAATCCTATCCCCAGGCCTGACGGGATAGCCAGATCTTGAGGGCTGTGCGGAAGGCCTGGACTGTACCCTCAATGTGGTGAGGGTACGGATCTCCACGGGGAGGTTGTTCCATAGCGTCGGAGCTGCAACTGAGAAGGCTCTCCTCCGTGTAGTCGCCAGTCGGCACTGACTGGCGGATGGAATTCGGAGGAGGCCTACCCTGTGCGATCTGATGGGACGCGGGGAGGTAATTGGCAGAAGGCGGTCTCTCAGATAGCCAGATCCACTACCATGGAGCGCTTTATAGGTGGTAACTAGGACCTTGAAGTGCACCCGACGATCAACAGGTAGCCAGCGCAGCTCACGGAGGATCGGTGTTATATGGGCGAACCGTGGTGCGCCCATGATCACTTGCGCGGCCGCGTTCTGGACTAGCTGAAGTCGCCGGATGCTCTTCAAGGGCAGCCCCATGTAGAGCACATTGCAGTATTCCAGCCTAGAGATCACAAGGGCTCGAGTGACTGTTGTGAGAGCCTCCCGGTTCAGGTAGGGCCGCAACTGGCGCACCAGGCGAACCTGGGTAAATGCCCCCCTGGTCACAGCTGACAAGTGATGGTCGAAACTCAGCTGTGGGTCCAGGAGGACTCCCAAGTTGCGGACCCTGTCTGAGGGGTATAAATTTTGCCCCCCCCAGCCTGATTGATGGAACATTAGCCGAATTTTTGGGAGGAAAACACAACAGCCACTCGGTCTTTTCCGGGTTGAGCACCAGTTTGTTAGCTCTCATCCAGTCTTTAACAGCCTCAAGGCCCCGGTTCATCACGTCCACCGCCTCATTGAGTTGGCACGGGGCGGACAGATACAACTGTGTATCGTCCGCATATTGGTGGTACTTAATCCCGTGCCTCCGAATGATCTCGCCCAGCGGTTTCATGTATATGTTGAATAGCAGGGGGGACAGAACCGAGCCCTGCGGCACCCCATACGTTAGGGGCCTCGGGGACGATCTCTCCCTCCCCACCAACACCGACTGCGACCTGTCCGAGAGGTAGGAGGAGAACCACTGTAAAACAGTGCCGCCCACCCCCACCTCCCGCAGTCGTCGCAGAAGGATACCATGGTCGATGGTATCGAAAGCCACTGAGAGGTCAAGGAGAACCAGGATGGACGCATAGCCTCCATCTCTGGCTCTCCAGAGATCAGCGGTCAATGCGACCAAAGCGGTTTCAGTGCTGTAACCGGGCCTGAAGCCAGACTGGAAGGGGTCAAGATAGTTAGCTTCCTCCAAGGTACGCTGAAGCTGTAAGGCCACCACCTTCTCAACAACCTTCCCCACAAAGGGGAGGTTGGAGACTGGACGGTAGTTATTAAGAACTGCTGGATCCAAGGACGGTTTCTTCAGGAGGGGCCTCACCACCGCCACCTTAAGCGCGGTGGGGAGGTATCCCTCCCGAAGAGAGGCGGTAACAACCGCCTGGATCCAGCCTCGTGTCACCTCTCTGCTGTTGGCAATCAGCCAAGAGGGACACGGGTCCAGTGTACAGGTGGAGGAACTCACAGCTCGCATAGCCTTGTCCACATCCCCAGAGGCAACATCCTGAAACTCAACCCAGAGATGGTCTGCCAAGTCATTCCCTTGTGTCTCGGCTGGATCTGCGAAAGTGGAGTCCAGTTCCGATCGAAACCGAGCAACTTTGTCCGCCAAGAACTGACCATACTCCTCAGCCTTACCCTGCAGGGGGTTCCCCGTCTCCCTCCTATTTAGGAGGGAGCGGGTTATCCTAAACAGGGTGGCTGGGCGGGACTCGGCGGACGCTACCAAGGAGGCAATGTGTGATCTTTTGGCAGTTCTCAATGCCCGAATATACTCCTTGGTGCAAGCTGTCAACAGTGCTCGGTTCGATACGGACCTATCGGACCTCCACAGATGCTCTAGGCGTCTCCTCCGGCGCTTTATCTCGCGGAGCTTCTCGGTGAACCAAGGGGGTCTCCGCGAGCCGCTGACCCGGAGGGGCCGTAGTGGCGCAATTCGGTCCAGAGACTCTGATGCTGCCGAGTGCCAGGCCGCAGCAAGAGTCTCCGCCGAACTGTGGGCGAGAGCATCTGGAATGACCCCAAGCTCCGTCTGGAACCTAACAGGGTCCATCAGTCGCCTGGGGCGGAACCACCTTGTCGGTTCCTCCTCCCCACGGTGGGGGTTTGGCCTCCGGAAGTCTAGCCTCAGTAGGTAGTGGTCTGACCACGACAGGGGAATGATCTCATTTCCCCTCAGACCAAGATCATAACTCCACTGCTCCGAGAGGAATACGAGGTCGAGTGTGTGCCCCGCTGAGTGGGTAGGGCCTCGAATTACCTGGGTCAGGCCCATGGCTGTCATGGAAGCCATGAACTCCTGCGCTCCATCAGAGTATTCACCGAGCGAAGGCAGATTGAAGTCCCCCAGAACCATTAGTCTAGGGAACTCAATTGCTAGCTCGGCTACTGACTCGAGGAGCGCGGGGAGGGCTGCTGCAACGCAGTTGGGAGGCAGGTACGTTAGCAGCAAACCCGCTTGACCCTTGAGGTCCAACTTCACTAGTAGGGACTCACACCCGGCAAGCTCCGGAGCAGGGATCCTACGAGGAGCTAAAGACTCCCGGACTACAATAGCCACACCGCCACCCCTTCCCTGGGCTCTCGGCTGATGAAGCACCTGAAACCCGTCTGGGCACATCTCTACAAGGGGGACTCCTCCCTCCGTGCCCAGCCATGTCTCAGTAATACATGCCAGGTCTGCCCCCTCGTCTACAATCAAGTCCCGGACAAGGGGAGCCTTATAAATAACAGACCTGGCATTTAGCGACAGCAGCCTGAGACCAGGGTCCTGATTGCTCATGCCATCTGACCTTGGAGTGGGACTCATAGGGCCGGAAGGAGGGATCTCTGCGATATAGCGAACCCTCCTTCCCCGGTAATGGCCAGCCGTAAAGTCCCCGCCGTATCTGCCTCTCCCTGTTATGACCGCAATGCTCCGACTCTCTCCCGTGGGTATAATTCCCCCAACCACCCCAATGGCCCCCGCTTGCCCCGCCAGGTCCTCCGAATCAGGCATACTCAAACACTCACACAAACAGTCCCCACAATATAGTTAAAACACAAAAAGAATACAGCAATAATAATACTAAAAGTGGGTCTTTCATACTAACACATTCAATCCCACGCACTCAACATACCCGCTTAAAATTGCGCAACACAGAGTTTAAAATTAAAAGAGTGTATGACAACATGGGGAAGAACTTTGGTTTTAACAAGAGAGGAAGTGGTTAAAAAGTTTAGAATTAATATTGTCCTATAATTTAAAAGAGAATTGTTATAGAATGATGAACCAGAGATACAGGTCATCGGAGAAATTTTCCCAGATGTATAAAGGAACTAATTATTTTGGAAATATGAAACATGAAGGGACATTTTATCATGCATGGTGGACATGTGAAAAAGCAAAAAAAAAGTACTGGAAACAAATGCATACAATGATGCAATAAATTTATAAAAATTAGTATCATATGAAACCATATTTTTAAATTAGGATTTATGGGCAGACAATTAGAAAGAACTCGTGGAAAACTGGCTTTACATACATGCTCCTATATGTACAAAGATGGGAGAATACAGAAGTTCCCACAATGGAGAAGTGGACTGTTAGATTAGGAACAAAACAATAAGTATTTTATAAAAGACTAGAAATTTTTTTGTGGACATTTTCGCTGAAAATGGAAAGAAAATGAGCTGATTATTTCTGGATTTAAAATGCATTGAATGCGGGGGGGGTGTACATAATGTAGTTCTAATGGAGGGGGAATGATAGAATGTTTATTTCTAACTGCTGTAAAGATGATCAGAAGCTACTCCTTTTTCTTTTTTATCTCTCTCTGGTTTTCAGCATTTTTTCTTTTATCTTTACCTGTTTACCTTTTATTTATGTAAAAACCTTTCAATGAAATTTATAAAAAAGAAAGCCTTTGTACAACATCATTTTTGTAGCAGTTATGCCCTTTCTGGATTGAAAGGCTGCTTAGGCAGTTGATACACTACATAGCGGTACTTGAAGCTCACTTGGAAAATTCAAATGGTCAAAAATGCAGTGTGGCAGACAATGATGGGCATGGCCTAGTATGTTTGCAAGCTTCATGAGTGGCAAGCATGGTTTTAGGCACAATGCTTTGTAGAAAACCATGTAAGTGTGAGAAAGTAAAGCAGAAATAGCATGCTGTTAGGGCAAAACAATCTGATAAATCGTCTCTTTGTGATGAAAATATTTTAAAACATAATATTCTGTACTGTAAAACATAAAAAGTTATTTGAATTCACCTATTAAATTTCATACAGGATTTTCCTGATACGTTTTTTGTCCATAATACAAAAAATATTTGAAACAATAATTCCCTTTCAGGCATCAAGATGCTGGAGTGTTTGTTGTGAATACAGTATTTTTGCTGTTTTCTGTTTAATTATATTTTCTGTATAATGTAAATGAAACAGAGATGAAGAAGTATAGAGAACTTAGAGCAAAATGAGAACTCCTACCTGAATTTGTGGTTTTAGAAGCTCTTCCTTTAGGGGCTGGGAGTAACAATAGTTCCAAAGACTGTGGTGGAATTAATTTCTCTTGCTTCATGTCTGAAAGCTGCAGGGGATCTTCTACAATCAGTGACTTTTTCTTTTCAGCCAAAAGGCTGCCTGCAGCTCTTGCAGCCACCTCCTTGAGTAGAGCTGCTGAAGAAGTCATTGAGGTGAGAGAAAGGAAAGAATTTGCGGGAGGTGAATGGTCCTGCCCAGGAGTCATGCTTCTTTCACTGACCTTCTTTGATAATGCAGCTAAGGTGGAGCTTGCTGATTGAGAACTAAATGGTGAAGGGAAGGTTTCAAACCTTATTGTTGGATCTTCAGTCCGAGAAAGAGACTTGTCTTGAAGGACTGCATTGGCAGCGGCTTTCAATTTTAGGATTGCTGAATCTGGAGACAAGCTGCAAGAGGGCATTGAGTTAGGCAACCATTTGCCTTGATTCCATATGAAACCTGTGTTTGGGCCATACTGATCGTTTTGTTCCTGTTTTTCAGCTAGCTTTCTTGCAAGGACACTTAGCTGCTGGGCATGATGTGTAGCTGGAGAAAAAGAGATATTTGAGCCAAGATTTACTGGGGACTCAACCCGGCCATTAACTGTGATAGTAGTGTCTAGCTTGAGAGAACCAGCCTCCAGCAGACGTCTCAAATTACTACTCAATGGCTTGTTTGACCCAGGATTATCATCATCACAGATAGAAGAAGATACGCTAGAAGAGAGATGTTCCCTGTTCTGTAATACATCTCTTATGGCCTCATTCTCAACAGCCACCAATTCCAATGTGTTGCTACTAGGAGTTCCGCTCCCCAAAGAAGTGTCTGGAGATGTGGATTGTTCTTGGATCCTGTCCTCAAAGGATAATTTGAAGTTCTCCTGGACTTCTCCATAAGATGCTTCTGATGGGGTTTCTGAAGAGTTCCCAAACCAATGCTCTTCCTCACTAAGTTCCTCTTCGGCTTCTTCCTGTCTAGTACCATCTGTGAAGAACCAAGGTATATATATATATTTCATTTTAAATTCTATCCATGTTATGTAAACAATAAACTAATTGACTCAAATATACCACTAATGACATAGTAACTAAGTAAATATTAAATTTATCAATAAATGTTAGTTTAATTTTAGTAACGCATCACAACATGGTAGTTCTATGGTAATAAAATGTGTAACATGAAGTATAAACAAACAGAATTCTTATCAACTAACTTCAGAATATTCTTGTCCGGGACTTCACAATAAGCAGGAATAAAACTTGATATTCTAGAAACTTAACCCAATATTAAGAAATCTGGTATAAGAGAAGCCTTATATATATGACATAGTTAAAGAAGTTTTTTTTTATTGTAAACAAAAAGCAATATACATATAATTTACATGCTACAGAAAACAGAAATTGTTATAGATCATGCACACACACACACACACACACACTTTGTTCCTGGTTTAAATTCTAAGTTTTTTCCTCCCATTTATTCTACTTAATGGATCTTTTGCTGTTTTCTTGATCTTGACAGCGAAGAGACATTTGCTTCCAAAGTATAATGAGCTCTACATAGCCAGGTTCATCTGGATTTGTTTTGATGAACTATAGTAGCCCAAATAATCCAGCACAGGTATGTCAAAGCCTTTAATTTATAGTAGAGACTGTAATCACAAAGCCACTGAAAAATTACCTGAATGCTCCAGTATTAACAGCAAGATTCTCAGAATCAATGAGCAAACTTTCCAAACACACTATTAAAACTCACCCAAAATTTATGAAAATTGGTCATAAATTACATGAAGACTGATGGTACAAATCCATACAACATTGCTGGCTGTTTATTTCTTTGTTCAATTTATGTAGCCAACGACTTCACATATTCAACTCTCACTGTTCAAGTAATAAGAATAAAAATCAGCTAAACATTTATCTCCTTGAGTTAAAATGTTAACTTCCTTCAGTCAAATAAGGTGAAGAAGATAATTATTCTTAATTATTATAGAGTTTAAAGCCAATAATCAAGGACAAATATATGGGAAACTATCCTTATTAATAAAAATGATATAAACACTGGAAGGAGGAAGGAAGAAGATGGGGAAATGAAGCCTTTCTGTAAACTCTTAATCAATAAATACTTTTAGGTATGCTATCTCTATATTTGATATCAAATTGTGATTTTTCATGGGGCTCTGATTTTCAGGAATGAGAACAAATGGGGGTGGGTGGGTGTTGCACTTTCCTCTTTGCTTTTTTTTTTTTTTTTTGCCAAGCAAGACTATTGTGGAACAGATTGCATGGATATTTGAAGCCTTGCCGGCTGTGGACTTTGTGTTACAAAGAAGCAAAGGTTTCATTATCCTAATGAATATGTGGATTATTCATTTGAACCCAATACATTCTTCTATTGATGGTCTGGAAGGAAAGAGGCTTTGGACGGCATTACATTGTCAGATTCTTCATAATAAAAAATGTAAGCCTTTTGTGGCTCAATGCAAGTTTTCTCAGACAGATGATGAAAGTCAGTTCTCAGCTTCATGGATTCAACTTCTCAAATCTGTGGTATATACATGTGAATGGGGATGATGGAGGAAACACAGTAAGAAGAACAGTGACATCTTCTTTAACCCTCTTGTACTCTTATCACAACTTAAGTCTCCCATCTATAGCCAAACAGATCTAGAAATCCTCAAAGGTCCTGATAAATGAATCCCATATTTCACCTGACAATTCCTCTTTTAAATGGTCTCTTAAGGTTCTTTCATTATAGTTGAATCCTGAGTTAACAGCATAAAGTCAGTGGTATTCTCTCACCTGGCACTTACTCTGTCAGAGATGATAGTTTTCACAACTGGGAGCCTCTTGTTTGATTGCATCATTAAAGTTAGCCCTTATCAGTGTCATAAAATTGATGTAGTTGTCCAAGCTTATGTTGTTCTGCACTAAAATGGGAGGTGCCAATTTTGCAACTATGGCTATTTTTTGACTTTCATTATTAGACTAATTGCATATAACATCTGCGACTGATTCATGGAAAAATCTTGACGTTTATAGAAATCTATAGAAAGGTAGCAAATTTGTCAGAATTCCCACCATATTTATCAGGTAGCAGAAGATGAGCACACAGCATCAGAAAGTTGCTGTTCCAGCAGCTGACTAATCTTGGGCCAAAACTGGTAAAGGGGCCGCTGATTATAGTAGACTCTGCCCTACTTGCTGATCTACCTGGTCTATCTTGATCCAGGCAGCTGAACATACTGGCCCATCTGGTCCACTTGCTGAAAACCTGGTCCTGATAAGGCACAGGTGATTTGATGTATACTTAATGGGTTTCAAAGGGATCTGTAATCATTATTAAAGCTATTGAAGTATTGGATTTCTTCCATTAGTACTATGAGTAGGAACAGGCAGATCTTGCTATCAGATTTCACACTAGACATACACATAAATCTTGATAATGAATACAATCAACTCTGTACAGTATTTAGTTTGGAGTTTGGAGTTTATTCAATTTGTAGGCCGCCCTATTCCCCGAAGGGACTCAGGGCGGCTGAACAAAAGCCAAGGGAGGGGAAATTACAAAAAGTAAGACAAAAACAATCAGACAATACGAACAATTTAAAAGCACAACAGACACAGCAAATTCGAGTAGGGGGGGGGGACTCAACCCCAGGCTTGCTGGGACAGCCAGGTCTTCACGGCCGTCTGGAAGGCCCAAGGGGTGGAGAGGGTCCGAATCTCCAGGGGGAGCTCATTCCAAAGAGCCGGAGCAGCCACAGAGAAGGCCCTCCTCCGAGTAGTCGCCAGCCGACATTGGCTGGCAGATGGAATACGGAGGAGGCCTAATCTGTGGGATCGAATGGGTCTGTGGGAGGTAATTGGCAGAAGGCGGTCTCTCAAGTACCCAGGTCCAATACCATGTAGGGCTTTATAAATAATAACTAGGACCCTGAAGCGTATCCGGAGACCAATAGGTAGCCAGTGCAGCTCGCGGAGGATAGGTGTAACGTAGGTGTACCGAGTTGCACCCACAATCGCTCGCGCTGCTGCATTCTGGACCAGCTGGAGTTTCCGAACGCTCTTCAAGGGCTGCCCCATGTAGAGCGCATTGCAGTAGTCCAGTTTTGAGGTCACGAGGGCATGAGTGACTGTTGTAAGATCCTCCCGGTTCAGGTAGGGACACAATTGGTGCACCAGGCGGACCTGGGCAAACGCCCCCCTGGTCACAGCCGACAACTGATGAACTAAAGTCAGCTGTGGGTCCAGGAGGACTCCCAAATTGCGCACCATGTCTGAGGGGGCGTATAATTTCACCCCCCAGCCTGAGAGATGGAATACTAAGCCAATTTGTGGGAGGAAAAAACACAAGCCACTCGGTCTTGTCAGGATTGAGAGCCAGTCTGTTCACCCCCATCCAGACCCTCACATCCTCCAGGCCCTGGTACATCACGTCAACTGCTTCACTGAGTTGGCACGGGGCGGACAGATACAATTGAGTATCTTCCGCGTATTGGTGGTATCCTATCCCGTGCCGTCGGATGATCTCTCCCAGCGGCTTCATGTAAATGTTGAACAGGAGGGGGGACAGGACCGACCCCTGCGGCACCCCATAATTAAGGGACCTAGGGGTTGACCTCTGTCCTCCAACCAACACCGACTGCGACCTGCCTGAGAGGTAGGAGGAGAACCACCGAAGAATGGTGCCTCCCACCCCCACCTCTTGCAACTGCCGCAGCAGGATACCATGGTCGATGGTATTGAAGGCCGCTGAGAGGTCCAGGAGAACCAGAACGGAGGCACGGCCCCCGTCTCTGGCTCTCCAGAGATCATCGGTCAGTGCGACCAAAGCAGTTTCCGTGCTGTAGCCAGGCCTGAAACCAGATTGGAAGGCATCTAGATAATCGGTTTCCTCCAAGGACCGACGGAGCTGAGAGGCCACCACTTTCTCAACAACCTTCCCAACAAAGGGGAGGTTGGAGACTGGACTGGTTTATTCAAAACGGCTGGATCCAAGGACGGTCTCTTCAGTAGGGGTCTCACCACCGCCTCCTTTAAGGGGGGGGGGGAAGACCTCTCCCGGAGAGATGCGGTCACAATCGCCTGGATCCAGCCCCATGTCACCTCCCTGCTGTTCGCGACCAGCCAGGAGGGACACGGGTCCAGTACACAAGTGGAGGCACTCACTGCTCCGATGGCCTTGTCCACTTCCTCAGGGGTAACAGACTGAAAATCAATCCAACGATGGTGCTCAAGACCCTCCCTCGGTACCTCGGCTGGCTCTGCGCAATTGGAGTCCAGGTTTGCCCGAAGCCGAGCCACTTTATCCGCGAGGAATTGACCGAACTCCTCAGCCTTACCTTGCAAGGTATTTGCTTATAGTAGAAGCTTCCAAATATGACATGGCAGACAAAAAAAGTACATGTATAGATCTGACTTTCACACAATACAGAAATCAATCTGTTTCTCTCTCCATCCTACACATCCACCTTTCCACCCACTCACCTAATTCATTCATCCAACCTTCCTATAACATTCACACACTCTCATAACACCCGGTTCTCTGATTACGTACAACGCTTAATGTCTCAGAACTTTGGGAACTTTTGCATATACTTCCCTCTTGCTTTTATAACTGTATAACTGTTTTTTTTTTACTCAATTTACCTTTTTATTCTTTGTTCATACAGTCAATGTTTCCTTAATGTTAGATGCCAAATTTAAGCTCTTTTTCAATCTCATTAATGCCTTGTGTATAGCTTTCCAGGCACAATTCCTATGTGGATTTTTGGATAGGAAAATATAGGCAACATATCACTCTACTTTGAAACTAACTTCCACACTGCTTAGTCCAGTTGCAGAACAACTAAATCTGCAGCTAATTGAACCCATGGCAATATTCTTTTTTATATTTAGAAAAAAAGTCTTACATTTCCAACTAAAGAGTATCTTTTCACAGATTTGTTTTCTGAAGTATTGAAAAATCCATAAATGCACATATAGAGGCTCTAGAACAACTTGCCATGGCCAACTTACTGTAGGACAATTCACCGCAGCCAACTCTCCACGGGACAACTCGCCGGAGGACAATTCAATGCTGTATTAATCATTTCCTTCAGTTGCTTTTACAATTGGTGACCATGTTTTCATCAAAATAATTGTAACTTTATTTAATTATTACGGGCCACAGTTCTGTTGAAATTAATTTAAGTTTGTATTTGTTGAGTTGTCCTTCGGATAGTTGTCCCGCAACAAGTCGGTTACGGCAAGTTGTCCTGCAGAGAGTTGGCCGTGGAACCTGGTCATAGCAAGTTGCCCCATTCCACATAAAAAAGAGATTAACTTATTCATCTCAACATTTTTCAAATTCTACCTAGAAATTTTAAATAGCCCTTTATGTCACTTATCTTTGAAATATTAATGATAATAATGATAATGATAACATGCTTCTATAACTACTTTTTCGTACTACTAGCAACTCTAACATACCTTTTGAGATGTTTCTGGCAGTGTTTTAAGAGTGACCCAATGCATCAGCGGTGGGTTTCTACCAGTTTGCACCTATTCAGTAGAACCGGTTCGTCAAATCTACCGAACCGGTTAGAAGAGGTTCCACCAGTGGACCCAGAAAGCAGGCCACACCTACAGAAGAGGTTCCAAAAAATTTTGAAACCCACCACTGCAATGCATATAAAAAGGTTATATAATGTATTAATAGAAATGGATTCAGAAACAGAATTAGTCAAAGACTGTATGATAAAGTGGGCACAAAATTTTGATGAACCAATAATGTTGGATACATGGGAAAAGATATGGGTAAGAAATGTAAAATTCACACAAGCCCAAAATTTGAGAGAGAACTTTTTATAAGATTTTTATAGATGGCACTTAGATCCTAAAAAACTGGCTTACATATATCCGAATTTACAACCTAAATGCTGGAGATGTGATTGTGTTGATGCTACATATTACCATATATGGTGGACTTGTAAAAAGGTTAAAGCATTTTGGATAAAAATATGGCGGATTATGCAAAATGTTCTTTAAAAAAGGATAAAGTTTACCCCTCAGTTATTTCTGTTAGATATAACTACTGATTGTACTGTTATAGAGACTCAATAACAGCAGCAAGGTGGCACAATACTGGAAGAAGGAAGATTTGCCTACTATTCAAGAATGGACATTAAAAGTAACAAACTTAGCAGAGATGGCTAAAATATCAGCATAATCTCAAGGACCACTCAAATGAGAAATATAAACTTGAGTGGAGAAGATGGATTGACTATATTCAAAATAAATACGGGACTAAGAAATTCCAGATAGTTTATGACTGAAAAAGCGAGGAATGATATCTGTTTAGAGTTCGCCTAACAAAAGAGGAGTTAAAGCTCAAATGAAAGATGATACTAACTTTCTTTAAGTTTATTTTAGAACATCTTTGTTAAAGATTTATACCCTGTATTTGTTCTGGGAAGTCGGGGGGGGGGGAGGTTGGGTTTGGGTGGGGAGAGTGGGGGAGGGGAGGTAAATATTTGTAAAAGCCTTTTTTTTAAATTTTCAATTTAAAAAAAAGAGTGACCCAAGGTCAGTGATGGTGAACCCAAAGCACGTGTGTGTCCGGCCAGGCGAGGCGCTGCCTGTCAGCTGGCCAGCGCGCATGTGCACGCTGGCCAGCTGAGTTCACCCTTTTTAAAACCATTTTTCACCCTCCTCAGGCTCTATAGGCTTTATAGGAGCCTGGGGAGGGCGAAAAGAGCCTCCCCCGCCCCCCGGAGGCCCTCCAGAGGCTTCATGAGCTTCTGCGAAGCCTCCAGAGCGCAAAAAACTGGCCCTACAGGCAAACCGGAAGTTCGGGAATGGAACTCGGAACTCGGAGGGTAAAACGACCCTCGGAGGGTCATTTTACTGCTCCGGAGGCTTCAGGGAAGCCTCCTGAAGGTCCCTGAAGCCTCTGAAGAGCGTCCAGGGGAGGCTGTTTTCGCCCTCCCCAGGCTCCTATAAAGCCTCTGGAGCCTGGGGAGGGCGAAAAAAGCATGCCAAAAATGGGGGGAGCGCCTGTAGTGCCCGCACACGACCCCCCTGTGCTCCCCCCACTTATGGCTTGCGAGCCAAAAAAAGGTTCACTATCCCTGCCCTAGGTAGCTCCTCCTCACCATAGGCATTCAAAGGGTGGTAGATATGATCAAAGATTTTTTGTGTGCATCTTTAGCTGGCCAACCCTGAAGTAATCTAGAACAGTGGCAATGTCAGTATAAAATGGAATCTATCCTCGTTGCCAGATACCTTTCATTAGCATGACTGCTTTGAAAAATGAATGTTCCAAAGCACAGCAAGAGTTACAAAAAGATGATTAGACTTAATACCAAAAGCAGTAATGAAAAATAACCCAATTACATGGACATTCAGAGGGAACTGTAAACCAAAAATGGATTGTAGTGAATTGGATTGGATTGAACTTCCAATTATCTGGTGAAACAAACATATGAACAGAATTCTTATTTGAGTTTGTATCTGTTATAATATACAAAGCATCAATCAATTACTGGCTTAATGATTAATAGCGGAACACTGCATCTATGTGCTACTGAGTGAACATGAAAAACTGTTACAGGCATGACCATTTGACACCTGCCTAATTGTAATTTAGATTCAGCTCCTGCTTTCCAGACATGCTGAGATGGCTGATAGTAATAATTGTTTTAGTCTAATACAATTTGATGATTAAAGTTTTAGGAAGATACAATTCCGGTGAAAAGCCCAGGTAGAAAAACAGGTTTTTCTTTTGGATGTTATGGTCTTATTAGCAATTTGTCTTATATACATTTTTTATTACAATGTTCTCTTATTTTTGTCCTGATTCTTCAAAACCCTAGCATCTATAGAAAAGTATCTTCTGGAAACATTTTGTTGTTTACTTCACCCATATGTAGGTATGGATGACGTTATTACACAAGATATCAGTGGTGGGATTTAAATTTTTTTACTACTGGTTCTATGGGCGTGGCTTGGTGGGCGTGGCATGGCTTGATGGGCATGCTTGGTGGGTATGGGAGGGGAATGACCATTGGTTTACCTGAATGGTTGTTCTCTAGGCGCTGCGGGAGTGTCCAAGCATGGGTTAACTTCAGCTTGCTGCCCAAGGACTGAGTTTAAATCTTTAGTGTAGACACGCCTCCAGCTCCCCTTGGAGGTCAGTTTGAAAAATGATGATGTGGAGTCCAGAAAGATGTCATAAGAATTCAAGGTTAGGGCCACTATGGGGACATCAACCTGGGGGAGCTTCAGGAGATCCTCCATGCCAGCTTCCATAGAATAAAGCTTCTTGTCTACCCCACTGGGATTAGCCATGGAGCCTGGCTGGGCCCACTGACGTTGTATAATGTCCAGGAATAACTGTGGAGCAGGGACCAACTCCTGGGGGGGGGGTGTTCCTTGAACAGCTCTGCCCCTAGATCCTGAGATCCAGCGGTTGACTTGTTGCCCTGTTTGGCAGAATTCTTATCAGATTGCGCGGGAAGCCCCATCTGAATGGAGGAGGCCCTAGCCTTGGTGAGAATGGCCCAAAACATAGAGGGCTTGAATAACCCCGAGAAAGCAGGAATGTCAGGGGTCAGGTTCTCATCCTCGACAGATCTGGGGCATCCTGACCGCCCTCCTCCGCATCAGATGCTTTGCTGATGGCCGAGGAGGCAGGAGGGGAGACCCTACCCTCCTGCTGGGGGGGCTCAACAACCTTCACTTTGACTTTGGTTCGGCCTGGGAGAGGCAAGGAAAGACCCAATTGCTGGATACCATCAGCAATCCTCTGAGAGATACCCCTTGCACCTCCTTCACGGCTGGGGTCAACTCAGGAGTGGAATCTTGGTTCTGGGCAAATCCCTGGCTATAAGCCCAGGAGGGGAAATTTCCTCTTCCAACAGGGAACAAGACTCCTCCGTGTATTCCTCCTCTAGAGATGAGGCCAAGGACCTGGGAGTTGCCCTAGAGGGGTTAGGGGAGAACCCAAAATCCTTCTGGTGGAAGATCTAAAGTAGGGGAATTTGCAGGAACCTCAGCAGGTGGAAGGAGATCCTTTTCAAGCCCCTGGTTGCTCCGAGCCTTCTGAAATTGTTTTTCTAGGGCTCTCAGCCAGCCTCTCTTCTGCCTTGTACACCTTCCTTGCTTTGGGCTGTTTGCCTTTAGTGGCCAGAAAGCCAAAGTCCCTGTAGCTGCCAATCAAGGTATTCAGGGGAGGGGGAGACCTGCCTGGAGACCCAGAGCAAGGCCACTTGACCAACACCCCTCCCAGCGGCGATCTGCTAAGTGACCAGGCTGCAGCACAGGAAAAGAGAAAAAACGGCTTGAAAAAACATGCTTTTTTTCTCTTCCAAAATGGCCACCACACATTAGGAGCTACACCGTGCTTCCGTCGGTAATCCGGAGTGCTCAGTAGAGTCTCTAGAGCTAAGAGGGACCTTCTGACGCCTTGCAGGGGCACCTGACCTCCCTACCTGGCCCCTAAGCTCACCAGCGGCTGCTGATGAGCCTCCCGGTGCTGCCAGAACTGCATGGAAGCATGGGAGGCTGGAAACGCTCCAGCAGCCTGGTCGGCACGTGAGGAAGGCTATTTAGACAAAACAACTTCTTGTAATGGGAAAAAAACAAAAAACCTAGGTCTATCTAAGGCTATAACTGTGGAAGAAACACTAAACTAATTGGGAGAAATCCAGCTTGCTGAGTTTTTCAAATTGACCTCCAAGGGAACTGGAGGCATAGCTACACTAAAGATTTAAACTCCTTAAAGTCCTTGGGCAGCAAGCTGAAGTTAACCCATGCTTGGAAACTCTAAGCAGCACCTAGGAGGAGGATACTGTAAAATCTCCATTCCGTCCCCACTCCAGGGGAAGGTTACTGCAAAATCCCCATTTCCTCCCAATCAGCTGGGACTCGGGAGGCAGAAAATAGATAGGGGCAGGGCTAGTCAGAGATGGTATTTTCCAGTTCTCCGAACTACTCAAAATTTCCACTACCAGTTCTCCAGAACTGGTCAGAATCTTTGGAATACCACTTCTGATTGATATGCTAATGTCAGATGTTAGGATGCAATGATTATGTTAGTGTAAATGTGGTTGCATATGTGTCATTTTGAAATCACTAATGTTGTGGAGACTACTGGAAATGTTCTTTTATGAAAAAGTAATAAATAGGGTGATATCATAAACCAGTGTAAATCAAATGCGCTTATATTGTTTCTTGGAAATGATTAGGAAGGAGGTTCAAAAGGTGGAAATGGACAGTTTGTCTAATAAAGGTTTAATCTGTCTGATTCTACCTTTACTTTTACTAAATAGCTAACAATCATATTCTCCATAATCAGCTATTTTGCCAATGTTGGCAGTAATCTCAGGGGATGCAAAATGAGAAGAGGAGCTATGCAGCCTCTCCTAGTCTAGATTCATTGGGTAGATAATCGGTCATAATCAACTGAGATTCTTCTAACTCTATGTAGAACTACAACCATTATTTTAAAAGACTCTTGAAAAACATGGAATTGAAAAACAACAGTCTATGTATGTACAATAGAATGCCAATGAGATATTTCTGAATAAATTTGTGTAAGAGTGAACTACAAAGATTCTTCAGTTGTAAAAAGCTATCTTTCTCTGTGTTATGCAATTATTTTTAACTATGCCAAACAATGTCAGGGTTCCAAAAAATACCCCCAACGAAATAAAACTCCAAGGCTTGTGTTTCCTCAAAGTTCCACTTTATTAGAGATGTCATGTTGACACATCTGGGAAAACCCGAATCTGAAAGCTTCCAGGTTTTCCCACCCAGTTGAAAGTTCACACCCACAAGTACATCACATGGTCCAATCCTTCACTGCCACGAAGACAGTCCTCCAATCCACATCTGCCCAGGTGCAGGGACAAAAGCAACCTTGACATTCTGAGAAAGAATGTTATTATGGCTACACATCACCCAACTCCGTAGAATTCCCCTATCCCATTTTCCCACAGTAGAAAGTGTGGCAGGCCTGAAATCCAAAAAACGAAAGATAGCTTGCAGGTCTGACAAACTGATTCTTAAACTTTGTCTCTTTCAAGCTGTTTCTGATTTTGTTCCCTGCTAAAAGTTCTAAGATCTATTTACATCTAAAATTTTTCTCCTGGATTGGAATTACTGGACTGCTTAATTATGATGATGCCACGTAGCAAGTTTCCTAATTACCCAGTGTCACTGAAGTCACTGAATGTTTTTATCCAATAACTTGCAATATCAGAAAATATTTACGCTCACATATTGTAGGATACCCAATTTCAATCAGTCATTTCCCATTATTGTAGTAGATATAGTCAGCAAAATTGGATTTCCTAAATTGTATTTTTCTGCCAACAAATTCTATCAAAGGGCATCAACTGAAAATACTAAAACAACAAAAAAATGATAACATTGAAGTACGGGATTGCCATGTGTCCTGATTTCTGACATTTCTCTATTTTGGAAGCATCCTCTGAAAAATAATTTAGTTTAAGACTAGTTTGTAGATAAACAAAGAAAGGAAAACTGGAACTTTGAAAACTGTCCAAACACCTTTTTGGACAGCAGAAAGGGCGTTGGTACTTACCTGATATGCCTCTTCTAATAATATAGCGTCCATGTATGGGTTAACGTGGTCCGTGCTCTGATTGGACTGAGTCTGATTAATAATTATTATCCTATATAACCTGCCCCTGTGAGTGGCTCCACCCAGCTTTCGGCAAATAAAAGAAGACAGATTCAACGTGTTATCCAAACATCAACTTTACTATCAATTCAATGGTTAAACGTAGGTATCCCTCCATCCTTAAACAACAGGTAATCACCCTGAAAAACACCAGAGGTTGCAGAAAATGGTTTGAAACAGTCACCCAATACGGGTGGGGCCGGATGCTATCTCCACCTTATTAGAAGAGGCGTATCAGGTAAGTACCAATGTTCTTTCTCAATAAGGGTGGAGATAGCATCCATGTATGGGACATACCCAAGCCTGCCTGTTCTCAAGGATGGGATCCTGACTGTTCCGAACGTGACCCATCAGTATGAACTGCCTGCAACACCCTGCGGCCAAATGCTGAGTCAGCCAATGCAAATTTATCAAATTCATGCTGCGGCCGTGCAGATTTCATCTAGAGAAGCTTGTGCGTCACATGCCGTGGTAGTGGCTACGCCTCCTGGAGTCGTCTCCTGACGTGACTCATATGCAGCGGCTATGCATCGCCTTACCCACCTACCGATGGTGGCCACCGAAACCCTTTCACCTAAGAAAGTGGGCTGAAGTGAAACAAAAAGTGCCTCCGTTTGCCTGATATCTGACGTATGTTGGAAGTATATTTTAAGTGCCCTAAGCACGTCTAATTTGTGCCATTGTCTTTCTAATTGATGCATTGGTGTGGGGCAGAAATTAGGCAGTACCACCTCCTGGGCCTGATGGAACCAAGATCCTACCTTTGGCACGAACAAAGGATCTAGCTTAAGAACCACTCAGTCTGTGTGGAATTTACACAGGTCTTCACGAACCAATAGGGCATGTAGTTCTGATATCCTTCCAGTGGAGGTTACCGCTACCAAGAAGGCGATCTTCCAGGTAAGGAACTGCATGGAGACCTTGTGCAGGAGTTCTAAGGGTGGACCGATGAGGGCCTCCAGGACTTTGGTGATGTCCCAAGTTGGGTACTAGTGTACGATCTGTGGCCTTAGATTGGCAGCCCCCTTCAAGAATGTCCTCACTGTGGGGTGATTCGAGAGGGACAGTCCCCCTCAGGTAAGTATGGTACTCAACGCAGCCACCTTTCTTCAAATGGTGTTGGACGATAACCTCTTTTTGAGTCCATCCTGGAGGAACTCCAGGACCTGTGGAATAGAGGACTCTGCTGGAGTGACCTGTCTGACCAAGCACCAGGGGCAGAAGATCTTCCAGGTCGCGTTGTAAATACGGACAGTCGAGGGCTGCCTGGAGGCCTGAATGGTGTCTATGACCCTGGTCAAAAAGTCCCCCCCCCCAAGAGCAAGCTGCTCAATCGCCAGGTGGTCCAGCTGGAGCCACTGGGGCTCCGGGTGCTCCAGTGACCCCTGACTGAGGGCGATCATGTCCAGTGGAATTCTCCAGGGACTCTCGGCCGACAACATCTGAAAGTCGGTGAACCATGGCCATTGTGGCAAGTAGGGGGCAAGAAGAATGATCTCTGCTCTGACACTGATAATCTTGCAGATAACCCTGGGTAGAAGCAGCACCAGAGGGAAGGCATACAGAGACCCCTGGGCCAGGGGCAGCGAAGGGCATCCAATCCTTCTGCACCTGGTGTGTGGAACCTCGTGAAGAACTGGGGAGTTGAGTGTTGGATGGGGTGGCAAAAAGATCCACGATCGGGACCCCAAAGCGCCGTGTGATGTCTTTGAAAAGAGAAGGATGCAGTCGCCATTCAACCTGCTCTATTCTGGTCTTACTGAGCCAATTGGCTCTCACATTCCCCCCCCCCCCCCCGAAATGTGTTTCGCTGCAATGGAAAGAAGGTTGTGTTCCGCCCAGGTGCCCAGGGTATCAGCCTCCAACATGAGATTCCTAGATCTAGTGCTGCCCTGCCTATTTATATGGGCCTTAGCCATTATATTATCCATTAGAATCAGTACGTGTTGACCCATGATGAAGCGTTGGAAGCTCTACAACGCTAACCTTATGGCCCTGAGCTCCAACCAGTTAATACACTTTTCTGCCTCTTCCTGGGTCCACTGGCCCTGCACCACCTGTGACCTCATGTGCACTCCCCAGCCATACAGGCTCGCATCTGTGGTGATGGTGACTCTGTTGACTACCCTAAAATGGCACCCTTTCTCTATGGCCGGAGACCTCTACCAGCAGAGAGACTGATGAACTTCCCTGGGCAAAGAAACCCTAGCCAAAGAGGTGCTGTTTCTCTCCTTCTGGAATGGCAGCAGGAACCACTGTAGGTCCCTTGTGTGAAGCCTGGCCCAGGGTACTATGGTGATGGCCAACACCATCTTTCCCAGCAGTTCAGCTAGAGTAGCGAGTGACACCCTGTTCTCCACCTCAGTCACGAGTAGCTTAAGGCCATGGACCCGTTCCTCGGAAAGGAAAACCTGCCTGCCCACCGAGTCTATCCAGGCTCCCAGGTAGAGAATTCTGGTGGTTGGTGTAAAGTGACTCTTAGTTTCATTAATGGAAAAACCATGGGACTGGAGCACGTGGATTTTTGTGTCGAGGTCATCCCTGGCAGTTTCATGTGAAACCGACTGCACCAATAATGTCATTGAGGTAAAGTTGCACCCTGATGGGTACGGTATGCAAATGGGCTGCCAGGGCGGGCAAAACCTTAGTAAATACATGGGCACAGAAGAAAGGCCAAAAGGCAAAGCTGTGTATTGATAATGACAAGAATTATAACAAAAACAGATGGTGCTCCTGCAGGATGGGTACGTGCAAGTACTGTTGATCTCCGTGTGCGCTTCAAGGTGCTTCTTACCACCTATAAAGCCCTTCATGGTAGTGGATCTGGGTACTTGAGAGACTGCCTCCTGCCAACCACCTCCTCGAGACCGATTAGATCTCATAGATTAGGCCTCCTCCGAGTGCCATCTGCCAGCCAGTGCCGGCTGGCCACTACGCGGAGGAGAGCCTTTTCAGTAGCAGCTCCGACCCTCTGGAACGATCTCCCCGTGGAGATTCGTACCCTCACCACCCTTCAGACCTTCCGCTCAGCCCTCAAGAGCTGGCTATCCCGCCAGGCCTGGGGGTAAACATTTGATTCGCCCCCACCCGAATGCTGAATGAATGTTGTTTATTTTTAATTATGTGTTATGTTATATGTTACTGTTTGTATCCCCTCCCTATAAGTTGTTAGCCGCCCTGAGTCCCCTCAGGGAAAAGGGCGGCCTATAAATAAACTTATTCCTATTCCTATTCCTATTCCTATAGTCTCCTGCTGGAATGCGTTCCTGTAGCTGTTGTAGCCAAAAAAAGACTACATCTTGAAAAAGTGAAGCAGCTGTTGAGGCCTGCATCACCCAGGCAGCCGCCTGGTGGCCCCGCTGAAGGACCTGATCTGCGTTGATCTTCAGGCTTAAGGATATTTTCTTGCAAGCCTGGCATGGCGGTGGTGGTGTGTAGGGCAGCAATGGGGGAGTCAATAGTAGGCCACAGAAGGGTCTTGTCAAGCTGTTCAGCGACATTGTAGAAACATCTGTCATTGGCAGAGGGTGCTGGGCCAGAAGTTGGTGATGATCACTGCCTCTGCACCGTGTCGATGAATAGCCGGGATGGTGTCGGCCTTCAGTTTGTGCTCCTTGAACAGGACGCTGGCCAATGCTGGTTGAACTGGGGTGATGGTACCTTCTGCCTGGACCCTGAGATTGGAGGCTGTCTTGGCCTTACACAACAGAGGTTTAAACAGGGCAGGGGGAAAGAGGCCCATGCAGGTGGGCTTATCCAGAGTTGCCCCTTCCTCCTCCAAGAGTTCGGCATCCCTGATCTCCCCCCCTCAGAGGTGGGGGAAGGGCTGAGATGGGGCTCAACTGGTGACAGGTGTCCAAGGAACCCCTGCTAGCATCGTCTGGTTCCTTTCCTGGAGCCCCACCACGATCCCTTGCCTTATTGCTACGGCTATGATGTCCGGGAAACCGGAAGCCGTGGATGGCAACCCAGGCATGGGATACAAGGTAGGCAAGGAATCCAATTGTCCCTCTGGCTGAAGTTGGAGTGAAAGTGGCCTCCGCAGTCCTGCTTTGCGACCGCAAGGCAGTGTTGCCCCTGAGCCCTGATGTGTTGATGGGCAACATGGGGCTAAATGGCTCCTGGGATACCTCCAGCTGCAGCGGGGGCAATGGGCGAGGATGATTAGGCAAGGCCGGATCCCTATAAGGATGGTGCTGCGCAGGCCCTGGCTTCTCCAGGTGTTTAGTCTTAGAGGCTAATATGGAGGTCTTCTTGGGCTTCGAGCTCTTATGGGATGATGAGCTCTTACTGGTGGCCTTTCCACCCATATGTCCCTGCTGCTGTCGGCCATGCTGCCTGTCGGACAAATGCGGGAGGCAAAATACCAGCCGCGACTCTCTCGCTCGGCTCCCTCCCCACTAAAATGGCGTTCATGTCCTTTTTGCGCTGTCCCAGGCCTTTGCGCCTCTTCTTGTCCCAGGCCTTTGCGCCTCTTCTCGCTGAGCGGTGCTGGGTTGTTGGAGGATCACTCGTTCCCGGCGCCGATCTCGCCTCCTTCTGGCTATGTGCGCTTCTTGCGGGAAGCCTGCTTTTGGCTGAGGGAGCCTAGAGGAGCTGGCCACGCTACAGGTGATCTTCCGTGCTGCTGCCAATGCTGATGCGCGCTTTGGAACGTCTGGGCCTTGTGAATACCTGGCCCTGCGGCTCGCCACGTCAAGCCTCGCAGCCAGAGCCACGAAACAGCTGTCAAAGGTGAAGCGCCTCTCGCCCAATTGTGCAGCCCAATAGCTGAGGGTGAGATAGGCACCCTTCCCCCAAGGACAGGGATAGAGTGCGAGCACCTAAGAGTCAGAGTGCGAGCACCTAAGAGTCAGAGCCCAGCGGCCAATGGGTGCCAGCTCCTGTCACACTGCTGTCCAAATACTCACGGCAATACAAGCCACTTGGTAGAATAATATGGAATATAATCAGTAGTAAGGAATGACAAGGTAAGAGAACAACGGATAACATGACCATCCTAGAGTGGACTGAGTCGAAAGCTGGGTGGAGCCACTCACAGGGGTGGGTTATATAGGATAATAATTAATTATTAATCAGACTGAGTCCAATCAGAGCACGGAGCATACATACATGGATGCTATTTCCACCCTTATTGAGAATAAGCAGGTTACATACCTCATAATTTTCTACATTGTGTTCAATACACATTTTTTTTATCAGAAGCAGTGTAATGTTATAATATAGTATAATTAATTTTGATACATTCTATTACATTTTGATACATTCTATTTGATACACTCTAAAAAATGTGAACATACATACATTGAAAATGCCTGCTCGCCTATATTCTTTATAAATAAGACAAAAGTAGGTAGATTTTCTCCATGACAATCAGTCCCTAACTTAAACTTTCAAATCTTCCAACTTGGTAGTCATTGCCACTATAATTCACCTTGCTGCTGGTCTTTCTGTCAATCTTTCCCAAAATGAAGGCCTTCCCAAAGAACTAGGTCTTTACATAATGTGTCCAAAATGCACTTAAAGTACTTTAAATTTATTTACCTGCAACTGTTTTTCAATATAGTTAATATCAATGCCAGTCAGTTTCCAAGGCACATTAGGAAAAGGTAATGAAGAGAACTGGAAAAGTGGAAGAGTTGTACTTCAGCACACTACAAAGTGATGAACTATTAGCAGATATTTAAAAAGACTTTCAGCAAAATGGTAGCATTCTTTTTTAGTTCGAAGGATGAGATCAGATTGGTTTATTGCTTGGATTGATGTAGCCTCCCTATGGCCAAAGTCCCCAATAGATCATATCACCTCTTAACAAAGGGCACAAAATAATGTAATTACTTTGAAAACTTCTACAAAATCAAATGAAATGAGTGAAAACTTTTTAAAAAAATGAAAAAGTCTTCCTCCAATAAGAAAAAGAACGCCAACAAAATAGATTGCAAAACTTTCAGCTGAAAAGTTTACATAACTTAATGGACATTGCAGCTCAACATTTCAACAGCCTCTAGTAACACCTGCCCATTCTTAATCCTCCAAGTGACCTAAAGAACCAACTCATCTTCAAGCATACACTGGAAAACGCGCTTGTGCCTGTGAGTGGGCGCAAGAGTCTTAATTTTCCTAAGAATTTATAAGCCCTTACAATGCCCTTGCTATTTTTTTAAGACCATTCCGATTAAAACAACAGTGCACTTTAATGCAAGCAACATTTTTTAGTGCTGCAATTTATTTCAACCTGTGAAGGTCACCAAGGCAACCAGCTTTCAGATTGTTCCAGGAGGCAAAAAAGATACAGAGAACATTTTGAAAAAAAATATACTTAAGGACATTTGATCATAAAAGTGCAGGTTTCAGCATAGCTGAAGACTTATTTTACCATAACTATCAAACCCCAACCCACACCTGTTTTTTTAAAATAATGAAACACATCATAGGTTTTCAATGTGGATAGGGGCAAAAAATCAATTGTATTGAAAACCTGAGTGGATTAATTGATTCTTCTAACAGAATGAAGGACACAGTAATCGATATTATGTACATGACAGTTTTCTACCATCATTTAAAGCCACAGAATCTGGCCATCCTGATGTTGAATTTCTGCCATCAATCTTAGCCAATTATGAGGAATGGTGACAATTTTACACCAAATACTGAAGATCTCACTGCTCACTCCTGTAGTAGCTCTCGATAGGCTCACAGGTTATTTCAGCATTTTAACTAGAAATGCAATACATGTAGTCAACCTCAGAAACTGCTTGCAATGAAATCTCCTCAAAGTCAGTCTGTGGTGAACTGATAAGTGGGAACCCCCTTTTTTGTGACAAGAGAATCTATGTTCTGTCCCTAATGTCAGCAAAACAATTCCAAGAGTGTTATATTAAAATAGCACAGGTGAAGAATTTGATCCTTCCTTCTTCCTCCCTCCCTCCCTTAAGCAAAATACCACTTTTTTCTTAGCACAAAGAGGAGCAGTAACTTAGGAAGAATATTTTGCCAAACATGGAAAGATCATAAATTGCTAGTAAATTCACCATAAAAGAAATGAACAATGGGAAAACAATATTTCTAAATTTATATGGCAAGGTGGAAAAATGATAATTAGATACAAATTACAGTAAGATACCAAGAAGAGGTTTAGGTTTACCAGATTTAAAATTGAAAGTGTTGAATGCTAGGAACATATTATGTGTGCTATGCCTAATGTCCTACATTAGTTGCCAATAGATATAATTCAAACTTCTGAAAATAATTTTTAGTATACTATATGGATTGGTATATAGTCACCTTCAAAATCTGCTTCTCCAACCAGAATCAACCATCAATACTTTTGCCATAAAAATTTTGTTATTATTCTCCATTTTCATGAAATCAAATCATGAAATCTGTGGGACCAGACGACAATGCTTTCTGTGATAGTTATGGTCCTATGAAATGGCTGCCCTTTAAAAGCTAGATTTATCTGTGACTGTTCAAAAACTTTGAATGACAGAGCATTTTTGGATATCATTCATGCCATCTGGGTTTATTTTATTGTGGTGACTTTGTCATTTCTTTCCCTTTCTTCATCTTCTTATTTCTATTTTACTTTAAAGTTAATATATTGTTATATTTGTTGTGGAAATTTTAATTTTCCCATGGAAATTTTAAGTTGGGTATGTATTGTTATTCTTTTCACTAACTACTGGGAATGGTCTGTAGAATTGGCTGAATATAAATGCAACAAATAAACAAAAACAACGAAGTAATCTTGCCTCAACAATGGCAGCATCTGCATGACTTTATTTGAGCTCAGTACCTAAGAATAGTTATGTTTGGCTATTAATTGAATGAGAGACGTCCAGAAACTACCAAATTGTAGAGTACACTAACTATTCTAGAAAAGAAAGAGAGGCTATTTTTGTTCTGTTGCCAAAACCTTAATGGATCTGTCTGTGAAGTTTCCAAATAATCAAGATTAACTCCTAAGAGACTTGACTTCATGTGAATCTTTGAGCAGGAAAATAGGTAGGCCATTTATTTATCAATCTTAATCAGGAAAATAATTTGGGTTAGCCTGTGACTGAATATATAAATAACACTTTTATATAATTAATATTTTATAGATATAGAAATGAGGTAAGAAGGCATAACTCTTTTTAGACTTGACTGATTACTTCTTCAATTAGGTTTTTTAATAGAAAGGTAATCTTAATCTATCTGTACATTAACAGTACCCATTACAAGAAGACATTGCCATATTATTTGTTTTATCAAAAGTGTTATTTGAAAAGATCAAGACTGAGTCGAAAGTGGACGTACAAATGATAGGCTATGAGATTGACATGGAAAAAGATGTTGCATTGGGCACACAAAAGAAACAGACTAATAGTATAATAATTAAAAAGCAATATACAGAGTAACCTGTATAATTTTCCTATATTAGTTACAAAAGAGGCTTGTTACAATTTTGAAGACTTTCATAAGAAGGGGCAAAGAAAAAAAATTCAAAAAGTTCTACAATATTATTTGAATGAACAAAAGATTAAAATTGTTAGAAATAAAAGGAAGGAATATAAAGTAGGTTTATTTGATTATTTGATCAAGACAAAATAGAAATGTTATGTTTTAATAATTCTTACTGGACATTTCTGACAGCAGGACTAAAATGACAATGCTTAATGGATCATAGAAAAGAGCTGGGACATGGGAAGAAGAGATCATAGCTAGTAAATGAAGAGGAAGTGAAGTCATTAAAATTATACTTGTCACTTCTTTAAATATTTATGTTTTCACTATATTCTTTCTTTTCTCTATTTTTCCTGTTTTTATTTTCTGGATTTTCTATTTATTCTTTTGTATTTGTATTAGTCTTTGTTTTTGTAATTGTAATCTTTAATAAAGTTACTACTTAAAAAGAGAGGTTACTCTGAGATTATTTTTAAATATTCTGTAGACTGTGAATTTATTCTCTGGGTGATAAGGAACTCTAAGAAAAAATAAAATAAAACAGGCCCCAAAAGGTAAGAAAGACCACCGTCACAAAATATTGGAGATATTGTGAGGAAAGGAAAGTACCAAATGAAAAGAAGGGATTAAGTGGTGGTGGATAAAATGGATTATTTTGGGAACTAATACAAGTGCTGAACAGAAGCACTTTACACTACAAGCATTGCTGACATCCTGCTTGTCACAAAAATACTCATGACATATTGTCCAAATCCAAAGATTTCCAGCAGATCTTTTGTGTTATTGCTTTCATCATCTTCTTTTTTCCATTATTGAATTATTTATTATTAAACATGTATTTAGATAACTGCTTTTATTGAAGTAAATGCCAAAGTGGCATATTAACAGCCCTGAGTTTCCATTGTTACCACACAAACAGTACCCAGGATATAAGTGTAATTTGAAATATCTTCAACCATCCCTTTTGAAACAAATATGTTGATAAAAACCCAAAACATGGGATGTCACAGTCAGGGTATAACTTAAGAATTTAGTATAGTTCCTCAACCTTCACTTAACTTCAAGAGTCACTTCCCTGACCCTCCACAATGGCTCTACTGAGTTTTAATACTGCTGATTCAAACCCAGAAAAAAAGGAAGAAAATACATTGCAACACATTGTGTTATTGACAGAGGAATCAACTAGTGAACTATACAAGCCAAATATTATCCTGACTTTTCTGTCATTTATTTGAATTAAAAAAGAAAGGATATTTTAAATTCGGGGGTGGGTGGTGGGTCTGTAAAACAGGAAATATCTAGAAAAATATATAATTTTTAGGTGCACATCTGGTATGCCTAATATTACAAATCTGTATCATACTCTGGCAATGAAACTGGAATTCTCAAATGCTGGGAAGGGTTTTGGTTGTGGATATATCATCAGTTAATGTCAACAACCAAGATTTTCCAACGGTGCCTTAGATGTAAGAGACTACAATTTCTGAACTCCTCTTCAGGATTCAAAAATGTGTTGGATGACATCTAGAGGCTGCAAGAATATGTAAGTTATTCTCCATGCACAAATGCCAGGTATAAATAAGTGTTCATACTGCATCTGTGTGCATACATCTGGTATACAATTGAGCACATCCACCCAAAAAAAGGCAACCTTTAAAGGTAGAAATATGTTTAAAATCTTGAGGCTACATGTACTCTCAAAATGGCTACCTAATGTCACAAGATGTTTTATTTTCCAGGAAGCAAACTGGGTTCCTAGGATGTTACCTATTATTCCAGTGATACATTTTGTCTGTTTGGCAGACCCTCTTGTTTAAAGCCATCACATTGTGTATGCTTGGCATAAAAACTCATAAGCAAACTGAAAACTGAATTTGGGTTGCTGAGTGCACGCTTATTTGCATGTGTGTTCAACTGCTTAAATTGCTGTGTAAGAATACTGTCTATGATGTCATTTGAATCATAGCAGAAGCCATGCAGAACATCTATGCTGGCTAGACTGTTTTTTTTTTTTTTTTAAACAGAACTTTTTTTTATTTTTCTTTAAAAAAACACAAATCATGCTGGCTAGACTGTTGATTACTAGGATTTCCAACAGACTGATTTCCTAGTTCATTTTCACACACTGGATAGGATTTTATCAGCATTATGTAATTGAGTGGATGACTATAATAACATGTAAAATAACATACTAATATTGAGAAACAATACAACTACAAGCAAGCAAATATACTCAATGGATACTAGATATAGTATATGTCTGCTTTATTGTTCAAAGTTACCCCAGCACTGAAAAATCTGATAATTTTTAGCACTTAAGATCACTGCAGCATCCCCATGGTCATGTGATAAAAATCCAGACACTTGGCAACTGTCATGTATTTATAATGGTTGCAGTGTCCTGGAGTCATGTGATCACCTTTTGTAACCTTCTGACAAGCAAAGTCAATGGGAAAACCACATTCACTTAACAACATAGCAGGTGCAGTGATTTGCTTACCATATTTTTCAAAGTATAAGATGCACCAGAGTATAAGACCCACCAAGGTTTTGAAGAGGCAAATTTAAAGAAAAGGTTTTTGCACTCTGCAAACCTCCCCAAAAAGGGCCCATTTTTTGTAAAAACGAGCCCGTTTTTTTTTTGCCAAAAAAGGGGCATTAGGAAGTTTATAGAGTGCTCCTGGGGGCTGGGGGGGGGCAAAATTGAGCAAAACACCAGCCCATTTTTGCTCATTTCTGCCCTCCCCAGCCTCCAGGAACTCTGAAAGCCTCCTACAAACTATGCACAGCCATTTTGGTGAAAGGGGAGGGGGTTTCAGGAGGCAAAATTTGCTGTATTCAGTGTATAAGACGCACCCAGATTTTCAGCCTCTTTTTTGAAGGAAAAAGGTGCGTCTTATACTCTGAAAAATAGCGGTAACTGTGGCAAGAAAGGTAACAAATTGGGGCAAAACTCAATAATTATCTTGCTTAGCAATGGAATTTTTGGGCTCCATTGTGGACATAAACCGAGGACTACATATAGTACCTGAAAAGATTAAGACTTTCTAACTTGGTATCCTCTAGCTGTGTTGAAGTTACCTATTTCAAGTCAAGCTGCCCAACAACTCTGAAGAGTATCAGAATGGGGAATCTATATTCCCCATTCTGAATCTCTCTCACTCTCAAAAATCTCCAAAACTGTAAAGCCTACAAATTTCAAATTTGCCACATATGTTCCTCTTGGCTTCTAGGTGCTCACCAAGAAAGGATTTTTCAAATGACCATAAGAGCATTAGTATTTCTTATACTATTATTAACACACTTTGATGCTAAGGAGTTCTATTCCCACTTCCTACCAGAAAAAAAAAATTGGTTCCAAATGCAAAACACAAGCAGAGGAGAGGAGTTTCAGTTTTACAGCAGCAAGCAGCTTTACTACAGAACAGTTGAGCTAAGCCACGCCCAGGCTCCTCCCTGTCTCCTTCTTGCTCACACAGCAAATAATGTTTGAGTTTCTAAACACCCCTCAACTCTCTCACACACTGCCAGGATGCTAGCCAGATAAATACCAATGGATGCTGGTAGGCAGATTTTATTTTTCCTTATTTTCCTTCTCAGTTCACACGGATCTGTTCCTTCTACTATAACACCAGTTAAATGGAAAAGAGGCAAAAATGCAGAAAAAGATTTACAAATGCAATTAGGAAAACACAAGTAAGGGAAGTTGCACACAACTTTGCACAAGTATTGTCAAACCCATCCCCAAGTCAGCAGACAGACAGACAGACAGACATACAATTATAATTTCAAGAGCACAGGTACCCAGATATTTGTTGACAACACTGGCAGATTTTCCAACTATTTTTCTCTACACAGTAATACATCCTAAAATTAGTTACTTCCCATCCTTTTGTACTCGAATAGCAGGGCAGGGTAAAACAAAACACAACCTTCCCCCAAAAAAAGAACTGCTGCAATCAGAGAAGTGGCACACAGTACTGTACTATTTTCTTTACTCTGCTGTGGCGCTAGGGCACCAATAGCTGCAGCTGTCAGATACCCGGTGGCTGAGTCTCTTACAGTAAAAAAAAAAAAGGACAAAAATTCAAATTCATCTTTAGTGTATGTGCACCTTTGAGTAAGATAGAGAAAATTCAATGGGATTTCCTTCAAAGGTTAAACAGTCGCACCTCTCCCACTCTGAAAGCCGTGGGTGCTAAATTTATTCTGTAATACTTTTAGGAACGATAAGACTGCTTTCTTTTGTGGCAACAAATAACATGACTATGCCTCTGGAAATTAGAGCTATGTTGCCACAAAAAAGGCTAGGCTTGCCACTTAAAAGTCTGAATCTTTAATTATTCCTACTGCATTTACATCAAGTCAGACAGAAAAAAACAGTTTCGCATTCACATGTCATGTCCGTTGGCAGCCCTCAAGCAGTAACAGGTGACATAAGAAGCAAAATCTCAGAAATAATTTATTGTTGCTTTTAACTGGTTTGAGCCTAATTCTACAAGTTGCAGCATCCAGTTATATTTAGTAAGCATTGTGCATCTGACTAGCCATTTATAATGCTTTTGTGAGCCTCCTCCTGCCCTGTTCATCATTGAACTTTAAATATGGCAGTGTTCCCAAGGGTTCAGTAGCTTTAAGTTTGCAAGCACATCTCCTTTCTATAATATAAAAGCAATTTTGCTTTTAATAATTCCTATGGCCCTGTTACAATTACATTTTTCTTCATTAGGAATTTTTCTCCCAACAAATGTCTTGCATTATAACATCAATGGGGAAACTCAGAGAAGTGTTTGTTTTCCAGCACTGCGTTTCCTTCACCAAAGACAGTTGCATTCTCAGTCCTGAGAGAATTCTTTGGGGTTAACAAGTAGAGTCAAATAAAAGACGATGAGGAAACTACCAGTACTCCTAGGCTAATATGATGAAAGAGAACACACTGGGTGGAGTGGGCATTGCTCACTCCAAGGTAGATCCTTTCAAGGCATTGCCACAGCTTCTGACCCACGAAAAAGTCAAAGGTTATATAATCAATGCAGCAAGGTTAAATACAGACCCTTCCTCATTTTTTTTCTTGAAAGCAGGATAAAATTGAGATTCAACAACATTTCTAGCAATTACTATAAAAATGAGTTTTGTGACCAATTAATTTGTTATGGGTAAAAGCTTGACTGGACTTCTGTCTATGATTTATTTATCATATTTTTATACCAACCAATTACAAGGGCTGTAGAGCACAATAATGAGACATCAGTGCCTCAGCCTCACTATTTGTATGAACTGGAGACATCTGTATTTAAGAATATTATTTCTCCATAGGACAGTGCCAAAAAGAATCCATAAAAACACTGCTGGACTTCTAGAACTGCATCAGATACAGCTGATGAAAATAATTTCAACTATGAATATGAATCTTTAGACTGCTGCAAGACGCTTTGGGATTAGCAGACCAGATTAAAATGGCTTCCCCACTAGTAAATAAATTTGCAAAATTTGTAATTCCATTAATCTAACTCATCCCATCATTATTTATTGCTTTACTAATCCCCAGCAAATGCCAAAAGCAGGAGGTTAATTGAGCCCATAGTGGGTTGGGTCCCTGATTGCTCAGGTCTACAGATTAGTATTTCCTAGGCGACCTAGAAAAATAATACTAGAAAAATAAATTCAGAGTGGCTAAGTAGATAAGCAAGCATTATAGACTACTTCATCTGTTTATGATATAGGGCTTTTTCTTTTGCCAATCAAATGATGTAATTTCACATCAAGTGAAGACAGAGAGACATGGACTTTTTATAGGGAAAAGGTAAAGGTTCCTGGGTCCAGTTGTTTCCAACTCTAGGAGGCGGTGCTCAACTCCATTTCTAAGACGAGGGAACCAGCATTGTCCAAAAACACCTCCATGGTCACGTGGGCAGCATGATTATATGCTGTGGTGCACAGAACATTGTTATCCTCTCACCAAAGGGATACCTATTTATCTACTTGCATTTGCATATTTTCGAACTGCTAGTGGGCAGGAAGTGGAGCAAGTAATAGGTCAACCCATCGCACAGCGCTCAGGTCTTGAACTCAGGCTGTCAGCTTTGCAGCTGACAAAAAAAAGCTCAGCATCTTTAACTGATGAGCTATCACGGACCACTTAGGAAAACATAACCAAATAGCAAATCTCCTTGTAGTATTTATTAATTTATAGCCTGTTTTCCCCCAAGCAGTTCAGTATAATATTCACAATGGTATCTTGAGAGGAAGAATTTAGTTGGTTTCTTTTCTAGGTGGTCTGATCCCGACTATATTTCCCAGACTAAAAGAGGAAAATTGGAACATAATGTAATTTTTGAACTGTGGTGCAATTCTTGGCTTAAAAACTGCATAGAAAAATGTTTATTAGGACAAATTATTATGAGGAATAGCTACATACCTAGCTCCATATGGTAAATAAATTTATATACCGTAGCTAATTTTCTCTGTAGATTTTTAAAATTCACAGATAAATGGGGTGAAAATAAGTTATGATTAACAGACATAAATTATACCAACTCATTTGTTCACCCATAATTATCTTGCAGTTATCTATTTTATAAATATAATTCACTTAATTTTCAAATAGTAAGATTGACCTTGTACCCAGAGGTACTTATGACCAAGTGGAGTTTTGAATTTAAGACTTGTTGTCTTAGCACAATAATTAAACAAACAATACTGTACCTAGTAATCACCTGTGTTTTAAAAATAACTCTTATTTTATGCTGTTCCGAGTTGAAAGAGTAGCTTGTGCCTTGAAATATGAAATTTATCAAATTACACACACACACACACACTCACTCACTCACTCATTCAGTCACTCACTTTGAGGAATCTTTATGTTTGATTATGCACGGTTACAGTATCATTATACCAGCAACCTACCTTCAACAAATCCCACGGATTTCTAAAGGCCACTTTTTCTGTATGTATTATCTACTTCACATAGTAAATTAGAGGCAAGTCTAGATTGTGATAAACATGGCTAACATGTAGGCCACAAAAAACTGCTACAATAAGAAACATAACTTCTGACTATCTGCTTCTAATAGTTAACTAGTGAAAGTTACTGTATAGCTTATTTATTTAAGCTTCTATGCCATTCCACTTCAACAGGAATTAAGTGGACTGTGTTTACTAAAAATTTAAAATCCTTTCAATCTCAAAAGAGGCTACTATCTACTCTACCACACTTTAATTTTATATTTATGTTTACATAAAGTTTATAGTTTAAAGTTTTCACCCATCCTTCACATTCTTAGAACTGCATGAAAGGAAAAGAATGAATTTTGATGTCTCTGTACCACACAAAGTAGGCTTAAAGTTAGTGGAGACAAAATCATAATGGAATCCTTTCTTACACCTCACAAAAACTGGCATTAATTCTGTGGTTTTTTTTATCAAACTCTTGTGGGGCATCAAACATAAGTACTGTATTGGAGGAAAGAGTTCCTTTAAAATGTTTTGCTTAAAAAAGAAAACAAAAAGGATCTTAAACTTTAGAAAAAAAAATGCAAGTAATTAGTGAAAAAGCACATATACAAAGACTTTTTAGGGCATAAATGAAAGAATAAACATAAAATCAACATAAAAATACATTTTTATGCATTTTATGCATTTAATACATTTTAAGAAGAAAATGAAACAAGAGGACTAGGGATCTACTGGATGAAAAGGCATTATAAGAGCCGAGGTGGCGCAGTGGTTAGGGTGCAGTACTGCAGACCACTTCAGCTGACTTCAGCGGTTCTAATCTTACTGGCTCAAGGTTGACTCAGCCTTCCATCCTTTCGAGGTGGGTGAAATGAGGACCCAGACTGTGGGGACGATATGCTGACTCTGTAAACCGCTTAGAGAGGGCTGAAAGCCCTATGAAGCGGTATATAAGTCTAACTGCTATTGCTATTGCTATTGAAGTTATACTATAGAGTACAGACTTAAGAGTCCCCAAGTCCCCACAGTGTTACAATAAATACAGATCCAGAATGTAAGGAACTCAGACACAAAATTCCTGAATCTTTTATAAAAGCACAATTTATCTTTAACAAAGATAACTTACTTAACTTATTCCTTATAATTATAAAAAAGTCTATTAAGTATCTACTTTTAAAAAGTGAGTGGAAGGCTAGAAGAAATTAAAAGTCACAGTATTAGTTCTTTTGTGCTATGAGTTATTCAAAAGCAATTGTAGTCAGGTGACATCTAAGTCAAAATAATACATTAAATTAAATAAATAAATAAATCCATCCTGGACAAAGTAGTAGAAAGTATTGTTAAAGAAAGAAAATCACCCAACTTGAGAAAAACAAGTCTTAGGAGGCTTCTGCCCAACTACATCTTTTTGTCTCACAAATCTTCAGGTTTTTCTAAGAGGGACAGCAAACACATAGACAGAAGTGCTGTAACAGATTTAAGACATTTGAACTGTCGAAAGTATTTGATGAAGTCTGTTACTAAAGTGTCCTAAGCTAACTATGGCATTAAGTTATTCTCATAGACTGGTAATTGTTTAAAGTTCAGAAACAGTGAATAGGTACCAATGGATAATAAATTTAACACTGAAAAGATTCTAGCATAAGCACATTGGTACTACATTTTAGTATAAGGTGTACTGGTTCTAAAAACTCAAATGTTTTAATGTATAATAGGATCTGATTGGTCTGATCAGTATTTGATAAAGGTACTGTTTCCCTGAAAATAAGACCTTCCTGGATAATAAGCCCAATCGGGCTTTTGAGCGCATGCGCTAAAATAAGCCCTCCCCTGAAAACAAGCCCTCCCTGATAATAGCAGTTATGAGGTGACCACACTTGTCGCCGCTCCTGCACCTCAAAAATAATAAGACCTCCCTGAAAATAAGGCTAAGCGCTTATTTTGGGGGTCAAAAGAAAATAAGACCCTGTCTTATTTTCAGGCAAACGCGGTAGCTATATATGATATTCCGATTCATAGGAAATAGCCCTTAAAACTAGATTCTAGGAAGCATGCCTATAGCAGTAATGGTGAACATTTTTGGCACTAAGTGCTGAAAAGGGAGTGCGTGCACGCATGCTTGTCAGGACCACAACCTGGAAGAGGAGCAGCCCAAGAGGCATGCGCATGCTAGAAAATGAACTTCAGTTTCCGGCGAGCACATGCATGCCGACCAACTACTCTTCCGGTTACTGACACGCATGTGCACGAGATAATCAGCTGGCTGGCATGATTGCTCACTTCGGAAAACGGAAGACCAGCTCTTCCAGTTTCCGGCAATGCTGCACGCATGAAGGCCAGTTAATTGTCACATGCGCAAGCACACCAGAAACCCAAAATAGGAACGGGTGATGCCATGCGTGCCAGGCAACATGGTTCCATGTGCCATTTTGGGCACACGTGGCATAGGTTCACCATCATGGCCCTATAGTAAGTTTCTAGTTGCCCAATATAGCCAATAACAATGAAACAGGTTATACAACTATAGCTAATTTTATTATTTACATTGCTTATCAAATCATGCAGTATAAACTGGGCACACTGAACAATCAAGCCATCATTTTTATTTACATTACATGTTATTTACAAAATGAAAACATAACTTTATGAATCTTTTCTGCTGGAAGCCCTTTGACCTTACAAAAAGCCTTTAGTTATGGTCTTATTATCCAGTTCTGGGGTCTGTTCTAATTCAATGACATAAATTAATAATAGTTAATTCCAAATTGACTAATATTTCTGTTTTATATCGTTTCTTAATCTGCCCTCCCATGTCCCATTCTGACATGGGGTTTTTAAAAAATTGAGTGATGATTTTGTCATTCATTTAAGAATACATTCTGTTCCTCGTTTCCCTGGACACAGTTGTGGCTCTTAACAAAGTTGTTTATAGAGTCAGTACTTGAACTTTACCTTCATTTGCATCTCTACCATGTCCCAAATGTCACTCAAAGGAAACGAAGAATCTTACATGGTGAATAACAGCAGGAGGCACATTACACTCTAACATTTATTAAACATAAACTATTACTCAATTTTGGACAAAATTATACTAAAAATGTTTCAAAAATAAAACTGTTTTCTTTACAAATTAATTTACAAATTAATTAATCAATGTTTTCAAAACTTGCAAAACAAAAATTTAATATAAAAATACATTTTTCTTTCAAAATGTGGATTTATTATATTAATTGTTTTAAAGATAAGAATCAGATAGACATATGAGAATCAATCATTTAAAAAGCATATAGATATCATTTGAACATGTGATAATATTAAATAATTAACTGATTCATATTCATGATTACAGAATATACTTTTTGTATTATATTAAGGCACCCTAAAAAAGTGAAATGATAAAATAGGAAATGTGTCAAGGATGAAAGAGTTGCACATTTCAAAAATGATTTGAATGTGATCTTGTAAGAATATAGTGCCATTAGGGTGATCATTAAAACAGCTACATTTTAATTCATATTCATGCAGATGCCAGGAAAAGTACATGCTTTAAGGAATAGCAGATACTTTGTCCATGAGAGAAATGTATCTAAGCAATTTTCAAAACGTATTAGCTGTATCAAAGTTTTACCTTTTATAAATAAATTTTAATATATCTGAGCAGTATATTATAAAATATAAAGAACTGAGGATATTGGTTTTTCTTTGGGAATCCTAAATGAAAGTTCAACAGGCACATGCAATTTTGTAAAGTTCTATTAATCAATGTCTTTACTCTTGGGTGGGTGACTGTCCACAATTCTGCATCATTTTGACATTAGCTTCATTCTTACTTATTTACTTATACCACACCTTTTGTTATTTTACTCAGAGACAATCAAATTCAAAACAAAAATTCCTTCTATTTTCCTCACAACCCTGTGAGATAGTTTGGGCTGAGAGTGAGTGACTGGCCCAAGGTCACCTAACAAGCTTTCAGGACTTGAACTGATGGTCTCTTGGTTTCTAGCCCTTAACCTCTTGACCAAAATGGCTCTCAATATTCAATATTTTCATATTTAAAAAGTGACTCTAATATTTGATCAAACAAAACTCATTAAGTTGATTGAAACTTCCTAGATTTGGAAAACACTGAAGAAGAGACAACACTGTGCAATCTGCATATGCATAGTTTTGAAAAATATAACGAAAATACAGGGCAATGTTGTTTTATGTCACAACTATCTTGACCAGGGGTGTCAAACTCAAGGCCCACGGGCTGGTGGGGGAGGCAGGGAGAGTAGGGGAGATGTGATGGATGCCTCCTGCAGCACCCTGCTGGACAAAACGGGAATGGGGGGACTGAGCACGCCCCCGCACCCCATTTTCCGCCTGAACAGCTTCCTGCAGCACTTTGCCAGCCAAAATGTGGCGCGGAAGGGCTGCCCGCAGCTCACCCACACCTCATTTTCAGCTCCATGGCCTCCTGCAGCACTCTACCGGCCAAAAACCAGCCCCACGTATGCTTCACGGGGTCAGTGTTGGCCAGCATAGTGCTGCACAAGTCCAAAAACTGCATGGGGACCTAGTGGGGCCTCAATGCAGCATGTTTTTGGCCAGCAGAGTGCTGCAGGAGGCTATGAAGGCCAAAAAAGAGTTTCAGGGGGGCCAGGTGCAGCCCCACTTCCCGTTTTGGCTGGCAAAGCACTGCAGGAGGCACCCATCCTGTCTCCCCCTACTCCCCATGCCCCCCTACAATGCTGATCTGGCCCTCAAAGAAATCCAGTTTGACACCCCTGATCTTAACCAATCCCTGCCTTTTCTTGGCAAGATTTTGGAAGTGATTTGCATTGCCTGCTTCCTAGGGTTGAAAGAGTGTGGCCCAAGATCATCTGGCTGGCTTCACATTCATCTAATTTCTAGCTATAAACACCAAACTATAACACCAAACTGGCTCTATTGAGCAATAAACTTTATCTATGTCACAAAACATCACAAGGCCATAACTCTACAGTAAAGGAATTGTAGTAAGGCTCCACTTTGAGGCTTTTGTACCAAAAGAAATAACGTACGTATGTATGTATGTATGTATGTATGTATGTATGTATGTATGTATGTATGTGTGCGTTTTCGTAGATTTTCACAGGTGTAGGTATGTTGGTCTTGTTGTATTCGGGTCTTTTCCTGTGTAAGATTGAGATTGTCTTGGCAACGTTTCGGCGAGGTCTCACTCACCATCTTCACAAGAATGCAGTAAGAAAAAAAGAAAAAAAACTTCCTCCATTTTCCAGCACCTTAAAGCTGCAGGACATGAAATTTTGAAGGAGCCAGGTTAATCTCCAAAACTGAACACTTCAACAAGAGAATAATTATGGAAGCTATCGAAATAGAGAAACACCCCCACAACATGAATAAACGTGATGATACCTCCCGCCTACCAGACATCTGGAAACCAGCCCTAATCAACAAACGAGCCCCACCCACCACCCAGGCCATTACAACACGAAACAACAATGGACACACAGCCAGCACCAATCAGCACCAATCTACCAATCATGATACAACCACAACCAATCATTCCACTTACTGAAACAACACCAGCACTCCACACACCCCCACCAAGATTTATAGAAAGACGCTTTAAGGCCAAAACCCAGCCTGAAGATGGCGAGTGAGACCTCGCCGAAATGTTGCCAAGACAATCGCAATCTTACACGGGAAAAGACCCGAATACAAGACCAGCATACATACATACATACATACATACATACATACATACATACATACACACACACACACACACACACACTCTTCTGAAATTAGTTTACATGTCTAGTTGCAACCAGTCTCTCACTACATCAGCCTAGCCCACTTTTAAGATATGTATCCATATTTCCTATTTGCTACACTTTAATATGGTGCTCACTACTCAAGTACAGTATAATGGGCTTATACATATGAACATAGAGATGAAGATAAACAGAAATATAATTAGTAAAATAAATATGATCTAGCACTTCCAATAGTGTATTAAAACAGGGGAAATAGTATATAGCATAAATTATTTCTACTTATAACTGCTGCATACCAAGCTGCTTGCTTACATACTTCATCTTTCTGTTTTTTTCTGTGAGAACAGTTTAAAACTTGTAAAGTTAATATTTTTAGCTAGCCCAGTATTTTATTATGCATGAAAAAAGCCAACAGAATATAAGCATTTGTATACCCCTAATAAGCAATCTGCTGTAAACTGTGATTCACAAAATTAGTAGATATTAGTAGCAAAGTTGTAACATAATATACCACAATCTTGTAATCCTGTATCAATTTTCTAAGAATTAGCCCCATCATACTCTGTAGGATTTTTTTCTGAATTTGAATTAGTTTCTCTTTTTAAAACCCATAAATTTAATCACTGGAATCCTGCATTCATTACTCAGCCATTAAACTCCACTGATTCTTTACTAATACATACATTGCTAAGATTTAGAAATCAAAGTTTAATCTTAACTAGAATAACTTGAAAGTTATCTTGTGTGACACTGCTAAACTTGCAATGATCAACTGTTTATGTTTTTTGTTCCTATTTGCATCGCCACCACCATTCCAAAATGAAATTAAGTTCCTATGAAATTATTGTTTCTTGTTCCTATTTGCATCGCCACCATCATCTACAGCAGAGGTCCTCAAACTACGGCCCGATGAAGCCATTAATCCAGCCCGTGTGGGACCACAAGGCTGCCCTGCCCACATCGCCCTATCTACCCGCCAGCCCCCACCTGCCTTCTGGAGGCTGAGCTCAAAACAGGAACATGGAGGCTTCAGGTCTGTTTTTCGGCAGCAGTTGTACTGGAGGCCAGAGGCCAAAAATGAGATGTGTGGAGGACTCAGGAGGCCAAAAATGGGTCCGTTTTTTGCCTCTCCAGCAGAGAAAGAGAGAGGGAGGGAGGGAGGAAACACACACACACACACACACACACACACAAACAAACAAAAGTCCCTCAAACACTTCCCCCCCCCAAAGGCAGCCAGATCCCTTCACTAACCTGCTTTCCACCCCTAAGAGCATAACAATGGGGCTCTACATGGGGCTGCCCCTGAAGAGTGTTCGGAGACTACAATTGGTCCAGAACGCAGCCACGTGAGCAATACCTATCCTCCATGAGCTGCACTGGCTTCCTATTGGTCTCCGGACACGCTTCAAGGTGCTGGTCATCACCTTTAAAGCCCTACATGGCCTAGGACCTGGATATCTCCGTGACCGCCTCCTGCAATATACCTCCCAGCACCCAATAAGATCACACAGGGCAGGCCTTCTCCGGGTACCATCAGCTACGTCTGGCGGTTCCTCGGGGGAGAGCCTTCTCTGTTGCTGCCCTGGCCCTTTGGAATGATCTACCCCGAGATCCGGACCCTCCCCATTCTCTTGGCCTTCCGTAAGTCTGTTAAGACCTGGCCGTTCCAGCAGGCCTGGGGCTGTTGATCTTGATTGAACTTCAGCCCCCATTAAAATTGAGTGCGTGTTGTGTTTTGTTTTTAAGTCTCTGTTTTGTATTTTTAAATATTTTTAAATATTTTTAAACTGCTTTTATGTAAGCCGCCCGGAGTCCTTCGGGATTGGGCGGCATACAAATCTATTAAAATTACAAATTAGTTTGTGTGTATTGTTTAATGGACTGCTAAATTGGCCACGCCCACCCAGCCAGTCTGGCCTTCCAACAGCCTGAGGCACCATGAATTGGCCCCATTTAAAAAGTTTGAGGACCCCTGATCTACAGCTAGAATATGTATCTGCAAATTCTCACTTCCCTGTTAGAGGTTAGAGTAAAGTGACCAGATTTTAATATTGGTAAAGAGGGACACCATTGACCGGGGGGGGGGGGGGGGACGACAAAATTTTTTATAGAACGCAAAAATAGTATTGTAATATATTTTTTTAATTTCAACATAAGTATTGTTCTAACTGTAAGGAAATTTCTCCTCAGTTCTAAGTTGCTTCTCTCCTTGATTAGTTTCCACCCATTGCTTCCTATTCTACACTCAGGTGCCTTGGAGAATAGTTTGACTCCCTCTTCTTTGTGGGAACCCCTGAGATATTGGAATACTGCTATCATGTCTCCCCTAGTCCTTTTCATTAAACTAGACATACCCAGTTCCTGCAATCGTTCTTCATATGTTTTAGTCTCCAGTCCCCTAATCATCTTTGTTGCTCTTCTCTCCAGAGTCTCCACATCTTTTCTACATCGTGGCGACCAAAACTGGATGCTGTATTCAAAGTGTGGCCTTACCAGGGCACTATAAAGTGGTATTAACCCTTCATGTGATCTTGATTCTCTCCCTCTGTTGATGCAGCCTAGACCTGTGTTGGCTTTTTTGGCAGCTGCTGCACACAGCTGGCTCCTATTTAAATGGTTGTCCACTAGGACTCCAAGATCCCTCTCACTATTGAGCAAGGTACCACCTATACTGTACCTGTGCATTTGATTTTTCTTGCCTAAATGTAGAACCTTACTCTTTTCACCATTGAATTTCATTTTATTATATAGTGCCCAATGGTCAAGTTTGTCAAGATTCTTCTGTATCTTAAGCCTGTCTTCTGGAGTGTTAGCTATTCCTGCCAGCTTGGTGTCATCTGCAAATTTGATGAGTTCCCCATTTATCCCCTCATCAAAATCATCAGTTGTTGTTTTGACTGGAAATATTCATATGGTAGGGCTGCTCAAAGACTTTGATGGAAATGGCACAGGTGCCTGACCAAATCATCACCATCCTTTTCATGTTCTGCCAATGTGGTCCCTTCCAACTCAGTTATTCTGTTTATTTCCATCAGCTGCACTGTCAACCATGCCCTGGCCAGCGTCCCTGCTGCTGATCGCGGCCGCGGCTCCTCCAGTCCAAAATCCCGTCTCTGTTTACGGCAGGAGCTCAGCAGGACCTCCGCGTGGCCACTCTCCATAGGCATAGACTGCTCCTAGGAAAGGAGGCTCTCTTAGGGACACACATCTTCCCGGGTTTCTGAACTGAAGCCCCTGGTTGCACCTCCTTCGACCCCTGCCTGGCCATGCCCGACCCCTCCCTTCCCTTCCCCGTAACCCTTCTCTTCCCCTTTCCTCTCCGGCTTCCCACCAGCAAGACAAAGCTCGCGGCCACCTCCCCGTCCCCATGCCCACCTTTCCCCCCAGAAATCTCGGCAGAGGGCTCTCCCCTCTCTCTCCAGAGGCGGCCTGATCTGCACCAGCCCCGCAGCCAAGACTTGGACCATGACGCCGATCTCAAACGCCGGACACGCATCTGTCCACGGCACCACATTGGGCGAGGAAGGAAAGTACCGTTCCTGGCATGCAGCGGGAGCAAGGAGCCGCCCCAGGTTCCCAGCATCCTTTGCGGAAGGAGAAAGAACTACGTCTCCCAGCAGCCCCTTGGAGCCCCTCCCCCCACGCCTGAAGAGACTTTGAGAAGCGGGAGCTTGATTCGGGCGTAGTGTGCAGGTGCAGGTGATGCTGGTGTCTTCAATAGCCATCGCTGCTGTTTCTGGGCTGACGGGGCGGTTCCCACCAGATGCCCCCTCACCCGCCCCAAAGGGGGAGGAGCTGCCCAAAATGAGGTTTATCCCCCCCCCCACCAATGCAATAAGCAATCAGACAGAGGGCCAGAAAAGCTCTGTGCAAAATAAAATAGAGTAGTCCTTGACTTACAACTAAAAATCGGGACTTTTTTATAACGCCATGGGACGCGGGACAAATTATTAAAAATCGGGACTGTCCCGCCAAAAGCGGGATGTCTGGTCACCTTAGGTTAGAGCAGTGTTTTTCAACCACTGTGCCGCGGCACACTAGTGTGCCGTGACATAGTGTAAGGTGTGCCGTGGGAAAATTACTTTATATATAGTCAATATAGGCACAGAGTTAAAATTTTTTAACATTTTCTAATGGTGGTGTGCCTCGTGATTTTTTTCATGAAAAAAGTGTGCCTTTGCACAAAAAAGGTTGAAAAACACTGGGTTAGAGGGCTGTTCCAAGATACACTACATGATCATGAATGTATTTTGCAAATCTTTTGGATTCGTTCTTCTTTATACCATAAAATTTCCGAAGTCTCCAAACTTTCAAATTTCATTGGATATATTTAATTCACCTCTTCTATTTGTACTATTTCTTCCTTTTCTGCCCAGCTCCAATTACACCTTCATTTATACCTTCTATCACTTGACAATTACTTTCCTAGATCATCAATGGATAACCTACAACTGTCTGTAGTTTCAAAGAATCCTTTTTGTAACTTTAGCATCTTTTTGACTATGTTGCTGAAATTTGAAAGGACAATTTTCTTCCACTGTGAAGCAAGACGTAATATAGCTCTTAAAATAGAGTGAACAGAATATAAAGAACTCACCTGAAACTTAGAAAAAATTCCAGCCCTTCTCACTGTGCGTCATTGCCTCAAACAATATGACCCCCAGAGCCCCAAGATTACACTGAGCCCTTAAGCAATCTAAAGGCTGCCCTTCCATTCCTACAATTACCTCTTGCACACATACATTACTTCAATTCCTACTTTACAGAAGCAGAATGTAGCAGCCATTTACAACCCCATCATTCCTCACTGACTTTATGGGAATAACTTACTTGAGCAAAACTGGGATCTTGTATACAATAGTACCTCGGTACGCAACTGCTTTGAAATTCATCAAATTTGGTACTCGATGCATTTTCATGAGAAAATTTTGTCCCGGTACTCATCATTTGTTTTGTACTCAACACACAAGCTAGAACTTGTCGGTGTAAATTGCCTCGTGACTAGCTACCCTTTCCAATCAAAACAAAGTGTCATGCATTAGTCACCCAGTAGCTCTTGCTCTGTGCATAACCCCTTGCAGTCTTAGCTTCTGTGGTCATTTTATGTATTTTTGCGCTTTTGCTCTCATCAGTACAAGTAAAGTGAAGTTTTTATTTATTTATTTATTTATTTGGGACACAACAAGTTATAAATGTGAACCAGTTGCCAAGCATCTGAGTTTTAATCACGGTTATGGTGTGCTGCAAAGGTCGTAACTGTGAAAAAAGGGTCATTAAGTCACTTTTTTCAGTGCCGTTGTAACAATCACTAAATGAATGGTTGGAAATCAAGGACTACCTGTACTTCATTGCTATGCATACCCTATCTGATTCCAAGTAGAAAGGAAGATGGTATAATATCAAACTGATTTATCAGCAAGTAAGAATAAAATTAGAACAAGCAACTTTTGATTTCCAATGTTGGGTACCAAAAATGCCAGGGTGTGCACATAATGGCACGTGTGCGGGCACCCATAATGTAAAGTGCCCCCCACATGCGCATGCATGTACAACCCCACACACGGGCTGCACTCCTCGCCTCCAAGTTGAGCTTGGTATTTCCCCGGGGAGGCCAGGGAAAGTCCCTCTGAGGAAATTTCCTCCGAAGGGCGAAAGTTAGGCCCATCAGGTCCATTTTTTGCCCTCCTCAGGCTCTGGAGGCTTTCCCCTGGCCCTCTGTAAAGCTGAAAATCAACTGGCTGGCATGCGTATGCACGCTGGAAATGACAGCTCACATGCCAGCAGATATGGCTCCGTGTGCCACCTGTGGAACACGTGCCATAGGTTCGCCATCACTAGACTCTAGAGCATAGTTTTAATTCTCTATCCATTTTTGCTAACTTTATGAATGAAACTAATTTGAAAACCTTAGTTCATAACCTCAAAATTCTAAGCAATACCACCAATTCACTCTTCCTGGTTAAAAGATGTATCAAATACTCTCTATAAAATCTAAATATTGTGGTGGTGTGTGTGTGTGTGTGTGTTATATTTTTAGGTACATTTTTGGGTGAGACAGTCATAAATTGAAGAAGGTTCAAAGTAAGTTATTAGTGGAAACATCATACATTATCAAATGTTTCCTAATTAAAAATAGTAAATAGAATTAAAATACAGCTGTAAAATAAACATACGCACAAAAGAACATACTATTACTCATTCCCCAATCCATCAAAAGAGTTTGTAGTTGTCCCACAATCTCCTTCAATTCTGACAAAATACAAAGAACATTTAGAAACTTTCAGCTCTCTCGGTCCTCTCTCTTGCTAATAAATAGTAACAAAATTCCCTGCCTCATATTTTTAGTACAGGATATGTGAACTCGTTTAGCCAATTGAAATTTTAAAAAAATTCTGGTTGTTTCAAGGGGAGCCTTTCTGGCTGCAGAAGGCTGCCATTCCTTCTGTTTCTATTTAAAAGCAAATGTGATTTGTAAAGTCAAGAGGTTAGCATTTCAGTATTCTTTGCAACCAAGCACTTTTCACAGTAGAACCTGGCCGCTTGCTACTGCAGCTGCAAAACTGCAAATATTTGCAACTTTTCCCAGGTTTGCAGAGTTGCAGTGAAATTGACAGGATTGAACGTTTCCCTCATTTCTTCAGAGAACCAGAAATAAGGCTTTCTAGATTTTCTTTCAACAACTGCCTTGTTACTGGATTAATTCATTTGATCCCAGGAGATGAAGTTACAAAAGAAAACCTTTGCTCTGACTATCCATCTATATATCTATCTAAACAGCATATTATATAATGTTCTCTACTCCTATGATTTACTCATTGTATATTTTTATGCTATATAAAACCTTTTTTCCTCAAGACATATATTTAGATCAAAATTTTCCTCATGTACTTATCTCAACTTTTTACAAAGTAAATGAACTTATTTTTTAGCACTTGCAAAAGTCCAGCACAATCATATGGTAGCATTTTCTTTCAATTAATATCACAACATTTCTGAAATGCGATATTGCAGGAATAAATACTGTATCTTAAGAATCTATATATATACAGTTCATTTGCTCACAAATAAAGTCAAACTATGCTCGTATGTTTAAACATACTAGCATTGGATTTGCTTGTTAATTTCTCTTGCTTAAAAGTAACCATTGATTAAAATATACACTGATTTTTAAAACACATCTGTTCAGAAATAAGTTTTTTCAACTTCAGTATAGCTAGTTTTTGAGAAGCAAGCTCAATTTATCACTTATAATGAGGTGTAGAATACTACTTAGGTTCTTTTCAAAGAACACATTTATCTAAATTTCCCATTGAAAACAAACATTACAAAGGTTTCACATACACATAAACAAATTCTCCTTTTTTATGGAAGCCTTAATAACAAATTAACATTTTTATTTTCTAAAATATACTGATGATAAAAGTAGAACAAAGGCAAGTTCACATTTCATCAGAAATGAGGCTAAATTCAACTCTTCCCTTCTGAGGCATACATGTCTGAAAGTCATTAATGTATTAAAACTAAGCATGAAAACTAGAGAAATATGATACATTAAAAAAAAACTCTCATTGTTTCCAAACGCCAGTGCACCTTGTAGTTTAAATAATGTTCACTTCTCTACAAACAGCTGGCCTGGGTGAGCAATCAAACTTGCAATTCTGGGGAGGGAGGTAAAATTAAAATTCAGATACACATAAAAGCAAAATTAGAAACTGCCTAGTTTTGTTTGCAAGACAAATCCTTCCCGAATAAGCTAAAATGGAGACAGAATTTCATCTCTGCCCTGGAGAAACAGACAGAAAGGGCAGGAGAGCCAGGGCCAGGTCAAGGTCACTAGCAGGGCAGTTTGCAGCTGCTTGCATTGCTCTTTAACAGCAAGCACAACAGGCCTTCCAAACTCTACGCCCAGACTTTCTGCGCGCGCGGGCGCACACACACACACACACACACAACGTTAGAAAGAAAACAACTTTATATTTCAAATTCTCATTTGCTGCTATGTTGTCTTGTATTTCACAACTAGACACTTTTAAAACACAAACGTGTCTCTCCCTGTTTCTTGCAAAGCATCACTATCATCAAACCCCCCCCCCCCCCAGAGAATAGGGAAACGGCAATAGGAGTCCCTTGCGGGTTCATGAAACTCACTTATACAAGCTTCCTGAATTCGGTTTTCATAGGTGCACGACTCTTGGCTTTATAACTATAAGCATATCCCTTTTTAAAATCGTGAGGCCGACAGCAAGGTGGCCGGGGGAGGGGGGAATGAATGTGGAATCGAGCCCTATGCTGGGAGGGGTCAAACAGGAAGCCCTTCAGCCCCGAGTTTACGCGGCAAGGAAAAGGAAGGCTGTGCGCGCGCGCTCCCCCAAGGGCCATGCCGTGCCCTGCCTTTTCCCTACCTCAGCCCCGGATCATGTGTGCCAGGCTGATCCTGTATTCTGGGCGGCGAGAGGTGGGGGGGGGCGGCAGGAGGGAGAGGAAGAAGTGGTTATCAGCCTAGGACAGGGCGGCGGCGGGGGGGGGGAAGTGGGAGGGAGCGAGGTTGGTAGCCCAGTGAATCGTTCCCTCTATCAACTCTCGTTAATTATACAGGTGAACCAGTAATCGATCGCCTTTTCCCCTACGATGAGGGCATGGTCGCTCACCACCCCCCCGGACACACGAGCACCCCTCCTCATCAGCCACCCGCCACAATCTTCGCTTTGCCTTCCTCTCGCTCCCCCTCCCGGGTGAACTTCAGGTGACCGACCGTGGCTTTGACACATAAGCAGTTCAGCCTGCCGACAACGAACCTCGGGGCGCAGCCAGGGAGGGGCCAAGCGAGGCTGCACTGAACGTCGGTGCGGGGGCAGGGAGGAAAGGCGGGGGGGGGGAATGACCCTTCCAATCCACCCCCGCCTTCATTCCTCTTTTCTTTGGAGACCAACCAAAAGGAGCCCCGAGTGGCTTTAAAGGTCTTTTTCAAATGTGTTCTCTTATTCGCCCGGATATATTTCCCCTTCCTTCTCTGCAAAAGAACGCCCGGCCGCTTCTCCATTCCAGAGGGAAGCATAAGAAAAAAGTTAACTGCTTTGCGAAGAATTGAGGAGGAGGAAGAGGAGGAGGGCTGGGGTGGAAGGGGGCGCGCAAACCAGCGGGGAAGGTTTGGGGGGGGGGAGAGAACTGCGGTGTGGTATGTGCGCTGCCCGCACCGGGTGGGGAGAAGTGGGGGCGATGTGCGCTCTCCAGCCCTTCCTGCCTTCTGCTGGTCTGCTCTGGGGCAGGGACGCGGAAACCTCTGGCTCGCCGAGGCTGCAGCTGACCCTTCATTTTATTGCAGCGAGGAGGCGAAGCAGACTCCAGTTCGCCTGGCACCGCCGCTGCTATGCCGCCGCCTCCGCCACCCCCTCTGCTCTGCAGGGACCTCGCATGCCACGATCTCCCTCTCGCCCTCCCCGCACTTCTCGGCGGAGGCAAAGCGGAAGACCCACAGGACTCTCCTGTGTCCCTCTATCCTATTCCCCCCCCCTCCACTGCCTCGCCCTCCCCGCTGCTCTTCGCCTTCTCCCGCCTCCTTCCCGGCTCCCGAGGCCGACCAGCCCAGCCGCAACCTTTAGCCGGAGACGGACCTCGCAATCGATTCCGCACAAGACACCAGAAAACCCTTCCCTTTGCGACTCCCCACCCCAATAAAAAAACACCCCCTTCAGACTACAGGGGAGAAACCCGTCCGTACACGCACACAAATGCACAATCAAAAGAAAGGGGAGGGGAAAGAGCTGGAAGAGCGAAGAAAGAGAGGAGGGAAAGCCACACATACACATACACACGCACTCCCTCTCTCGCGCTCACACAGACGCACTCAGACACACAGGGAGAGAGAGAGACGGGGAGAGAGAGGAGGAAAAAAATTAAAAGGGCACAAGGCTGTTCATCACCAACATGGCTGCCTTAGCTCAGACCTAAAAGAGGCATAACCCGGGTGCTGTCTTTGTCAGTTTCACCTCTGTAACCCTAAACTAATGCACAAAACAACGGAGGAGGCTGCAGAGGGGGAGGACGGGGACAGGCAGAGGTGGAAAAAGGGGGAAGGTAGGGGGACAGAGAAGAGGGGGAAAAAGGGAGCACTTACGTGAAGAGAGGCGCTTGGGTTGCTCCTGCTTCCTCCTGGGCATTTTCCCCCCTTTTCACATTCTCCTCCTTGGTTTAATGGGAGACCAAAGGAAAAAAAAATCCCAAAGAGGGACAGAGGCAGGCACAAAGCGGGGCAAGGGGAGCTGCCCAGCAGAGGTTGCTTTTCTTCTCGTGGGCAAGGGGGGGGGGGAGGCGGTTAGAAAGCCGCTTTTCCTGGAGCCAAGGGGAAGGGATTCCCCGCTCCCCTTTTCCTTGCCCTTCCTCCCCCACCTTTTCTTTTTCTGCCCCCCGGTCGTGCACCTGGTTTGTCCCCGGTCGCAATATTCCTCAATGGAAATGGATCTAATGGACGAGGGGAAGAGTGTGTGCTCATATGCGGTGCCAATAATGAGGGCTGGTGCGGCGGTGTCTATGGCTGCTCCCTGTGTGTCTCCAAGCCCCTAACTAACACTAATGCAGGGATCAAAGGGCAGCGGCGGCGGCGGTGCTCGCAGCTCACACACAGGCTGGGGAGGGAGGGGGAGAAAAAGAGAGAGAGAGAGAGGAGACGAGACACACACACGCACACAAGGCAGAGCGAAGAAGGAAGGTGCCCCCAGGCTCTTAGGCTGTACTTTACACACCGAACTGCGAGCGCTCTTCCTCGCGAGGTTCAAGGGGGGACAAAGGCGGTCGCCGCCAGGATGCGCCCCCATCCCCCCCCCTTAGAACCGTTGGGAGAAGGAACGGGAGGGGGAATCCCACGTCGATTGCAAAATAAAATGGTCTGAGAAAATACTGTAAAGGTCAAGTCGGTGCGATAATATTTTGGGCGTGGAGAAAGGAAGGTGATCACATAACTAAACTGAATTACGCCAACTATGTATGCAAACACAGTCTCCTTTAATAAATCAAAGCGTCGGGGGAGGCAAGCATAGGAACATCCTTTATAATTTCTGGGTGTAAAGAATGGAAGTGGAGGGGTGGAGCAAGATTAGGTCAGCCCTAATAATTGATTCTGGAGTATACTCACATTGACTTCTGAGTTTATAGTTTATTTCTGCATAAATGCGGGTGTGGAGAAACATGATTGAAACCTTCCTAATGAATAGCACGAAGCCTGGAATGCATTTATTAACCGATACGGGGCTTTCATTGCCGTACAAAACCATATATTTTTCTATCGAGACAAAACATGAAGAGAGGGTGGGTGCGGGTGGAGGAATGGAGAAAGGTTTGAATCCACCCCCAAAAAAGTATTGGAAAAGAGAAAGGTTATTTTTGTGTTTAACTTCCAGTCAATTGAACAGAGATTTATGCTGAAGTACTTGATGATTTCACCTCTAAAACTTGTTAATAACAATGGAAGTGAAATGATTGGAGGCACAAGTGGCTTTTCAGAAACCTCACTAACTTTGAACTTGGTAGCTGACATAAAGTGAATAATGACTCAGATATTTTTACATAAAGTGTTTTAATGGGCTATTCTCTCTTTTTATATTCTTGCTTTTGGCAACCTTACTCACCGTTGCACTAGTTCAGAGTTATTCTTGCCAGTGGTAGTCATTTCTTTTACAAAAAGAACAATATTGTCAATTTATTGTATAAAGTCTGAATGGTACCAGTCAGCAGTCCATATTTAGGCCTATATAAATTACACCATGAGAGTAGGCAGCAAATACTGTTCAATAAAATTACATTTCTTGAGACTTTCAATTTTCATCCTCTCACCTTCTATTTCGTTTTTAATTCTTAACTTCTTTTAATTATCATATTTTATAGTATACATTATGTAGGACTTTAGATATAGATACAGATGCTAGTCAAGCACCACATTAAAATTTAATACATATCCATCCAAGAGAAGTCCAGCTAAGCTTGATTTTTCACTTCATTGATGGCTCATCATATATGTTGGTTTCCTGATGCATATTCCAATGAAGAATGTCATTTGAGTAGAACAGGTATGTCCAAAGTCTGGCCTGGGGGCCAATTGCGGCCCATTTTCAAATTTCGAGCAGCCCGCCGCCTCTTCTCCCCGCCAGAATTATTTGTTTAGGCTTTCATAAAATAGTTCACTTGCATTTAATGTTAATGGTTCAAATGTCAGGCTGAATGGTCGGCCCCACACATTTTCACCTCACCAAATCTGGCCCTCATTGCAAAAGGTTTGGACACCCCTGGAGTAGAACAAGTATGTTTTCAAAGGTGATCCTAGTTCATTAAAATTAAATAGGAATGGAAAAATTATAGGTATGTGTGCATTTCAAAGAACAACAAATATAATAGCTCTTTCTATTACATATAAACTGTTACTTTGCACTTATTATACACACACACACAGACACACATTTGTTTGAAACAGTGCTGTAAAGTCATGCAAACTCCAATATAACTCCAGTACTCCAGTCAGGAATTGTGTAGTTTTTGCTCCATTAAATTCATATCTTTTGAGTTGTTTCCACATTATTCTATTTTAATTATACCAAATAAGTCATTTCTACAAATGAGAAAAGGGCTTGGTTCTCATGCCTGGTATCCTACAGCAACGTTCAATGCGTTTCATGCATTTTGCAGGAATGCTTAAAACAAACTGAAATCTAGTTCAAATAGATAATGCAAAAAACAAAACACTTTTATGAAATAGTCTTAATAGAATAGATTTAGAAATCCTCTTAAAAGTCCTGAAGTATACTTTTTGCCTTTTAAACAGTAGAGACTTATAAATTCAAATAAGTTTACGTTCATATGTTTATGTTCAGCTAAGCCTTTTAAAATGAACTGAAGATGGTTTGAACTGCTGGTTTATCTGTATCATGTTAGATAATTGGAATCGTCTGTCTGTGAGCTTTGGACTGACCTTGTAATAAAAGATGGAAATTAACTTGAATAATCACATGTACAATAGAACATTCTTACAACTACTTTTAAAATAACTAAAATGTTACATTCTGGAGCTAATGGATTGCTTTAAGGAAGCTATAAGTTCTGATGCACTTGAATAATAGCATTTAACTATAGTAATATGTTTCTACTATGGTCATAATCAACAATATATCTATCTATCTATCTATCTATCTATCTATCTATCTATCTATCTAATCTCCATATATGTTGTATTTGTGCTGATAAATAAATAAATAAATACAACACAAATGTAACAAAGGCAACAGTAAAAATATTGGGTTTCTGTCTGGATGGTCTCTTGTGATGAGCCGATAGACAGAGATAGGAAGCAGTAGTGGGGTTGTGCACTAAATTATGTGTGTGTGTGTGTGTGTGTGTGTGTGTGTGTTGTATTTGTGCTGATAAATAAATAAAAATAAACACATATATATATACTGTTTTACATACATACATACATACATACATACACATACATATATATATATATATATAATTTATCAGCACAAATACAACACACACACACACACATATATATACATACACACTGTTTATATATATATATATATATATATATATATATATATATATATATATATATATATATATATATATATAGTATTTGTGCTGATAAATAAATAAACTGTTATTTATATATGTGTGTGTGTGTGTGTGTTGATAGATAGATAGATAGATAGATAGATAGATAGATAGATAGATAGATAGATAGATAGATAGATAGATAGATGATAGATAGATAGATAAGGAGTCGAGCTCTGTGGCTCAATGGTTAACACATCTGCCTTAGAGGCAATACAGCACAGGCTCGATTCCCAGTAAGGGTATGGCTAGCTGATGAGAGCTAAATAGCTTGAAATAGATCTATACTAGTCTCCCTTTATTTATTTATCAGCACAAATAAAACACACACACACACACACACACACACACACACACACATATATAATATATTTAGAGTCACAACCCCTGGTAAACCCCAATTATGCTAACTGCTTCCATCATCTGTCAATCGGCTCGTCACAAGAGTCCATCACGACAGAAACCCAATATGTTTACTGTTGCCTTTGTTATATTTGTGTTTTTTGTGTTTTTTTTATTTGTGCTGATAAATAAATAAAGGGAGACTAGTATAGATCTATTTCAAGCTATTTAGCTCTCATCAGCTAGCCATGTTCGAATCCCAGTAAGGGTATGGCTAGCTGATGAGAGCTAAATAGCTTGAAATAGATCTATACTAGTCTCCCTTTATTTATTTATCAGCACAAATAAAAAATAAAAAATAAAAACACACACACACACACATTTTATATATATATATATATATATATATATATATATATATATATATATATATATATATATATATATATATACACACACACACACACACACACACACACACACACACACATACATACATACATACATACTGTTATATGTGTTGTATTTGTGCTGTTATATATATATATACACACACATACACATACACACATACACACACACACTTGTTTTTATCTTAAAGGGCTATCACAATTCATAATGACCATCTTGAAATAAATATAATATGTTTGCTTCATGAAAGTATCCAGCAGATAAACACTGTAAGATTAAAATTACTTGGACCACCAGGTCAAAGATTAAATATTGGATATTAAATATTTGATTTCTTTCTCTTTTTTTTGCAAGTTCAACAGTGGAATGGTGAAATGTTGAGCTTTTTCTAACTTTTTCTGGCAAATGTACTGCCTGTATTTCTTTCATTGATGTCTTCCTCCCCCCTCCCTCTCTCTCCATCTATAACAAGAATTTTGCCAGTTTCCACCTCAAGTAAGGAGAAGAATGGTTAAAACAATACTGAATTTTATTTTATTTTAATCATTCCACCAATAGATATACCCAATGAGAAGATGTCAAATAATGAGTCAAGGAAGTGGAACTCATAAGAAAGTTTATAGTGAAAAGTCCCACCTATAGAAAGGAGCAATTGGTATTTTAGTAAGTCATAACCAAAATAAAGGAATGAGCTGAAATCCAGAAAGAGATTTCTTGAGACAGGCTCATTTCCAGTGAGGTTTCATATGGGAAGCAAGTAGCTTTAGCACAAACAAAGCAAAACAAGCTTCATTCTTTCACTTGGCAGAAATGTTGTTAGTGCTACATTTCTTCCAACAAAGGCAACGTTAGAGGAATAGTTTGAGAGTTGGCACCAGAAAGTTGTTTTTAGACCTGAAGGCAGATGCCACAAAAAGGAGTCTCTCTGAAGTTCAGAAGTTTGGACTTTATTTTCTGTAACATGGTTATTCCTTCAACTTACCCTATATTTCTATAAAAATTAGTGCTGACAGTGGCAGTACCCATTTACATGCACACTGGTTTTGTCTCTACTATTGGAAATCTTTTTCGGGATGTTTAGAGAGTTGTAACTATAAAAAAAAAAGGAGAGGAAGAGGAAGAAGAGTTATATAGAGTTAGATTACTTTGTGTGTAGTATATGCCAGTGGTAGGTTTCTGCCAGTTCGCACCAGATTGGGCGAACTAGTTGGTGAACTTTACGATCTGGTGCGAGAAGGTTTGACTGGTGGACCCGGAAGTAACTTCCAGAATGCCTGCCCTGGCCCTGTCGTTCGCTCGCCGGTCGCAGCTTGCTCGCTCCCCCGCCTGTCCGAAGTAAACTAGGCTAGCCCAGCCCACTGCTCACTGATTGGAGTCCAGCCAATCAGTGAGCAGGCTGGAGGCGACTCGTTTAAAAGCGTGGCGCCAACGGCAAACATTCCTCTCTTTCTCGTTCCCGAGCTGACAACTTGATGATCAGTCCTCCCTTCGCTTTGCCTTCCAGCAGCTTGCTGCTTTCCTCAGGTAAGCAATTAAGTGCCAGGGGGGACGGTGGGAGACTAGCTTATGCCAGCTCGCGAAAGCGGGTGGGCGGCTGTGGGCTAGCTTTCGTGGCTTTCACGAAAGCGTGTGGGTGGCAGCGGCGGTGGGCGGCAGCAGCCTAGCTTTCGTGAGGGAAGGCCTAAGTTCAGTCCTTCCCTAGCAGAAGCTGTGGGCTGGCATACGCCATGTGGCCGAAAGCCCCCCGCCCCTCTCTCCAGCCTCGCCTGGATGGCTAAGCCTACCAGGCGGCATGCTTAGCGACAACTCTTGTCCCTCCAGTCTTACCTGTTCTGCTGCCTCGCTGCCTGCCTGCTCCCTGCTGCATCCATCCATCGCATCGGAGAGCTGCTGATTCTGCCTGCTGGTAAGTGACCCAGTTTTATGTGTCTCAAAGTGGCTGCTTTTCTATGGGCAGGCCAGGTTGGTGCAAGGCAGCTTCGCCATATTTAGTGTGTTTCACTCTCGTTGTTTAGGTAATTCTGAGGTTGTTGCTGGTTCTGTGAGCTTCCTGGCACTGTCCTTTATAATTTCCCACAATCCCTTGATGGTTTTTATTCTAGTGGCTTTGTTTTTCCTGTCCTTAGGGTTAGGGAAAAAAACTGGTTTTAATTTGCAGTCTTTTTTGGGGGGGATTCTTATTTTTTGGTGTTTTCCTGGCACTGCCATAGTTTGTGTGGATGTGGGTGTGTAATGTCCCGCAGTTATCTATGCATTAATAATGATCTAGTAATATTTCCTTCTACATTTTAGTGACCTTTCCTTACATAATTGGTGTTTTCTTTCATACTTTTGGATTTCTAATTTCTGTTTCTGTTAGTAAGTAATTGCTAAAACAAATACCATGTGAAAAAGTATTCAAAGCCTTCTTGATTTTGTCATTTTATTTATTCCTGCACATTGTAATATTTATTCATTTTTATATCTCTGTTTTTACACTGTTGTGCAAACACAATTCCAGCAGCTGTTAACATGTGTAAAATTAAATATATATTGTACTCCCTTTCAAATAGCCAACAAAATATTTCTGGTTTTAATTGCATATCTTGCTTTACCATTGCTTCTAACCACTAACTTCTGAATAGCTACTTGGACTGAACTAAGTGGTGTGCAGAAGACCGGCAAATCAGTGATCCTTCCTCTGTAAGTAGCTGTCTTTATTGCTGGTTGTGCTCTGTGCTGGGTTCATCTTTGAGATAGTAAAGTCTTGCTTTCTGTGTCTCTCCTTTGTGCAGGTTATTGGAGCAAGGTGGTGAGGTAGTGGTGCAGAAGACATAAAAATGGACAGTAATTTTCCTTTTCTATTATTTTTTGTGCTTGTTTCATCCTAATGCAGTGCATGCGATTAAAGTCTTGCTTTCTGTGTTTCTCCTTTGTGCAGGTTATTGGAGCAAGGTGGCGAGGTGGTGGTGCAGAAGACCAGCAAGGCAGTAATCTTCCCTCTGTAAGTAGCTATCTTTATTGTTTTGTGTGCTGGTTTCATCCCAATGATGGCAATGAAAGAGTTCATTTCTGTGTCTCTTCTTTGTGCAGCCCATTCATTGGAGTCAGTGATACTGAAGACTGGCAAGAACAGTCATCTTCCTTCTGTAAGTAGCTCTTTTATTGTTTTTGTACTTATTTTAATCTTATTGTAGTTCATCCATTGGGGCAAAGAATTTAGTGACATCGTCTTGGCCACTCCCACCCAGTCACATGACTGTCAAACCACTCCCACCTGGTCATGTGGCCGGCAAGCCAATACCACCCGGTCACATGACCGGCAAGCTACTCCCACCCGGTCACATGGCTGGCAAGCCACTCCCACCCGGTCACATGGCTGGCAAGCCACTCCCAAAAAGCAGGCCACACCCACAGAGTAGGTTCCAAAATTTTTTGAAACCAACCACTGGCATATACATTTTTAGTCCTAGTGCAACTAATATGTGGTTACTCCTAGGCAAATGGGCATAAGATTAAAAAAACCCACAATGTTCTGATCAAAGGAAAATGTGAGTTTAAGGCAGAAGTAATAATAAGTTACTAGAGTACATGTTTTATTTACTTTACACTCATAAAAGCTTTTCATGACAAACTTTCTTTAAAAAGGTTTCTTAATTTTCCAAGCAAAATACTGTTTTTCCTAATCCAATATCAGTTGTGCTATATATGCATGCAATTGATTGATTAGAGATTGTTTAATTGATTAGAAATTGTTCAAGTTATAGTTTTTAGTCTAGTCCTGACCAAGAGAAATAATTGTCACTTAGATACTGCAAGCTAAAATGGAACACAGAGCGTAGAATGAAGTAACCAACCTAAAGTTTACATTCTTTAATTTACTCTACATCAGGGGTGTCAAACTCACGTTGTCATGGCAGCATCATGTAACATATTGGGATTTCCCTCCCTTTGCTAAACTGGTAGGGGACAGGCCCAGCACGTGATGCATCCGGCCCATGGGCTGCGAGTTTGACACCGCTGCTCTAGATCTAGATTACTGCTTCTGTTCACAAGATATATGGGAGTAATTGTAGTAGGTTCAGATACTAAAAGAACAACTATATCTATAAGAGGCAACACCTTTAATAGGAAAGGTCTACATTGTACACTTCTGTCAGTACAGTAGCATAATATAATAATTTAAAAATAAATTATTATTTTCAAATAAAAAATCCAATTCTACCATTGCTCTACAACAGCATAACTTTCTTTCCCGGCAATATGATTGGGAACGTAATTAGTAGTGACCTGCACCTTAAAGATCTTGAGCTAGGAAGTGTTTAACCCAACGGTCACATTAGTGTATAACTTTTACTACTTTGATTAAATCTAATTATGCACTTAAAATGCTGTTATTTTATCTTGAGTGGTACCTCGGTACTCATCCTTAATTGATTCCAGGAGGTGCAATGAGTACCAAAAATGATGAGTAGTAAACAATTTTTTTCCATAAGGAATAATGTAGTGAGTCACAAGGCAGCTGACACTAACAATTTCTAGCTTGTGCGGTGAGTGCTGAACAAACGAATACCGGGACAGAGTTTTTACATCAAAATGCGTTGAGTAACAAATTTGATGAGTTACAAAGCAGTTAAGTATCCAAGTACCACTATATTTCTATAAACATTGGGGCATTGTAAACTTCAAGATCTATTACAATGTTTGTAAAAATTGATAAAATAACTGCATTTTATGTATGTATGTATACATATAGTTATACATAGACATCAATTTAAAATATGGTTATTACGCTAACAACTATATATATAAGTTTGTCTGTGTGTCTGTATATAGTCTTACTGCTGCTTCTAATATTACTACAAATTTTTGTACTAAACTAAATTATGCATAAGTCTTCAAGCAAATAAACAACTGTATTCTGGCCAGTTGACACAACTTGAAAGGGCTGTATTATACTTCAGGATTTTTATTTACATGACTCAGAGCTTGTTTGTAGGTCCCCTGCATTTTAGCAAAATAAAAATAGAAATTACATTTCTTTATTAATGCAATATTGAACAATTTTAATGTGGAAAATCTGCAACGTATTTATGCAAAATTAAAAATTAAAAATAAATATTACATTTGTTCATCACATTGTTGTGAGATCAGTCATTGCCCAAAGGAAAAAAATGGAGGATGGGTTAATTTATATTACTTGAGACTTTAGAAAACAGGTAGTTCTAAAAACAGTACATAGTCGGAATCAATTTAAAAGGTACCCCCTCTTTAATTTATAATATTCATAATATAACATTGTATCATTAATATGCTGTACAATAATGTAGTGCCGATAGCAAAAAAGCTTCAAGAAAATTAAATAATTTTAGTTCTTATTTTCCTGAATTCAGGAAAATAAAATAAATATGTTCTGCAGGGTCATTCCATGAAGTGTCATTCACATCTGCAGATACTTAGTCGCTAATTTGGCCCATAAACTATGTAAACACATCTGTATTTTTTATGAATTCAGTCTTAGAAGAAAGGATGGGCTACAAGTCTAAAATTCTACTTCGATTTTGAAGTCACAAAACTGAAAATATTATGAATATATAGTATGACTTTTTCCAAATATTCCATATAAAGTGCAAAGAATTTCAGTTTAAAACTTATATAATTACAATGCAAAGATATTCTATATATTCTGCTGAGAAATGAGAAGCATTCACATCCAGTGGGGCTGACTGCTGAATAATTGCATAAAGTTGCAATCTTAGGTTCATATATTTGGAGATGAAGCTTTCTTGAATTTAGTCAGACTTGCTGCTTATTATGCATGCATAGAATGCACTATTAATGAAATGAAAATATTTATAATCAGATTTTTCAGCCTTAGCTGTTTGTTTTGCTTTGCTAAAAAGGGGAAAACATTCACTTCTAGCATTTCTAGACATCTGTCTGAGCTCACCTTCTCATGCATATCTCACCAGATGTTTTCTATACTATAAATCCTTTTTTTTTTCAGGATTAGACTTTTTAAATGAAAAATAATTTGAAAAATGCAATTTCTCAAGAATCTAACCCTCTGCCTGATGCCAAATGGTTGTATACTGTTTTTCCCCAGTTAGGTCATATTTTTTTCAGTGTTTAAAGATACCTAATCTTTCTTATTTATTTTTCTGTATTATTCCTTTGGCATCTCAAATATTTTGTTTTTCACATCGATATTTCTTCACTACAGTTTGCATATTTGCAGCTTGGCATCATCTTCCATAATGCTAAAAATGACACATGCAGTCTCTAACACTGGAAAGTGACAAGTAGATATGATAAAATAACCACAACAGAAGGTATTGCTTATTATTGTGTTGAGTGAAGCATGAATACTTAATACATTCCATGAAGCAATTTATGCAAAAATAGATAAGAATATGGGGTGGGATGGGGTGGAGGTAGAAATGGTTAGTTGGTATTTTCTGGATGTATTCTTGGGAACCAAGTATGTGTAACAACAAGTTACTATCATTCTAATCCAAAATAAGAGAGTTAATGGTTAGTTATATAGTGGTTAAGGCACCAGGCTAAAAAAGGGGGCAATTTCTAATCCTGTCCTAGGCACAAAGCCAGCTGTATGATCTTGGGCCAATCAGTTTTTCTCAAGCCTTAGAAAAGAGTCAATGGTAAATTACTTTTGGGGAAACCTTGCCTAAAAAACTTCAGGGACTAATCTAGGTAGTCTTCAAAAATCAGAATGACTGAATGGAAGGAACAATTAATAACCTCAAATATATTCTCAGTGGCTCAAGGTTGACTCAGCCTTCCATCCTTCTGTGATCGGTAAAATGAGTACCCAGATTGTTGAGGGCAATATGCTAATTGTAAATTGCTTAGAAAGTGCTGTAAAGCACCATGAAGCGATATATAAGTCTGCTATTGCTATTGTTATATGTAAAGTGCCACATAATAGAAATTTTGTATACTCTCCTTGAAAATCATGATGATATGGGCATGCAAAATTTCCTTAAGTATCTCACTTATAGCTATCTATACTGCCAGTATTCACTCTCCCAAATCATTAAAAGCACTTTGTACAATAATCTGCAATCATCTTCCTTCTACTAGCTCAGAAATACTGAGAACAAGGAATCAAAATAATTCCCCTCTCAAGGGTCTAAGGTCCTGTAGCCACAAAAACCTCCTAACCTTTTTTCTATGCTTCAGGCAAAAATGTAATGTAATTTAATCTTTACAATCTGCATCTACACTTGTTGGTGTATTTATCTGTCACACCATTTGTATCCTAACCCTTCTTGTAGAGCTGAAAAGGCATGAAGCTATCTAAGAGCCAAGGTGGCGCAGTGGTTAAATGCAGCACTGCAGGCTACTGCTAGATCAGCAGGTCAGCGGTTCAAATCTCACCGGCTCAGGGTTGACTCAGCCTTCCATCCTTCTTCCGAGGTGGGTAAAATGAGGACCCAGATTGTTGGGGGCAATATGCTGACTCTCTGTAAACCGCTTAGAGAGGCCTGAAAGGCCTATGAAGCGGTATATAAGTCTACTGCTATTGCTATTGCTATTGCTTTCCCTTTAAAATATCTTTTTGCCCCATTGCAGTCTAAGAATAAGAGTATCTGTCCATTGGACATCAACCCACTCACAAGTTCCAAGAAGCTACTGTATTTCCCAGAAAATAAGACAGGGTCTTATTTTCTTTTGACCCACAAAATATGGCTTGGGACTTATTATCAGGGGAGGGTTTATAGTTTTGGGGTTGATGGGCAGCTGCTCTCTTGCGAGTGGGCTCCCAAAGAGCCGGGCACAGCCTCAGGGGTGAACAGCTGTGCTGCGCTGTTGCAGCAGCACAACACAACAGCCATGAGGCGACCATGCTCACGAGCAGCCGCATGGCAAACCTCCTTTCCAGCCAGACACAGCACCATTCACTGACCTAGGGGTATCGCCAAGCCGTGTGAGCACCTGTTTGCTGCCGCCCGGCTCTTGCATCTTGGCGCCTTCAAAATGCCAGTGAATGGCACTCTGCACGGCTGGAGAAGGGGGTTGCATGAGTGGCTGTTCTGCTCCCACTTGCGCGCCTCCCAGTCTCACGATGCCCTGGCCCAGCTCTCCCTGCAGAGCCAGGGCATCTCCGCAGCCGCCGCAGCCGCCATCCCAGCATGGCTTTTTCAGCAGCTTCCAAACTGAGTCTTCCGGCAGTGGCCGCTCTGGGCGTACACTCTATGGTTGTACGCTCTGCTGACAGCTAGCCCACAACCATAGAGCATACGCCTAGAGTGGCCACTGCCGGAAGACTCCGTTTGGAAGTAGCTGAAAAAGCCGTGCTGGGATGGTGGCGGCGGCGGCCGCAGCTGAGGTGCCCTGGCTCTGCAGGGAGAGCTGGGCCAGGGCATCGTGAGGCTGGGAGTCGCACAAGTGGGAGCGGAACAGCCGCTCGCACAACCCCCTTCTCATGCAGAGAGCCATTCACTGGCATCTCGAAGGTACCAAGACACAAGAGCCGGGCAGCGGCAAACAGGCACTCCTGCAGCTTGGCGATATCCCTAGGTCAGTGAATGGCGCTGTGCCTGGCTGGAAAGGGGGTTTGCCAGGTGGCTGCTGTGCCCGGCTCTTTGGGAGCCCGCTCGCAAGAGAGCAGCCACCCGGCAACCCCCCTCTTCAGCTGGGCACAGCGCTGTTCACCAACCTAGCAGTATCCCGAAGGCACCAAGCAACACGATCACCTTTGCCCCCTTGGTTCCTGCAGCTTGGCACCTTCGGGATACCACTAGGTTGGTGAGCGGTGCTACCTGGTCAGAGTTGGGGGGTTGTTCAGGGGGCTTATTTGCTGGGGATTATATTTTTGCCCACCAGAAAAATGTGGTATGGTCTTATTATCAGGACATGTCATATTTTTTGGGAAACACGGTACATAATCTAAAAAATTTAAAATAGTCAAAATTGACCACCTGAACTGGAAATAAATTATCTCAGCTATTGAACCATGATCCAATTCTACATACAGTTGGCCATAAAAATACTTATTTATGTCTTTTTTTCAGTGTAACTAGATATGGGGCATCTATGGAGATTCTCAGTCATCCAGGTCATGGTTGAGCCAAAGGTCCTTTTTTGCAATAGGCAACTGGACTTTCTGGTTTTTCTTTGAAGACATTTCGCTTCTCACCCAAGAAGCTTCTTCAGCTCTGAAACGAAATGTCTTCAAAGAAAAACCGGAAAGTCCAGTTTCTCCCATATGTTATGGACAATCTCCCTAATTTCTAGACCAAATCAGTTTAAAATTGCTATATTCTTAAATTCCATAGCTCTCCTTGAATAATAGCAAGTATGGAAAGAACCATTGTCCCCTGCTAATTGATAAAGTTAAACCCTCTCTTCAAAAACTGGTTAAAAATTGATTGAAGTATTTATCTCCACTGAATTTCACACAAGGTAATACTACCGGTATTAGCATTAGTATATCTTTCCCCATTAATACTGTGATCTTGTTTCTTATTTTCCTGGATAGTCATTTGCAGTACTATCTATCTCCTAGGATATGGCAACATAGCCCTTTAGATCATTAAGATTTATTTTTAACAATACAATTTTAATGTTTAATATTAGTTGTGGTAGTTTGTTCTCCGAGCTTGTTATTTAGCTTCCAAACATTTCATCACCAGACTAGGTAACATCATCAGTGGAACTTTGGTTGAAATGGCTTGTTTCAGTTCTCTTCTGCTTTTATAGGTCTTATGTGGTCAGTTCAGTGGTGGGTTGCAGGCAGTATGCCCCGGTATGGGCGTACTGGTGCCTGCCGGGAGCACTGGGTACCGTTCTGGTACAGTGCTCCGGAGGGCCCGCCCACCTTACTTGTATTTGAGCTCTTTGGCGCTTCCGTGCATGCGCACAGAGTTTACGGCACCCACAGGAGGTAAGGATGTATGCACGCATGTGTGCATGTGCTGCACGCATTCATGTGGTGGACGCCAGCCCCGTTGCACCATACTGGTTGCAACTGGATCAGGAACCCACCACCGGGTCAGTTGGTCATGTGACCGACTGGTCACACTGTGTGAGGTCATCTGGCTGAAGGTCATGTGAGTCAGCTGGTGGTCAATGCCATCGTTGGTTGGTCGCTCAATTGATCCAACTTCTTACAGATTCGTAGGCTGGTTGCAGATTGATATATTTGTTGAAAGAGCCGTTTATTGAATACCAGGCTTTGACAAATTAGCATGTGTGGTGTGCAGTTGCATAACTGATCACATAAGATCTATAAAAACAGAGGAAATGGAAACAAGATACCTCAATTGAAGTTCCGCTGATGATGCTACCTAGCCTGATGAAAAAATGTTCAAAAATTAAACAAGCTTGGAGAACAAACTATAACCAACATCAACCATCCGAGCTACAAATATTTTCCACCATTTCTATTGTTTAATGTTTCTTTGCTTTTATTTATTTGCTTCAAATATAAAATTATTCAAATATAAAATTATATTCTCAGGATAACTGACAAAGTAGTAAAAAGCAATAAAAGTACAATATGGATTTTTAAAAGAAATTGTCTTGACTATGGATCTAATATTAATTACCGTGGCCAACTATTTCCTTCGAGGACTATCAACATAGCCAGTGAAACATTTCCATGGCTATTTTGTTGTAAGGTAAATAGCCGATTGAAACTGACAGGCTTTATGTTTGCTAATAATATTTAGTCAAAAACAGTTTTAGTTAGAAGCAAGTTCTATTTTTCTAAATTTTCAGGAAAACTTGTTTTCAGGTCTTTTTACTTAAACAACAACTAAAATGATTATATTGAAATCAAGAGTATTTTCTAATAACCAAAATGGTTGTATTATATCAGAGTAAGAGAAGGATGAATTCAAGGGCAAATAATTTGAACTAAGATTGACTGATTTCCCCAAATTATAAACAAACCATATTTTGGCTTAGCACAATATGTCAACCCATCCATTAACATGACAAGAGACAGAAGATTCAGTAGCAAATTAATCCATTATAGGACTTGTTTGCTTTGGACTTAGTGTGCTGGACATACTGGATTTGCACTGTGCATGAAGCCAGGTTTTAGACAAAGCTAAATTATAAAAGTAATGCAAATATAGATGTAAATTTAAATACAGTTGACAATTTTTTGAACCAGCTCCATAGCTGTATTTGTCATCAGCAGCATGGCCTGTAATTATTAATTTGTGATAGCATTCATTACCTGAAAGCCATAAAAGGTTCAGCCTGATGGTTTTTACATATTCAATACATGTTAAAAGGCAGAAGGTGAAAATTAGACCCTTTCATCGCCAAGTAACATAAAAAATGAAGAGCTAAAACAACTAGTTATGAATGTTAACTGATTGGGAGAAAATGGCTTGATTAGCTTTTGCAGTTTTAAAAGCACTAAGGTTGGCAGGCCATGGTGATTTCACAGAATGGGGGAAAAGCTGAAGAAAAAATTCATGAAAGAGGAATTGCATGTTTTATTTATTTTTTTAAAAAGTGAATATGTTGTACTAATTCATAAAATGAATTCTTCAAGCTGTGTACTTTTCCATGTTGTGAAGGATTTTGCCAATTTAAAAGAAATAGAAAAGTTTGATATAAAATGAACTTATCTTAAAAAACAATGATCCAAAATAAGTACAGGAGAAATTGTTTGCATTTTTACTAATGTACAATTTCTGCAGGCAGAAATATGCATAGTTGGGGGCAATGTAGAATAATAAATATAAACTTCAGAACAAATTCTTTTTTTTTTATAGAAAAAAATCAGGTGTGATAAACCGAACTTGACAAATTCACAGACATCATACAAACTGGAAAAAAAAAACCTCACACATAAAATGAATTTGGCACATTTAGAAAAATGAGAAACTGAAAATGAAAGATTTTGTCACACATGCTGTACAGTGCAGCCATCTGGCTATGTTCATAAAAACACACTGAACCATCAACTCACCAAATCACATTTTAACTTATGTGTTACACAAACTTAGGCTGTGGCTAACAGAAGGTTCAGTGTGTGATGCAAACTCAGATAATTGGATTAATAACAGTATGTATGTTGTGCAAGCACAACTAGGCTGTCCAAGAATAAGAAGAGTTGGCCACCCTACCACCAGTGGCCTGACCCTGCCTTTTTAATTCTTCAGCAATAGAAAAACAGACCAGCAATTCTTTCTCCTACACAAACAACTTCCTTGTGTTGCCACCATAATCTGTTCTTAAAGCCCCTCAGATGGCCAGGCTATTGCATGTTCACTTCTGCCAAGCATTGCCCTTTTCATGTATATCTTTTCTGAACTACTGGGTGAGACTGTGAAAGAAAGATGGGGAACAAAAAGGATTATTAGTACACATGGGGTGTTTGATTTTTCTATTTTAGAGGCAGTATATGACTGTAACTGGCATCGTCTATGGCTAGGAATTACGTCAGAAATGAAGCAAGAAAGTACTTCTATGTCAAAAACTGAGATAAATTTGTTGTATATAGCTGCTTCTCTTTAACATTCTATATGTTAGAACTGCTCAAGACTTAAACATTTTCATAATTGGTTTCACAACACAAGCATAATCAAAGATTGGTTTATCCTTGTGCGATTTTCTTGGATCTGAAATGAATTGGGATTAAATCTGCCACCTACTTTGCAGATTTGTAAATGCAATTCAAATGCTGTTTCTCTCCTGTATTCTTTGGCAGGGAAAGGAATCTCTGCCTGTTAGGTAAGATTTCTTACCCATTGGAAGCCAAAGCCCATAAATGTTAGCTGAGTGTTGGCAGAGTTAAGTGAAATGCATGTGTTTTTCCTTTAAGAGTGGTCAGCTGAGGGAAGGTTGGCAGTGTTCCTCCAACAATCCCAGGCTGAGTGTCTATGTCACCATTCTCTTCTTGGCATGCCTCTTCAAGGCAGTGTATCACATTCAGAATAGCTTGTGACTGGTTCTGTGGGGGTGGAGGAGGCATCTGCATTGGTTTAGGCCTCTTAGCCTAGGAAGTCATCTTACTAAACCACAAAGTCTGACTTTAACTTGCACAGAAAAATGCACAGCTCTCACTTCAATCCTTGGCAATGTAGTGTACATTTTTCTTGGACTATACAATGCAGGAGGTTGGACAAGAATCTTTCCAACACTTGAATGTCTTAGGCATTTTCAAAATGCATTTGATTCTTTTCCCATCTTGATCCACAAACAAGAACTATTAATGCCCTTAGGAATAGATTAGCAACAAACTGTAATAAATTGGCAAGTACTTATTTTCCAAACTGGCATAATGCCAAGGCATGAGACTGCATGACACTAATTCTAGTTAGGTGGGGAATGAGGATACCCCTTCAGAAGTAAGAGTGAAGTATTGTGCATATCCTTGTTTGGTATTGTTTTACATATTTTAGAGCCAAGTGTTGCCATTAAATAATCCCATGCCTGAGTCTTGGCTTACATTAAACCTTGAGGAGTATAAAAATAAGTTCCCTTTGGTTACAAGAATGAAGCAGTCTTGCCATGTTTCCTGGCTGAAACTTTTATTTGCTAATTGAGGCTTAGTTCTGTGGTATTTGAAGTAATACCATCTGTACCAGGACTCATCTACTCCCCCAATGTTAAAATGTAGGTTTGCAAGGCCTTAGATTATCATTAATTCTTAATTCTCATTAGAATTAAGATTGCTATCTAATGAAAGATTATCAAGGGGATTCTCCTGGTGCTAATCCATATTTTGGGCACTCATGCTGAACAGATGATTATGTAGTTTGTAAATTCTAAGAGAAATAAGGTTCTCCAAGCAATGCTAAAAAATTGTGGCAGTAAAAATAGAATTGAACAAGTCCCAACATCTATCAAGCCATGGTTTGTTGTCATTATAATTTGTTGGATAAGCCTGAGTTGACAGGATTCACAAAATTCACAAAACTCAAAACACCTCCCCCCCACTGCAATTTAGATCATGGCAATAACTGAAACATCCATTATCATACCAATGCTACTTTAAATTCCATTCTATAGAAAATTCTATAGATTGAAGACTGGAACATGGCTTCTTAATTTCCTGTGATGGCAATTTTACTTGGGCTGAGGAAACAAATATGAATTTGATCTCTTGATTTCATTATTTATACTGTTATAGATGCACAGTGTGAAGGGGAAACAAGCATATTCTACTTTGCTGTACTACAATTCTTCAAATTAAAAAAAACCACAATTATTTAGCATTCTTCAGAGCTAGAAGACAAAATAAGCTAGGTTTGTTTTGAGAAAAAGTGCTTTTTCACAGATTAAGAAGATTGAAAGTAAAGCAAGCCACAAATATGGGTAAATTAATTTTCTGCTGACAAGCAACACAAATTGTTTTAGAATAGAAAATAATTAATGTTGGGTAAAGAATTAAAACTGAGATTATAATGAGATACAACATGTTCTTCAGACCATCCAGAGGTCATTGTTACTTGGTTCCAAGTGGCTACAAGTAAGTAAGATTCCAACTGCTATAAAGTAGAAATAATGCATTAGTATACAGTCAGCTTTAGTGTGACCTGAGGTTAATGGTAGTTGCTCTTGGTATGTTTATAATGGTTTAAAAGAGATGTATGAGCTATAGAAATGCAGGCTAGTGCAATCTTCATATATCTGTAAAAAAATCACTTAAATGATGCTGTACTTTTACTCAATAACTGAACTGAAGGTTTAAAGAAGACTTTCCTCTTAGAATGACAGCACCTCTTATATATCATTTGAGTATCTTGATCTAATAATAGATTATAGGTAGTCCTTGACTTAACAACCACAATTGAGCCCAGAATTTATAGTACTAAATGTGTTAAGTGAGTTTTGTCCCATTTCTGACTTTTCTTGCCACATTTGTTAAGTGAATCACTGTGCAATAGTTAAATTAAAAAATGGTTGTTAAGTGAATCTGGTTTCCCCATTGACTTTGCTTGTCAGAAGGTCACAAAAGATGGCCACGTGTTCCTGGGACACTGCAACCATCATATATATGAACCAGTTGTCAAGTATCTGAATGTAAATCACATGACCATGGTGCTATAGCCATAAGTTTGAATAATGGTCATGTCCCCTTTTCAGTGCGGTTGTAAATTTGAACTGTTACTAAATGAACTGTTGTAAGTCAAGGATCACCTATTTAGCTATAGATGTCTTAGTGTGGCAGTACACTGAATTCCTGGAACTAAGCACATGGAAAATGATGTGTATCTCAAAACACTGCACTATCCAAAGCAGAGGAAGACCTGATGAAGATTTAGCAGAAAATGTCAGAAAGAATTGTTACAGTGTGGAGGTCTTTTTGAACTGGAGGTGTAATTTGCTCTGCAGTTGAAGAAAAACAAGACAGTGATGGCTTTTATACTTTTTATCATACACAGTGATATTATTTACAACAGGAATTTGCAATAGGTACTGTACAACACAATACTGGTGTTTACCCAATTTCAGGTTTCCTACTAATGTCTCCCTTTAAGACACTACTTGTCTCTATCTCTCCTGCTTCCTCCCCATTTCTCTCCATCTCCTTCATCCTTTCCTTGACAAGAAAAAGTGAAAAGAAGGAAATGGACTGGAATTGTGTTTAACATAGCTTGATCTTTTCCTGGAAACACTCAGCCAAGCAGCTACTGCTTCTCCATTGGGGAAGAAGCTGTCTCAAGGGTCTTCTGACCAGAAACCAAGGCTTTGCCGATGACAGCAGATGTCTTCTGTCCCGTTCTTGGGTGGAGTTGTTGTCCCTCTGGGTCTTCCCTTCCCTTATTCTAGGAAAGCCTTTCCATGGACCTTTCTTCTCTCTTCCCAACCAGGAACTGATAACTGGTCTGCACACTTAATTTGTCTCTCCAACCTTTCTCTGCAGCCGCTCCATTCACTCGGTGCACAATCTTTTACTCTTCCATCTTTGTGTGTGTGTGTCTGTGTGTGTGTGTGTGCGTGCGTGCGCGTCTCTCTCTCTCTCTTTCTCCCCCCCCCTCCCCGGTCTCTCTCAGCAACTGAAGAGGTGGGTGTGCCCCAAGGGCTGCAGTCCCTAACATTTACCTATCAGACTGTACTAGTAGGACTGTTATCTCAACATCTCATCACAGCAACCCTGGCTAGCAGAGAGGTCAGCTCATCAGGCCTCATGACAGTACAGCTGCCCTCCAAGGCCAGAAGTGAGCTGTTTTCCTCATTTATTCACTCCATAAGCTGAGTCATGCCAGCAGAACAGCAGCCTGGCCAGGCCAGGCCATTAAAACCATGCACCACAAACACCCTGGAACAAGGCCACCCTAGTTTGGTACAGTTCTACTTGGAATTCTCATTTGGTTTTGAACTCTGGAGGATAAACGACACAATCATGATTTAGGTTTATAACTTTTTTAAAACATAGAGCAACGATTGAGCACTGTTGCCTAATATAACTGTGTGACTGACTCTTTCCACAGCTAATTAATTACACATGTGTGAGTATATTTATGTATAAGCTTATATTCAGTTAGTAGATGTGGCAAATTGTGTAACTGTATGATTTCCACCTTCTCAGTGGAGGCGAAACTCAGTTTTCCTGTATCTACCTCAGATAATTAATGTTTGAATCCTTATAATATAAAAAGTATGTACAAAGTCGGTGATATTGGTCTCATAGGCCTTATGGTGCAACTGCATTTTTAAAAAAAGTATTAGATTTACTGGAAAGTAATACAGATATTGTGTATAGGTAGTCCTCAATTTACAACCGTTTGTTTAGTGACCATTCTAAGTTACAATGGCATGGAAAAAAGTGACTTGTGCAACAATCATGTGAAAAACAGTCATATCTTCATGGTCACATGATCAAAATTCTGATACTTGGCAACTGACTCATATTTATAACAATTGTAGTGTCCAGAGGTCATGTGATTACTTTGGTGACCTTCTGAGAAGCAAAGTCAATGAGGAATTACTTAATAACCATGTTACTAACTGAACAACTGCAGTGATTCATTTAATATGTCTGGCAAGAAAGGTTGTGTCAGCCTCTGCTTCGATTACTTGCTATCGGCTGCCATAGAAACGGGGAGGGTGGGGGCATGGTATTTGGGATGGGAATAAATGGTGCAGGAGGTGATTCAGAAAAGTGAGTTTTCTTCTCACCATCTTCTGCGCATGCTGATGGGCAGTGTTTGGACCTGATCAAGGTCAACCGTTCTGCATACCAACATGATGATGCCTTTTGGAGATGCAATCCACATGACACTTAAGGGAGTTGCAGATTAGACACTCGGGTGGGGTCATTGGAGGGAGAGGGCTGGGTTATCATTTGATGTGTACTTGTTCAGGCCTTTCTGGCTCAGAACTTGCTTTACTTTTGTTGCTGTCTTTTCATAACCAGTAAAAGTATTTTAATTCCATAAACAATGGAGTTGGGAGTTTTCTTTCTTGGTTATTGATGGAGGCACGCCCAACAGGTTGTAAAATGGGGCATGTCTTGCTTAGCAACAGAAATTTTGGGCTCCATTGTAGCCATAAGTCAAGGAATACCTGCATATGAATAACCCAATTTTGCACTTTAAATTTAGAATCTTTATGATATTTCTGATTATTGGGATTTTTATATACTTTTTGCTTTTTTATAATAACACACTGGCTGAATTTAGTTATTATGCTAAGCTCTTCTTTAGTGCATTATGTTTTGGCTTAGTATGTTGTATGAATCTAGCATTTGCCATTTGTAAAATGTTTAGCTAATTGTGGCTTATCCAATCAATCATGCTTAGGGATACAATTTTAAGTTCAGTTTGTGAATCCAATCATAAAAATGTATTATTCAATTCATGACTCATAGCAGTGTATGCCTGGGTATATGAGACTGTTATCAGTAGTTTTGATCAGTGACATCACCGAAGTAAACAAACAAACCCCAGATGGCACAGATGGCACCAGAACAGGAATCCTTCTAGAAATAATGCAGTCATCCCTAATCTCAGGAAGTCTTCTTGCTAATCCTGAAATTAATGATTAAAGTTCTGAAAGAGTGATTTCCAGCAACCCTAACCTTGCCTTTTGAAAAACCCTTCATTTTGCAGGGGATTTAAAAACTGTTCCTCCGATGAACATAGCAACCGCCTCCTATTTTAAGGGTTTCTGAAGTAAATAAAACCCTTGTGAACTTTTGTAAAAGGCATTTGTTGGCAAGTGCAAGAAAAGCAACATTTTATTTAAAGATACAGCCTTGCTTTTTTTCTTGCCTTTTGTAAGATAGAGATACATATTTCAACAAAAAAGTATTTAGGCAAATAGACCTATTTCAAGAGGATAGGTATAGGAGAAAAAAACTTTTAAGAACTCAAATGGAAGATCTGTAGTTTACAAACTTCTGGTCCCTACAAACCTCATGAAAACAGTGACAAAAAATAATGGCTGCAAAATTGTAATTGAATAGAGTACAGTGTACCGTGTTTCTCCGAAAATAAGATAGGGTCTTATTTTCTTTTGACCCTCAAAATAAGTGCTTGGCCTTATTTTCGGGGAGGTCTTATTATTTTTGAGGTGCAGGAGGTCCTTTATCTCGGCCTGCGGCCCATAGATCAGCTGATCCAGAGGGGGCAGGAAGTTATGTCTGTTTCTGGCACACACTTGCCAGCTCTAGTGTTGCTGGGTCTGCCGCTCTTTTTGCGGCTAAGAGAAGGGGCGCGGTAGCTAGGGTTTGTGATAGCGGCCTCCGCAAGGCGATTCTACGTGGACGGCAGGTGCATGTGGGGCGCGTGGAGCATGTTCCCCCTCCACTCAGGAAATGGCGGGGACCGGCTACACATGTGTTTAAATATTTTAGGGGAGGGCTTATTTTCAGGAGAGGGCTTATTTTAATGCATGCACTCAAAAGCCCGATTAGGCTTATTATACGGGGATGGCTTATTTTCAGGGACACAGGGTATTCAAAAAGTGAGACATTGTATTTTGAGATATTTAAAATTATATAGCATCACCATATACCAACCTTTATTTAATAAAAAGTATTTTTTCTGAAATTGGACAAGCTGCTTACATATAAGACAATGAGCCATGGTGGTGCAGTGCTTAGAGTGCAGTACTGCAGGCTACTTCAGCTGCCTGCCTGCTGCCTGCAATTTGGCAGTTCAAATCTCACCTCAAGGCTCAAGATTGACTCAGGGTAAAATGAGGACCCAGATTGTTGGGGGCAATATGCTGACTCTGTAAACTGCTTAGAGAGGGCTGCGAAGCACTGTAAAGCAGTATATAAGTCTAAGAGCTATTGCTAATAGATATTCAAACTGCTTCTTTTTGCCTTTATTACTATAGTATTAGATGAGATATCCTGATCAATGCAATTGCTGCTATAGAAGGGTATGTCCTGATGTGTAACTCTGTGATAAATGTTTGTTTGTTTATTTGCTTATCCATTTTTTTAAACTGCCCAAGGACTCTGGGCAATGTAAAAATAAAAGTTTGAAAATATAAAAACAGTGTAGAAATTTACAATGTAAAAAGGCAATGATTGATTACAAATTAAGAGTAAAAATTAATTAAAAGGCAGAGAAGGGCTTTTGGGGTGCTAACAGCCCCATGTCTTGTCTCCTGTGAGCCCCAAGCAAGGATGCAGAGCCATGTCATCAAAAGTCTTTTACAAAGTGTTCATTAAGGTTTTATTTACTTCAGAAATGTTCCAAATGCAACATGGCTACTATTTTTTATTGAAGGAATATCTTTTAAAACCTATCTTCCTCCCACCCCCAATCCCAAAGGTGTTGAAAAGGCAATAGAGGCCACCAAAGATCACTCTTTTAAGGCTGCTAATCATTAACATTAAGGATTAGCCAATATACTTCCTGAAAAGAGGAAGGTTGCATGACTTGGCAACATCTGAAATTTTGTGCAGTAGCACCTGTGGAAAGTCAAGATCTGTGAGATGCTTGGTGTGCACTTCTGTTGATTGCCGGCTGCCAGCAGTTCGGCAGTTCAATTCTCACTGGCTCAAGGTTGACTCAGCCGAGGTCAGTAAAACAAGGACCTAGATTGCTGGGGGCAATATGCTGACTCTGAAAACCGCTTAGAGAGGGCTGTAAAGCACTATGAAGCGGTAGATAAGTCTAAGTGCTATTGCTATTGTAATTCAAGACCTATCATTTTGTATATACATTAATGTTGCATGCATGCATGCACAAAAAGGGTGGGGTTTGGATCTTGATGCTGCACCTGCCATCTATGACCTCTCTATGTGAATGCATCCACATTCAGTAACTTATACAGTCAAATTATTTGGGACTATAATATTGAATATTTAACAAGCATATAAGATTTTTTTTTCTGAGTCAGCGTTGAGTCCTAGCAACCACTTGGACTAGACACTGCAATTTTCTTACTTACTTTTTTTACTTATTAAATTATTTTTCTTGGTTTATTGAAAAGAATAATTAAATTTCAAGAGGAAATCGTATTTCATGTAAAGTCTACCCCATGGTAGATAAATTAATATATGGCAGAAAATCATTTGTAGAAGAAGCTGCTTGCTTTATGATTATAGTGTACTTTACCAATCAAAATAAGTAAAAGGTATCATCATATATTTCATAGGCAAATTTTAGAATACATTTTTGTACTGGTTTTTTTAAATTGTGGAATTGGATTCAAGCGTGTCTATGTTAGTACTTTTCTATGCTGTCCATCTATATGCTATAATTTGCTTTCCTATTTTTTCTCTTATGCTTATCATACTCTTATTCTTTCTGGAGTTTTCCTTCCCTCCCTCCCTAAAACCTTAATGGCTATTCCATTAATACAGAAGTCAGGCTTCTTCAACAGCAGCCCCATGTTTCCCCTATTTATTAACAGACTTCATTAAAACTATTTGAAACACTGTATAAATTGCTGGATTTACAGATGCACTGTTGCAAATTTGGTAAAAGAATGGATGTGCATTTCCAACAATGGAATATACAAGGTGACTATATAAACCAAGTTGAATGTTGGAGGAGGATCAGGGGTGAAATCCACTTACCTTTGTTACTGGTTCGGTAGCAATGTGAGCGCGGGCTTCGCTCACACATGCCACCTCCGCACATGCACAGGGCCATGCATGCACAGAGCATCAAAAACGAACATGATGACGTCTGGGCGAGTGGGTGGAGCCTGCTACCAAGTGCACCTGCAAAGGTAAGCAAACGGGCGTGGGGAATCTACTGTGTCATGTGATTTAGATAATACAAATCATGTGTCATAGTTGATCATTGGAAAAACCGAAATGGTTTCATTTTTTTTATTACTGGTTCAGGTGAACCAGTAGCATTTTTACTACCGATTTGGGCGAACCAGTCCGAACTGGTAGCATTTCACTCCTGAAGAGGATACTTGTGTAGAGTTAATATAATGTAGCAGGTGTAGGAGATCAAAGTATAGCAATCCATACAAAACAGATTAATCCATGCAATAGCGCATTGCTCTTGAATAAATATGCTAGTTCACATATATAACATTAATTTCCTTACTTAGATAATACATATTTAACTTAATACACACAAGGATGAAAAGGAGAAATATTGTTCCCTTTATTTACCCTATCATGCTAACAATCTGTTTTAGATGTGCAAAGGGAGGCAAAACAAGAAGTTGCTTGTTCAGCACCATTGTTCAAAATAGCCAACTCCTGCTGACCCTCATGGAGAACTTTTGCTGATCTATGCACCCAAGTACATGTTTGAATTACAAGTGAGGTTGATTGGCACACCAGATCATCTCAGATAGATTCAAAAGATGAATATGATGCGAATATGAACCACTGTAGGGTTTACTGGAAATTGTAAATACGTTTGAAAGTAATGTGAATGCATGACAGTTTTAAAAAGTAAACAATAGAGCCAAGGAATCATAGATTTATACTTCAGCAACCTCCTAAATGGTATACATATGAAAATCAGAAATGGAGAGGCTTTGTAGCTGTATGTGGCAATTTCTCTGATTTGTGTAGGAAACAAGTATTTTACTATTGAGGACCTAACACACACATTTTCTTTTCTTTTTTTTCTTTTAAAAAGACTGTCTAAAAAGAGTGGGGGGATAGTTTGGGCTTCATCCCCTTTGGTGGCTATGATCTATTTTTTACCCAGAATCTGGGGGGGGATTTTAAGTATGACCTCCATCCAGGAAAAATATTCATCCTTGCCCCTAGACAGTCTTGCAAAGGAATTAGACATGACCTCTGCTTTTTGCCAAGTATTTTTGGCATTTCGGGTATAAAATGGAATTTGTTTTGTCTTCCAAATGAGCCATAGCCTAATTTGAAGAGAAACTGTAAGCATCATTTGTATTTTCTTATTTCCATATAACAAATGTTTTATGTGAATGTGTCCTATTTCTTAAAATAGATTTTGCTTTATTGGAGAATTGAAGTTCAGCCATTTCATTTAGAAGATGGATGGGACACACATACATCTGATTTCAGTACACTGTAAGTTATAGAATTGTAGTTGAGGCTATTCTGAACTGGGAAAAATAGGCTGCTACTTTCTTGATGTCTTCTTAGCATATAAGATTAACTTCAGAGATGTCTGGTTTTACTTTGCATTCTAAATTCTGTATAGCTAAAGTTTTGTTGTTGTTGTGACATTAAATAAATATAAGACCTTTTCTTATTTATTCAATTTAAAAAAATGAAATGTGGAAAACCTTGAAATGATACTTTCAAATTCTTAATATAGACAGCGTATTATTACTGGGTTATAATTACTGGGTTAATATACATAGGAATATGGGACAAGTCTCAATGTTGCAGGTCTTGTGATGTCATCAAGCTGAGACAGACTACATAATTTGTATCATTCTTACAAATATTTTGTGAGGTACACAATACTACTTCTTCCTCATATAAACACGGTAAGTCAAAACCAAGTTTTGTAGCTTGGAGCGAAGGGAAGGACGCGACAAGAGTTAAGAGGAAAGTGACTTTATTCAGCTCATAGTAAACTGCGATTCAACGTGGCGTGTTTCGCGCCCTACATTTATACCCCCGGGTTTGAACGAGGAGCCAATGGGGCGTCGAGTAGCTCGGCCAATCAGGGCGAGGATTGAACCGGCTCCGCCCGGGAACCAATCAGGAAGGAGCCCTTTGTTCGCGCGCTAGTTTTCCCGCGCTAGTATTCAACACCCCTCCCCCCCCAGTCAAAGAGTTCTTTGGGGAAGGGCAAACATAGTCTTGTAGGTAGGCGGGGCGGTGGCGTTCTCGCCCTGACCTTCGTGGCTCCCCGGCGGTCGTTGACGGGGGGGAACCCGCTGGCGGAGGTGTGTCCGTGGTAGGGCGGTGAACCTGTGGTTCGGGCCCGCGGGAGAGAGCTGGCCCCGGGTCCCCTGTCCAATGTCCAACTGTCTGGGGTGGCGTTTCCGTGGCAACCGGAGTGTCCGGTTGCGGTCCCGTGCAGTCTGGTTGGGGTGTAGGTTCAGAGTCTCGATAAGGGCTTCGAGGAAAAGAGTAGCCGGTTGAGGCGTGCCTGTCCGGAAAGTTCGCATCGGCTTGCCTCTCGTTCCCCGGGTGGAAACGGTCCGATGGGGAAAAAATCAACGATGTTGGCTCCTGGTGTGAGCGGGTGTGCGCAGGGCTCGGGCCGTCTGTTTCCGCGGGAAGGCGACGCCTTAATTGGTCCACGTGGCGCCTCCATTGTGCTCCGTCGGCCAGGCCGACCCTGAAGGAACAGGCGCCGGTCAGAGCTGTGATGGTTGCGGGAACCCACCGTGGATCCCCGGAAAAGGAGCGGGCCCATACCGGATCCCCTAACTTAAACGCGTGGGAAGGGAGGGCCCCCAGGTTGCTCGGCAGATCCCCTGCGTAGAGTGGATGGAGCCTGTCTAGGGAGGTTCGCAATCTCCTACCCATCAAGAGCTCTGCGGGACTTTTATTCGTCGTTGGGCAGGGTATGGAGTGCTGGCTCAAGAGGTAAGCCGCCACTCTTTCTTGCCAGTCGCCCTGGCCCATGCGGCCCAAGGCTTCTTTCGCTGAGCGAACTGCGCGCTCCGCCCGGCCATTGCTAGCTGGGTGATAGGGGGCTGTGGCCGCGTGTCTGATTCCTTGCTCGGCCAGGAATTCTTGGAACGTGGTGGAGGTAAACTGGGGCCCATTATCGGAAACTATCACATCCGGTAACCCATGGGTAGCGAACATCTTACGGAGGGCCCTCACTGTACTCTCCGCTGTGGTGGAGGTCATGATCACCAGCTCCACCCACTTAGAGTAAGCATCTACCACTATCATAAAGTTTCGGCCGTGGAAGGGACCGGCGAAATCAATATGTAAACGGGACCATGGGCCTCTAGGGATTTCCCACTCGCGAGGGGCGGCTGTGGGGGGATTCGGCCTGGAATTTTGGCATATTCTACATCGGCCTACATAATCTGCGATTTCGGAATCTAACAAGGGCCACCACACATAGCTACGGGCTAACGCTTTCATTCGTGCTATGCCTGGGTGGTTTTTATGGAGTGCAGGCAGGATTCGTGCCCGCAGGGCTGTGGGGATCACTACCCTATCCCCCCAGACAAGACACCCCCCATGAAGGGCGAGTTCGGCTTGTCGCATTTTGAATGGACGGAATTCTTCCGCTACCTTTTCCGTGGGCCACCCCCTCAAAACCCATGAAGCAACCTGAGATAGGACGGGGTCAGCCTTTGTGCAGGCTGCGACGTCCGCGGCCGAGACAGGGAGGTCGGATTCGGCGATGGACAGAACAGAGAGCGCGGGCACGTGGGCTGTGTCCGTCTCTGGCAGAGGGCAACGGCTTAGAGCGTCTGCGTGCCCTAGCTGTTTGCCCGGACGGTATAACAGCGTATATGAATACGCTGTTAGAAACTCCGTCCATCTAGTCATGCGGGGGGATAAAATGGGGGGGGTTGGCTTGTCGCCCGCCAGTAGCCCCAAGAGGGGCTTGTGATCCGTGACCAGGGTGAAATTCCTACCGTAGAGGTAGTCATGGAACCGCTTAATGCCGGAGACTGCAGCCAGGGCCTCTTTATCGATTTGGCTGTAGTTCCGCTCCGTGGAGGAGAGTGTCCGGGAATAGAAAGCTATGGGGGCTTCTGAGCCGTTCGGGAGGACGTGGCTCAGGACCGCCCCAACGCCATAGGGGGAGGCGTCGCAAGTCAGAATTAGAGGCATCCTATCGCTGTACTGGATTAGGACTGCCGATGAAGTTAAAATATCTTTTATAGCCGCGAACGCGTGCGCTTCACGGCTACCCCATTTCCAGGCCGCTGACCGGTCAAGTAGTCGGTGTAGCGGCTCAGCTAGTGACGCCTTGTGGGGGATAAAAGGGGCGTAGAAATTTAGAAGCCCCAGGAACGCCTGTAATTCCGCCCTAGAGGTGGGTGCGGGTGCGTTTTTGATGGCGGCAACTTTGGAAGGAGTGGGGTGGATGCCTTGGGCATCAATGAGGAATCCCAAGAACTCAACTTTGGGAACAGCAATTTCGCATTTGCTGCGCTTTAATTTCAGTCCTGCCTCCCTAAAACGTGTGAGGACCTCCCGCAGTGTTTTCAGGAGTTCCGAGTGGCTGGGGGCTGCGACCAGGACGTCGTCGAAGTAGGGAACGACGCCTGGGAGCCCATGGAGCAACCGCTCCATGAGGCTCTGGAAAATCCCGGGGGCAACCGAGACGCCGAATTGTAGGCGGCGGCAACGGAAGGCCCCACGGTGGGTGACGATGGTCTGGGCTGTAGCCGCATCGTCGTCTACGGGAAGCTGCTGGTAGGCCTGTGCCATGTCTAGCTTGGCGAAAATGCGGCCCTGTCCTAAGGAGTGGAGTAGGTGCTGCACTACGGGAACCGGATACGGGTTTGCCTGCAGGGCCAAATTGATGGTCGACTTGTAGTCGGCACATATTCTCACCGATCCGTCGGGTTTGACCGGGAGGACTATGGGGGTTTCCCAACGGGCGTGATCTACGGGCTCGAGTACCCCTTGCTCAATAAGTTTGTCCAGTTCTGCGTCTACTTTTGCTCGCAATGCGAAGGGAACCCTGCGTGCCTTTAGTCTAACGGGAGCGACCTGGGGATCGAGGCAGAGGGAAATTGGGGTGCCCTTATAACAGCCCAATCTCCCATCAAATACGTCTGAGAACTCGTCTAGGACGCTATCTACGGCGAGGGGAACTACCCTGTGTACCCCTTCTATGGTGAGGCCCAAAGCGGAGAACCATTCCAACCCCAGGAGAGCGGGCAGGTTGTTTCTAACGACTAAAACTGGGAGTTTCCCTTTAAAATTCCCGTATTCCACCCGGATGTGGTATATCCCGGCTGTGGGAATCCCATTTCCCTGGTAGTCTAGGAGGGAGACCCGGGCGGGGCGCAGCTTTCTCTGGGGAACCCCGGGGCAAAGGCGGGAGAACAAAGCCCAAGATAGGAGAGAACGGGATGAACCAGAGTCCACCTCCATTTGGCAAAGCTGACCTTCGAGCCGGACGGCGGTGCTTATTTTCCGGTGGCCGGCAGGAACGTGGGATGCCTGGTAGACCACGCAGTCAGCGCTGGAGGGCTGGTAGGTTGAGTAGCAGTCCTCAGTGCGCTTCGCGGGACGTGGTTGCTGGCGGCGTTGCGGCGCCGGGCGCTGGTTGCTGGGTTGCATGAACGACGGGGCTGGCAGGGGAGCCCGGCATACTCTGGCGAGGTGCCCTTCTCCTCGGCAGCGGCGGCAAACGGCAGAGCGGTACGGGCAGGCTGCGCGGCTGTGGCGGCCGCCACATCCGCGGCAAGGTGCGTTTGATGCTGGCTGAACGGGCGCCGGCGGTTGCTGGGGTGGCCTCTGCTTCGGCTGCATCCTCATCTGGCCAACGATTTCCTCCTCCTCCTCCTCGTCTTCGGCAGGGGAGAGATCGTCGATGAGGTTCGTCTGGGTGGACGGCCCCGCGGCGGGTTGTGCGGGGGGGTTTAGCTGGAGGCGTTCCATGTCGGCCGTGGATTGTTCGGAGAGTTCGGCTGCTCGCGCTATCTCCACGGCTTGCATCAGGGTAATCTTGTGATTCCGGAGTAATCGGCCGCGTAAATGTGCGTCGCGGACCCCGCACACAAACTGTTCCGCAAGATTCTCCTCCAGGTCTGCGAAATCACACTGGGCGGCCACGGTGCGCAAAGCCTCCAGGAAATGGCTAATGGACTCGTTGGCCCTTTGTACTCGGCGGCGGAAAGCGAAACGGCGTGCAAACAGAGAGGGTGAGGGAGCGTAGTGGTTCCTCAGCCTGGACATCAGCTCGGCCCACCCAAGTTTGTAGGCTGGCCTCGGGGCGGCCAGGGCTCTCGCAGAGGCGAACATGGACGGCTCACAGCAGGACAGGAAGAAACTGCACTTCTCCTCGTCGGTCTGAGCCTGGTTTTTCGAGGCGATTAGGTAGCACTCGAACCGCTCCATGAACCCGTCCCATGATTCTCCGGTGGCTCCGCCGAATGGCGCGAAAGGAGGAAGCGATGACGCCATCGTGATGTGGAGCCGGAGAGAGAGAGTGAATGACGGAGAAAATTTCGCGTTCGCTGCCGGCGTTCTTGGTCCGAGGATAGCGTGCTAGCTGGTTCAGACGCGGTGGCAGCTGGCTGTTCTTCTCCGTGGTCGCGGGAATCGGGATCCCACCTTCGTCGCCAGTTTTGTAGCTTGGAGCGAAGGGAAGGACGCGACAAGAGTTAAGAGGAAAGTGACTTTATTCAGCTCATAGTAAACTGCGATTCAACGTGGCGTGTTTCGCGCCCTACATTTATACCCCCGGGTTTGAACGAGGAGCCAATGGGGCGTCGAGTAGCTCGGCCAATCAGGGCGAGGATTGAACCGGCTCCGCCCGGGAACCAATCAGGAAGGAGCCCTTTGTTCGCGCGCTAGTTTTCCCGCGCTAGTATTCAACACCAAGCAAATCACATTATGCGATATATCAATCTACTTATTGCCCAGCCTGTGCAAGTGACCTAGGAAATAAATCTGGCTATCACCACTGATCTGATTGGAAGAAGAACTTACAATGAAGTTAATGGTCTAATCATACAATAAAACATATTGCCTGGCTTCACCCATCACACCATCATAATATATACGTTTTTGACTTAGTATGATATGTGAGCTTAGGCATTGTGATTTGTAAATCATGTTTATGGCTTAGCATTAGGTGTGAACTACATCAGAACCATATCTCTATGTGAATCCCAGCTTCTGTTTGAACATGATGTACTTTTTCTCTCCTTGGTGCCATTTTTAGTAACCTAAATCTTCCTCAATCCAAACAATTTGACAGTTTGTACCTTAGTTTCTTTCTCACCTGTGATTTCTAATGTGGGAATCATCTAGATTGAGAAAAAATGATATGGAGGAAATAAAATAGGACCACAACTCTAATTATTGACTATAGTTCCATTTTGAATTATTGTGCTATTAAAATATTGTTTCCTTATCTATTTGTAATGCTTCACATATTACTATATAATTAAAATATATGATAATTTTTCCCATGCACCTTAGTGGCTTCCATTTGAATTTATGTGCATTATGCTTGCTGTGACTCCAGTGACTTCAGCTTGTCCAAAATGCAGCCGCGCGAGCGATTGTGGGTGCACCTCGGTACACCCACGTTACACCTATCCTCCGTGAGCTGCACTGGCTGCCCATTGGTCTCCGGACATGTTTCAAGGTGCTAGTGGTTACTTTTAAAGCCCTACATGGTATCGGACCTGGTTACTTGAGAGACCGCCTGCTGCCAGTCACCTCCCAAAGACCTATTAGATCCCACAGACTAGGCCTCCTCCGAATTCCATCTGCCGGCCAATGTCGGCTGGTGACTCCCCGGGGGAGGGCCTTCTCTGTGGCTGCTCCAACCCTCTGGAACGATCTCCCTGTTGAAATCCGGACCTTTACCACCCTTCCGGCCTTCCGCAAAGCAACTAAGACCTGGCTGTTCTGTATTTTAAATTTCTGTTTTTCTATTTTTATTTTTGTAACCCCTCCCCTTCTGATTGTTAGCTGCCCTGAGTCTTTTGGGAATAGATCAGCATACAAGTCAAATAAAACCTATAAACCTATAAACCTGTGATCATCAGAAATAGATGCCGTTCGCTAAATAAATAAATAAATAAATCAGAAGAAGGCAAAATTATAAATGTAATCTTTGAAATACCTTGTTCATAGTTGTAATACAGTAAGTGAAACATAATTATTATGCTTTTAGAAGCTACTTACTTCCATGCGCAATAATAGATTTTTAAGACTAAAACATTTAAACACTAAAATATTTATAAATTGTGTCTTTTTCTTATCACTGCCTTCCCCATACCATACTGTCCTTCCAACAACAGTCTCTAAAGTATTCAAACATTACTTCATAGGTTCATGTTAGAGTGTCACATAAGGTTAATTGAGTTGTTCTGCCGTAATGATCCAAAGTGGAATATACACAGATGCCATTGTTCCCGGTCAGCTCGGTACAAGGACCTCAACTTAATGCTGAAATTGGAACATATACGTATTAGCTGTCTTCCTTTACATGAAGTATCAAACAAGACTATAAAACTATCTTGGTTAATGCTAATATTTATTAAAATATAAATATGTGGGGTTTAAGCATATTAACCATGAAAAAATATCTTGGAGATTGTTTTTATTTGGCTCTCTTTGCCTCCTGGATGGCACAATCTTAAACATATCTGAAAGGAAGAATATTGAGAAAGGATAGAGTAACCCAATATGAATCTTTTACTTGGTTCACACGTACATGTACAAACTCCAGTGGCTGGTTAGCAGCAAACTTTATATCAAAACCAACCAAATTACTTTATGGCCTAATATGATGCATGAGCTCAACCATAGAAAATAATCTAGATCCCATAGAACCTTAACCATGTATCATTCTAATCTACATATAATTTGCTTAGTTTATAAATTTAGCTTACAGGTTGTCTGAATCAGCTACTAAGGTTTATATACCATGTAAACCTTGTAAATTATGGTGGGTTATGACCGGTATGCCTTGGTATGGGTGTACTGGTGCCTGCCGGGAGCACTAGGTACCGTTCCGGTACAGTGCTCTGGAGTGCCCACCCATCCACCCGCGTTTCTTACCGGTATTTGAGGTTTTCAGGGCTTCCGCGTACACATACAGAGTGTAGGGCACCTGCGCAACTCTCTGCCAAGCAGCTGGAGCGTCACGGAGCATTGCGGACAGTAAGTACGCATGTGCGCATACTTCATGTGGTAGACACCTGGCCCCGTTGCACCGTACCAGTTGCAACAGGATCCAGAACCCAACACTGTTTTAAACCATGAAACCTAGGCAAGGGTGACTTATTCAATAATAAAGTGATGTTTCAATCACATAGTAGAGACATACTGCATTAAAAACGTATGTCTCAGACTGGCTTAATTTTTGATGGACTTTTCTAAGAAGGCAACTCTTCTTCACCTTTGAAGTCCAAAAGCCACTTCTAGTTTGCTTGAATAAAATTCTTTCCCAGCTCCATTAATCAATGACTAGCAATTGTCCAGAGCAATCATGATTACAAATATAAGGTGGCAGAAAGATATCTTCAGAAACAATTTAAGGTCAAGGGTGGGGCAAACGTTTGAAATCACCAACAGAGACAGCAGAACTAGCAAAAATGCTTTGCACCTTTTTCGGATCAGGCACAAAAAGAAATTTACTTCTTTTTTGCATCAGATCACAAGCCTCTTTTGCTAATGGCAATATCTAACATTGCTCTAATATAGGGGTTTCAAACTCACAGCATCACGGCGATGTCACGGGAAGTATTTGGACTCCCCCCCTTCGCTAAACTGGGCATGGGCACCGTGGCCAACATGTGACGCATCTAGCCTGTGGGCCACGAGTTTGACAGCCCTGTTATAACACATTCTAAATGTACAAAACTTCAGACACTTTACGTTCGGTTTTATATTACATTGCCAATAATTGGTGATGGTAAAGTGATCTAATTTAAATAAAAAATTTTTTAATTAATTGGAAAGATGCCCTTTAACTTTTAGAAGGTCTAAGATACTAGGTATCATTGCAGAATCTCCTTCCCAGCTCATCTGCAGCACATTATGCATTTTCTAAGATGCTATAGGCAAAGTCCATGGGTTGAAGCATACTTACCTTCAGAATGTGTTCATTTATATCTAAGATTAAATGAATTATTCTTAGATTAAATCTCACATGAGAGATAGATACAGTAGTTATTTCCTAGTAATCATAGACAATTATATAAGTCAAGTTACAAACCACTTTCCCAATGTTGCATGAAGCCTTTTGAACTGGAGATTCCAGATCATTTTTTAAATCATTGCACAACTGTCCCTATGGAAGAATACAAATTTATAATGATATATAATCTATTGTAATTTTTTTAAAATTATAAATTCTGTTTATTCAGTGTCAGCTATTAAAAATACTCTGGGTCTATTTCGTGTAATCTTTTTTCCTCTCTTTATCACTCAGGAAATTATTAGATAAATTTTAAAAAAGTGTTAAATGATTTGAATTCTCTACTGTAAGTCTAGCTAAATAATTCCATCTATTATCATTTGCTATTAGCTGTTATCATCTACTCAATTACAGAGCAGAGGGCCTTTAATGCCCTGTATATTTCCTATCTGTAAATAACACATTATGAGATCAATCAGCGATATTACTGAGTCATCATACTTCTCCCTTTTAATCTTTGCAACCCTAACTCCACTAGAGGCTCATATATGTGTCTGCAATAGCGTGAAGCTCATGGCAATACATAAAAGGACCTATTTATATAGAATTTATCCAATTGGAACATGTTAGATTGCACAGATGAAAATGTATGTTTATTAATCAGAAGACAGAACCTAACCTCACAGTCAATTAAACAACAAAATATATTAGAAGAGTATCTAAGATGATTAAAGGCCTGGAGACAAAAATATATGAAGAACGGTTGCAGGAATTGGGTATGGCTGGTCTAGAGAAAAGAAGGACTAGGGGTAACATGATATCAGTATCCCAGTATTTGAGGGATTACCCTAAAGAAAAGGGGGTCAACTTATTTTTCAAAGCACCAGGAGGCAAGATAAGAAACAATGGATGGAAATTAATCAAAGAGAGAAGCAACCTGGAATTAAGGAGAAACTTCCTAACAGTGAGGACAATTAACCAGTGGAACCGCTTGCCTTCAGAAGTTGTAGGGGCTTCATCACTGGAGATCATTAAGGAAAGATTGGACAACCACCTATCTGAAATGGTATAGGGTCTCCTGCTTAAGCAGGGGGTTGGACTAGAAGATCACTAAGGTCCCTTCTGATTGATATTGCTTGTCTACTTGATATCAACAGCTGGCACTTTATTTCTTATATGCTTCAGAAAACTAATTATCAGAAACAACATTGTCTCAAATTAAAAGATTGCACCTGTCGTACTGAAGACAAATATGAAAATTAAGGTACATGAAGAGTGGTTGCAATTGCAGCCTAAAGGGAAAAAAGGCCACTTGGTGCCCTCCAGCAAATAGGAGGGAATGGTTAGGAGAATTGGGTTTTAATATTTTTTTTTAAAAAAAATTGAATTTGAATTGAATTTTTTAATTCACAAAGTCAGGGCTAACTCAAGGCCCGCAGGCTGGATCCAGTCCACCATGTGATCGGATACAGCCTGTGGGACCATCCTGGTCTACCCAATGTGAAGAGGAAAGATCGGGCCAGCCTGGCTTCAACCCAGTCTACTCAAGGTGAAGAGGAAACATGCCAGCAGTTGGGGATGGCATCAAACTAGTCACACCAGTTGGCTACTCCCACCCAGTCAGAAACACCTCCACCCCTGAGGTCAACTGCAGCCCTGATATGGCCCTCGATGAAATTGAGTTTGACACCCCTATCTGAATTAAATCAGTCTTGACTTTCTTCTTCAGATAATGAGATTGACATTTGGCCTGGACAATCAGCAGCTATCATGTTTCCCCGAAAATAAGAAAGGAATTTATTTTCTTTTGACCCCCAAAATAAGTGCTTGTCCTTCTTTTCGGCGAGGCCTTATTATTTTTGTGGTGCAGGAGGCGGCAAACGTGGTCAGCTCAGGGCTGCTGCTGTGTTGCAATATTTTCGGGGAGGGCTTATTTTAGCGCATGCACTTAAAAGCCCAATTGGGCTTATTATTTGGGGAGGTCTTATTTTTGGGGAAACAGGGTACTAGTCAGATCATCCACAACCATTTACTTATTATCAGCAGTGGGTTTGTACCAGTTTTATTACTGGTTCACTTGTGTGTGTGTGCACTCCCACCTGCGTGTGATGCTTCTGCGCATGCGCAGAAGTGTCCAGGTGGGTGGGCACAACCTCCCACCACCACTACTACCGGTTCAGTCAAACCAGAAACAACCCACCTCTGCTTCTCTCCCAACAATCTTCTACTAATAAAAACTTTATAGTCACAGTGGTTGACATTTATTTTAAATGTCTCTTTGTGATATTTGCTTTTAGTTTCCTATATGGAAACTAAAGTAGATACTGTTGCTAGTGTTGCTTGTTTACTGCTATATCTTATTTCACTAAGACTTCCAGGGGAGAACTTTCCTTATTCATAGATTGAACTGAAGTGTGGCGAGGGAGGCTGTAGACTACTGCAGAAAAGATTATACAATGAAAGAAATGCAATATATAGTATATGCCGTCTACCTTGTAACTACACAAGGGCAAGAACATTGGGCCATATCAGAGAAAACTGGAAAGTCAATTTTTCATCAGTTGAATGACAACACATAGAAAAAGGCATATTTTGTTTTTCATAGCACTTGTTCAGGTCTATTGCTGGTAGCATATCAATAAGTAATCAATTCTTCTTGTAAACCTTTTTCTTCCTCTTTGTACACTGTTGTGATCTTTTTTATTAGACAAAGACTGGCAAATGTGAAAGGAAGTCGGCTTATTTTACTAATGGGTTGGAAAATAAAAGCTCTGAAATGTTCTCTCCAAAAGAGCATAAAAATGGAGAAGTATGCTCAATTTTTTTAAAAAAATAATCCAAACAGAATAGAAAAAGAATAATTTCTGTTCAGTTGTCAGTTTGGCAATTGCAATTAAGTAACTCAAAGCTCAAGTTTGGCATTTTTCTTACACGTTATATGATTGATGTTTGCACTTTGGAACCTTTAAAATATTTAAGCAGCAAAAGAAATGAAATGAACTGCAACCAGTTAAGGTCATCTTCTTAGGACAAAAGATGATAAAATATTAAAATGACAGAAACAAATTTCCCAATAGTTAATATACCATGACTTCAGAGATATGTATTATTCAAAGCAGGGAAACATGACTGACCTCTGGTCTATTGCATAATAGAGAAAGGATATGAAAGTTCAGGCTTTCACAAGTAGATATCAAGGAGAATGAGAAAGAGATAAAACATGCATACCAAAAACCGGTTGAATGATTACAATTGATGGGCAAGGCAGATGTGAGACACACTTATTCACCTGCAAAACATAAAAAATTGGTTCAATTAAAAATTGTGGCTAACTGAAGCACCAGCCCAGCAGCTTGTCCCTAAAGTGAATTCAGACCTCGGGGTGAGATGTCAGAATTGGCAATTTGCATAGTTCAGTTTAAAAATGATACACATTTCTTCTGAAACTAATGATGAAACTGGCATCCTTTCAATTCAGAATCCTTGCAATTCTGCCAGGGAAAATTAATGGAGTATTGATGTGTTTTGTTTTTAAAGCAAGCAAATAGATGAACAATACAGAACAGACTCATGTTGAAATCAACCGTTTCTCCTCGCTAATGCTATTATAGCCGTAATGACTGGCAGCCTTTAATAAGGCAACCCTGGACATATTTATTTGGAAAGAAGCCGTATTGAGCTCAGGAGAATTTACTTCCCAGTGAATAGATTAGGACCTTGACCACAAAGAGAGACAGTTTGATCTACTGGTTAAGGCGCCAGGCAGAAAGTAGGAGACTGAGAGTTCAAGTCCCACCTTAGCCATGAAAGCCAGGTGGGTGATCTTGGGCCAGTCAGTCTCTCTCAGCCATATCATCTAATATAGTAGTTGTGGGGAAAAAAGGAGGAAGGTGTGTTGGATATGTTTGCTGCCTTGAGTTACTTGTAAAAATAATAAAGGTGCGATATAAATAAAATAAAATAAAAATAAAAACAGGAAACATGTCCAAGCTGTCTTCAGTTATTGAAGCATCCCAGAAAGATCCAAATTTCAGGGGTTTTTCCCCCTTAAACTTCATTAAAATAGATACCTAGATATGAAGCCACATAATTCATGAGTTACATTTTGAATTTTGTAACTAAGTGTAACTCCATTGATCAGGAACTGAGATCTTGTGGTCTGCCAGAAGTTGTTGAAGTCTACCAGCGAATAGCAGCTTTATCAAGGATGGCGAGTGGGAGGAATGCTGGTTCAAGAACATCTGAGGGTCATTTGTTTCTCTCTCTTCCAGAGGTGGGTTCCTACCGGTTTGGACCGGTTCGGCTGAGTAGGTAGTAACTTGGCCTCCTAGTTTTATTGGCGACACCATAGGCATTGCCATCTTGTTTCTTGCTTCTGCGCATGTGCAGAAGCATTTTTAAGTACTGCACATGTGCGCATAGCACGCATCAAGTGTGCGCACCCCCCCGAGTGAACCAGCAGTAGCAGAAGCCGGAACCCACCCCTGCTCTCTTCCCCCAATCAGAATAGAGCTGTAAGGACCTTGGAGATCTTCTAATCTCGGGAAGCTATCAAGTTCTTAAAATCATTTGCTGTTATAAGAAAATATATCTGTATGGTTGCTGCAATTTTCTGAGATTAGTTTGAGTTACAGAGGATTCTAATTCTGTTTTACTTGTTTCACCACTTTTCTTTGCTCAGGCTTGCTTATGATTTTTCTGAATATTACAGCTGAAATTTGAAAATAATATCATCTAATGCAGGAATATATTAATATTATTCCACAATAATTTATATGGGTGATGAAATTCTACTATGGACTTATACTGTTTGGATGCTATCTCTTGTTAAATAGCCAGAAAAAGTTTCTGGGAAAATATAGTATCTCGATTAAATTGCACTGAAAAGAAATTGTGATTATCAATATTGGCTACAGCAAAATTGAGTTCCAAGCTACATGTCTCTTGGAGCCCTGGATACAACTCATAGACCTGCCAAAAGGCTCTTTAGTTATAATTTTAGATCTGAAAGAAAGGGGAGAAGTGGAATTATTAAATTGGAGGTCATCTTTACTATACTCTATTCAAATTTATTCTAAAATCATGGCCTACTTCTCTGAACTGGTCTTGCTTATTGTGGGTAATACAGATTCCTGTAGGTCTTTTAAAGACCAAATCCCTCACTTGGCCCCCATTGCTTGGACATCCTATTCTGCCTATGTTTCACACCATCTCCTTAAAAGAACAATGTTAGTGCAGGATCTGTCCTTGCTCAAAATTAAATCTTGACTCTTATGTGGCTATTTCCCTTTCTAAGAATGTTGTTTATTTGGTTTCTTTTTTTAAAGACACATGTATTTACAGTGAAAAGGCACAATATTCCAGGCAACTTTTATTAATAAAACATTTCAACTAGAAGTTGACAAGATGTTTAATGAAAATAATTATAGTGAAACTGACTATTGTGTCTTTGCTCCCTTACAATTTCTGTTCTTGACTACCATGCATTAAAAAAAAACATTCTGGGATTTCCAATTTAAGCATTTTGTATAAGTTGAAAATCCCTTAATATTTTTTGCCCTTATCTTTGTAGCTATTATAGAACTGTAATAAAAAATCTTAAAGAATTCATGTTAAATTGTGCATGGATGTTAGTATGCATTATACTTTTAGGCTTATAATCTAAAGCATATTTTCAATAAGCAAATTATGTTACGTTCAATGGGAAGTATATTCTTACAAATCCATTTTGCGGGCTGAAGCTTTAGCTTATCCTTATCCCTCTCCCACAACCTGCTGTTAGTTTTTCCTGTCTTTAAAAAAAATATCACTTAATCTGAATGTGACAATGAGGACATGTCCTACTTTACCCATTTAGGTAGCTTGTAAATAAAGTAAAAAAGAACAAAAGTTATTGGAACAATGCCTCAAAAGGAGAATAAACTCAGAAAGACGAGCATATTAAGGGCAAGCTTTCTAGATTAATGCCACTTGAAGGAATTGTCAGATTTCTTGATGCTTTTTAGCAAGCATTAATGACAAAAATCATAGGAAAGACTTTAGGAGTCTTCCTGATTAAAGTATAAAATTATTAATAAACTGAAGAACTTTAATATATTGATAATATTTCTATATCCTTCCTCATCTTAATGTGATGTTTGTATATCGGACAACCAGACTAAGACTACAGAACAGCATAAATTATGTTAATATTGCTGTGAAAACATTAAGAAACTTCCAACTAATTGTTCTTGTCCATTAAACCAAATTAAGTGTGCTAATTCTTCATGAATCTATATTGCTGTAGAAGAATTAATCCTGTGATGGCGAACCTATGGCACGCGTGCCAGAGGTGGCACACAGATCTCTTTCTGTTGGCACGTGCACCGTTGCCTCAGGTCATATCTCTCTGGCGTTTCTTTCATGAGAAAGAAACGGCACAGCAAACGATGCAAACGATGAAACAGAAGCTCCTGAAAGAAAAAGATCTTACCTCTTGCTGCACTGCCGGTGTTGGGATACCCCACCTCTCACTGGCTAGCTGATCTTCGGGTCTCTGCTGCGCATGCGCACATCTCATGTGTGCATGTCCGTGCATGCACACGCGCACACCTTTCAGCTTGGGCATGCACAAGCACGCAATTTGGGCACTTGGTGTCTAAAAGGTTCGCCATCATTGAATTAATCTATCTCTCCACATATCCATATCCATCATACTATTCCCTTTCACAGTAAGCAATTGTATATTCAGCTCAGAAAAGGAGCAAGAAGTTAGGGCCATGAGGTAAAAGAAAGAGGTAAAAAGAAAAAAAAGTTAAATCTCGTTTGCAATTAACCATTCAATAAGCCTCTCAGGACTCTTTATCTTGCAAACTATCCTTGTTTCCATCATGTGCTCTAGTGATGCAGTACAACTTACTCAGTACAACCCACAGCCTGGAGTTTGATCTTGACAGGGCCCTAGATTGTTGAGGGCAATATGCAAACAATGCTTCGACATTATAAACCACCTAGACTGGAGAGTATTTAAATCACTATGGGGTTGATATATAAGCCTAAATGCTTTTGCTATTACTATGCCCATTTACTGCTTCATATACTGTTTGTGTTTGTTGTTCTTTAAATTTCTCATCATTTGGGAGGACAGGACAGGACCACATCAATTCTGTTGAACCACAACTTCTTCAGACTTCCCTTCCTCTCAGCTCATTGACAGTTCTGTCACATGTTTGTTTTGTGATTTCCTTGCTCTGTATAATCAAACTATCTCAACATACATCTTTCATCCTGGTCATTTGCTTTTGTATTCAGTTCTTGTTTATTTTTATGTTTTCCTGGCATCTCCAATGATTACGCCTATGCAACAAAGTGGACAGAAGCATGTTTTCATTCATAGCCATTTTTACTTCTTTTGAGAAACATTTATTTTTGTGACAGACCACATACTGTCCCTTCAATGTTGACCAGCATTCGCACCTGCTAACATATCAGTGGAAAACTTGGCCAGTATTAATTGGCTGTCTCTACTGTTGATCCTATACTGCCTCTCTCGCCTCTGTTCCCTGTCACTGCCACTCACCTCATTTTTCTTCAAGGTAATGAAGGCAAAGTCTATGGTTTTGTACCTGTCTTGGGGTGTGGACAGTATCAGAATAGGGGAAAGTAGTATTTTAATATTGGCAAACAAGGTCACACCAGAAACAATGTGTTGCTGAAGCATATTTGTGGTATGGTCAGGTATCTTAGACTAGTTTATCACTAGAGACTGGGGATGACCTGGCTTCAGTTCTCCATGCTCTGATAGTTTACAGGTTAGTTTACTTCTGTACATGATGGATAGACTGCCTTGGCTGGCTTCCCAGTTCATTTCTCAATTCAATTACTGTATTTTTCCAACTTTTAAAGATTTCCATGATGTGAGATATGAGTACCTAAAGGATTCATGTATATAAGCATACACACATACACATACAGACATGCCTTATGCTGTATACATATACATATATACATACATCACATAAAGACTTTGTGGATATATCTCAAATGCCTTGGACATCCAAAAGCTACATACAAATATTCATTATTATCTTAATCACACATGAACAGTCTACTTGTTTCCTGTAGTGACAACAGGGCCAGAAATCAGGCTGAGTCTGGCCTATCAATATATTTTAGAATATTTTAAAGCCTGCTACCCTAATTATTACTATCTTGGGATTTCTTTGCTTTTGTAAAACTAATTAAACAATGTAAATATTTAGTCAATTACATTTTACTTATTTTAAATAACGTTCAGCATTAACTTAATTAAAATTAATCAGATGCAAAAATACACAGTTGCACAGATTATAACAGACTTCAGATTCTTGGTTTTATGCTTGAATTTTGCCTCTTCAATGTTTGATCTCCACACATTAATAGCCCTTAGTTTGACATAAAGTGTTTAACTGAACGTTGAATTAGCTGTATGTTCACTTTAAAGAAGAACAAGTAAATTGTGGAATTCCTGATATTCTCTGAGATGGATTGTTGTACTGCAGATGTTTCATTACCCAACTAGTAACACCTGAAGATGTTACCTAGTTGGGCAATGAAATGATGGCAAAAAAAAAACCAAGCTCAAAGAGCAGGAAGATCTCCATAGTTCAAATTTGAGCTACAAATGTTCTCTTCTTTGGGTAACAAGTAAATTGTTTAATGTTGAGAAAAGAGTTTTTACCTCATTTTTCTAGGGGTCTTAGATTAGGTTAGAAACCAGAATAGTAGCCCACTGTTTGGACTCAGTCATTGGACCTATTTATACTTTGTTTGGCTTTGCAACAAAACAAGCAGTTGTGTTTTATTCACTAGCATGATTGAGCAAGCCAAATATTAGTATGATATAGAAACTTAAAATAATTTTAAATGTTGTAATATTATATTGTGCATATTTATTATGTTTACATAACCCTATCCAATAATTTATAAATAAATTATTGGATAGAGTTATTGTATATGTGTATATGATGATTGTCAAAATCCATGAAGTTATTACAAACTTGGTCAAACTTAAATTCTACTAAAAATAGTGTGAAATTAGTTATGGATAAGTTCTACTTGGATTCACAAATGCAATTCATTTTAGATTGATTCAACATACGGTAGGGTTAAGATAGTGGCTATTGGTTCTTTGGCATTCCTGATCTTGGAAGAAATGATGTTGGCACAACTATTGCTTGCAACTGTTAAAGTACTTCTAGTAATAGACCACTTTAATATGCCCCATGTTTTTCTGTCATGACCAAATAAATGTTTCTTCCTAGAATTGCAGCTCTTTAACCATAGATCATTGACTTAATGATCAAAAGATTCAAAGGAGAAAGCCAAAGTTGTAAACACCATTTGAGTTCGCTGATATTAGCTGTTCTAGCAATTTGTTCATAATTCCTTTTACAATCTTTTTAATTGCTTGGTGAAGAGCTATTTTAAGATTACAAAAGGTTAGATTGCAGGAAGTACCATCAACAATAACTTTCTAATGTTTATATGACTCAAATTTGCAATTAGCTGTACATGAAGATGAATGCTGTAAGTCAGAACAATGACTTAAATATATATTTTCCATGTGGCATAGTGGTTAAAATGTTAACTGAAGATCTGGGAAATAAAGATTCAAATGTAGCTGTACAACTCATTGGAAGGTCTTCTCTCATCCTAATTTATATAACAAGATTCTTCTGAGAATAAAAAAGGAAGGCAGAAACACGCCCATGTACTACTCTCAGGACTAGGTTATAGTGTGCGATAAATCAGGAATAATATTATCAAGGCAAAATCAGGAAGTAGAACTGAAGATTCATGAATGGCAGGAGAAACATATTATATGATGGAGGATTTTTATTGTCAAAAGCAAAAGCAGAATGCAAAGTTGATTTACCTCAAATGGTAAAAATCCACACATTACTTCTTTGGAGCAATAACCCCTAAAAAGAGTTGGCTCGATGTTTTGCTGATGGAGGCAAAAGACAAATGACATCCATATACACAATCCAAATCCATTGGCAGTATAATCATTCTTCAGGGCTGACTATGAAAGACCATCACATCACAAAGAATCATTTCAGGAGCAAAATAAAAGCATACCCGGAGAGGAAATGTTAGCAGTTCAGCTGAAGAAATTGTCATTGGTTTGCCTGCAGAGATGCTTGGCTCACTTTAATGTTAGTGCTTACTCATTTATTTATATAAAGTTCACACGCTAATTATTTCAAATAAAATCAAATATTCCAACTTGATTACTCTTTTTTAAGTACTTCATTAGTTGGCTTGGGTTTGTTTCTGACAAGATAAAGTGGAATATACGGTAAAATTGAAAAACAAAATAACATTGCAACACATCATAATATGTGACATTTTAATTTGGAAAAATATAATTTTATTATGAACGTATTGTTATCAAACATGGCACACATTCAGTTTTTTTCTTTACTCCTCCCAATATGTTTCCAATTTATAGTATTCTTTCTGATTTATACTGCTATTTGAAGCTCAGTATTGTTATCTGCAATTAATACAAATCCACATCTCCTCATCCAGTTTTTGTTAAAAACATTCATGTGTTCTAAGTTTTGGAATATTTGTCTGTCCAATAGGTGTTCTTTTTTATTGTTCAAGTTTTAATGTCAACAATAAGGAAGCCAAAATGAATTTGGAAATTTGTGTCTTGAGAATGAATGTGTGGGTGTGTAGCAAACTTTGACCAAAAACATAAAAAATAGATATATTGATTGAATAGAGTTGCCAGGGTTCCAAGTAATAAATCCATAATAAAAGTACCATAATCGGGAATTATAAAAGGGAAGGCACAATAATTAGCCATTTACAGATACAGTAAAAGACTAATTTTCTTATGCTTTTAGATGATATATCTCAGTGAGTAGAAGGTTCAAAACTGTGAGGGTTGGAAATCCAGCCCTGTGTTTGGTGAGGGGGTTGAATCATGGTTTTTCCTTGGAGTAAAGCTTATGAGTAAGAGCAATAAACCCGAAGTATATACCCGAGGTATATTCTAAAAAACATATTTTTATTATAACATAAATAACAAACAAACTTACTGGCTAATAACTACATTCTGGTAAAGTTCCTAGCCTACCTCCTCATGGCAGGCAAACAGAAAGAGAGAAAAAGGAACAGACATGCTCAGTAGGCTTACAGACAAGAGTCAGCCTACCGTATGTCTTAGAATATAAGCACAGCTGGCAAAACAAAAAAAAACATCATGACAAAAACTGTCAGTTTGCAACCAGGATTCAGTTTAGGAGTTATTATATAAAATTGGTTTACACATATAAGCCAATGTTTTGGTTTATGATTTCCAAGTTCTAACAGATTTCACTTCCCCATTAAGTTTTTAAGGTCATATAACACATAAGATTTCCTGCAAATCAAGTCAATTCTTTACCCAGCTTTTTAGACTTGTTCCAGTACAGATTTACTTCCTGAAGTACTATTCCAGTTTCCTTTAAAAACTATTTTGTACAGCATATATAATTTTTATGACTGGATGATACTAATTATGGAGAACTTCAGCAGGTCTTAATATGCCTTAATATGCCTAAGAACAACTAATTTCATGAGGTTCACAAAATCAAGAACTATATAGCAAGAAGCAATCCAAGAAGACCAGTGCTTAGTCTTATAACACCAATGATAATTTATTATTGTTTTAAGTTCTCCATAGGCAAAGTATTCCAGATGGATGTAAAGTAATAACAACTTTGAGCTGTGTACAAACAACCCAAGACATTAAAAAAAAAACACTATCACATTCATAATTCATAAAAAGTTCATGGCCATAAATATATCAAAGTAAATGCCAGCACAATTCATTAGCACAAATTGAGCATAAAAATGACTGCTTGATTGCCACCATATTTGACAGCAATCATTTTTTGTTTTTGGGATGCCATGCTCTATCTAGTTAGCTAAAATTCAAGTCTTTGAATACATTGTTCTTTGTTGCCTTATTTCATTATCAGTGCTAGAGAAAGGAAGGTAATTGTCTTTGTCACAGTTTAATTGATTTTCTGAAATGATTGATTTTATTTTCCTCTTATTGTTGGACTATTTAAGTAAAAGCAATAATTATTAATATGTGTGTGTCAAAAAAGATACAATTAAAGCCTTAAAATGATCAAGGAATTGAATGCCCCAACAGTACACATTTACAGACAAAACGTATTTGAGATGTCTTTGTAATAATTCTTGATATTTCAACAAGATGTTTATGGTATATTTCTATGACTATGAAGATGTCAACTCAGGTTACACAGTAATGCAAAGACACTGGTTCTATCTTTCAGGATTTCTTAGTCTTAGCTCTGATCCCAGTATAATGAGTCCTTCTGCTACATTGTACAAAGTTATGTATCTGCATGGGTTGTTTTCCCCTTCAGTGTTTCAGGAGACCCCCCGGAATAAATAAAAATAAATAAATTACATAATTGATAACTTATTGCCTAATATGAAAGACATGTATTATTGACATCATGCACACAATAGTTAATAGGATATTGGTATTGGAATACAGCAAAATTTTATTTTTGAGGATCTCTTAAAACAACTTATGCCGATATGTAATTTTCTACATCGTACACTAGTGATGGAAAACGTGTAATATATGTAACTAAATGCCACACCATTTTGGGTAACACACAAGCAACACCTGACAAAAACTATTCTTGAAAGCATATCCGGTTCTTGCATGATTTTCAGAGGCTGTGAAGACCATGTGGGAATGGGTTGTGCTTTTGCATGGCCTCTGGAGCATCTGAAAATCATGTGAGAATGGGGCATGCTTTTGCACAGTTTTTGGAGGCTGCAGACACCACGGAAGATCATTCTTCAAAGCTGCTTCAAGAATGAAGGCCTTGTGTGATCTGAAGTTGCCTTGGGTAGGCTGCAGGGGCCTGTCAATAGAACACTGCCTGAAGATAAGTAGTATGTGACAGATCCTGGGGATCACACACATAATTGGATTGTATCTTTAAAAAAAAAAAAAAGAATATGTAAAGAATTGTTTCTCTTTTCTTTGGGTGGAAAAGTGGGCGTGACACGCCAACAGAGTAAAGTTAGAGGTTTTCTGAATTTTTGACATGCTAACCCCCAAATTTTCACCATCACTGCTCTAAGCTGATATTTTAAATAAATAAAATGTACAATAAACAATTAAGAGTTTAAATGCATCAACAACTGCAGCAAAAGCTTAATTGTCACTTCTTTTTACTCTGCTTATTTGTCCTTCATCCCAGTGCAAAATGTGTGTGCTAACAAGGTCCACTTTGTGATTTAAAACAATAGTTCTTTTCTCTTATACATTCTTCTGATTATTGATAGTTGTGCTTAAATAGCATGGATCAAAATGGGTTTTTTTTTGCTGAACACAACAGCAAAGCTTTAAGAGACGATAGGCTCACTCACAAGAGAAGATTTTCTGCCAGTCACATTCCCTGCAGGCAGTTTAAACAACTTCCCTTTCCTCCATCTCCCAACCAGATGTGATTAAGATGATACTTGAAATACAGTTATCACTGCCTAGGCACTGTATAAGAGCTTACTTGCACTATTTTGTAAGCTGTCTCTCACATACAGCATCATAGAATATAATTCTTAGCCACATTCCAGAATTTAATCACAATAGGAAAGAAAATATGACTAATTTCTACTCTCACTTGGCTATTAGAAGTCTAATAAAAATACTATCCCTCTACTTGATCTATTGGCAGCTTTCAATAGAACAGTTGTGGGATGGGTTAGTCAGCACAATATTATGCTGGTTATTTTCCTTTCTCTGTAGCCAGCTCCACTTTTGTTGATTGGGAGGGAGGCATTTTATCTTCAGTTCCTACAGTGTAGGGTCACTGCCCACAGGATTCCGTACTCTCTCTGCTCCTGTTTAACATCAATATAAAGCTTCTGGATGAAGTCCTTAGTTGCTAATGTGAGATGTCATTAATACTCTGATGATACTCATGTGTACATTTCCACTCGTGTGAAATTAAACAATGATGTCTTGTCTGGAGGCTGTGGGGCTTGGATAAGGAAATGGCAGGATTTGGCTCAAGCCTGGCAAGACTTAGTGGTTTTAGATTTTGGAGCCTTCAAGATCCAGGAATTTAATTGCCTTTAGCACTGGACAGGGTGCATTTAACTTATAGAACTCTATTCTTTATTCACAACTATGGAGATATTTTACAATTCCTTTTGCTCATTTCATCACAAATTTAGAAAATGCATATGTTGTATAATCCATGCTGCAAGAATATTGCTTAAGGAAAGAGTTAAATGTTCGCTGTGAGTAATTATTGTTATTTTTAATTGCATTGAATTTAAGGACACAGTTATAGCTTATTAATAAGTGCTCTGATGATGTTACCTAGTTTGGGTAATAAAATGTATGCAAGAAAAGAACCAAGCTCAGAGAGCACCAAGGATCCTTCATTTCAACCCCGAGCTAAACTATGCTCCAATATCATTACTAATAAATATACTATTAGAATTTTTGTGTTATTTTTGTATATTTAGTTAACTTTTCTACAGAATCCATAGAACCAATAACGCTTGGTTGCCTTTTGGGTACCTGAATATTGATAGGTTTCTGTTTTTAGTCCAGCATGAGCTATGCGAATGTTGGCAGAATTTAGCCCTGATTTTGTATTGTCATGTCATTGTCAAGATACTGCAGGGATTAAACTATGGACCATAATTTTTCATCCACGACAAGAAAAGGAGAAAGAAGCATATAAGTACACTTTCATGTTCTTATAATGAATGAATTATCATTTTAGGGTCTTATTTCTAATATGCAATAAATATTCTTATTTAGATATAAAGGTAAAGGTTCCCCTCACATATATGTGCTAGTTATTCCCGACTCTAGGGGGCGGTGCTCATCTACGTCTCAAAGCCAAAGAGCCAGCACTGTCCGAAGACGTCTCTGTGGTCATGTGGCCAGCATGACTAAATGCCAAAGGCACACGGAATGCTGTTATCTTCCCACCAAAGATGATTCCTATTTTTCTACTTGTATTTTTACATGCTTTTGAAATGCTAGGTTGGCAGAAGCTGGGACAAGTAACAGGAGCTCACTCCATTACATGGTTCTAGGGATTCAAACCACTGACTGCCAACCATTCTGATAGACAAACTCAGCGTCTTAGCCACTGAGCCACTGCGTCCCTAATATTTAGATATACCTAGTGGTATAGTCAAGAGCCTTAAACTGAATACCCACCCAAAGCGCATGATTCATATGAGTATCTGGGAATTCCTGCCAAGTTCTTGCCAGTGAACCTGACATAAGTGTGTATTCAAGAAAGAGACTGATCAGAATAATAATAATTATAGAACCAGCTATACAGTCTTCTCTACCATTGTAATAAATTAATGATGTGAACTTATTCTGTGTATATTTTGAGAATGTTTGTACAACATAAGTTACTGTATCTACACTCACCAGAGTTCATAATACAGGACACATTATCATCTCTGACTTTTTTTTAAATAAAAGAGATTCACAGAGGATTCAGAGGAGGTTAAGTAGGCCTAGCAATTGATTGTATGAAAAATTTATAATCAATTAAAAATGAAAATATAAAATAAAATATAAAGAAATATAAATGAGGGTAGAGATGCAACATTTTTCAACATGTAATCCTTTAATCAAATAGCACATTGATATAAAAATGGTTTATAGGCACATTTAATACACAGAACAGATGTGACCTTAAGTATAAATCTGGAGAACAACTGATTGTACAATATATTTGACATTTATATATTTCCATATTGTGTGCACAGTTTAAGGTTGAAAAAATTGGACAAATTTGATTACATAGAAAACATTCCCACATGTTGCAGAGATTCTTTGCTAGTTTTTGAAGGTTGGATGTTATCCATAGCAAAGGTAATTTACAAACACTATACATTTTCTTTGCCTAGATGGGTTCTGTGCACATATGCTATATTTAGCTACTATATGCTAGGTCTATCCATGATTTAAAAATGATTCTGAAAAGGAAGATCTTGGGAGGGTGAGCACACACTAGTATATGTTTTTAAGGCACAATCTCAGACATTTTCATTACATTCAGTTATCTTTCATAACTAAAGACTTTTAAACATAAATATTTGGCATGCCTGCTGGAGACTTAGAATGTAATGTTGTGTACATATAGTACTTACCAGAAAGTAAATCCCATTAATGATGGTAAAAACTTCTGCATAAGCAAGTGGAAGATTTTACTCTAAATTTCCTAGAGATTGAGATGGTTGTCAAATATGCATTTATGATCTAAATGTTTTTTTAAAATAGAGAGCAAATAGGATAGAAATCTATTCACACAAGGTTTTATAACAAAGGGTTCAACATATCTTCTGCAGTTTACTGATACATGCTTCCGGGCAAAATAAAATAGTAAAAGGAATGCTATTCTGCTCTGTCTATCAAGAAAGTCCTAACATTACTCATTAGATTAGAAGGATAGTGCATGGCCTACTACTAGGATTAATGTTAATAATTTATTTATTTATTTATTAAATCGATTTATAGGCCGCCCAATCCCGGAGGACTCCGGGCAGCTTACATCGAAGAAAGAATAAGAATAAAAAATGACAATAAAAACATGTTAAAAACAACACACATACATTCGTTACGATCGGGGCTGGACCTCAACAATGAGGTCAACAGCCCCAGGCCTGCCGGAATAGCCAGGTTTTCACAGCTTTTCTAAAGGCCATGAGAGTGGGCAAGGTCCAGATTTCTGGGGGTGGCTCGTTCCAAAGGGTCGGAGCAGCCACAAAGAAGGCTCTCCTCCGGGGAACCGCCAGCCGGCATTGTCTGGCTGACAGCATCTGAAGGAGGCCCACCCTGTGGGATCTCACCGGCCGTTGGGAGGAATGTGGCAGTAGGCGGTCTTGGAGGTAATATGGTTAATTGAAGCCAAATAATAAGTTTAGCTTTTATTTTTGCTTATCTTAATAAGATATTAATACAATTTAGACTTTTATATACAAATAATGAAAGATGCTACTAGATTTCTAGGTCTTGTTTTCACGAACAACCAAAATACGCACTAAAAAGAGTTAACCCTTTTAGAACTATGTACATCAAAACCCATCCTTACTACATGAACAAGTTTAACTCTCCCTCAGAAGAGTTGATTCTTCTGAATGTGTAGAGAAGTCAGGTTCCTGAGAGTTTCTTGTTTTTTTTGTTTTTTTATTATTATACAATTGTATCACAGTGGCCAGTTGTTTCGCCGGATTTGGCATTGGTTACTAGTCGGGCCCCACCCAGGGGCCTAGGACGTCGTAACGTATTTTCGTAATATGCGTGCAGTTCCAAACAGTGCGGCTTTTTGCATTTGACTGATGGTGATTTTGTCAATTTTTAACTGTTTTAAATGTAATTCCAGTGCTTTTGGAATAGCACCCAGTGTGCCAATTACCACTGGAATTATCACTGCTGGTTTGTGCCATAGTCGTTGAATTTCGATTTTTAAGTCCTGGTATCTTGCAATTTTTTCATGTTCCTTCTCAGCGACCCTGCTATCACCTGGAATTGCGATGTCTATGATTGTGACCTTATTTTTCTCAACCAGTGTGATGTCTGGTGTATTATGCGCCAGTATTTTGTCGCTTTGTATACGGAAATCCCACAAGATCTTGACAAGATCTGATTTTCGGTGACTTTTTCAGGCTGATGTTCCCACCAGTTTGTTGCTGTTTTAATATTATAATTTTTGCACAAATTCCAATGGATCATTTGTGCTACTGAATTGTGCCGCAATTTATAATCAGTCTGCGCGATTTTTTTACAGCAGCTGAGTATGTGATCAACAGTTTCATCAGCTTCTTTGCAAAGTCTGCATTTGGCATCATCAGAGGATTTTTCGATTTTGGCCTTGATGGCATTTGTGCGGATAGCTTGTTCTTGCGCAGCCAGGATTTGTGACTCTGTTTCTTTCTTTAATGTACCTGTTGTTAACCATAACCAAGTTTGTTCACTGTCTACTTTATCTTTTATTTTTTCCAGAAATTGGCCATGCAGTGCTTTGTTCTGCCAACTCTCCATTCTTGATTTTATCACATCTTTTCTGTATTCTTGTTTCGTCTGTTGGGCCTTCAGTAGATTTTTGTTCTTTACTTCGATTAATAGATGTTCTTGACTTTCTTTTAAATAATCAGCCAGTGCATGTTTTTCTTCTTCAACTGTTTGCTTCACTTGTAATAATCCTCTGCCACCTGATTTTCGTGGCAGATACAGTCTATCAGTATCACCACGTGGATGTAAACTGTTGTTGTTGTTGTTGTTGTTATTATTATTATTATACAATTGTATCACAGCGGCCAGTTGTTTCGCCGGATTTGGCATTGGTTACTAGTCGGGCCCCACCCAGGAGCCTAGGACGTCGTAACGTATTTTCGTAATATGCGTGCAGATCCAAGCAGTGCGGCTTTTTGCATTTGACTGATGTTGATTTTGTCAATTTTTAACTGTTTTAAATGTAATTCCAGTGCTTTTGGAATAGCACCCAGTGTGCCAATTACCACTGGAATTATCACTGCTGGTTTGTGCCATAGTCGTTGAATTTCGATTTTTAAGTCCTGGTATCTTGCGATTTTTTCAAGTTCCTTCTCGGCGACCCTGCTATCACCTGGTATTGCGATGTTGTTGTTGTTGTTATTATTATTATTATTATTGTTATTATTATTATTATTATCATCAGCAGTAGTATTATTATGATTTCATGTTTGTGGTGAAATTCAGCTTGATAGGTATAGGTATGCAGGTCTTGGCATATTCGGGTCTTTTCCCATGTAAGATTGACAGTATCTTGGTGAAATTTCGATGAGGTCACACTCGTGATCTTCAGGCTGGTGCCTGTGGCTTCGTGCTTGGTACAAGGTTTGGGGAAGATTTGGATTCTTCCCTGGTTTCAAAATTGCAATAATTGTGGTCTTCTTGAATAAAGCAGGCAACCATCCTGAGTATAATATGAAACTAAAAAAGGAGGCAAGCCAATGTTTAGTTGCTGGTTCACAGTTCTTCAGTAGTTCTGGGTAGATGCCATCAAATCCTGCAGCTTTACCATTTTGTAAAGTATCCTGCACTTCTTCTAGTGTAAATGGACATGAGTATAAAGCAATACTCTATAAAGCAGTGCTCCAATAGTCTGACTTCAGCTCTAATTTGTCTGGTGAATTTCATACATCTTGTTGTCCTTGAAGTAGAGACAAGATGGTTACCTATGGATTCTACACTGATGGTAGAATGTTTTCTCAGCAATATGGATTTCCGGATAAAGCACCAGCCTTTCCTGCTAGAGTGAGTAAAGTTTAGATTTTCCACAAACTTGGACTTTTTCTGGCTCTGTCCAGGGACTTCAGCAATTCAGTTGCTTTCTCTGGATTAATGTAGTGTTCAAACTCAGCACACAAGCGACTTGTCTCCTCACTCTATCTAGGGATGTAATCGTTACAGTAGCCTCTGGGGATGTTACTTTTAGCCACAGATTTAATTAAGCCAACAAACCTGTTGTAGTTCTTAGGGCCTGCTTTGATCCATCTGTATTAGCATTAATGTGTTTGGCATAAGTATTCCAAACTGCTTTCTGGAAGTTCCAATGAGGTTTTGGAATGAACCTAAGTGCTGGGATTGGGAGTTCTATTCTGTAGCTGGGGAATAATCCTTTTGCCAATGAGCAGGATGAAATGTGCTCCTATCTTTATTACCATACTAGCTGATAACCCAGCATTGCCTGGCTATTTATTTATCCTAATCCTGTATTAGACAGGAAAATCCTTGATTTTGGCGACAATTAAATTAGTTATAAATGTTTTCCCTGTGGCCCCAGAAGCGTCAAGAAAAGTGATCATTTAGTAAGCTTTTTTCTTATCTTGATTTAGAAGTGGCTTCTTGTGTGCGATATTTGCACTAAGTTGTTCGACGTTGTAGTTCTTTTCTACTTTGTAACCTGCATGAAGTACATCATGGCGGTATCGTAGTGGTGGAGGCAGGCCAGGTTGCAGTAATGTTTTATTGATCATGGCCATAAATTTTCCTCAAAAATAATCAAAGCCTTGTTGAAAATGTCTGGATCAAATGTAATTTGTAATGTGGGATTTTCCCCCATACCAGAGGGACCCCCCTTGTGGAGTACTGTGAAGCTGTTACCATGGCAACTCCACTGTACAGTAGAATGTTTGTATAACAATATGGCAGTACAGTAGAAGCCATTGAAAGGCACAACAGGCTGCATCGTAACAGAACACACACCTGAGCGGTTTTAGGGGTGTCTTACCCCCACAGTATTTTTTTCTAGAAAGTAAGTCATCTGTGTGCCAAGTTTGGTTGAATTTGCTCAAGGCGTTCCAGAGTTATGCTGGAACATACACACACAAAGCCATTTTTATATGGGTAGATTTAAAAGTAAGATTGTTTATTTCCATCCAATCAAATAATCTACTCTCATTTTAATCGCATTGATTATAGCTCCAAGATGTGTGGTGACTATTGAAATAATCAAGGATTACACTATCCTATAGTATCCTATACTATCTCCTGCAGGCACTGATAAGACAAAATCTGGCCAACTGTCCATTGGAAATTTGTAAACAACCATGTTGTAATTCTGTGGATATAGAGAAAACATTCTGATTGGTAGCTTAATTAATAATTGGAGAAAGGGCATTGTAACTGTTATTATCATCCATGATATAAATTGTAATTCCATATTTAGTGTGGTGCAATGCTATCCTGTTTCTTCCAAAATAAGACCTCCCCAGATAAGCCCAATAGGGCTTTTGAATGCATGCGCTAAAATAAGCCCTCCCCTGAAAAAAAGTCCTTCCTGAAAATATTGCAACACAACAGCAACCATGAGGTGACCACACTCGCCGCCCCTGCAACTCAAAAATAATAAGACCTCCCCAAAAATAAGGCCAAGTGCTTATTTTGGGGGTAAAAGCGCGGTATTATTATTTTATGTCCAAACATTTTAGCCTTGTTAGTTGGTGATTGTCCTCCATGTGTGTTTCCTGAAGTACCAGAACATCAGTACAATAATCCATAAGGTTCCACAGTTAGCATCATGCTGTTTTATCATACTTCCAACATTAATTTTAATGGCTTTAGATTTCCAATCTAAAGACCTGCTTCTTCAAGCTGCTACATGTTCCTTCCACTTGAATGCAGAGAATGGTTTTCCTTATTTTAAGTAAATATTAATTAAACATTTAATCAAACTTTTCTCCCATTTATCAAAGGTTATACCACCTGCAATTTCTACTAGCTTAATGGCTAAGGCACAAAAAAGAAACAAGCCATGCACCAGCTATCTCTCACCTTGTAACCAAAGACTTCACTATATATTAAAATTATCATATATCCTTTGGTATTAAAATCATTGTCTGAGCTGGGAGACCATTCATTATGAAAATATGAAGATAAGCACATGGCTTCCATGTTACTAAGAAAACAATGCACAACTACAGCAAGGTTACATAGCTATTAAGGCAATGTTTGGATGTACCTGTTTGTACTTAGAGTAGAAGCAGTAGTAGAAAAATGAATATACAGGATCCTTAAATATAATATGCATATTTTTAATATTTTAACATTGCATATTTTCTGAATGCAAAATAAAAAATCATAGTCAAAACCATACATAATTAGGGAATAGCATGAAGACTAATAATAAATCCGATCTAAACTAAGCCACATTGCTTCATATTATTGTATGCTGCAAGGGCTCTACTTAACAAAATAAATCTTATTTTGAAGAAATTAAAAACAGATAGATAATATGACTTTTACAAGACAGTCTAGACTCTAGATAGATAGTTAGATATTTGTATTTGACCCATATAAATCTGATGGTGAAATGGAGAAAGTATTTGAACTGAACATTTAATAGGGAAACATAAAATATAACTGCTACATAGAAACTTGGAAACAAATACAAAATATTTTCCGTATACCCCGCCCATGCATATAACCCGCGACGAGTAAGAGAGAAGGGAAACAGCTGAGATGGGGGGGGAAGAAACGGAGAAAGAAGCCTGCGCAAGCTGGGGAAGAGGAAAGGAACGGAGGAGAAGGAAACAGCTGAGATCGGGGTGGGGGAAGAAACGGAGAAAGAAGCCTGCGCAAGCTGGGGAAGAGGAAAGGAACGGAGGAGAAGGAAACAGCTGAGATCGGGGTGGGGGAAGAAATGGAGAAAGAAGCCTGCGCAAGCTGGGGAAGAGGAAAGGAACAGAGGAGAAGGAAACAGCTGAGATCGGGGTGGGGGAAGAAACGGAGAAAGAAGCCTGTGCAAGCCTCCGATCGTGTAAAATATTTTCCGTATACCCCGCCCACGCATATAACCCGCAGGGGGCGCTGTGCATGTAAAAAACGCATATAACCCGCGGGTTATATGGGTGAAAATACGGTAGTCATGAAATTTGGGGTGAATCTATGAGAGTTCTTAGAAATCATTTAAGGTAAAGGTAAAGGTTCCCTTTGCACATGTGTGCTAGTCATTCCCGACTCTAGGGGGAGGTGCTCATCTCCGTTTCAAAGCCAAAGTTCCAATGCTTTCTGAAGACGTCTCCATGGTCATGTGGCCGGCATGACTAGACTCCTAAGGTACACGGAACACTCTTACCTTCCCACCAAAGGTGGTTCCTATTTTTCTACTTGCATTTTTACATGCTTTTGAACTGCTAGATTGGCAGACGTTGGGACAAGTAACAGGAGCTCACTCCATTATGTGGTGGTAGGGATTCGAACTGCCGAACTGCCAACCTTTCTAATCAACAAGCTCAGTATCTTAGCCACTGAGCCACTGTGTCCCTAGAAATCATTTAGGGTCCTTAAAATCTTAATTTTAAGATTAAATTTTAGTCAAGAAACGATTCAGACTTTGCATCTGCTAGGAAGCCTCCTTAGAAAATAAATGGGAAACATTATTTGTTGAAATCTTTGAGCTATATATTTCCATTTTCTGCTCAGATATTGTAATCACACAAAGCACCCTGAATTTTTATTTCATCCCAAGAAGATACAACTTCAAGAAATATTATTTCTCAAGGGAGACATTTGTGCAGGAATAAGCAAAGAACCTTCTACTGTGTTTCATGGTTTAGGTAGTTGTATTGATGGATTGCAAATAATTCCAAAGAGTGAAATTGTGCTTGCTTATAAATGGTGGGTATTTAAAATTTCTGGGCTTGTGAATTTCCACATATGTCATAACCCAAAATGTGTTGTCAAATGTCAGCAAAATACAAGTATTCAAAGAGCTACCGAAGAAACTTCTCTAGGCTGGTGTTTCCCAAATACTTTAGAACTGCAGCTTTGAGATTTCCCAGCCAGTGTGGGCAAAGCAGATTTTTAAGATTCAATACTAGGGACATCTGTTGGAAAAAGCTATTCTTTATCATCATGTCATATTGTTTCATTAAGTCCTTTATTATAGAGTTCACACATAGCTATCCCCTCCCTCTTTTATTTCCAAAAGCTTTCAGCACATTCCATTTATATTTCCTAGTAGTGGGCAATTATTAATTATGTTGAAATTTGTGAAGCTTGTAGACAACATAATAAGGCATTGCCTAAATGCTAGAAAATAAATTGAAAAGTTAAAAACTCACCAGACATGTGTTTGGCAATTTATTAGTTTATTGAACTAATTATATCATCTTGAACCAGGAGGAATATGTTGTTCCTAATCCAAATTATTTCAACCTTCTTTTTAAGGTGTATATGGCTATCTCTGGGTTATGTTGTAAACATTGATTTGCTGAGTATGGGAATGTAGTGTAATTTTAATTAGGCTGAGTGCTAATCAGCTGAATGTTATGAGAGAGGTAGAACAATTTCAAATTTTCTTTTTTTATGACAAATCAGGAAACCAGTTTCCTACATTTCACCTAGGATACAGTTTTAAAGCCAGAAAAAGGCAATATGATCCATATTGAATAAAACAGAATACACTTTGAAGTGGAAAATTTTGATTTAGGCAAAACAAGAAAACAAGAAAATCCCAAATTTGCTAATAGTGACAAAAGTTTTTTTTTAATGTACTGAAATTAAAGTAGTAACATGTGTAACTTAAGTGAAAAGAAGATAAGTACAAAGCTATCTTCTGCTAACCTAGCAGTTCAAAAGCACGTAAAAAATGCAAGTAGAAAAATAGGGACCACCTTGGTGGGAAGGTAACAGCACTCTGTGCACCTTCGGCATTTAGTCATGCCGGCCATATGAGCACAGAGACATCTTCGGACAGCGTTGGTTCTTCGGCTTAGAAATGGAGATGAGCACCGCCCCTACAGCCAGAAACAACTAGCATGCATTTGCGGAGGAACCGTTACCTTTTTACAAAGTTATCTTGATTACAACAGTTGAACGCAATTAATCTTTACTGTAAGGAATATCTAACTTTATTGTTTTCCTCATATAAAGGCAAGCGAGAAAGAGACACTTATCCTCTTTAAATGTCTATAACGATTCTTGGTCATCCAGGTCATGGTTATCCCAAAGATGTTTTTTCAAAAGGCAATTGGACTTTGTTTTTCCTTGAAGATGTTTCAGTTCTCATCCAAGAAGCTGAAGAACTGAAGAAACTTCTTGGATGAGAAATGAAATGTCTTCAAGGGGGAAAAAAGTCCAGTTGCCTTTTGAAAAAACACCTTTAGGTTATCCTCTTTAGTTACCAGTAATGTGCCTGATAATCAGTGACATGCAGTGAGGTTTATGGCTGGTGAGGCACTGACACACATTTTTTTAGACTTGTGGACTTCAACTCCCAGAATTCCACAGCCAAGCATGCTCAGTTCCGATTTAAAGTGGCAGCATTTGTTTTTCTCCCTTGTGAAATAAATTTCCTTCTTTCTTTTTCTTTTCCCTTCCCCTCCTTCCTCCTTCTCTCCCTCCTTCCCCCCTCTCAAACACACACACAAACACACACACACACACACACACACACACACAGACAGTTGGATTGGAGGGAGTCAGGGAGAACACAGGAGGAGGCAGGAAGCCAGTCAAAGAGCCATACTGGAGCACACACACTTTCCCCCAGCCCCGGAAGGATCCAGCCCAGCTTCACTGATTACAGGTTTGAAAAGACAATGTGGTTCTGCCTGCAATCAAACTACACTTGGGGAGGGAGAGCACTTCCCTCCAGCCTTTGCCCAAAGCCCCGCCCCAGGAGGATGAAGTTTGAATTCCTCCCCCTCCCTCCGACCCACATGTACCTTTTCCAGCTGTTTCAGAGAGGATTTCAACTCTGCTCTTGCCTGCCATCATGAAAAGAAAAAAAATGTAAAAGGAAAAAGGCAAGAGCTGAGGTCAGGCTGAGCTAGTTGCTGCCAGAGTCACCGTGGATGACTCTGCTTAACTGTTTAAAAAAGCCTCTAAAAAAGCACCCTCTACAGGAGGAGGCAGGAGAACGATGTGCCTCATCTATGTCAGGAATTTTTAGGCTTTTAACCCTTGCTTAACTCTGCTCGAGTGATCATAAAATGCCTAAAGTCAGACTAGATGAGGCACGTCGTTCTCCTGTCGCCTCCTGTAGAGGGCACTTTTTAGAGGCTTTTTTAAACGGTTAAGAACTAAGCAGAGTCATCCACGGTGACTCTGGCAGCAACTAGCTCAGCCTGACCTCAGCTCTTGCCTTTTTCCTTTTACATGTTTTTTTTTCTTTTCATGATAACAGTGGTGAGGCCCTGCCTCCCTTACCTCCCCTGACTGCACGTCACTGCTGATAATGGACGAAAAAGCCCCTGGATATCTAATCTTAGTATCTGTTCTACTGGTTGAATACCTGATCTTCCAGGCTGCCTGTATTTCCAAAGCAACATAGAACTTTTAACTTCAGTTATATATTAAGGGTTGTTTGAATCAAATTTTAGTGTTTGCAGCATTTGGCCATGTTACATTCATAGACAGTTATTGCAGGACAACTTACAGATTTTTTCATTTAGCATACGGCAAATATGTATATGGACTTACAATGTATATTAACATTTCACCTAAGTTAAAAACACAGTAAAATATGAATGTTAAATAGATCTATATTTAGATACTAATATCTAACTTACAGATAAGATAAAATAACTTTGAATGACAATTTCTTTTTATCCATATAATTCTGTGCAACTATAGAAAGGTTTCTTTATAAATAGCTGGGGGTGAAAGAATGTCCATGTATATGAGTAAAGAATAGCAATAGACAGTCAAATATATTTTAAAGATGGTCAGAAAATTTTAATTCGATCTTCTGCAAAAGAATTCTGAAATTTTTTCCCCATTTTGACACTTGGCAATAGGTGCATGTTCCATAGGCTTAGTTACCTTCATTAAGGTAAACTGGTAAAGCCTGACATTATTTTTCTTATTGTAATTTTGCAATCATTTATTTTGGGGTTTTTTTTTTGAAGATGTTAATATGAAAATGCTGTGAGTGAGATATTTCAATGAATTGAATCACTATGGTTTTATAACTTTTCAACAATTGTCCAATATATAAAAAGAAACTTTTTATGTCTCTCAAGGCCAACACAGATGTATGAAATATGGAATGCTAGACATAAACTTTTATAACCAAATTATAAATAATTTCTGTCACCTCCAATGTTGACCTTTCAGGTTCATCTTGATTAAAGTACAAGAGTAGCCTTTGTTTGATTCTGGTTCCACTAAAGCTCTGAAACCTAGTTACTCCAATGAAAAATGAGTGTATCTTTTCATCAGTATAAGTTTTTAAAAAGAGCGGATTAATTCACAATTCTTAAGCAACACACATAAGATTATTTTCAATTTAACTGAAGTCATAGCTATGTGAAGCCAACCTAGCTTAGCTATAGTTTCCCCTCCAGGAGTTTTAAACTATTAAACAATCTATTAACATTAAATATGTAAGTCCTCCAAAGACCATATTATATACATTTTGTCACTCAAGAAATGTAGCATTCTTAAGTTGCCTGTTAACAGATAGGATTACACTATCTTTATAAAAATATGAAGATAGAATTCAATCATATTTCACTTTCATATGCTCATATTATACTGTATTTGTTAATAATTAGCATTTATCTTGCCTGATAAAGGAGGTAACACATACCTCCATTTTCTTGTTGGGTGAATATTATTCAGAACGGACACTTTGTCATAAATATAGTATTTCCAAAGAATTGTAAATGGTTTGACCATCAACTGCTTCCATATAAGGTAACATCGTGAATTTAGAAACTGTGTCCACTAGCCAAAATCGTTTGCCTGCCCCTACCCCTGGCCCATTTAGCGCACCACTCTGTTCTCATAGAAAGCAGATGTGACAAGTCCACAGCAGGACATGAAATCAACACTCATAACTATTTAGACAGCCACCAATATATCTTGTGATGGCAATGCTCTGTATGGTATTTCATTATCTCATCTGCCCAGAATTTGATTTTAGAATCTTCATGTCAATTTTCTTCACACTATATATAATTTTATTTTTACTTTTTTTTAGTAAGCTTTAGTAAGTTATACCCTCTAAATTATATCTTTCCTGATGGGATACTCCAAACTATTGATTAATTTATCTATAACTTGATGTATTTAGGTAGCTTAACAGTCTCTGAGATACTGTACATTGAGCAATGCCATATGTAATAGTCTTACTTCAAGTAAATAAAATATTTATGTTAAGACACTGGCCACTGCAGTTTTATCTTCAATTTCTAATATAGTATTTTCTGTTTGCACAACAGCGATACCTTTTAATTACCTTTTAAAGATACACAATTTTACATTTCTTGTTAAGCACAAAAATTTATATTTTAAAAAATAACAACAAAAAGATATTTATTTATGTAAATGCTTTAACAAGAATTCAGTAATTGAGCCAAGTGATTTATATTATTCCTTTTCAGTATCAAAATTCTGCCTAAGATGATGCTTGAGTTACCTTTTACTACAAAAGAAAATACACCGGTATAATTTTAATGTGTAGCCACATTAAAGGAATTGCAGGAAGGAGAAGTAAGTTCTAAGTGCTATTAGTAGTGGTTTTGGCATTGATTGAAAGCTGCTCTTAGATTTCAACTGAGTTGTTCTGATATAATTGTTTGGAGAAGGTTGCTGAGTAAAAATACAGTTCAAAATATAGTGCTTTTTCCAGTGTTTCCAGCAAAACATTATGAAAGATTTCTGTTACTTACTAATGTCAGCATAGAAGGCACTATCTCAGTATCAAGAGAGATCGTGTCAAAAATCTCGTATCGCCTGACATAGATACATGACCAGTTTTCAAAAGAAATCTGTATATGACCCTTGGTGACTCAGTGGTTAGAATGCAGGACTGCAGGCTACTTCTGCTGACTGCTGCCAACAGCAGTTTGGCAGTTTGGGTTTCACCTGCTCAAGGTTGACTCAGCCAATATGCTCTCTGTAAACCACTTAGAGAGGACTGTAAAGCATTGTGAAGTGGTATATAAGTCTAAGTGCTATTGCTATTTGCAAAATATCTGCAACCTTCACTTTTCAATATATATTTTAAGGATATGACTTCCTCCAGATAAGCCACTTATATTTTAAATTAATGTAATTTTATATGTGTGTTACACACATGTACATAGCTGTCCTTTATAAGTAAGGTTGAACTTACTTGCAGCATTTTCATTACTTAGAATTTCCAAAACGTATTTGGCAGAAAGCTATTCAACAACTTTTAGTTGTTTTCTCTCATATAATGGGGCAAGGATCTCATACTAATATAAGTTCCTGTTATATAAGATTATTATTAATTTTAAAGTCTCTTCTGGATGAAGAACTGACAATTCAGAGGGCACATTTTCATAGGAGATATAATGCCTAAATATAGGAAACAGTGGATTCCAAAGACTTTATACTGCACTGCGGATCTCATGCAGACTTGGCTATTATGTGGCTGTAAGGGACTGGAAGGACTGAACTAGGTCACTAGAAGATGCTTGCCCCCAATAGCTTTATGCTCCTCTGATGTGGATATACAAATGATGAAAAATATTTCAATGGCACTCAGGCAAGAGATCTTTCTAGAAATTTGTGTCTTCAATCTGAAGATCTATTTTCTTTGAAGAAAAAGAATTTAAAGCATACCAAGAATATATTTCTATTTCTCTTTCCTTCTGTGTGTCTCTTCTGTGTACCCTTGACACCCTTATTCTAGGAAGCATGCTTTACAGACATACCAGCACTTGGAGTAGATTTCCTGCTTTGTTTGTCAAAGGAACTATTTTTAAAAAAGCGGAAGTTGTATATTAAACAAGATGCATGGAAAGAATAGCTCATTATGTAACTGAAAGCAAATCATATGCAAATAATAGAAAATTAAGAACAATTAAGATATGCCTAGTCATATCTCCTCCTCCTCCTTTTGGTACATAGTTATGGTAGGTTCTGCTTGTTTTTCTTTTATCGCACATAGGTGCCACCAAAAACTATTCAATTACCTAAGAAACCCATAACAGAAAATATCCCTTCTTCCTGAGACGTCAGTTGATGGTTTGGTGGGTATCTAAGACAATTCTGACATTACAACAGAATTGAGCATCTATTTTTCAGCCACCCTGGGTGCTCCGCAGATTGCATGCAGCTCCTTTAGTACAGGCATTGGTAACCTGCATTGTCCACAGTCAGTAATTTTATTTTGTATCTATTGAGTACCCAAGAATGTTGGCTGGAGGGGTGAGGTGAGGTCAAAAATTCTTCCCATGTCCAGATTCGTTTTTTAATCTTAATATTTACTAGTGTAAAGCTGCACACTTCCAGTGAAGTTCCTGGTGATTTCTGAAGAATGGTTTTGGTGGCGGTGAAGACTCCTGACAACATCAGGAGCAGACAAGAAAACCAGATAATGGAATTGAATAAATCAACCAGAGTTCTCAATCCAGTCACAAATGACTAAATTCAGATTATACTACTTGAGACACATTAAGATACAATTCAGCTATCTGGAAAAGGCTCTAAGCTGGAAAAGGTGAAAGGAAAAAGAAGACCACCACCAGCAGAGAGATGGACCGTTTCTGTTATAGTGGTGATGAGTGCACCATTGGTAGACCTCCAAGAGCAGGTTACAGAAGATCATCATGAAAATCTATGTGGCTGCTAAGAAACGACAAAGACTTAATGATGCATCAATCAATTTGTTTCTGGACCTGCAAAGGACTCGGCTGACACCTCAATTAGTAAAATCAGCAAATAATTTTATCAACTGCAATATTCTCTGTGTATAGCCACATCTTAAGCGCACTACAATACTTTCTAATTTAACTTCATGAAGCTCATACCTAATTAATTAATGAATTAAATAGAAATATTGTGAATTAGCTCACTGCCTTTTCTAAGAGAGTGATCTGCAACGATCCCATGCGTGTAAACTAACTGGGAAGGAAGGACCCATAAATTGCTCAGGAGCCACGTCCTGCGTTAGCACCCCTCCCCCTCCCCCGGGCGGCCTCAAACAGGAAACCTCTTAAAGACACATAAGAATTTTGGCTCTGTTTAGCCACCGTAGCTCGCAGTACACAGCCGGGAAGCACTGATTGGTCCTTTGAGCAGCCCATCATCCTTGCTTCGGGGAACGCCCTGAGTTGATTAAAGAAGTGGAAGAAGCGCGGGTGAGTGGTGGTGGGCGGGAAAAGCAGGAACTGAAGGCTGTAGTAGAAGGCAGAGGCGGGTCAGGAGCGTTCTGCCGCCGCCGCGTCTTTCGCGGAAGTTCCTGAATAGCGGTGGCGGCTTTTGATCGCAGGCGCTGAGCTTCGGCTTTATTCTCCGCTCCTCCTTTGCTCTCCCGCCGCTATATAAGCTCGGCGACGCCACTTTTTACTGGCACGCCGGCCGAGCGCTTGGATAGGCTTGGAGGGTGCAACCTCACGGCGCGCAGAACCGGATCGTTTTGAACACGAGTCGATAGGATTCCCGCACACCCGGCTGCCGAAGGAGCGGCTGATTTCACATTTACTAGCGTGCCTAAGGCTTTCGCTGCTCAAGTGGTTGCAGGTAGCAAACAGGGTTTTGTTGCTATTTTTCCTGTTTGTCTTCAGAGATATTTGCATCTTAATACTCGTTGCCTGACCGCCCCCACCTCAAGTATAATTGTTGGAAAAAGCTGCAAAATGTTGGGGAAAAATGTAAACTGACATTACAGTGATGTGTTTTTTATCTGATCTGGAATCAAACGTAGAAAATGTAGGGAAAGGGAAAAAAAAATCTGGAGCAAAGAATATGGAGGAAAATAATAAACTGGAATATTAGAATGCGGGTTTCTCGAAATTCAAGGGCATCCGTACTATATTGTATCTTTTAACTCTACCTTGTGGATAGTAGCCTTTTTTTTTGACCAATCACTTATTTTTGAAGCCACATAGAAGTTTATGAAATTTCACCATCATAATTAGATGGTAAAATGCAAAGTTTTGGCTGCATGATTCTGGAATTTTGTTAAAATAAAGAAGAAAAAGGATACTTCAAGATCTCTTATCATACTTACTGCTGTTTTAAAAGTGTCCTTTAAGAATCACAAGAGACATGGCAGTAATGTATTAATTATTTCAACTATGCTATGCCTCTTATGGCCCTTAAAGGTTAAAAAAGCTGCAGGTCCTAAATATAAAGAGTTTGTCCACTTCTACCTTACATGTTTAGGATAAATATCATTTATACTAACCGCCTGGCTAAACACAGAATTTACAATTAAAAAGAACACAGTATTCCTATACAATCTTAGTCAAATATAAGCCAAATGATTTTAATTTGTCTTAGTTTAAATATATGGGTCTGGAATTGCACACACAGACTTTGGATTTATTTAGGAATACATTTTAATGATATTTTAGGAAGCCTACCAAGACCAAATGTGAATATTAAAGTTTGGAGGTTTTTTTAAACTGCAGTACCAAATATTTCTGTATCAAAGTGAAATACAGAATACAATCATGCCTGACAATTTTGAACACTTTCAACTGTAGACTTAGCTGTATATTCAGCAGAGATGTAGACAATATGTAGAGTACTGCTTTAAATATTAGATGACAAAGTTGAATGTAATGTTTTCATGTGGGTATTGTAATGATGAGGTAATTGAGTTTTTAAGAGTTAAATATTAGATTATTATTTCTTTGTTTTTCCACAGAACACTTGAAAGATACCAAAATGAGCCTACGGAAACAAACTCCAAGTGATTTCTTGAAGCAAATCATAGGAAGACCAGTTGTTGTAAAATTAAATTCTGGAGTTGATTACCGAGGTATATTCTTCCTGCTTCATCTTCCAACTGTGATAGATTTATGTACTCTTTCAACAATGAAATAGACCGATAGCGATCATCCTTAAATAGCATGCTCTTGAAAAATTCTTAATCAAAATTGAATTCTAGGTTTATAGGAGTTGTGACATTGTGAATGAAAAAGGAAAAATTCTCCATGTGAATCATTTTATTTATTTATATATATATATATATATATATATATATATATATATATATATATATATATATATATATATATATATATATATATATATATATATATTAGAGTTACATATATGTGTGTATATAGAGTTATATATATATATGTGTGTGTTGTATTTGTGCTGATAAATAAAATACATATATGTATTATGATGTTCTTTATCTTGACTTATAACCACCTCAACTTAAAATAGAAATTTTGGTCTCAGTTGTGATTCTAAATCAAGGATTACCTATACATGTACATTTAATTTCCAAGTATAAGTTAAGAATAAAATTAAATTTATAGAGGATTGTTTAGTGTGCCTGGGAAAGTGATGGTATTTCTCATATATTTTTGATCAAAGTTTTGATGAATGTCAGAAAACAGAAATGGCTATGCCTGCTTGTTTGATAAGGCAGCAATAGCTGTGTATGTCAAGAGAAAGCTAAAACAAATTGAATGCAATGGGAATGGATTATTTAAAAAGTGAGTGATGTAAAATAAAATTAGATAGAGTCAAAATGCAAATATGCTGAATGTGGATAGAATACCAAAATGTGTAACTAGCATGAAACAACTATTTTGAGGTGGTTTGGTCATATAGAAAAAAAATACACGAGGATAGAATTGCAAAACAGATATATCAAGGACGATTGAATGGCTCATAACCAAGAAGGTAATGGTTAGAGTTGGTCAGATTCTCAAAAAAAGTGAGAAATTTAAAGAACAAAAAGTGGTATATAAATTAATGTGACAATGTAATTTAAAGGATAGTCTATAAAGATGAAAAGATATGGACAGGTGTAATGGTGTTAATAACTTTGTAACAAAGCTCCCTTTTCTTATTTTTGATCGTTAATTTCTTTGGCAGACTATTACATAGATAAGAGTGGGCTGGCTGTTGTGCCATAACTAACTTTGATTCTCACTAGTTGTACATTGTATAATGATATATTTGTGTTTAAATTTTAGAGCAATATTAGGTTTGGAAGATTGCGTTATAATATGTGAATGACTGTAATTCTAGGTGTTTTAGCCTGCTTGGATGGCTACATGAATATTGCTCTGGAACAGACAGAAGAGTATGTAAATGGACAATTGAAAAATAAATATGGAGATGCCTTCATCAGAGGAAATAATGGTAAATATGTTTATTAGAAAATGCTAGCTTTTAATTATACAATTAAAAATTTATTGGTCTTATCATTTAAAACCTAACTTTTCTCATCTTGCAGTCTTTGATATAAAAAAATCTTAGAAATGAATAGTGTATTACATGCAAGAATGTTATTTGGTTTTTTTTTTAGCGTTTATATTTACCCCTGCATTTTTTCTGTTTGCTTTTTAAAACTTTGTTTCCTTTCGGAATTCTAATTTGTCTAGCTTTTGTGAAGTTGATTTGTTTCAGTGTTCAAGAGGATTCATTTTAAAATTTTTTTTGGAGAAATGAAAATTGATAGGAAAATTGGGATTTCTTTAAGCTCAACTTCAGTTAGTTTAAGAATAGGAAAAGTTGAAGGAAATGTCGCTGGCAACATTTTAATACTGAATGGAGAACAATAGGTGAAGCCAATCAAGACACAGTGACTGTGGTTACAAGGGACGTCAGGATCCAGTGATTTATCATATTTAATTTTGATGGGGTCGTGCTACCCCAGACAGATCCATTACACAACATGGGGATCCTCCTGAATACAATTCCTCAAAGGGCAGGTGGCAATTGTGCTAGGAAGGCCTTTATTCAACTGTGTTGTGCACCAATTGTGCTCTTATAGGGTTTGAGGAAAAAAGCCTTTTCTGCTATGGTCCCATCTCTGTGGAACACCCTATCACCAGAGGCGAGAACTGTTCCCACCCTTTTGGCTTTCCAGAAGGGTGTTAAAACTTGGCTTTGCTGGTTGGCCTGAAAACCTGAATGAGACATTCAATCTGGATGTGGTTGACAGGATGAAAAAGGCTTCTTCTCCATCCCATCCCCTCTGATTTTAGTATAGTTTTAAAATCTTAATCTATGTAGTTTTAATATTTTAATTATTTTCCAACTTGTAAGCTGCCCAGAGCCCTTATAGGGGAGGTATATAGGTAGCACAAAAAAGTAACAAATAAAATGAAATACCTAATTATTTTATACATATGTCAGAAAGAGGCTTGAATAGGTCATCTTGTTAAAAATACCCAGTAAATATATAAATTTGATAAAGATAGGAACATCTACATTTCCTATATCCCTTCCCTATCCTTAGCCTCATGCTGCCAAATCCCATGCAGAGACTTCCATGGGCCAAATCACATGCAGTCCTGGAACTGCAGGTTATAGATTCTTTCAGTAATACAAAACATGTTTTCCATAAAAATAAAGGATTTTTTCAGTTCTGCCTGTTATGCAATAATCACTCTTTTCAAAGGAGTCCTGAGATATTTACAATAAACTCCCTATTTAAAGTCTTGGATAAAACAACCTTAATAGAACCAGAAATGTTTAATGGCAGTAATTAAAAACATTAAAAAAAACTTCTTTAAAAAAGAAAAACAAAATAATATGCATCTTAGATGCAGTCTAAGCCTGGAGTAAACTGTAAGACAACATTAAAAGGTAAAAGCTTCCCTCGCGCATATGTGCTAGTCTTCCCGACTCTAGGGGGCAGTGCTCATCTCTGTTTCAAAGCCGAAGAGTCAGTGCTGTCTGAAAATGTCTCCGTAATCATGTAACTGGCATAACTAAACGCTGAAGGCGTGCGGAACACTGTTACCTTCTGTTACAAAGGTGGTTCCTATTTTTATACTTGCATTTTTACATGCTTTCGAACTGCTAGGTTGCCAGAACAAGTAACTGGAGCTCACTCCATTATGCAGTGCTGGGTATTGGAACTGCCAAACTGCCGATCTTTCTGATTGACAAGCTCAGCATCTTAGCCACTGAGCCATCGCATCCCTTTTAAGACAACATTAGGGCCAGCCAACATCTCTTAGGAGAGTTTCATAATTGGGTGTCTCTCAAAAATTATTTTTTGTTGTTATATTCCTGCTCAGTAGTAATAAATAATTTGTGAACTGTAGTTACAGTGATGATTGTTTGTCTATGATGAGTTTGTTTAATGTATTATTTTTTCTCTTAACAGTCTTATATATAAGTACACAGAAGAGGAGAATGTGAGCTGAAGATGGACTATTTCATATTAACTTTTCTTAATAATTGTTTTGTTTCTTCCTTCTGTTGTAAAGTTACATAATCTGTATGAAAATGGTTTTTTTTAAAATGTTAAACAAAATGGAACATTTTTCTGTTTCAATATTGTTTGTATTATAATTTGGAAAGAAATAAAAAATGTAAAATAGTGTGATTTGTTTAATCTTTCAAGTTTTTTTAAAACAGCATCTGGTATTCAGATGGTAATAGTTATAAGCTAGAGAATAACCACATTTAAATATTTTTCACTGCCAAAAAGGGAAGGATGATCTGAGTTTTCAGTGACAGGGTAGGGTAGGGTAAGTAACATTCCCATTTTTAAAAAATATATATGGTGAATTGCTGACTTTAACTAACAAACGTATTGTTTAGGGGAGGGGGTGGAAATTGCAATAAAAATGCCATGAAAGGAAAATCCAGAACTTAGTGTGACAGAAAGAAATAAGCATCACAATTTGTGAGAAGTTATTTTTTCAGAACCTTGACAACTCTTTTAATATCGTTAAGCAGAGGATTTTTTTGTCTCAGCAGGCTTAGGGAGTTCCTAAATCTTATTGCCTCACATTCTGGGACAGTTATGATGTTTAATATAAAATTCAGCAGCTTGATGAAAATCTTATAATTCCATTTTTCTTCTTTTTTCTTAAATCATAGTCAATATTCTAATTGCCATTTCAAGACAAAATAAAAATTGAGATTAAAAAAAAATCTTAATTGTTGCTAACCATTGATTAGTCCAATGTTTCTCAACCTTTGCAGCTTTAAGATGGGAAGGCTTCAACTCCCAGAATTCCTTAGCTAGCACAACCAGCCCTGCTTGCTGGGGAATTCTGGGAGTTGAAGTCCACCCATACTAAAGTTGCCAAGGTTGAGAACCACTGGTATGGAGTCAGGGGTGGGTTCCTACCAGTTCTAACCTCTTCTGTAGAAGAGGTTCCACAAATCTACAGTGCCATTTAGAACCGGTTCCAGCTCCCTCCCCCCGCCCGTCCGCACATCATCAAGATGAAGAGCCAGAGGAGGAATTCTGGGAGTTGAAGTCCACAAGTCTTAAAGCTGTCAAGTTTGAACACGGGGTTTTTTCTAAAGGGTTAGGGGTGCAAGGGTCTTGTAACTTGACAGCTTTAAGACTTGCGTTCTTCAAATGCCAGAGTTTCTGAACCAACATTTTGGTTGCTAAGCAAGAGCATTGTTAAGTGAGTTTCACTACATTTTACAAGATGGCCATGCCCACCCAGTCACATGACTGCCAAGCCACTCCCATCCGGTCATGGTCCGCAAGCCACCCCCACAAAGGCCACACCCACAGAAGAGGTTCTAAAAAATTTTTAAACCCATCAGTGTATGGAGTCCTTCCTTCAAACATTTATGATTTTAAACTTGGAACACTTAAAAATAAGTGAGTGAATGGAGGGGAGTTATATATGAGATTACATGTATTTTACATGTGCTTTAGTAAAGTGCTCAGTTACTTTAAGACTTAAGATCTTGTAAATTTCTGTACAATATCTACCTAGTACCTACCTCAAGGAATGTAGTTTGCATTTGTACTATAATATAGAGAAGCACAATAGCATCTTTGATAAAGGTAAGATTAACATTAGATATGCTGTCCCAGGGTTGTTTCATGTTGTGACTACATTAGAGTGTACATCTGCCTGCTATCTAACTAAAAGGATATTTCTTCAGAAGAAAAAACAAGTAACATCAAATCAAATCTTGATTATGGTCATAGACCAGCATAAGGAAGATGGGATACAGTCATTAACAAAGCATAAAGGATACATCAAGAATGAAAATGTAACTCTAAAAAAGAATTATGAGAAGCAAGAAGATATAAAAGTTACATAAATTTATAAATTAAAAGGGGGCAGGAACATTAGATGGATAGAACATAAGGGATTAATATATGGAAGATTATATCAAATTACAAAGCACTCAATACGGTGAACTAGGTGCTCATTAAATCTAATTTATAGCAGAGGTCATCCAATTAATTTGAAGGCTACACACAACCTGTATACATATGACAATTTCTATATATACTTTGATACAGTATGTTGTATTCCTCTACCAACTAGTATTAGAAATTTTTTAAATAAAATATAAATAAGACGTAAACAATTAAGCCAGTTTATTCCCAGGTTCTGTTCTCAGAGCGGTTTCTATGTTAAGAGAAGCTGTAGTCAAGGAACATGGACAAATGAATTTCCTTATGCTCCAGTGCCTCAAACACCTGTTGTGAAACTTCAGTTAATACTTGCAGCCTTTATTTGTGTTAACAATCGATTTTATGGCTCTGACCTGTATTATTGCCTGAAATGACATCATCTAAAAGAGAGATGAGGAATAAGAAAATTTTCAGGACTGGATGGAATCAAACTCCCCTTTCCTATATTGTTAGATTTTAATTTCAATATTATTGTACAAACTTGGAAGATGAAACAGGCAGGATATGTTTTCCAATGTGCAAAACAAAAAAGAACAACCCACCAGTTATGTCATATTTAGAGGCAGATGGAAAAATGAGGCCCTCTACATACGGTTTTTTGAAAGAAATTCCAGGTGAATCCCTTACAATCTTATTATGAACTTAAATTTACATGAAGCAGTATCATTTCCCTACACAACATTATGCAATACTGTAGAAATTATTTCTTTGTGATCCTTTTTTTCCCCATGAATGAGTAGAGTGTGAAGAACTAACATGATTAAAACTGGATTTGAGCACTTACTGGCTTCCTGTAGCTATTAAGTAATAACAGAAACAGCTGTTGCTCTCCCCATTAGTGGAGAAAGCAAAAAGCTTTTTTCTTTAAGGAATGTCTGCCTGTCAGGCTACAGGAGAAAGCTGCTGTGTCTGAAGGAATATGGATCCCCAGGTAAGTAATAGCAGGCTGTAATGCAACTTTGGTGTTCACCATCAGGAGATTGCCAATGGGTGTATTGGAGGATAGAATCACTAATTTTAGATACAAAAATTTATCATTGTAGTATAGATGATGCTTTGTGAGAATTGTTCTGACTGGCAGGTATCAGAATAAAAAAGGTGTAAGTGGCTTCTTTGTTCAAAACTATCAATCACGCCACTGGGTTTTTAAAATGGGTCCCTTCTACGACTTTATAACTTTCCTTAATATGGAAATGTTTGCATAAATCTATTCAGGGGAATAAAAGCGAACAAATCACTCAATGTTCTGAGAATAAAATCTGAAAAGAAACAGTTCATTGTATAATTGTTATCCCAATCAGTGCACTGTAAATAGAAGGAAAAACCTATAGAATGAGCCTGCTATTTTTATTTATTAGATTTCAGTATATAGTATGGTGAAATATAAATAATGTGAAATATAATACAGTAAAACGTACTGAGATTTTTTGTTTATAATAATATGTTTATTTTTATAATGCAATAATAAAAGCCACCCAAAGATTATCTACTGGTGAAGATTTTTGTAGTCTACCTCTAGTGGCCTACTCCACTGGGCTGATGATTTATATTTGGACTTTGGAAGAGTGAAGATTTTTTGTGCTATAGATATCAAATTGCCTGGAATTGTCTTAATCAGAAATGCAGACGTTGAGGTCCCAGAATTACATACAGCCTCCTGAGTTGTGGTTTCCATAAACTCCAGAAGTTATTATTCAATTGTAATCTCTAACAAGAAGAAAGTATAAATTAGACATTCAGGAACAATTATATCTTTAGTTTCAATCCAAGTATCACTGAATTGAAACATTTAATTTTGTCTTGATCTTCCTACCACCACCATTGGCTATGCACACCATTCCCCATTCTGCTACTCAAATGACCCTCAGCACAGAAAATATTGTACACATTTTGTTTATGTACAAAGGATGTACAGGGATGTAAAGTTAATATTTTTGATGTTTCGATTAAACAGCTGCAAGGTCAAAAAAAGGTTTCAGGTAATTCAGTTTGAATGATGGAAAAATGTGATTGCATTACAATGGATCTGCTACTGGGTGAATATTTTCTAGATGGGTCACAGAGCTTGAGTAGCTGCATTAATTCCCTGCATATTAAAATGTCGCTTAGGGAAAAAAATGGCTACGGCAGTGCTTCTCAGCCTTAGCAACTTTAAGATGTGTGACTTTAACTCCCTGAAACCCTCAGCCAGAATTCTGAAGTTAAAGTCCACACAATACATACATTATAAAGTTGTTGCAGTTGAGAAATTCTACTCTAGAGGTTTCTGACGTAGCCCCACCACACGCATCAGAAAGTTCAGTTCAAAACAGTTCCCAGCTAAGAAGTCAAACTACCACTTTGTTCTGGAGAAGTTGTACTTCTCACCAAGGCAGAACTCCACAAAAGATACTACTAATAACTTCATTCGGGTTGTCTATCTTTTATATAAAGACTATCGGATAACCCAACATTGCCCGGGTATTTATTTATTGGGCAAAAATGTCCAGAGCAAACATAATTTCTAATGTTGGATTTTCCCTCTTACCAGAGGGAGCACCCTTGTGGAGTACTTTGAAACCATTACCATGGCAACTCCACTGCGCTGCACAGTAGAAGCCATTTTACAGCAGTACAGTAGAAGGCATTTTAAGGCACAACAGGCTGTATCTTAACAGAACACACACCCAGAGGGGTTTTAGGGGTGTCTTACCCCCACAGTATTTGTTTCCAGAGAGTAAATCCTCTGTGTACTAAGTTTGGTTGAAACTGCTCTAGGTGTTCCAGAGTTATGCTGGAACACACACACACACACACACACAAAAGATAGAAGAAGATAGATTAAAAAAATATTCCTCTCAAGTGTATTTGTTTTTGTTTTTTTTCCTGTCAGGCAGAGGGCAAGATGAAAGCATGGTCCTTTCTTGTTCTGTGGGCATTTACAATCCTGTACTTGGTTTCATATACGGATGCCTTTTCCCATGGGGCCAGCCTTTCTGCCTGTTCTGATATGAGACCCAAACATATCCGAGCTCACCTTCAGAATCCTCAGAATAATTACATCACCATCCACACCAACACTTCCTTTTCTCCAGGTGACAAGGTACCAGGTAAGAAATAGCACCTGATTACAGGCTTCTCAAGAATAATTAGAAGGCTGTAGATAGCAGCTTAGTGCAAGGCTATCAATAAGGTCTTCACAATAAGTCATTATTTGGAGAGAGACACATGTGATCACAGTCCATTTTTGCACCTTGATCCATAATTCTGAGAATCACACCGCCAAAATAGTAATGGGAAGGCAGCATTTATTTTTCTGTCTTGAAATACATGTGTGAAATTTCTTAAGCCTATTTTGAGTCATGCTAAGTTAGTTGTCATGACCACTTTTTCAGCCATGCTCCCTGATACTCTAGAAAAAGAAGACAGACAAGCCAAATTAAGCTCAGATAAGAAGTTGCCCAACTTTCCTGTACACAGTGCTTTTGATATGCTTCTTGGTGGTTTGTCCATACTTGTGGGACTTCGGTTTTTGCTTTCTTTGGGGAATTTTGCTGTGGAGAATGGCCTTCATTTTTCAACATTCCTCTTGGTTTTCTAAGGCAGGAAGACAGAATTGATTTGTAAACAGGAAGATTTATTTAAAAAAAAAAGGCTAACAGGAAGAAAACATTAGTTATCTCTGAAGTAGTTGGAGTAACTTTAGAAAAATGTGCTTTATATGCTTCTCACAATGATATGCATTCAGCATATCTGGGAAGATAAAATGCTGCACAGAAGACATATGCTCCTAGAATACATGTGATGATTTATTTGCATTAGGTTTCTAGGGTGCAGTTTCAGACAGAATTATTTCCTTATAAACCGAACTTCTAAAAACAGAACTTGTAAATGTAGTAGTAGTAGGCCCATACATCGGACAAAGTTGAAAAGAAAGCATTAGTATTTTTGCAAAGAACTTATGAATTACTACTGCTTACTATTTCCTACTTTCCTCATCAAAGGACATGACTTTGACCTTCTGCTGTGGAATTTATAGTATTTCAACAAAGTGAAGTTCTCTATCAGAGCAACAGATAAGGCATTCTTAAGAGAGCTAGAAGGGCTTAGAATAAGCAGGTGGAGAACTTCCATTACAGGCATTGTCTCTTGCCTTCATTGGCTAATTAAGTTTAGTGCCGAAATCACCCAACACAAAACTCCATAAATCAGTATCAATAAAAATAATTGCATTATATGATACCTTTACACCAGGTCTTCAAGACAAATAATATGAAACTCCATTTATTACAATTCCAAGAGAAGCTCTGTGTTGATGGGAAATGACATTTAAATTCCCCTACATTTCTAGGGTTAACTATAGCTTGAATTTGGGTTTCCCCACTCCTACTGCAACATTTTAATCATTATGCTGATCTGTGTCACGCCTGCAACCATCTTTTCTTTTGGATCTTTGGCCTGCCACACTTTCTATTATTCTACCACACATTTTCTATTGTGGGAAAATGGGAGGGGGATTGTAGGAGTAAGATGTGATGTAGCTATAACAAAACTCCTTCTAGAAAGCCAAGGTCATCCTTTGTCTTTGCACCTCTGCACCTGACCGGAACTGGATGGGTGGAACTGCCAGCATGGCAGTGTAAGATTGGAGCATGTGACGGACTTGTGGGTGTGGGGGCAAGATCTTGAACTTTCAGCTAAGTGGGGAAAACCAGAAAACTTTCTGTTTCGGGTTTTCCCAGATGTGCCAACATGGCTCTCTTAATAAAATGGAACTTTGAGCGATACTTTGCCTTGGACTCTGATTTACTTTTAGATGCTATTTGGAACTCTGACAGTCTGTATGATATGTTTATTGTGCTGCTGGGTTTATTGAATAGATAAAGCTTTTGGATAAATAAAGTTTTGAAGCTCCCATATGCATTCTTTGTTTATAAGAGATTATAATATTCAAAAGACAAACTCTGATTTAGGTTATGTGCCAGAAGGTTTCAGACCCAATAGTCTTCTCTATGACCCAAGGATGCTCAGCTTTTCTGCTTTTAGCTTAGCAAAGGAAAAGTCCTAGTTAGTCTCCTCCAATGTGGGGAACAAAAAGTGGAATTGTGCCTCACCAACCCTTACCCACAACACTTCCACCTCTTCTAGGCATTCCTTCTCATAAAAGGCAGTTCAAATGTCTGAGGCAAGAGGAATGCTCATCACTATCACAATTATTGTCCTGTATATCTCTTCCATATTCCCTTCCTGACATCTTTTCTTAGTGCTGTTCAAGTTTTTTTCTGTCATTAATTGTCTTTAATATTCCATAGTATTTTTTCTTTTGTTTATCTTTTGTATTTTCATAATCTTGCTCAAAAAATGTAATGGGAGAAAGAAATAAAGATAAAAGAATTGGTGATGTGATTAGTAGTATAGACACTATTCTATTTTATCTCTATTAGTTTCATGTTAAATGTGGAATGACTGAACGGGCCTAAAATTTGCATCTTTTTAAGGAAGAGGGGTTATAGTGAAGGGAGAATGATAGGAAATAAAGGTGCAATACTGGGCTTCAACCGATTTTATAATTTCTTGAAAATGTTATTTTTCTCTAAAAATGGATTTTGTTTTGCTCCTTTGCTTTTGAGAAGATTGAAAAGTGCTTTCCCATTTCTCTGGGTGGACTTTTGCACTAATTGGAAAATACTGCTGATATTACTGTCTTGTTGCCCCTCTATTTCCTGCTCTGAAGTCTCACTATTGCCTATATGTACCCATATGGGAAGCTCTATAGGTGAAATTCCCTTCCTTGGGACTTAATTGAATGTAAAAAGCCAAGAAAGCTGCAAATATTTGAAAAGATTGTACGATAAAAGACACGAAGCTCTCCCAAACGGTCTCTGTAGCCCCTATATTACTAAGAATATGCCAGAATATCATACACTATGCAACTTCTCATCTGCTTTGGGGAAAAAAAGAAAATTATGTTTTCCCCAACAAATGGATGAGAATGGTTGAACAATATGTAAGAAAAATGTGTTCACTGTAGTTCTGGCACACAGAATAGCAACCTCTTTTTTTCCCAAGCCATAGCACTAATGTTCTACTTCAGTAGAACTTCTAAAAGATTGCCAAATTGCTTGAGGGTTTTATATGTCTTCTGACAAATTGTATCACAGGCTTTCAAAAAAAAAAAGGTAAGAGTTTGGAATGAAATTATTTCCTACTTGTCAATCATACTTATGCTCAATTCCTTCCAGAAAACATGGTTGTGAGCAAAAGCACATCTGAAATGTGAAGCAAGTGAATGCTAGTATAAACATAACCTCTACAATAAATTGTTGTAGGTGTAACTGTTAGATAGGGCGAATGGAAGAGACAAGACTCAGGCTTCAACAACAAACAGCTCTTTATTCGGCAACTATGTACAATCCAGCAACTTGCTTGTCTGATAGCTTGCCCTTATATAGGGAGCTTTCAGACAGCTCAACCAATCAGATTCAATCTTGTTTCCCACCAGAATAGTGGACCTGAGTGTAGCTACTTGCTTCACTATGAATACTTAACAGAAAACCTCTCCTCTTCGGCCCCACATCTACAGTAATATAAATGTTTTTGCATCACAATCTCCCCCCCCCCCTCCAGTTACAATCAGGAGTTCACGTGATTTTATGGGTTTCATGCTTCAAGCTCGCAGGGTACTGAATGACCAAATAACCGGCACATTTGTACACATTCCTCCTGGCTCCAAACTGCTGACTTGTTTCGAAGATGGTGACACCGTTACCCATTCAGACAAATCACTTAAGAGAAACTTGTCTTTTGTGTGGAAAGCCCCAGATCAGCCTATTGGAGACATCAGATTCTTGTAAGTATTTGCTTGCTAAGTATGACGTCGCCTCCTGAGGAAGTATTCTAATAATTCAATTAATGAGAATCAGATAAGTGTTTTGGTTTACATGTTTCATTGAGAGGAGAATAGGGCAATGGTCCTCAACCTTTCATGGAGAAGAGGTTTTTTTACAGACCAGAGAAGGTGTGGTTTTGCCTGCTTTGCATGTTTTAGATTTTGGATAAAAATATGGACATGTTTAAAATGTTATTTTACATTCTGATTGTTTATTTACTTGAATAGGAAAATCTAGAAGAGAATTTATTCATGTCTGGTATGAGTTTCTAATTAGCAAAATATAGGATGTATGAATATTATACCTAAGTGTAAAATTGTTCTATTTTCATGTGTTTTTCAATTACACTGCTTGCAGATTTCGAATAATTCTTTTTTATTTACTAAATGATTCATTGATGCAGAGAATGACTAAGGCCTTTCTTTGAATACTTTACAGTTTATCAGTTGTTCAGTCGTACTTTGTTTATTGGGAAAAGATTGAATCGTCAACTGTTTCTCAACAAATACAGAATAGAACAATTACTGAAAATAATGATGTCTCCAGTACAATTAAACCAGCTCTACTTCAGAAACTTATTGATCCGAAAGGAACATTCACTGTAGGAAAAAGTAAGTTGTCCTCTGACATACATTTTTTCTTGTAGGAAAGACTGTAAGTGCCCGTTTTATTTTTTAGCTGTTTTTAGTTCTCTTAACTATACAATAGTTACTTTTGCCACAAGTTTTTATATTGAATTCAAAATGTATTGAGGCATAAAGTAGATTCTTATTTTCATGAGCAAAATGTCCAAGTCAACTAATTTCTAATTACTGCCCTAATTCAATTAACAGTCTTGTGTAAAGTGAATAGATTATAAATGACCAAGAGTTTCTCTAGGAGAGCTTTTGCTGATTATTTTTTTTGTGTGTGTGCATGTATATTATGAGGTGATATCATATGCATAAACTTTATGAGACCTCATTTGGATCTTTCGATGCAAGTAGGAAAAGAAAATCCTCTGATCCATCCAACATCATAATAAAGTTTGCAGACGACACAGCGGTGCTGGGTCTCATAACTGGAGGGGACGAATCAGCATATAGGGAAGAAGTCCAGAAGGTATCTGCATGGTACTCAAGAAACAACTTACAACTAAATACTAATAAGACAAAGGAGATGGTGCTAGATTTCTGGAAGCACAGAGAGGAGCCTGCACACTGTATATCGAGAGGGGCTGTGTGGAGAATTCCTCTTTTAAATTCTTGGGAGTGCTTATTAGTTAAGATCTCACCTGGAAAAACAACACGTCTCTGGTGATTGGAAAGGCCCAACAGAGACTTCATTTCCTTAGAGTCCTGCGAAAAAATCAGGTGGAACAACGGCTGATAACCTCTTTCTATTGGTCCACCATAGAAAGTGTCCTCACATATTGCATTACAGTATGGTATGCTGGTTTAACAGCTGTGGACAGGAAGGCACTACAGAGAGTGATCAATTCGGCACAAGAAACCATTGGTTGCCCTCTGACACCACTGGACATCGCCAGATCTTGCTGCTTTAGCAGAGTAAGGAAGATACTCAGAGATGATTGACACCCTGGTCAGTGTCTCTTTGCACTTCTACCATCGTGCAGAAGACATCAAAGTATAGCCAGGCAAACAAATAGGTTTAAAGATAGTTTCTATCCTTGGCCTGTCAGATTTTTAAATACAATCACAATCACTCCATGCACACACTAGTTTTTTTCTTTTTCTTTCTTTTTTCGTTTCTGCTATAATTTTGCACCAGTGAGGTTAAAACTAATTTCTTTGTATTTAAGTACAATGGCAATAAAGATTATACTATACTAAAAGGGCCAAATACCCTTGTTCTCCTTTGCTTTGCATCTTTTAAGCATTAGAACAACTTTTTTCCTTTTGAGAGACACGAACAGTTCTTAGGCAAAGGGGAGAGCAGATCTGCCTCAAGTAAAGAAAATATGGCATTCAATAACAATCTCTGCTCTCACCTGGGTTTGGGAGAACCTGTAGCTAATGTTATGGCTGGTTCAGGAAACCTCCAAATCCCACCTCTGGCTGGCCCTGCCCACCCCACCCCTCCTCTCCCAGGAGTCTTCATGCGGCCTGTTTTGGATGCGAGATAAGTGCAGGGCATGTACAGAGGCTCGGGTAGGGGGGGAAATGGACCTTGCGGAAGGCCTCTGGAGCCCAGGGAGGTAGTTTTCTCCCTCCCAGAGGCTTGAGGAAAGCCTCTGGAGCCTGAGGAAGGCAAAAATTTCTCCCCTCCCTCTGTGGTGCAGGAGGCCGACTAGCCATGCCCACCATCCCACGCCCACCCAGCAACCAGGCAGAGAACCCGTTGCTGAAATTTTTGCAACCTGGCTGTATCCATCGACAATACACTTCTCAAGAGGCATCTGACTGACTTCTCTCAGAAAGAAAACAATGGATTAGAAATACGTTTGTCTAATTATATAATTCATCTCAATACTTTACAATATATGTGACAATCGTTTAATGTGGAAAATGTTTATGTAAATAAGCATGTTTTATATTTTGTTCTATTCAGTTGTTTTTAAATGCTTTGTTTTTGTTTTCCCTTCCACAAGGAAATTCTGTTCCTGACACCATTGTAACTCCATTTGCGATGTTTACACCCACCCCCAGCCTGATTCGAACTGAAGCAACCCTGGCTTTGGATTCAACTTCCCATGAAACACCAGCCTCTGATGTTGGCATCACTGGAAATTTTCTTTCTGAGTCCTTTGTAGACCGGGTCCCTTCGCATGAGATAATGCTCAGTAATGGAACAGAGAAAAATGGTGGTTTCATTCTGGAATCATCCCTTCAGCTTCAGGATCTCAATTTCAGTGTGCAAGATTATTTTTCCAGTGCAAACAATAGGTATTGTGAGAATATCAAATGTCTATGTGTGCGTGTTAATGGCAATGTGTGAAAAGCTGGTATTGTATAGAATGCCTAGGAAATCTATAGAATGTGTGACATTTTAGGAAAATTATGAAATCTCTGGTATTTAAATATGCTGCAGGCTTTCCCTAGGCACTGTTTATAGTAACTAGGCATTATACAGAATGACAAGAATTATTTAGGCAAAGTATGAAAGAGAGCCATGAAAAGGGCCATGATAGGACTAGGGTCAGGTTTAGACTAATCTTAACCCTAACCCCCTTGGTGGGGTTAACTTACCTTCTCTACCAGTTTGCAAATGTGAGCGCACACCACCTTCTGTGCATGCGCACCACTTCTGTGCATGTGCAGAAGGTCGCGCATTACATTGGGGTGTGTGGAGCCTCCCACAGCCGCCACTATCGGTTCGCCCGAATCAGAGAGAAATGGCTGAATACTACCTCTGCCTAACACTAACCTTTATCCTAACCCTTTACTGAAAGACATATATATGAAAATGAAAGAACTACAAACTGAAGTACAGGACTTTCTTTCTTGGGAAAAAACAAGAGAAAAAGACCAGTACTTGTTGCAACAAAGAAGGCTAGAATGGCATTTTAATGGGAGTATTTCATAGCTTGCTGGTTTGTTTGTTTTTTGCATTGCATGGAAATGCTTAGCAAATGTCTGAAATATTAAGCATTTCATACTTTGACGTCCCATTTTGGCATTCTATAGATTTCCTAGGCATTCTATAAAATGCCTAGTTTCACATAGTGAAAGTAGCATATATAAAAATTGTCATTATATGCTAGCACTGATGATGTTGCCTAGTTTGGGTTATGAAATGTCTGCAAGAAAACAACCAAACTCAGAGAGCACTAAGGACCCCTTAAATCTTAAGATTGTGTTTCATTTTAGGAAAATAATATTCTTCTTGGCCTTCAAACCCCAATCTTACAGACCTTTTGCTACAAGCAGATTTAATTGAATCACATCTTTAATGGAAATGATGCATTTCCTATAATCCTAATCTTTTAAATCCTCATGGCATAGCCAAATTTACCACCAGTATCTCATAAAACAGAATGGCTACCAACAATGCAAGTTCTTTCACTTGCCTTATTGGGAAAGTTTAAACTTCCTATCCACTCTAGTTCATACTGAGATGGGATCGCTCAGAATTAATCTAGTACAGACCTCACAACTGCTAGTAGCTGTATAAATGCTGAGGTGTCTGGGAATTGAAGTATCAAGTATCATCCAGAGGGCCATACGTTTCTGTTGTGGCCCGCCAGCAGCCAGCAGAGCTGGTGGCAGATTCAGAGAGTGAGGAGGTTGGGGACAAACATGGGCCAGTCCTGGAGTCTGGGGAAGGCTCTGATGAGTGCTCTGTGTTGGAGGCAGAGATGGGGCCAGGGCCATCTGACAGATATCAGCTGTCTTTGGAGTCGGAGATCAGTGGGCCAGAAAAACAGCTGGAGCCTGTTCCTGATATACTCATGCACAGAGCTGCCAGAAGAAGGGAACAGTTAAGGAACAAGGGCCGACTCAGGAGTAAAGGCACAGGTGGACGGTGAATGGCCCCTCTAATAGGGATAGAGGAGCTAAACGGGAGTTGAGTTTGCAGGAGACAATTAGTTTGTTTAATTAGCGTGAAGATTTGTTTGTGACTCTCAGAGATTCCTTGCCAAGTATTTTATGGTGCAGCATTGCTTTTGGAAGATATCGGCCTGGCAGCTCTCCAAGCCTGATGAGGTCTGTGGTTGTAAATTCACCCTTGAAAGACTGTTTTTCAGGACTTTGCTGGATGCGAATGAGAGGAATTCACATTAGCTTAATAAAAAGGTGTTTTGTCGGAACAAGAAGTCTGCTTCGTGATTTTGTGAAGCCTAGGTCAGAACAGTTTCCATACCTGCTTTTTAATAAGACAAACAAGATTGTTCGTTATGTCATTTACCTACTGTAATGGCTTCATCTCATTGCTGAATCATTATGAAGTACTAATATAGGAGCAATGTCCTTAGATGAGTCCTTAGAAAATTCCACTTTCTAAATGTCGGGAATACATTATATTTATAAAGATGTGTGAGTGAGGTGTGAAGATCTTACTCACTCAATGTTTCACAAGATGTTAAAATTGTGACTGAGAACTGGAAGTTGGCATCTGTGAGATATCCTGATTACTTGAAAATTCTGTACATCTGTTCCGAAAATGATAGAGATTCAAAACAGGAAGCAGCAGATTCAAAACCAAAAGCAAAAAAACCTCAGCATGGATAGCATAGCTCAGATGTGGGAGCTTTCGTCCTTGCATTTTCTATTTGCAAAATGAATAATATAAGAAATACATAGTGGCAGCAAGAAAAGTGCCTACAGAATTCAAACAGTAGTAATATATGAATACAGTGCAGTACAATCTCTGAATATTTCCTAATACTACAAGTAATTAATTGGAACTTCCTCTTCAACATTTTAGGACAGAAACTGTTTCAAGTATTCCCATGTCTCTCTTGTGTCTCACGTGTAAGAAAAGCATGCAGGTAAGCCTTTGGGGAGGTTTTGTGTGTGTGTGTGTGTGTGTGTGTGTGTGTGTGTGTGTAGTAAACTAAGACATAACATCTTTTAGAAAAAATCTATTCACCTCTATAATAGCCTCAATTCTTTCCATAGTAGAAGTCCAGTCTTATAAGGCACATTTTTAGAATTTTGTTTTAGAAGTGCTATCATTCTTACTCCTGTTGAGTGAAAAATCTCAAACTGCATACATTGAAGTCCTGTTTTTTGCCAGACTTCAGTAGTTTTACTCGTAACTCACATGCCAAAGTGCTTCTAAAGCTTTGTCATGATTTAAAACATAGTATAATGACAAAATTATTTATCAGAAAGTTAAAACTACAGAGATAAATTAAAACATTTACAATTAATTTATGAACACTTACCAACATGTCTTCAAATAATGTATATGGTATATATTGGTATATAATGACTTACAATAACTCCCATCAGTTTACATGCTCAATAGGTCCTTTTCTTAAACAAATAAGTGATCAGACATTTGCCCTATGTAGAATGTTTGCTATCTTTGATCAAAAAAGAACTCTCTTAAAGAAAACTTGCACAGATGATCAACTAAAAGGCATTGTTTTTAGCCCAGGTATCAGATATATTGGAATGTGATTCAGTATCTGGGAAATTGGAACTCTTCATTGCAACTGCAATTCTTCATTGACCTGGGTAGTCTAAAAACTCCCAGAAAATAAGACCGCCCCAGATAATAAGCACAATTGGGCTTTTGAGTGCATGCGCTAAAATAAGCCCTCCCCTGAAAATAAGCCCTTCTCAAAAATATTGCAACACAGTAGCAGACATGAGGTGACCATGCTCACTGCTTCCTGAACCTTAAAAACAATAAGACCTCCCCGAAAATAAGACCAAGCACTTATTTCGGGAGTCTTATTTTCGAGGAAACACAGTAACGTGTAAAATAAGTTGCAGTCTAGCTAATCTTAAAGTTTGCCTAATTCTTTCTCTCAGTTCCACCTCTTCCCCTTCCAATATCTTCAAGCACAAGAATGTGTAAAGATGTGAGATATAAAGTGTTTTTATATTTATATTGTTTTAAAAAATAGTGTCAGAAAAGAAATGACCCCCCCCACACACAAAGAAACATACATTATCCAAAAAATGCATAACTTCTAAAATAAGTGAAAAAATGCAGCAGGAAAAAGATATATGTTGTTATGACAACAAACACAATTGTATACCTAATTATCTACTGCAAACATGATACAATTCTATATCATTTCTAATACATCTTATATAATATGCTTTTTAAAAAAGCCTACTGTATTTTGTATAAATGAGACTCATATTTCATTACATTTATCCATACAAATTCCATACCCATAATCAATCCCTCATACGTTGCAAGCGTAATCAGGTCTTAAATCCATTGAGTACATGGAGTTATACATATATTTTTCCAATGTTGTATTATCAATCTTTGAACTATAGTAAAGGCACAAATAATTCATTAATTTCAGTATCATCCACACCAATACATTTATGTTTTTAAAGACAGTGTCCTTGACTTTCCATACTTAAATACCGCATTTCCCCTAAAATAAGACTACCCTGAAAATTAGCCCTAATTAAGACCTCACCCACCTTGGAGTTCAAGGGATGGTGTGAGGTAAAAATTAAGCCCGGGTGGGGATGTGGGGGGGTGGACCTGAGACATCTGCCTCACCTTCTTCTGCAACCCACTTCTTCTGCAGCTGCTTCGTCTGTAGCCCACTTCTTCTGTGGCCACTTGCTACCGCTTACATGTGTCGCCCCTGGGTTTATCCAGAGTTCTGTTATCAGCTGCCAAGGGTTTTCTGAAAGGCATTTGAAGGTGAAATGGAAGTCAGGGGGTGCTGCATGTGTCAATCTGGAGCCCACTTCTCAACTGCAGAGGTCTTTCCGGAAGGCTCTGATGGTGAAACGGAGGCCGGGGGCAATATGTGCAAGCAGTAGCAAGCGTCTGCAAAAGAAGTGGGCTGGCAGCGAGCTCCTACTGGGTGAGGCTGTCAATGCTGCGGCGGCCAAGATGAGTCAATAATTAGACCTACCTAAAAAGAAGCCCTATCTGTTTTTTTGGGGCGGGGTCAAAAGAAAATAAGATCTGGTTTTGTTTTGGAGGAAACATGGTATTAAATTCTATCACAAAGACCTCCTTCAGAAGTGAGAAAGCAGGTCAGCAAGGGACTAGCAGTATGACAGAGAAGATAGATAATCTTAGCAGCTTGATTAGATAAAACTGGATGCTACTTTATGTTAAAACTACATGAATAGTGAGAAGTCTAGGGGCTCAAAAATTCTATCTCAGACCCCAACAGAGTTTACAATAAACAATGGTAATACAGGTAGTCCTCAACTTATAAGAGTTTGTTTAGTGAACATTGAAATTTACAACAGCATTGAAAATTGTGACTTACGCCCATTTTTCACAATAACAACCTCTGTAGTATCCCCATGATTACGTGATCAAAATTCAGATGCTTGGCAACTCATTCATATTTATGATCGTTGCTGTTTCCCAAGGTTCAATGATCACCTTTTGTGACCTTCTGACAAACAAAGTCAATGGGGAAGTCAGGATTCACTTAACAACTGGGCTACTAACTTATCAACTGCAGTGATTCTACTAACAACTATGGCAAGAAAGGTTGTAAAATGGGGCAAAACCAACTTAACAAATGTCTCACTGAACAACATAAATTTTGGGCTCAATTGTTGATGTAACTGGAAGACTACTTGTAACTTAATCATTATTATCTGGAGATTACAATGAGATCTTTTCTTTATTCCCATGATGCTCAATTAAGGCCACTGTTAGATCTCAAATAGCAATAGCAATAGCAGTAGACTTATATACCGCTTCATAGGGCTTTCAGCCCTCTCTAAGCGGTTTACAGAGAGTCAGCATATTGCCCCCAACAATCTGGGTCCTCATTTTACCCACCTCGGAAGGATGGAAGGCTGAGTCAACCCTGAGCCGGTGAGATTTGAACTGCTGAACTGCTGATCTAGCAGTAGCCTGCAGTGCTGCATTTAACCACTGTGCCACCTATTTTATCCAAATAGGAATTTGGTGGCTCAGTGGCTAAGATGCTGAGCTTGCAGATCAGAAAAAGTCCGCAGTTCAGCGGTTCGAATCCCTAGTGCTGCATAACGGAGTGAGCTCCCGTTACTTGTCCCAGCTTCTGCCAACCTAGCAGTTCGAAAGCACATAAAAAATGCAAGTAGAAAAATAGGAACCATCTTTGGTGGGAAGACATGTGACAGTATTTCCTGCACTTTTGGCATTTAGTCATGCTGGTCACATGACAACGGAGACGTCTTCAGACAGTGCTGGCTATTCGGCTTTGAAAGGGAGATGAACACCACCTTCTACAGTCGGGAACAACTAGCACATATGTGCAAGGGGTGTTACTTTATCCAATATGCATTTAATGTTTTTGCTTTCAAGGAGACTTTGATGACTCCGACTCCAGATGTAACTAAGTCTGCACCTCCCCTTACAACTTCACCATTGGTCAAGTTTTGGGACTCTCCAATGCCAGAAGATTTGGATAGAGAAGAGAAGAGAGATGTTTACCGAAGTTTATCAGCAGTTTCAAGCCAGATAGCAAATAAAGAACCAATAACACAGAAAGTTCCACTGAATTTTCTGCCCCAGGCTGAATTTCCTACCTCTGGGCAGGAGACATACAATCAGAAGGAGGTTTCCAGGAACACCCTCCTAAAAGTAACAAGGATAAAACCCCAAGCTGCTGTTTCTGGAGTGGGAAAAGGAAGGTCACCCAAAGAGTCACGTCTTGTAGCAGCTCAACTTGGTGTTCTCCTTGGCTGCTCTGCTATCCTTGGCATGGTCCTAGCTGTTGGCCTCCGCTGCATCCATTCCCAGTATTGTCATAAGCGGACTGAAGTCTCTTTTAGTGAGCCAGATAATAATGTTGTTGCACTCCAAGACAGTGGAGAGATGATGCACTTCAGGAAGATACGGGAAAATAGCTTTGTCGTGGTGCAGGCAGAGTACAACTGGATCAGCCCTTCAAGTAGTGTTAAAAAAGCTTCTATGTAGGGAGTTAGTTCATTGTACTATTATTGATATTGTTCTTTTATAGTTGAAGTGTGTTTATATTTGAGGCTATGATAAATATTACTAAGAACATAAACATCTGACTAATTGCATATATTCATTTAAGTGAACACAATCAAAATGTGCATGCTTTAATTATATTACAGTGGACTCTTAACTATTTGATACGTATTATAAAATGGAGATGTTCTTCGTTTCAAATGTCACATTTTTTTTTGTTCAAAGTATTACAGTTAATACCCATACTTATTAAAATGAATTCTGTGGGCATCTTTGTTTTGTTGGTGCATTTGAATGCTATGAGTAACAAGAACTGCAATTAACCTATGTCTCTTATAGTTAGTTTTTGCAAAAAATAAATAAATGAAGTTTTTCTTCTGGTTCTTCTTTTTCAAACAAACTCAACCCTTCATCCCTCTTCTCACTTAGTGTTTTTGATTTGATGTGTGTGATATTTCTCAGATAAGTCAAATTTTGCCACTTGAACTAACTTTCCATTTCAGAAAAAAAACAATGGAGAGCAACACTTGCTTTTTAGAAAATTGATTCCTGGCATACAACACACTGACTGCCTTTATTATGAATTGATCTCCAGAAATGAAACAAAGATACAGTAAATGCCACCTTTTGGGAGTGGAACATGGCTCCTCATCAGGTGTAAATGGAAAGAAAGCTTCTTCTGACCATTTACACCTTGATCACTTGGCTTGTTAGATGTACACAGATGGCATTTGCTTTGTTTCCTTTCCAGATCAGTTTGATAAAAACTATTGGAAGAGTAGTTTATTAAAGAACAGGAAGGTTTTGTTCAACTCAGGAAGTCCCAGCATGGAGGCTACAGATATATATTGACATATAATTAAAACTTTTAAACAAAAAGTTAGAAACCAACACAACCTGAAGGGAGACAAAGAAAGAAACCAGAGAAAAAGCAAAAAGCACTAGAAAGGAACAAAGTTAAAGAAAAATAGAAAAGAAAGAAAAAAGTTATAAAAGAAGTGGTTTCCAACATTCTTCACAACTGTTATAAATACAAATCTCTTTGTACTTATAGTCATTTTAATTTCTTTCTCTAAAGTTACATCATGATTCTTTTCTTTCTATAATCTATTGTGTTTAATCATCAAAAAACGTAAATCGCCAAAAAATCATTTTTATACAATAAGTCTATAAAAGAGGTTTCCAGTCACTAAAAATAATATTTTCTCTAATCAAGGAAGTCAATTTATCCATTTCAGACAAACATGGAGGGCTTTTGACCCTAAAGTCTTACTCCCGCTGTGCCCTCTGCCCATTCAGTGGCGCCAGATCTTCCTGATAGCAGATGAAAGTTTAAAAAATGACCCATAAACTTTGAATTAGCACCTGATACTACCAACAATCTTTGATTTATTTATTCCCAGTGAAGAGCTGTGAACTGGATCCCTTTCAGTCTGGATTCAGGCCTGGATACTCCACCGAAACCGCTTTGGTCGCGCTGATCGATGATCTCTGGCGGGCCAGGGATGGAGGACACTCCTCTATCCTTGTGCTCCTTGACCTCTCAGCGGCCTTCGATACCATCAACCATGGTATCCTTCTGCGACGGCTGGAGGAGGTGGGAGTGGGAGGCACCGTCTTGCGATGGTTCTCCTCTTACCTCTCCGACAGGTCGCAGTCAGTGTTGGTTGGGGGACAAAGGTCGACCCCTAGGCCCCTTAAATATGGGGTGCCACAGGGGTCGGTCTTGTCCCCCCTCCTATTTAACATCTACATGAAGCCACTGGGTGAGATCATTCACCGGCATGGGATCAAATACCACCAATATGCCGACGATACCCAGTTGTATCTGTCCGCCCCGTACCAGCTCAGTGTAGCGGTGCAAGTGATGTGCCAGTGCCTGGAAGCTGTCAGGGTCTGGATGGGGGTGAACAAACTCACACTCAATCCTGACAAGACCGAGTGGCTATGGATGTTGCCTCCCAAGGACAGTTCGATTAGTCCATCCTTATGCCTGGGAGGTGAAAATCTACTCCCCTCAGCGAGGGCCCGCAACTTGAGAGTCCTCCTGCACCCACAGCTGAAATTAGAGCAAAACCTGTCGGCTGTGACAAGGGGGGCCTTTGCCCAGGTTCACCTGGTGCACTAGTTGCGGCCCTACCTGGATCGGGAAGCACTTCACACGGTCACTCACCCCCTTGTTACCTTGAGGCTTGACTACTGTAACACGCTCTACATGGGGCTGCCCATGAAAAGTGTTCGGAGACTACAATTAGTCCAGAATGCAGCCGCGCGAGCGATATTGGGTGTACCAAGGTACACCCACATCACACCTATCCTCCGCGAGCTGCACTGGCTTCCCATTGGTCTCCGGACACAATTCAAGGTGCTGGTTATCACCTTTAAAGCCCTACATGGCCTAGGACCCGGATATCTGCGGGACCATCTTTTGCCACATACTTCCTAACGACCGATAAGATCGCACAGGAAGGGGCCTTCTCCGGGTGCCCTCAGCCAGACAATGTCGGCTGGCAACTACCCGGGGGAGGGCCTTCTCTTTAGCCACTCCAACCCTCTGGAATAAACTGCCCCCAGAGATCCGGACCCTACCCACTCTCATGGCCTTCCATAAGGCTCTTAAGACCTGGCTATTCCGGCAGGCCCCGGGCTGTTGAACTCACGATTGAGTTCCAGCCCCGATTAGACTGGGTGTATGTTGTGGTCTTTTTAACTATGTTTTTGTGTTTTTAACTTCTATTTTAAATGTATTGTTGTAAGCCGCCCGGAGCCCTTCAGGATTGGGCGGCCTATAAATTTATTAAACATCAAACATTTATTAAACATCAACTGTGTTGGCTTTTTAGGCAGCTGCAGCACACTGCTGGCTCATATTTAAATGGTTGTCCACTAGGACTCCAAGATCCCTCTCATAGTTAATACTATTGAGCAAGGTACCACATATACTGTATCTATGCATTTTTTTTCTTGCCTAAATGTAGAACCTTACTTTTTTCACCATTGAATTTAATTTTGTTAGATAGCGCTCAGTGTTGAAGTTTGTCAAGCTCCTTCCGTATCTTAAGCCTCTCTTCTGGAGTGTTGGCTATTCCTGCCAGCTTGGTGTCATCTGCAAATCTGATGAGTTCCCCATCTATCCCCTTGTCCAAATCATTGATGAAGACGTTGAAGAGTAATGGGACTAAAACAGAGCCTTGTGGTACTCCATTGTATACTTCCCTCCATGTAGATGCAATTCCATTGAGACTATACGCTGAGTGTGGTTGGTCAGCCAGTTACAAATCCATCTGGTGGTAATGCTGTCTAATCCTCATTTTTCTACCCACATTTACTTTAATTGACACATTTTTCTTAAGACAAGACTTTTGTTTATAGAACTGCATCTTTCAATAGCACACGCATAGATTTTGGTTACTTAAAAGTGGAATAAAACAAGTACACCACCACCATGTTAGATTACAAATGTACAGATAATAATAATGCAATACAATAAAAATACAATAATATGATCGCAGAGTTGGAAGGGACCTTGGAGGTCTTCTAGTCCAACCCCCTGCCTAGGCAGGAAACCCTATACCGTTTCAGACAAATGGCTATCCAACATCTACTTAAATACTTCCAGTGTTGGGGCATTCACAACTTCTGGAGGCAAGTTGTTCCACTGATTAATTGTTCTAAGTGTCAGGAAATTTCTCCTGAGTTCTAAGTTGCTTCTCTCCTTGATTAGTTTCCACCCATTGCTTCTGGTTCTACCCTCAGGTGCCTTGGAAAATAGTTTGACTCCCACTCATTTGTGGCAACCCCTGAGATATTGGAACACTGCTATCATGTCTCCCTTAGTCCTTCTTTTCATTAAACTAGACATACCCAGTTCCTGCAACTGTTCTTCATATGTTTTAGTCTCCAGTCCCCTAATCATCTTTGTTGCTCTTCTCTGCACTCTTTCTAGAGTCTCCACATCTTTTCTACATTGTGGCGACCAAAACTGAATGCAGTATTCCAAGTATGGCCTTACCAAGGCATTATAAAGTGGTATTAACACTTCAAGTGATCTTGATTCTTATTAATCATTAATTAAGATCATTAATTCATTTTTATTAGAAGTACCGTATTTTCACGACCATAAGCCGCACTAAAAATCCTAAATTTTGATCCAAAATCGGCAGTGCGGCTTATAACCCGGTGCGCTTTATATGTGGAAAAAGATCTCCCAGCTGCTTTGCTCCTCGCGACTGCAATAGATGTCCAGAGGCGGCTTTTGGGGCTGGTGGGGATTGGATTTCCGGCTCGGTGGCCCCTGTCGCTTCTGGACGTCTGTTGCGGTTGTGGGGAGCCGAGGAGAGTGTGGGGGGGAGCGCGCGGCGGTTCTTGGCGCTCCGGGAGGCGGGAGAGGCGCGCGGTTTGGTTTCTCCTCCCTGGGCGTCGCGGCGGCGGCCCCGGGCGCGCCGATCCCCGTGTTTTTCGCATCGGGGCATGCTCTTGCAGCACGCCCCGATGCGAAAAACACAGAGATCGGGCGACGTCCAGGGAGGAGAAATCAAACCGCGCGCCTCTCCCGCCTCCCGGAGCGCCAAGAACCGTCGCGCGCTCCCCTCCACACTCTCCTCGGCTCCCCACAACGTCCAGAAGCGACAGGGGCCACCGAGCCGGAAATCCAATCCCCACCAGCCCCAAAAGCCGCTTCTGGACATCTGTGGCTCCCGGCGCTCCAGGAAGCACCGAAAGCAGCTGGGAGAGGCGCGCGGCTTGGTTTCTCCTCCCTGGACGCCGCAGCAGCAGCCCCAAACTCACCGATCCCAGTGCCTTTCGCATCGGGGCGCGCTGCAAGAGCATGCCCCGATGCGAAAAACACAGAGATCGGTGAGCCCGGGGCCGCCGCTGCGACGTCCAGGGAGGAGAAACCAAGCCGCGCGCCCCTCCCAGCCGCCCTCGGCGCCCCCCGGAGCGCCAAGAACCCTCGTGCCGCTCCTCGCGATGTCCAGAAGCGTCGGGAAATGTGCGGCTTATAACCCGGTGCGCTTTATATGTGGAAAAAGTTAAAAAAATTAACGTTAATTGATACTGCGGCTTTTAATCCGGTGCGGCTTTTGGTCGTGAAAATACGGTAATGCTTTACTAAAAATAATTCCAGCAATGGTTGAATAGTTCCTAGAATTGTGTGTTTTACTACTTTACAAAACCAATGCAGCAAGGACAATGTTCTTAATTCATTGTGTGACTAAATTGGATTGGATCCTGATTCCCATGTAAAGTAAGGAAACTATTCAACACAGGTCTTACTAAATAAACATATTCTGCACCTCACAATTGTTGCTTAATTTTAAAGCCTTTATATATTCAATACATTGTTAATGGGATTCCTAATTAACTGAGAAAATAGGTCAACAAACTGGTAAATATTTAAACAACTATCAGCTTTCATTTAAAAAGTTTGTTCTGATGGCTTAGCAGTTTATGAATAAGTAACAAAAACTTATATCCTCCTGTACTATTTCTTTATCTGTGTTGAACAGGAATTGCTATAGCCTACAGTCCTTTTTTCTTTTAAAAAGACTTGTCCATAGCTTCAGTAGAGAAGATGAAACCCCTGTATTAAGAGTAGGAAAATAAAGTAGCACAATTTTCTCACAGTTTTTCCCCAGCTTCTTATTAAATAGCCACAATGAGCAATTCTGGCAACATACAGGACCATTGAATGACAAGGGAGTTTAGAAAGTGAAGTAGAATGGCTGTCACAGTTTGCTCTAATTTTTGTTCAATGAACATGACCATTCACCTGTCAACTTAATTTATAAGGTTAGCTGTGTAGCTATGTTTCAGCTTTTTGCAAACTATAAATCCAGTCATCACCTTGTTTTCTAGTTCATAGGCAATCAGAAATGAAGAAACTCGGGAAATGAAATTAGCCTGAACACAAAATCGAACTAAATTTTGAGAACGCTTGCTTGAAGTGTGTCAGTGTGTAAGAATTGTTAATGGAAGAAAAGCATAACAAACATAAAGTAATTTTTTTTAAAAAAAACACACACACAGTAAAGCTAACCTTTGCTGAAGTTCACCCGAGGGCCTGGTGTGAGGTAGAAGGTCCACTCTGTGGTCCAGGAGTGGATTTCTACCGGTGTTGGTACCTGTTCGCTTCACGCATGCAAACTGGTAGAAACCCACCTCTGCTGCAGTAAGGAAAAAGGCATGTCTCTTGTGAAGCCCCCAGATTTGTTGATGAGAAAGCTCTTTGTTCATGGAGGCAAATGTGAAAAATAAACAAAAAAAACCAGACCCCTCCCTCTGCAAGGACCAACCAAAATGAGGCTGAAGCATACACACTTCTGTTTTCTTCAGAACTCTTTCAGCCCAAATTCTGACAAAATAGAAAATAAGGAATAAGGAAAAACATATACACATTTGGCTGGCTGTTTAACCTACACAGTTTGCAGATCAAAGTCAGTTCCAAAGAGTTGGTGCTTTAAAAATCGAATTAATAAGTAAAGAGTAAAAATTACTTTACTTCTTAAGAAGTAAAATTTCTGCATATGCATGTGAAATATAAATGATAGGTAAAATAAGTCAGGATGGCTGGACTATGATCTTTCAAGGTGAGATAAGTAGAGTTTAGTATAATAGTTGCCTCAGCAAGTAGCGGTATGTCATTGGTTATGTTTGGGTCCTGAAATTAATTACTTCTCCAAGGTTGAAGAAGATTCCCAGTGAATGTTGTAAAACTTGCTGATCCACAGATTCTTAGAATTGTAAAGCTTTTAAAAAGCAATTCCAAAATTTGTCAAGAAAAAGAGTTTGGTTAGTTTTTTCTTCACACAATATAGACTCTATTAATGGTTCTGAGCTTGGTGGAACTCAGCTCATACACTGATGGCCAAAACCTCAGTTCCTGCAATCTACTCAGGAGGAGCAAATGTCCAGAGTGCATGGGGGGGGGGCATTCTCACAATCTCTCTTTTTTTTCTGGAGGGATTAAAAGCGGGCAGATTTCTTTATGACTTCATGATACTTTGAGGCAAGTCAGCTGACTGAAGAGCAGTCATACCAACAAATATATTATTAGCAGGCCTATCATTTGTATGTTTTATTTGCAAGACATTAGAATCCCTTTTATTAGTTCATTGCATTTTCAGATTTGCTGTTTGTGCCTCATGGCTTCATATTACTGATTTCTCATGTTATTTGCTTGAAGTACTTGCATTACCTCGTCTTCAGTGCCCTCTCCAGCTGCCTTTTCTTAAATGGCACTTTATTATGATAATTATTTTGCAGTGGCTTTAATGACTCCAGTCCAATAATAGGGTCCCTAGATAGTGATCTGCTAACAACTCATATAGTAACCAGGAGAAGGACTTTGATTCTGCAGGTTAAGGTCAGGGATGCCTGATGTCCCCATTGAAGCTTGGAACTGCACTATCCATTACAGCTGAGCTACTTCTAATGTCAACCCATAATTGATTCTTTATCAACAGTGGCTGTTTTACAGGCCAGCCAAAGATCATAATAACAATTAATATGTATTGTCACTCATTAGGTGCTACTGCTGAGACGCCAAGGCCAGTCCTTCACCAGTGAGGGGGAAATGTTGATGTAACATAATACTTAATAGGGTGCTGACCTAAACTCATAAAAGAGAAGATAATGTCCAAAGTAATCCTATATGTGCTTTGTTAGAAGGTCAATAGAAAATTCTTTTAGCTAACAGTTTGACTTTTAAACAAGGACTGAAAAGATTAGCAATGGCATATTTGTACTTTCCTGGATGAAGAGGAAGTTTATGTGCTAAGTTCTGGGGGGGAAAATTCTGATTTTTCTAAAAGAGGGCTAGCCTTAGACAGACCTTCCCTGTAATGTAGATGTGGCTCATACCATTACTATAACCATACAATTTGATCAATTGTAATGTGCCGCGTAATGGAGTGAGCCCCCTTTACTTTCCCCAACTTCTGCCAACCTAGCAGTTCGAAAGCATGTAAAAATGCAAGTAGAAAAATAGGAACCACCTTTGGTGGGAGGGGAACAGTATTCTGTGCGCCTTTGGCATTTAGTCATGTCGGCCACATGACCACGGAGATGTCTTCGGACAGCGCTGGCTCTTCAGCTTTGAAACGGAGATGAGCACTGCCCCCTAAAGTCAGGAATGACTAGCACATATGTGAAGGGAAACCTTTACCTTTACCTAATGTGCTTCATTTTGTCTTTGTGCAGTAGGTAAGCCAAGCCTCTGAAACAGGTTTCAGGTGGGCAAGTTGCCCCCATGCATATTTTACCGTATGGGAATCCATGCTTATTTCTCTTAATATTTTCTATCTACAATGGGTGCCTGAACCTGATTTCTTCAGGTTTATTTGATTAAATTGCCTAGTAGTAACTATGGAAACTGTAATCTAGTAGTATATTAGTGATCTTGGCTCTTTGGGAAAAATGCATTCACTGACTAGTGTACAAGTATAAGAAACTTTGCGGCATACCCACTTTGTTGTGGGTACTGTGCTCCTTCAATTTTAAGTTGTTCTTCATTCTGTGTGTCACATTCTCCCCTTTAAACCACAATCACAGGTGAATCCTAGATGAATATGACACAATCTCCCCCAAGCTGCCATTATCTAGATCAGGGTGTCCAACCCTGGCAACTTTAAGACTTCAATTCCCAGCTATGATGGCTGGCTGGAGCATTTTGAGTTGAAGGAAGGATGAAATCAACTTATCTTTGCTATCAGTTCGCAAATGTGAGCGTGCGTACATGCACACTTCATTTGCATGTGCCACCTCCACGCATGTACAGGACCTTCCGCGCATGCGCAGAGCGTCAAAAACAGGCCGTGATGACATCTGGGCAGGTGAGCAGAGCCTCCCGCTGCCACCGCTATCGGTTCAACTGAGTTGAAGTCCACAAGTCTTAAAGTGACCAGGGTTGGACGCCCCTGTTCTAGATGTTTCCTAAAAACTTCCAGTGAACATAGCTTCTAGAACAGCAATTGTTTTGCAATGTGTGCATACCTAATTATTGACAGATATATCGATGTGATAAAACTCGGCAAGAAGTCATGATTAGCAGCCATGTTCAACAACTTCAGTTTTCCCTAGATACATTTCCATGCTTGGAGATGCAAATGATGATGATGATATTAAAAATACATAAAATCCTGTTCCAATTGTCATGAAGGCTTACAGTAACTGAATAATACTAATCTTAGCAGCAGGATAATTACTTTCCATTCTAATATGGAAAGCAATCCATTCTATTCATATTGCAGGTGCCTATATTTTCCACAAGAGGGCACTATTGCTAAATGTATTGTTTAATTCAGGCTTTCTTCCCCAAGAAAAAGACTGGTTTGTTCAGTTTATGTATATGAATGTATTGAGACACAAACACACACACTTAAGATTCTAGCTGTATTTTTATAATGTAGAATCATATTGCAGACAGGCTCATAGGACTACCAATTTGGGTTGCCAAAAATCAGAAGGTGGCAAGATCAATCCCAGAGATACATAAACCTCTAACTCTTTCCTCCCATCTCCTGGTTATTCTAGTTTTCGTAGCTCAGATTGCTAGCCCCAAGTCAAAACCACTGGGATGCATCAATATTAACAAAAACCTTACATTTTCATTGTATTGTTTTTTGGCATAACATTTCTGTCATGTATAGTATACATTTATTTAATCATATGCTTTTACTTAGAACTTTTAAAAGAAGATTAGATGTAAGCTATGATTAGTTTACCCATCTACACAATCTTTTTCATTTTCTCTTTTAAAATCTGCCCTTACTACCATTTTATCTCCATCCATCCATCCATCCATCCATCCATCCATCCATCATGTCTTTCTATTCCTCCCTTTCTCCCACTCTCTCCATCCATCCATCTGTCTTTCTATTCCTCTTTCTCCCGCTCTCTCCATCCATCCATCATCTCTTTCTTTCTATCCCTCCTGCTCTCTCTCTCTCTCCATCCATCCATCCATCCATCCATCCATCCATCCATCCATCCTCTCTTTCTATTCCTCCCTCTCTCCCTCCCACTATATTATGTGTGAATACATAATATAGGAATACGTTTTTCTCAAATAACTAACCATGATTTACCGCAGCTGGGCGGGGCATTCCAATTGTCAGCTCACATCCCCAAGATTTTTTTTGGAAAACCTGGTGTTAGTAGCTTTCTTAAGGGCCAACAGGATTTTATCCCTAGAGCAATGGCTCCCAATTTTTTGGCAGCAGGGACCAGTTCCATGGAGAGAATTTTCTGCGAACCAGAGAGGGTACGGTTTCATATGCTGCCTGCAGATAGGGCTTCGCTTGTTTGCGTGGCCCGGTTTTACAAACTGGTGCCAGTCCATGGGGGTTGGGGGGACTCTGCCCTAGAGCAGTGGTCATCAACCTTTTGGACCTCAGGGACCACTACATTCATAATTTAAAATCCTGTGGACCACTATGAAGTAGTGATGGGATGGGATTCTTCAGTCACTTAGCTTGGCTGTCTGTTGGTGGAGAGAAGCGCCCGTTCAGTTAGGAATCTCAAATACGGCCAAGAATGAATGTTTGCCTTGTAGTCAGCTGGGTGCTAGATCTTCCCCCTGCAAGCTGTGTCTTTCAAGGAGCCCGGCTGAAGATTTGTCTGCCACTAACTGAAGCACCTGGACTCCCAGGGAGAGAGGGACTGGAGCTACTAAACAGGCAGCTAAGTTAAGTGCCTAAAGGACCCCATCTCATCAGTGGGTGGGATTGATTGCTTTAGCGGGCCTTCCCAGGGGGCGTAGTTTGAGGATCCTGATTTAGTGCAATATAAAAAATGCAAAAATGTAAAGAATTTTCTGCAGACCACCAAAATTTTCTCGTGGACCACCAGTGGGTCCAGTTGGTTGACCACTGCCCTAGAGGATATATTTCAGAGAAGGAAGGCAGCAACAAGCAAGGTCCACTTTTTCTGAATGTGGGAACCCTCACTTCTTCTTGTTCAGTAGATGGATACTGCTGGGAGCAGTATATATAACTATATAATATGTTAAAGGTGACAACCAGCACTTTGAATTATACCCAGTAGCCAACTAGTGGCGAATGCAGCATTTGCAGTAGAAATGATATTGTGCAAAATGAGATGTACCCCATAACAACCAGTTTTACCACATCCTGAATTACTTGCAGCTTTTCAGTAGCCTAGGAGGAATACATTGCAATAGTCCAACTGAGAGTAGAGCAAGACATGGGAGACAGTGACTGTAGCCTGACCTGGGATTTGGTGCACCAGATGGAATTGAGCCTCCAGGTCACAGGTGTTACTGATCAGCTCTGATACATGTAATATTTAAACCAGTATTTTGCTTAAAATTAGCTTTTCTTAATTGCTGAAATATTCTAACCACTTTGGAATTGATTAGTATTGAAATATCATTGTAAAATTGAAAATGTTCGGGATGCTGACAAATCCTAATACATCGCATAGAACCTTGTGAATATGTGAACACACGAGAAAGCTTGACTGCAGAAGGGGAAAAAATCCCCTAAAAAGATCTAAAGGATCTACCAAATTCTTCAAGTTATGATAGCTACTAAAAGGCCTTGCCTGGTTTTCTGATCATGTGAGATGTGGGAAGGTTTCATAAATTAGCTTGAACAAAGATGCTCCTGATATATGTGTATAATAGTTTGATATTTATGTGAAAATTCCATGGCTAGAAATTAATATCTATAAAAATGGGATCAGGTGACTAGAATGGGATTGTGGGAGGAATACAAATTTCATCCCAGTAGTTTAACGTTGAAACCCAGAAGGAAGATCTGTGGATCTTAATACTTTTTAGCTGCTTCTTTCTTTGCTGCCGAGCTATTATTTCTATAAGTTTTCAAGTGTGTCTCTGCAGTTTTTTAAAATGGCCCTAAAAGCTAAAGTTGCTAATATGAATGTCCAGAGGAATTCATTGATGGTCAGAGGAGAAAATTCTTCAGTAGGAAGTAAGTATCTAGCAGAAATCTGTAAGAACTTAAATCAATGGGAAACCTATTAGTATACTTCCTCATAGTAATTAGATGCCATTTATGAATCAGCTGTTTCTTACTTTCATACTAGATTGTTTTTTTTTTTAAAAAAAATGAAGTTTATACTTAACTGGGCAGCTGAACTGATTAACTTCTGGATTTGTTTGGCAGTCAGAATATTAAAATGTAATTCAGAAGTAATAACTATGGAAGTTGCCAGATCACTGCCCTCTTTTGCTTAAAATTGGAGATGGGTAGTACACTCAGCAAGTCATATTTTAGACTCTTGGTGCAGTCTAAACATCACATAAATCTTGTGTTCTTTTCACTAGTGATCCCACTGCCCCAAGGTTGTTACACAAAACAAAATAGCAATAAAAATAGGTAGTGAAGTTAAAGGCCTATGCTAAATCTAATCAAATTTTAATACAATGGAATTCATTGGCTATGGACTACATTTTCATATTATTTGCAATTATTGTGATATATCCTCTGATTCAACAATCATGAACAAGAGCTCCTCCCCAATTTAGTCTACAAAAAATATATATACTATAATGAGCTGCGGTGGCATAGTAGTTAGAGTGCAGTACTGCAGGCTATCTCAGCTGCCTGCCAGCTGCCTGCAGCTTGGTAGTTCAAATCTCACCAGGCTCAAGGTTGACTCAGCTTTCCATCCTTCCAAGGTGGGTAAAAGGAGGATGTAAATTGTTGGGGCAATGTGCTGACTCTGTAAACAGCTTAGAGCACTGTAAGGCGGTATATATGTGATATTGTTATAATATAAAAATATTAACAAAACTAAAAACACCAGTTTTAGTAAGCAACAGCAAATCAACCTAATTCTTTCTGCACATGAAATTTTGGAAACTCTTTATCAACACCTGGGACTGGTAATTTGTTTTATATTTCCTCTGACATTGCTAGAGCATTCTTCTACTGATTTTTCTGACACACTCATTTCTGGCAAGGTAGTGCTTGTTATAATCATCTATAAAGACCTCTGTTTTATAGATGGACCACTTATAGTAAGTACCTATCACTTCATCTTGGAGCAATGAATCCCATAAATTAGAAACAACAGAAACAACTCTCTTGTATTTATCAATTTTAGGAAGAGTGGAAATCTTTAATTTCACCTCTATACTTTAAAGATTGCTATTCCAGGGGGAGGAAAAGGAACTGGCATTGCCTGGCTTTTATAGTTAAATTGGGAATTACAGGGCTATTGGTTAGATTGGAAGTAAAACAAAACATTCTGGCAAATTACACTCTTGCAAGACTGCATGGAATTCAATATGGCCATAGCTAAAGGTTTCTTTTACCTTACTTTTTCTTTTGAAATAAGCATTACGATACATAAAACGCTGACAAAATGACTGAAAGCTAAAAATCAATCAATGGTGCTTACCTCATCTCTTTCATTCCAAACATACTGTGGTAGGATAGGTAACTAATGCTCATGTTGACGTCTATGAGCATCAGTACTCAAGGCTACTACTATTCTTAAACATATTGAAAATAATTAATGACTTTGCTTTAACATTTATTGTTATGCTAATCAATAATTTAGTTTATACATACATCCATAATTTAGCATAGTGATTAGTTAGCATGATCATCTCCTGATTTGGTACGTGGATAGTAATGTAATTATTGCTGCTATGCTGAGATTTAGAAATACCACAAATGGATAAATTGTAATAGCAATAGCAATAGCAGTTAGACATATACTGCTTCATAGGGCTTTCAGCCCTCTCTAAGCGGTTTACAGAGTCAGCATATTGCCCCCACAGTCTGGGTCCTCATTTTACCCACCTCGGAAGGATGGAAGGCTGAGTCAACCTTTGAGCCAGTGAGATTTGAACCGCCGAACTGCAGCTTAGCAGTCAGCTGAAATGGCTGCAGTACTGCACTCTAACCACTGCGCCACCTCGGCGTAATATTCCAGAAGAGAATGGAAATTTCTACTGAAGGCCACAAACAATCCAGTAACTTGGAAAGCAAGAGCTACTTAACCATATACAGTGGTACCTTAATCCTTAATTAGTTCTGGGAGACATGGCAATACTAAAAAAGTTGAGTGCCAAATAAACCATGTGACTTACCTTTGTTTCAGCTGAGAAGGACTTCCTATCTGTATCAGAAATTTTTTCACCATGGCTGATCTCCTGTCCTCCCTTCGTGGCTGCCTCCCGCTTCCTTTGTAATGAACTTCCCAGCATGGCCGACTTTCTGCCCACCCTGTGTGGCTGTCTTTCCACTTCCTTTTGCAGTACATTGAGTACCAAACAAATGATAAGTACCAGAACATTATTTTCATGTCCAAAGGAGTCAAGCACCAAATCCAATGAGTTTTAAAGCAGTCAAGTATCAAGGTACCACTGTATTACTAGTTACATCTACTGATATCCCCAACATGAAGAAAAACAAGGAAACAGTTTTAATGAGTAGTTTTTATTTCAAATTATGTATATAAGCTTTAAAAAAACAAATAGAAAACTTATTGGTAGAGAGGGAATAGAAAGATAATGACCCTTGTTACAAAATCAATTGCAGAATGCTTGTCTTTTTCCAAAATAGCATCCAATCCAGGGAACCTTTTTTATAGCTAAAGTCAAGTCTTTAAAGGCCTTAACCATCTTTACCAACAATGTAACATTCTAAATACGAAAAAGTTCTGTTTGTGGTTTTAAATATGCCCTTCAGTTTTGCTTTATGTGTCATTCTAAAACAATCTACTCAACAATTAAGTAAATAAAAGAATATATGCCATTTAGTTTTCTCCAACCATAAACAACATTATCCCCAAACGTCTCTCCATGGAATTTGGTAAAATATATATGAAACTGCCATGATACATGTTCATCAAAATCTTGAACTCGAGGTAGATCTGTTGGAATAGTAGCAGTGTACTAACTGTTCAAAGGATGTTGCCTAACTTAAGAGGAAGACGGAAGAGTGGGAAATGAACCAAAGCAAATGAGAACCATGTTTTCATCTGTAAGGGGCAATTCAACTGAATCTCTGTAACAAGGTAACATGCATTCTTGTGCAAATTCTTTACATTTCCCTGGAACTTGCATGCAAAATAAATTTGCAAATCTCTCATAAAACAAACCATTCTTTCCGTTACTTCAGAGGTCTTCAAACTTGGCAACTTTAAGTCTTGTGGACTTCAACTCCCAAAATTCTGGGACTTAAACTTGCCAAGTTTAACCCCTGCATTACTTAGTCAATGGCTAAAAGGGCTGTTGACTTGGTAACACATATTTATAAACTTAGAAAAAGATTTATAAAAAACAAACAGGAAAATGAGCAGCATGTGCTTTTTCTAATTTTCTCTCTCTTCAAGTTTTAAAATTGGTCTTTGTTGTATATTAAAGCCACCAGTAGGAAATGCAAGGAATGTGTGATTTACATCTTGATTGGCTTAGTGGGAGAATCTTGTGATTGCTTTGCTGTGCATTTCTGCAGGTTTTGCTAATTCTGTGATTATGGTTAAAGACATCTATATGTCACAACAACTTTAGAATTATGATTTATGATGTACATAAAAATGATTGAGGGGCAGGACACCAGTATCTTTTATGCTGACTTCTGAAATTTCACCAAATTCAATAGCTGTTAAATAGATGCTTAGAGTTTGCTGATTCATACATCTTTATCATTCAGGAAACAACTGCTTATTTCAGAAAAATGGGCAACTGGACACTAGCGAGCAAGCTATTTGACACAAATTGTTTCTAACATTTCAGCTTGGCATCTGATAAAATTACTGGGAAAGGATAGTTAATCCCAACATGTTGGGATAGAAGGAGTAGGCATGTTTCCAATAGTTTAAATCTGAAATTAGAACAACATACAAGATATATGCCAGTCTTCAAGAGGCTTTTGTAGTTTTCTACTATAATGCAGACAAGTATCTGTGTTTAAAACCAGGGTTTTACTTCATGGGATGTTATGCAGAGGAAAATGCATAAATGTGCTCTTGGATAAGGCAGCTTCCCTGCACATGTCAAGAAAAACAGGACTCTGAAAGCACTAGAAACCCATACATTTTTTATAGACTCTTTACATGGCTCCCACACCGCTGTGGAAATAATGTTGTTTCTAAATTTGAGATCTGAAGGCCAATATCTTTAAGTGTCCTGTTGATTATATTATTAAATATATATTGTTTTATTTTCCCTTTCTTTTTATCCAAATGTGGATATTAATCAACATCCCTGCTAAAAAGTTAAAATTTTGTTTTTAAAAAATCACCTTTAAACTCTGATTGTCAGGTTAACTAGATATATATTCATTCCAATGCTGCTTAAATTTCTATGGAATATATATGTATATGTATATGTATATGTATATGTATATGTATATGTATATGTATATGTATATGTATATGTATATGTGTGTGTATGTATGTATGTATGTATGTATGTGTGTGTATATATATATATATATATATATATATACACTAGCTTGAGGGGGCAGTCTTCCAACCTCATTAGTTTTTGTATGCTGCTCATGGGATATCGAACAATATAGCACTGAAAAGCTTGTAAGTGGCAATAAAGTGACCGCTGCAATATTAGTATTTTTCTGCCACTATTGGGTGGGATGTCCTGCACAAGGGAAAAAGATAATCGGCTTTAGTAAACTATAGCAATGATAATAAAAACACTCATCCAGCAGTGCTTGTAAATCACTGGTGTTTCCTTATGGCCTTGCCTTTGAAGAAGTTCACAGTTCATTTAAGATATAAATGCCACAGCACCATAAAAATGAATCTGAATTATCCTGAGAAGCCATTTACTTTGAAGGAAGGTGGAGAAAATGGTCTCAACAAATGCAAAGTTTATGCTTCTCAGTTTCTCTCCAATGGCTGGCCCCTTGCTGAATATACACAAATTTGGAAGAAAAAAGGCATGTCAAAATAAGGACGTGACAGAATCACCAAAAATCAAGTTTTTTTTCTCACTTAAATCTTCAGAAATCATCTTCAAGGAACTAGAAGAAAACAGTGCCCAGGAAAACATATACAAAGTTCACAAATAATTAGGACAACTGAGAGGTCCAGTTTGGTCTTCATTCACTGCAATAAAGCTTACAGAAGAGGAACCATTTGGTGGATTGAGACTAAGATGTGATCATGAAAGCTTTGAAGTTTCACTGCTAGGATGATTTGCTCAGGAAGAGAAATAAAAGTGAATGAATGGAAATTCTGAGTGCAACCTCTTATAATAACCAGTCATCTGATTTTGGAATCAATGCTTTTGTCAAAAGTATTTTAAGGCACTTCAGTAGGTATTTTAAATATATTTGTAGGTATAAAAATAAAGTAAGTGCTGAGGCAACATTCATATAGGATCATCTTTTGCATTGTCTCTGTGTATGTACAAAATAGGACATATATACATTCACGAGGGCTGTTCCATTATACTTTCACTGGTACTTTGGGCTGCCTTGTTAATTTCATTGCCTGAAAAACATCAAACCAAAGGTCAATTTATTGCCTTCTTAAAATCACAATTAAACAACAATAGAACATATCTTTAAAATAATGGCTATTAACTGTTGGAATATTCCCCGGGCACTAGCAGTGACAGGAGATGCAAGGTTCTAGCCGCAAGTTACAAAATTAATTCCTTGTAGTATTAGTAGTTTCCTCTTCTTTTACTGAAATAATGTCAAGAACAAATTTATGTATCTCTCAGATTACTAGCAATCAAAACTTGTAGTTTTGTTACAAATGTCACATCATAACTTCATAGTATCACAACTTGGCTTAACACTTTTTTTCCCTATTGTGACATTATTTTGTGTTTCTGCCCTCCCTGGCAAAATATATTACCATTTTAGGCATTTGCACAAATAACAAATGAAATAAGTCATCTAGCATAATTTAAATAATGAGAGCTGGTAACATTTACTTAGAGTGAGGTCCTATTTTTATAGGAACTTTTTAAAGGAAAAAAATATTTGGTCTCTCCGGAAGAAAACAAGATATTAAAGCACAAAGGATTTGTAGGGATTCTGACCCTACAGAAAGTATGATTCCTCCCCCCCCCAATACTGTATGATTGCAAGATTGTGTATTCGATCATGGAAGTAAAAGTTTAAAAATTTCATAACATATTGAGAAAGCAAGATCTTTGTTTTCATACATAGCACATCCCATGGTACCATTTTTCAAGCTTGTTGGTAAAGCTTCAAACAGTTAAATTCTTTCAAACAATTAAATTTGGCCTTATTTAGGATTTCATTGAAAGAGAATATAGCTTTCTGCTTTAGCGAAATACCAAAATGAAATGAAGGAAATAAGCACCAAAACATGATGCTATATTTATTTGAAAAGCAGGAAACCATTTTTATACACATCAAAATCAACTGTAACTATTTTTTTTTAAAGAAATCTGTATGCAATCTTAACCCAAACTCATCCAACTATAATAGTGGTTACTGTAAATTATGCAGAGAAACAAGGGAAAAGACCCCACCTCTCAAACACACACACACACACAATACTATATATAAAATAAGTACATAAAAATAAAGCTAAATTGATAAATATATTTTGAATCCTTCTTTATTTACCTACTTTTTCAATATGTCCTAATGTGCATCTATGTTTAGCACGTTTGTTTTTTCTTTCTGGCTAGTCTAGTATTTTCTCAGAGCAATCTAGAATATCCTACTGTAAATATAGTTTAGAAGAGTTCTATTGATCATCTCTACAACTATACAGAATCTAAAGTGTCTCTTCTGATTTATTGGATGTTTTAATTACTGCTGTTTGCCCCCAGCCTCCTGGTGATCTCATTCCATTTCTTAATACCCGTTTCTGTACTATTTAGCAAAGATGGAAATATTTTAAATCTTCCTTCAGCTACAAAACAACAGTCTATTCTCAACATTTGCACCATCCAACACATTGCTTAGAAGTACCATCAAATGTGTTCCAATCTTTGTTCTGTTTCAGATTTATTTCACAGCATTAAGACTGCTTGTTTAGGGACATTTTATTCCAGCATTAACAATGTAATGGTAAATCATACTTTTCAATAATTGTTTCTCTTCTTTATTCCAAATAGTGAACTTCATGGGGTCATGATTTCTTACCTTTTGTCTAGAAATCATCCAAGATTTTATTGTTGGTACCAAAATGCTGCCAAGGAGGATCTGGGCGGGGTGATATATAAGTAATGGGACTGAAATTAAGGACAGATGCTTGTAGCCTTCAAATACTATCTTCAGCATTGGTATACCTGTGGGCAGAAATATAACTAAAATTAAGAATCCTTTGATGATTTTTCTGAGCTAAAAATTGCAGGAAAACCCATTTATAATAAAAAGGTACAAAAATAAAGCAATAAATTAAAAGATCGTTGAATTATAATGCAACATATAATTAAATATAACAATGTATAATATAGTCACAGTACATTATTACCACACATTAATATAACATATTATATAATGATCATACAATAGATTTTGGTGGGAATATATTTGAGTTTTCTTTTCCAGTGTGTCTGCCATGCATTCTTCTGGTCTTGTCTGCTTTTAATTCTGCACTCTAGAAAGAGTGCAGAGAAGAGCTACAAAGATGATTGGGGACTAGAGATTAAAACATATGAAGAACAGTTGCAAGAATTGGGTCTAGGGAAAAGAAGGATTAGGGGTGACATGATAGCAATGTTCCAATATCTAAGAGACCACCACAAAGAAGAGGAGATCAACCTATTCTTCAAAGAACCTGAAGGGCAGGACAAGGAGTAATGGATGGGAACTCATCCAAGAGAGAACCAACCTAAAACTAAGGAGAAATGTCCTGATAGCTAGAACAATTAATCAGTGGAACGACTTGCCTCCAGAATAGCAATAACACTTAGACTTATATACCGCTTTACAGTGCTTTTACAGCTCTAAGTGGTTTACAGAGTCAGCATATTGCCCCCAACATTTTGGGTCCTCATTTTACCCACCTCGGAAGGATGGAAGGTTGAGTCAACCTGGTGAGATTTGAACTGCCACATTGCAGGCAGCCGGCACTCAGCAGAAGTAGCTTGCAGTACTGCACTCTAACCACTGCGGCACCGTTGTGGGGATTCCAACACTGGAGGCTTTTGAGAAGAGGTTGGACAACCTTTTGTCTGAAGTGGTGTCGGGTTTCCTGATTGAGCAATGGGATGGACTAGAAGACCTTCCAACTCTGTTAATTGCTTTTAATCTGATGCTTTTAACGCTAGGTATAAACTATCCAGAGTCACTCTGTATTATGGGAAAGCAAAGGTAAAAACAGGACTGTTGCAAAAGCTCAGCTCAGAGGTATGGGATGGGGGCAGAAACAGGCTCAGAATCCCCCCAATTATGCCTGGCATTGATTGAACAGGAAAATTACTTTGACAGGCTTTCATTACCCTGCTAGCAGTAAAGACCCGTCTAGAAATAGCTTATCTCTAAGTAGCCTTCTTGTAGTGCTTTGATACTCTACGACTGAGAGAACATAGAACTTAGAAACATTCTATAAGTATGTGAGAAAATATGAAAAAGTGATATTTTAAAAAACAGAAGTCATATGTCACAAGAAATAATTCCCATTTAGGGAAATTAAACATCTTCAAATACTATAACTATCTTCTTATATATAATTTTTTATTATATTATATTATTTTGTGTGTGTGTGTGTGTGTGCGTGCGTGCATGAGTGCGTGCTTTTCTTCTGTCAGAGCACCTGGTCTATCCAAAGGTGGGAGGGATCATACTGCTTCCCTTTCGCCTTTCATCCCTATTGCAGAAGGCTTCCAGGCAGTCGCTTTCACGACAAACTATTTTGAGTTACATTTTTGCTGATGAAGAAATGAAAGGAGACTATAGTATAGAAAGGGAAGCAATATGTGCCCTTCCATATTTGGGTAGACCAGGTGCTCTGACAGAAGAAAAAAAGCATTTAATCTCTCCTCTGGCTCAGCAAATAAAGGGAGAACTTGTAGCTTAGAGGTTAATACAACTGTCTAATATGTAAGCAGTCCAAGTTCGAATCCCAACAAGGGTATCGCTAGCTGATGAATAAATAGCTGATGAGCTAAATAGCTTGAAATAGATCTATACTAGTTTCCCTTCATTTCTTTATACACAAAACTCTATCATCTATCTATCTATCTATCTATCTATCTATCTATCTATCTATCTATCTAATCTATCTATCTATCTATCTATCTATCTATCTATCATCCATCCATCCATCCATCCATCCATCCATCCATCATAACTCTGGAATGCCTAAAGCAATAACAACCAAACTTGGTACACAGATGACTTAACTCTCTGGAAAGTAATACTGTGGGGGTAAGACACCCCTAACGCCCCCCAAGGTTTGTTAAGATGCAGCATGTTGTACCTTTCAGTGATTTCTACTGTATTGCCGTAACTCTGGAGCACCTTGAGCAATTTCAAGCAAACGGTACACAGATGACTTTTTCTCTCTGGAGAAAAATATTGTGGGGGTAAGACACCCCTAACACCCCTCGAAGTGTGTGTTCTGTTAAGATGCAGCCTGTTGTGCCTTTCAATGGCTTCTACTGTACTGCCATAAAATGGCTTCTACTGTACAGCATAATGGATTTGCCATGGCAACGGCTTCACAGTACTCCACAAGGGGGTTCCCTCTGGTAAGGGGAAAAATCCAACATTAGAAATTACATTTGGTCCGGACAAATAAATAAATAAATAAATAAATACTTGTGCAACACCAGGTTATCACCTAGTGGTACAATAAAGTGGGATGATGGGTGGTGACAAGGGTGATGGATCAACAGTTTTCCTGTTGAGCTCTGTCAATGCAATTTATTTGGTTTAAATAGCCTTATGATATTTTATTTGGTTTAAATGGCTTAGCTAAACATAAGGTGAGATGTTTTGCATGTTCCACAACTAGGACTGGAATTTCTGCCACTAAGCAAATTGGTCATATAGCACATAAAGCTCGGTGACAGCAATCTTGGCATTCCCTATTGCCAAATTCCATGAATTGTTAGACAAGGACCCACCCCAATCCAAGCCATTCTGGGCTTGATCCTCCCAGGCTGAATTACTACTGTGGACTGTACTCTAAATGCTGCTACCAAATTACTTCAGACCCTAGTAATATTTTAAGTTGCAAATATCAATGCAATTATTGTACTTTGTAGATCTTTATAGATTTGTTAGGCATTTGGGTGCATCATGCAGGTGTTTTTTGTTAAATGCAGAGGGGCGCATCAGGATTGTGTTTGATCTTAAGGGGATAGGGTGGGCGTGGCCAGCACAATGTCACTTGTGTTGGCGCTTGTGGTGGCCTGAGCGCTCTGCCAGCAACCCTCTGCCAGTTAAAAGGAAGCTCGGGAGGGCCGTGTGCATATTTCACTGTTTCCAGGGCAGCCCCATGGGGGCCAGATCTAAGCACTTTGAGGGTGGATCCGGCCCATGGGCCGTGAGTTTGATACTTCTGGTTTAGGGAGTATTTAAAACAGTAAAAATCTATGGTTTTTGTTGGATTGGTTTCTTGCACTTTACCATCCATGTTCTTGTGTCCTATTGATGTTTAATGTCAGGATACATTTTCATGTAAATTTATAGAACTTGGGGCTGCGGGTTTCAATTTTCTTATATTTAGTATCATTTTTTGCAGCTGTAAAACTGACATACGCACAAATTCAGCTCAGAGCAATACAAGCGTTTTAAAGACAACCACAAAACCTTTTACAAAATAAAAAGCAAAAAAGTCCTCTATTACTTTAACCTCTTTGCACAAGAGTGGAAAGTCTTTGCCTAGTGCTAGTTATGGCCTACTCTAAAAAATATAACTAAATGAAACTATTAAGAAATCTACAAAAAAGAAATGACTGAAAAAGACTGCACCCTTTGGCACAAAAAGATGTTCTTTTTTAGAGCACACATGACTTCAGTTCAACCCAGTAGAAAATTAGTAAGTATACAGTATGTGTCGTATGCTGATACCCCACATACTTTCACATACAGCCATCTGTTTTCTTGTTTTTTTCACAACTGTTTCTTTTGCAATCGCTATCCTCCGTGAAAATAGCATGCTGAACTTCACACCATTTTAAAGCTATAATTGTAAAAACAAATGGGCAAATTCCATCTTGCTTTCCTTGAAGCTACAGAAATGAACAAATCAGCGTTAATGCCTCAGGTGCTGCGTCTGTGTCACCATTGCTGACAGGATCCAAGCAGGCTTCAGGAGATAGCATTTGACTTTATGGCACTCTACATGCATTTACAATGTTACAGGAATTTTAAAACTGACATGCTGAAGAATGTTTATAAATCATTAATAAAAATGCCTCTTTAATACCATGCATTGTTTGAGAGACGTAAGGAAGCACATCCCTAAATGGTTTTCTTTCTGACTAATGTAATTTATACAAAAAAAATTGCCCCCACTGTGTACAAGTATAACCAAGGATAGATAAAGAGCATCATCTCAGCACATTACTACCTGATCCAATCACTTGGGAAATCCTAATGTACAGCACATCCTATTTCCATCTTACACATGACACATTTGTCTAAAATTACTCAACAGATTTTGACATTGCAACGTAGAGCTTTCAACTGTCATCTCCCAAGCAGGAAATCCACGTAAGAGCAACAAGGATCCAAGGATTTATTTTATCCCAGACCTATGACAACAAAGATAACACACGAAGAACCAACGTTTACATTCTCACTTCCCTACATCCACTCTCTATTTTGACATTTTTATTTTATGTACCTTGATTTCTATAATTTCTTCAGAGTAGAAACTGAAATACAGGAAATTCATTGTGCAAAATGAAATTGTTATTTGGCCTATTCTAGTAGTTGGAGTTCTATTTCTTCAGTAGTCACATCAAAGCAATTCATCCTTTTACTACTCAATTGCACTCCAAATCACCTTCATTTATTTACAGTACTGTTTACTGTTTACTAAATTTATAGGCCGCCCAATCCCGGAGGACTCCGGGTGGCTTACAGAAATAAAAATTAAGAAAAAAATTAAAAACAAATAAAACAAATAACACAGCAGATTAAAAGAGACACAACATGCACCCAGTTTAAGCGGGGCTGGACCTCAATCAAGAGGTCAACAGCCCCAGGCCTGCTGGAATAGCCAGGTTTTAATAGCTTTTCGGAAGTCCATGAGAGTGGGTAGGGTCCGGATCTCTGGGGGTAGCCGATTTCATAGGGCCGGAGCGGCAACAGAGAAGGCCCTACTCCGAGGCGTCGCCAGCTGGCATTGTCCAGCTGATGGCACCTGGAGAAGGCCCATCCTATGCGATCTTATCGGTCTTAGGGAGGTGTGCGGCAGAAGACGGTCTCGTAGATATCCGGGTCCTAGGCCATGTAGGGCTTTAAAGGTAATAACCAGCACCTTGAATCGTGCTCGGAGACCAATAGGAAGTCAGTGCAGCTCGCGGAGGATAGGTGTAGTGTGTCGCTTGCGCGGCTGCATTCTGGACTAATTGTAGTCTCCGAACACTTTTCAGGGGCAGCCCCATGTAGAGTATATATTTTACTAAAAGACTCTAGGCAATGCTTTAGAGCAGGGATCTCAAACTCGATTTCATTGAGGGCCGCATCAGGTTTGTGTTTGACCTCAGTGGGCTGGAGTGGGCGATGTTGGGGTGGACGTGGCCAGATTGACATCATGTTGGGGGCACCTGTGGAGGCCCGAGTGCTCTGCCAGAGAAAATGGTCTCCTGAGCTCCGTTTTTGGCTGCAACGGCCCCCTGCAACCCTCTTCCAGGGAAAATGGAGTGCATGCATGCGGCCCTCCTGAGCTGTTTTTGCCGGCAGAGGCACCATAGGTCAGTCCTTCACTGTTTCCAGGGTGGTCCTGTGGGCCAGATTTAAGTACCTCATGGGCCAGATCTGATCCCTGGCCTTTGAGTTTGACACCCCTGCTTTAGAGGAAATAGCTACTTGTAACATGGATGCACTGGGGTAATCTTTCCAAAATGACAACTATGTTGACTCCATCATGTCCATTAGCAGTCTGGCTAAGGATCCTTGGTATTATGGCACCAGACTGGGATATTTAACAAAAGACAAAAAGCTTCTATGGTAAAATAACCCCCAAAGAAAATGAACTTTTCCCATAAAAAGGGTTATCTCGTAAACATAAAAAAAAGACAACCCCACTAAAGAACTCCTTTTACATATTCTTTTCACAAAACAAAATTCCTTGGGCCATATAAACGGGCCTTAACCTAAGCTTGTAGTGATGAAAGGTGTCTATTTTATATATGACTGTAATGAAGAATACACTGCTGAAGACATCTGTCAAAGGAAAAGTTAAAACACAGTCTAATTTGATTTGACTTCTCAGTTTGATATTACTGTCAGGCAATAAGTACTAAAAACTTGCAACTGCACTGTTTTATGGTGCACAAAATTTTCAATGGTTTAAAGCAGTTATCTAGTGTGTGTGTGTGTGTGTGTGTGTGTGTGTGTGTGTGTAAAAGCATCAAAAACTGCACAGGGTATGGAAGTGTTAATGCTATACACACATTAAGCCTAGCAGAGGCTTAACACATTTGTTTCAGTTCTTATTTTGTCAGATGCACAAACCAACAAACAAAAAGAATTGATGCCAAAAACCAGCATTTTGCAGCTGAATTTCAGAAGTGTGATCTCTGGGTAGAGGGTGAGATTTCAGCTGCAAATGCAAATATAGGCCTAAATTTGCTAGTAGGCTCTGGGTTGCCTATTCAACCCATCTCTATACACAACAAAGGACAAGCAAAAAGGAGCCATTTGGTGATCACTTCATCTTACTCTGATAGTTTCTGAATGTGGAACTACAATATGCTGCATTAGCATCCAATGCAGAGAACCAAATTCCTAATTTAAAAGACAAAAAATATGCAGTGCCTTGATCAGTTGTGTCATTCTACATCATGCAGGGATACAGTACTTCCTTGTGTTTCTGGATAGGTAGCACTGGTACGGTGAAACAAAATAAATATTTAGAAAAAGGAAAGGAAACAGAAATGTCTGCCTATTATTTTACCATTTGGTTAAAAAAAACTTGCACTATTTTTTATGAGATAGAGCACTTTCCTGAAATAGATATTTTTATTTTGGACATTATTAGAGGCTCCAAAGACCTGGAAGCATAAGCAATGAAAGGACTACGAGAGTCAGTGGCATTTACTCATTTGCTTTTTTTTTAGAGCATCTCTGAAAAGAATTAATTGGCTTATTTGCCATTGAAGTAATTGTCATAGTAGTACATCTACTAGAGCCGTGATGGCGAACCTATGGCATGTGTGCCAGAAGTGGCACACAGAGCCCTCTCTTGGGTACTTGTGCCGTCAACAGCTGGTGTTCTGGTTTCTGGCTGGTCTTTGAAGATGCTGGAGCACCAGAAAACAGCCCCCAAACCAGCCTAAAACCAGCCTGAAAGTGGCCCAGAAAAACCACATGAAAACAGGCATGTGTGCGCCAGCCAGTTGGTCTTTGGATTTCCAGCACTTCAGGCACGTGCGAAGACTAGCTGGCCAGCGCGCATGCACATGCTGGAAAACCGAAAACCTGTGTGCGTACTGGCCAGCTGATCTTTGGGTTTCCAATGCTCCGGCACCCATACATGCACACACCTTCTGGTTTGGGTCCTTGGTGCCAAAAAGGTTCGCCATCACTGGTATAGAGTGAATCCTTTTGTTGCTGCTATATTGATTGGGTATGAATTGCAGATAAAAGAATTATAGGGCCTTTTCTATGTTACAAATTAAGCATGTTACAGGTGCTACCATCTGTATTGAAACAGTTTCCAGTAAAATACGTATGTGCTGCAAACATTTGAGTCAAAGTAATGACGAATAGGCATCAAAGAATATCTGGAGGTGCTGAACCTGTGTGGGAGTTGAAAATGACTGCATTTGTAAATAATCAGAATAATCTCACTTTTAGTTTGGGTATCTTAAGAAGAAACATAAAATAGTTCCAAAAGTTTCTTTCCATTATACTAGTCTGTAGTAGAACATTTATGAGAGTGTCTCAAACCCTATTAACAGATGACCTGAAAGAGTATTTGTCATTTGATAGTAGCCTTAAAGCAAAGATGACCAGCATTTCTGCCTAGAGAGAAATGCATTTCCTCAGGCGTAGCTGGCAGTCGGCATAGTGGGCTCAGCTGAAGCAGGCTCGGTCACATTAAGTGTCCTTGATTTTTGTCTCTGACAGTCACTTGTTCTCCCCTCCAGGTAGCAGAAATGCGCTGAAGGCAGAGGATATTAGAAGTCTCTCACTAGTATCCTGTATTTTTGGGACGGAGGAGGGGGAATGTCGATATTATGTTGAGGGCTGCATGAAATTAGCCTGAAGCCACATGATGGATGATACATGTAAGGTAACCCATTCATCAATTCAGTATAAACAATGCTAGGTTGGAATAAGCATTTATGAGAAATCTAGGGCAGCTAAGCTTGTTTAGGTCAGACTACAGATGAACACATGCAAACAATTTTTGTTTGAATGCTTTCCTTTCGTTATGAAAGCAATATAAGTTAAACAGTAACGTTTGTCATAAAAGCAAAAGATTTACCTTACAATGAAATGAAACACATGTGCATGGTAAATAATAAGGGAAACAGGGAAAACAAGAAGCATCTTCTGGAAACATCAGCAACATTCACTTTCTTTATGGTGAAATTCATTCCACATCTTGTGCCTTCATATTATATTTTTCCCTGCTGACACCAGCCACCAATACAACGTATGTAGTGATAATGACATAAATATTGTAGACATTAAAAAGAGGGAAAGTATATAGAAATGCACATTTCTATATTATACATAATTCTGGGAAAGGCCACAGGGTGAAGATATTATGAAGGCAAAGCTGTTAATCTGGGATTCAAAGCTATTTCTTTCAGAAAAATCTTTCTGAGGGAAGGAGATGATTCAGTCTCACGGACAATAAATCTTGAAACAAGAGACAGAAAGAAATCTGTTTTTCTCTTTTGCTTTATAACTAATAGTAGATGAAGCATGCTCTCTAAAAAAAAACAGTACTGAAGGGCTTATTTTCAGAATTTCTGTGTGGAGGCCTATGTCTCTTGCCTATAGGGAAATTCTGCAACAATAACTTTGAATCTCCATTTATCTGCAAGTCTGTCAGAGAACTCAGGGAAAACAAAGAGAAAGCACATTATCCAAAGTTGTTTATCTTAAGAATGGAAGGACTCAAAGGGCACTTTGCTCCCTTCCTCTCCATATTGGTCAATTGAATTTTAACTGAATTTTAAATGCATGGTCCTTGTTTTAATGCTTTATATCAGGGGTTTCAAACTTGATTTCATTGAGGGCCATATCAAGCTTATGTTTAATCTTGGGGACAGGGGTGGGGGTGACCAGAGTATGGCCAGCTTGATGTCAGTCATGTTGGGGACGCCTGTGGTGGCCTGAGCACTTTGCCAGTGAAAACGGGCCCCCAAGCTCCATATTTGGCTGCGAAGGCCTCCTGCAACCTTCTGCCAGCAAAAATGGAGCTCCGGAGGGCCACCTGTGGCTCTTGTGAGCTCTGTTTTCAGCTGTGATGGCTTCCTGCAACCCTCTGCCAGTGAAAACAGAGCAGAGAAAATATCCATTTTCGCTGGCAGAGGCACTATGGGCCAGTCCTTCGCTGTTTCCAGGGCAGCCCCGTGGGCCAGATCTAAGCACCCCAAGGGCCAAATCCAGCCCCCGTGCCTTGAGTTTGACACCCCTCCTTTACATGGTATTTACATGACCACCTAAAGTTGTCTTGATGAGATGGGTGGCATAGAAGTTTAACAAACAAACAACAAAGTCAGTTGGTCACTTAGTCAGTAATTTACAGTGCTCATGGTTTCACAGAATTCACATCCAATTGGTAAAAAAGTAGCGCTGCCGGTAGATTTAAGTGTTGTTTTAGGTATCATGTAAAATATGAGTTGGGTGTATAGTATTCTGCTTCCTTTACATAAATTTATATAATATGGGATTGAAGTTTAACAAATAACCTGAATAAACTTTCCAAATATTTGTTATGAAACATTTGTTACCAACATTTAAAGACATTTGCCTTATCTTAGGTCTCTGTAATGTAGTAGTATTTCGTTAGCAATGAATTAAAACATGAATCATACAGAAATACGCTGGACATGCCCACACAGAGTTTAGCGAAGGGAAAAACTCATAATATATTACGTGATGATGCTATTATAACATAAGTTTGACATCCCTGTTCTAGATGCTTTAAAATCCCTAAAAACTATGCTGCTACAGATTAAGTGGTTCTTTGATGCTTCCTTCAATATTTTATAAATGGATCTGTATTTTTTACCTACCCTTTAAATCTATTTCTCATCATTCCATAAGTACCCAGAATGTTACCTGGTTGATCTCCTGAGGCATATTAACATACGGATTTTAGCTCAAAATGAGCAAAAAGAGATTGTTTCAAATTCCACACTGAGTTATGCCCACTGAAAAAAAATGGGATGGTCTTTGTTTCAAGTAGGCAAAAATGGGGTGGCCCCATAATTCTACCTGGGCAGTTAGTAGATATACCGTATTTTTCAGAGTATAAGACACACCTTTTTCCCTCAAAAGAGAGGCTGAAAATTTGGGTGCGTCTTATACATTGAATTCAGCATTTTTTGCCTCCTGAAACCCTGCCCCCTTCACCAAAATGGACATGCAGAGCCTGTAGAAGGCTTTCAGAGAGCACCTGGGGGCTGGGGAGGGCAGATATGAGCAAAAAATGTTTTTAGATCAATTTTGCCCACCCCCACAGCCTCCAGGAGCCTCTATAAGCTTCCTAATGCCCCTTTTTTGACAAAAAAAAATAATGAAAAACGGACCGTTTTGTGCTCATTTTTGCCTTTCCCCCCAGAAACACTCTACAAGCCTCCTAAGGGCTATTCATGCCCTTTAAAAAAAAAACAAAAAAACCCTGGCCCTTTTCCCGAAAAAGGGCTGTTTTGGGGAGGTTTGCAGAGTGCAAAAACTTTTTTTTTTTTAAATTTGCCTCTTCAAAACCTTGGTGTGTCTTATACTCCAGTGCGTCTTACACCCCAAAAATATGGGTAATGATATTAAGGCAGTGCACGGATCACTATAGTCTGCAAAAACATAAGATAAAAGAATTTCAAATCACAAATAAAATGGGATTTCTCCATGGGAGACCTGCCAACAAACTATTATATATAAGGCGTTTTAAAAATGATAAATCAACTTTGCTTTCTACAGGGAGGAAGACAAAAAGATCTCCTGTGTCATTATCATTTTACATCTAGGGATAGGATTTTTAAAGATATATATTTATAAAGAAGTATGAACTTGCTGTCACTGGAAATCTGCAATGTGGTTTTTAGTGTCTGATCCAATTGTACACATTTAGAAAGACATGTTACAAAATAAATAATTGGACAGCTGCAACTCTGAAATGACAATGGATATTTATCGATCCCTTTTTGCAGACTGAAATGGAGAAATGTAAACTTCAAGTGAATGTGATCTCTTGGGTGAGACTTTAGCTCAACGTAGTAAGCAATTGTTGTCTTCTGATGCACATTTTAGTATTACTGCAGGCAGGTTTTCTAACTATTCATTCAAAATTTGCTACAGTAGAGGACAAAGTGAAAATTCTAGAAAATGCTTCATTACTCACTTTCCTGCCAAAATAAAAAGGTTTAATTTGGAAATATTATATTTTAGATGAAATTATTATTGTAACTTATATTTCATTCTCTGTATTTATATAAATATTCAGTCTCCTGTGAAACTGATTTTCTTGACTCTGAAATTGCTTCTCAGTCTGTTCAATTGAATGTAGATCGTTGCTATTGCACAATAAGAGCACTCAAACTCTTAAAGGCACAATGACTATATATGTATACTTTTTTGTTCTATTTCTTAAAAAAAAGGAGGAAGTTATATGTTAAAATTAAATATGTATATTGAAAAGGAATTATAAATACCATCAACATAAAATGGAGCTCACTCAGAAGCTGAAATACACCAAGCAAATGAGATGGAGAGTATGAAGCAGAGGAGAGGGGTAAGGGAAGAAGAGTGGGATAGGAGAGAGGGCGGGGGGGGGAAGAGGAGGAGAAAAAGGAGGAGTGGAAAGGGGAGAGAGGAGAAGGCGAGAGGAAGGGGAAGTAGAGAATAGCAATAGCAATAGCAGTTAGACATATACCGCTTCATAGGGCTTTCAGCCCTCTCTAAGTGGTTTACAGAATCAGCATATTGCCCCCGACAACAATCTGGGTTCTTATTTTACCCACCTCCGAAGGATGGAAGGCTGAGTCAACCCTGAGCCGGTGAGATTTGAACAGCCGAACTGCAGATAACAGTCAGCTGAAGTAGCCTGCAGTGCTGCATTTAACCACTGCGCCAGGATGACAGATGGAAGAAAGGAGGTAGGGAGGGGGAGGAGAGGGAGAAGAAAGTGATAGATAAGGTGCAAACATGGTGTATGGAGAGAAGAAGAGCCAATAATTGTTTTTGGGAGATGAATTGATGTGAACATTTAATAATACAATATGTAACAGTGTACATGTGATTATATGTTATGAAAATGAAAAAATAAAAACTTTAAATGATAAAAAAGCACTCAAACTAAAGATAAAACCACTTCTCTTGGGACAAGTTGTTATCTGAAAGCAACTATGAACCAGTCTTTAATACTGCAACCAATTGTACTGAGTCTCAATATTCTACCGTCATATTTTGGATAATTACAGCCAACTGAGGAATATCCATTTTTTAAAAAGTTTGCTACTACACTTACGACATTAATATTGTCCAAAGCCATAGTTTGAATTGATTACACACTCAGGTCAGTCTTCATATAAATATATATCTGAAATGAGCTGTGGCTTTTCTTCTTTTTAGGGAAAGAGCAAGGAAGGGATGATTGTAATAGAAATTTGCATCCCATAATGTAGTTAGCATAGCTATTGAACAACATAGAAGAGAAAGAGACAAATTTCAAATTTGAAAAAAAAAATAGGTGACAAAATATTTTTGTACCAATCTTAGTTTTTTTTTTTTTTTTTTTTTAAAGAGCTGGAATATTCAGAATAGATAGAAAGGAAAAGAAAAAGGATGGAATGGAATGGAATGGGAATGGGATGGAATGGAATAGTTCTTTATTGACCAAATGGGATTGGACACACAAGGAATTTGTCTCCGGTGCATAATCTCTCAGTGTACACACAAACAGTAAAGTAATATAATCATAACAATGATACCAATAAGAGGGGATAGTAGAGAAGATCAGAAGGATGATATTATTATATTACATAATAATACAGCCATACTACATGGGTAAATATCCTTAGACATAAGACAGTATCTTGGGAATTAGGTATTTAGCAGAGTGATGGCACGAAGAATAAAACTGTGTATAAATTATTTTTTAAATTAGGACATAGGGCACAATACTGATCACTGATTATTACTTAATTAATGTTTGGGAGATTGAAGCAATAGGTTATTAAAGTTTTTGCTGACAATTTAAATACTGAAGATACTTATTGTAAGCTAGGAGACACATGTTCATTTATGACACACATTTTAAATTGCTCCATCGTCCAAATTGATGCCATGATTATTGAGAACTATCAGCATTTAAAAAGGCTTAAAATGCATTTCAATAGTTTAAGTACAGGGCGGGGCATAACCTTTTCCTAGGGGGTCACAGCAAGATCGACAGCAGTTTACAACTTCCGCGACACCTCATTTTAAAGCCCATAGAAAACTGAATTGAATGAGCTATTAAATGTTAAATTTGCTTTAAGAATGGCTGGAAAATTCGATTCGGAAATGCAAATGCGACTCAGCAATTGTTAAAGGAAAACAATGTCGAATTTTGGGGCAATGACGTCTGGCCGGGAAATTCGCCAGATCTCAATCTGGCAGAGAACATTGGGGCCATAATTAAGGATTAAGGATGAAGTGGAAGCTCTGATGATTCAGGAGCAAGGTCAAAATCGATATTCGGTTGAAACTTTGAGAATGAATTTGGAAACTGTGTTGAAAAATCTGGAAAATCGAACGGAACTGTTTGAAGATTTGTTGTGTTCTTATCCACCTCGTTTGAATGCTGTTCGAAGGGCTAATGGTGGTCATACTGACTATTAAATCGTGTCAATAAACTCAGTTTTTGATGGGCTTTCGAATGGTGTATGAATTATTTGTGTTGTTATTACAAGTGTTGCTGTGACCCCCTAGGAAAAGGTTATGCCCCGCCCTGTAGATAGGCAGACTGTAGCAGACTGTATGTGTGTTAAATAAATAAAAGAGTATACTTAGAAATCCAATGGCAAAAAAAAAAACCCCAGAGAATTGTACTGATGTCTTTGCTAGAGAAATGGAAACCACTGGAGGTGCTGATCCTGCCTGGCTCATCCCAAAATAAGTCGGAAGATTTGGCATTGTTTCCAAGCAAATAGGAAGGAAACATGGGGATAGAGGATAAAGGAAAACTCTCCTGGTCAAATTTTGTCACTGTGTTCAGCAATGGCCTAAAACTGACCTTCCTGAAAATATATGATTCTTTGATAATTTAATAATATTTTTCTGATCATACGTATCCAGGTTTACAAACAGGAAATAAGACTCTTTAAATAGCACAGGACTAAACCTCCCTTAATTTCTGGTGAATTTTCTATATTTTTTGTGAATTGACAACTTGTAGCTGGCACTATTTGTTCTAAAAACCTCCTTTAAGTTGAGCTTGACTCGATAGTTTCATGTTCAGATAGTATTCTTAGCAACAAGCCCAATTACCTTCATCCAGGATGCGGCTTTGACTTGTCAATGTAGCTGACAGTCTCCTATTTAAAGACTAGCCAGTCCCAACTCCATTTAGTTTTCCAACCCAGACGAAGTCTGCCAGATGCTATTACTATTTATGGCCTCTATAATGCTTGTTGCTAACTCATTCAAAGGGAGAGGATTGCTCCAGTATTATTTTAGAAAAGCCGACCTGATTGTTATGGCACTTCTTCTTCTAGGCCTCCTTTCTTCTTCCGAATTAACTCTAGGGAATAACATCATGTTGGACTTTCCAGACAGATTATGTGAAACCATAGCTCAATGTCATTCCCAATAGCCAAGCTTATAATTAAAGGTCAAATAGTCACTTCATCTGCAATCAATCAATAGAAGAAGTTCTAATATCAAGAACCAATCAATCAATGGCAAATATACTAATAAAAGCCATGAATCAAATGCCTGTATTTCATGTATTGCATGTAAGGTGCATGTACTGTATGTTACAAAAAGTGGAAAGCAAAGCAAAATGAGAATAAATAAGATGGGGGAATCTCAGGAGTGGTACAACATTTATCTTCATTATTAGCGCTTATATCTCTAATTATGTAATAAAATTAAATAACAAATAAAAGTGATATCACAGGCAGCAGTTAGACAACCTCCTAAAAATCCATAGACTATTTCTGTTAATGGTATCAATCAAAATGGAATAAATAGATCAAATACAACTAGTTTCCTGTGGACCTGATACTCGCCAGACATTTTCAGAATTCGATTTCATAGTTGTCTGGAAATTCTGGGAGCTGAAGTCCCAAAACTTTATACCCCAGTATGGCAGGCAGCAAATTGAAGAAGATTGAACAATGTAAGAACTTCTGTAAAGGTTAAGCATGAAAAAGGAGAAGGGTAGAAACAGTTCTTGAGTCTAACACATTCAGTCCTTTGTGTCCTGAGCTCACATAGCTATAAAGTACAAATAAAATACTGCCTCCCACACCCCCAATCCACCAACATATGGGAGGGAACTGTGTTTGTCTCCATATGAAGCAAGAACTTTTCCATGGATCCAAGCAGAGGAAGTGGCAGATGGCCTCTTGAGCATTTTGCATATGGGAATTCATTGGTTTTAATACAGGGAAAGAGAACTGCCTTACAAGAGCCTTCTCTTGCTCCTCTTATTACCACTTCTAAAGCTTCAAAGCTGTCACTTTTCCTCCTCCTTTGCTGGTGCTGTGCTACAATCTCCAGGGAACTGAAACACGGCACCCTGCGGAGGCTTCACATGCCAGAATGTTAAAAATCAGTTTAAACTCCAAGTGAAAGAGCTTTTGTGGCAGGAAGCCCCTAAGTGCTCTTGTTTGCTTAGTGATGGTAGAGTTTTGAAGGCAGATAAAAACCTCTTCACAGAGAACTTAAAAGAAAGCGCTGAAGTTCACAGAGGACCTTAAATATTCAGATACAGGTATTAAATGGGATCGTGCTTGCATCTCCCCAAACCTGCTTAGGTACATTATAATGGAGTATCTCAATATAAAAGAAAGACAGCATCCTAATTTCACTGGGATGAAATCTTCCGATCAGATTACAGATGTACTTCTATTATTCAAGAAAAATTTGGCTTGACACAAAAACTTCATTATAATGTCAGCCACCAAAAAAAAAAAAAAAAGGTTTCCTTGCTTGGTAATCTTTTGCTTTATTCAGGGTCAGATTTTATGGGAAAAGAGAAGAAGGTAGCTTATATGCAATTCTCCCAGCACTTTTCTGGCATTTTATTATGATATGAAATTTTAGGAAATACACCCCATCATTAGAGACATCTACATTTAAAAGCAAAGAACTTACCTATGCTTTCATAATCCACCCTAAAGTTTGAAGACTATGGCCTGCAGGAAAGTCTGATCAAAAGTATCTCTTTTACTTACAGACAAATTTAGTTTAAAGTATCTCAGTGACTCATAATAGTTAGTCTTAATTTTTTTCAGATTCATATTGAAATCCAATATGCAAGTATTGGAGCTGATTTTGTTATTTTAACTCGTTCATAATTTTAATGAATTTCTCCTAGCCTTTCTATATAAAAATAAAATATTAAATTTATGAACAGGAAAAAGAATAAAAATGCCTTAAGCCAGCCAACCTTATCACTAATAAATTGCAACTCCTTATTCTGTTGCTGAACCTAAAACCATACAGGTAGAATAGACAGACAGACAGACACTGATAGATTCAATTATATCATGGCATAGCTGTTTCCACATGCAAATAGATATGACAAACATATATGAATTCTATTTTGTTCTTTGCTAATAATATAAATTACAAGACTTAAATGGAACATACAGCACTGCCCCCTCCTACAAAATTGCAGTTGTGTTTTAACTAAACTTTATATCTACAAGAATAAGTACAAGAGTGGAATTCTGAATGACTAGAAGATCAATGTTCTCAGAATACTAATTAGTAATTGAATGAATGCACAGTTCTGAAATTTCTCAAAATAAATACCCTGTTTTTAATGAAACCATTATTCCAGCAAATGTTTTTTTTATATAGCAAATACTTTGTGCATTACAGTTTTGAGCTATACTATTTTTGCTATTTAATTGTGTTGAAATTTCTCAAATAATAATAATTTGAAACAAATCAAACTGTATCAATACTGGATTACAGACATAGAATAAGAATATGAGAAACAAGGAAAAAGCAAATAGCTTTTTCCAAAGAAGGTACAGATTAATAGCACTGTAAACTAATTACTATACTAAACTCCCAAAGGAGAAAACCACATTGTCTTCCTCTTAGAAAACCTACATTTGCACCAGTGGTGGGTTCCTACCGATTCGGTCAAACTGGTAGTAGTTTGGCAGCCTGGGTTGCTGGAATTGGCAGCAACCCAGGCCTGCCACGCCCGTGAACTGGTTCTCTTGGTGGCGCCATGTTTTTTGCTTTTGGGTATGTGCAGAGCAATTTTAGTTGTACTGTCCATGTGTGTGCAGCGCGCATGCAGTACGCCCCTGAGAAAACCGGCCGTAGTCTCTGCCAGAACCCACCCTATTTTTACACATTGCAGAAATTATACCAATATTAATGCTACATGTTTATATAAAGGTTTATATCTCACCAGATTTCTGAGTCAATAATATTAGCATACATAAGCAGTTTTATAACAAAGTCCATGTAGGAGCAATGTAGTCAGACTGAATTGTTGAAAATAAATACATACCTAAGGTTAGAGATTTGTGTGTGGAACAGAAAATAATAGCCACTGTGTCTGCTGGTGTAAAGCCAGAACTCTTTCTAGGAAAAAATGTGGGGGAAAAAAATTAAAAATTCCACCAAATGTTTGCTAACATTTATTTTTAGAGACATTCTTGTTTTCAATTTTAATTCAGCTTTGCCAACTTTATTACACTTCCATATGCTTAGCATTTGCATTTTCAGATTTAAGCCAGACATGCACAACTTCCGCTTGCTGACTTGAAGTCTGTTGGAAGAAGGTGGTTATAAAGGGACGTGGGAGGCATATGAGAGAGAAGAGAAGAGAGAGAGATAGAGGGAGGGAGGGAGGGGCAGGCAGGCAGGCAGAGATGGAGATGAATGGATGGATGGATAGATAGACAGATAGATAGATAGAAAGATAGATGATAGATATAGAGATGGAGACAGGGAGTTGTATAAAAATAAAAAGAATTTCTTCGAGAGCCACCCTAGATTTTGTATACCAAGTCAAAAGTTGCAATCTGAAAATGAGCATGGCCAAACTTTTTGGTAAAAGCTTTCAAGAATGAATTGTATCCCATTTTCTCACCCCACTAAATTGACCCAAGTTTTTGGTTCTATTCACTGTGGGCACACTTTAGAGACCAAAAATGTGGCATTGTGGGGAAAGGATCTCTACTTTAGTTAAATTATATGTAGGCTGCTCCAGGCCTTTGTATGAGTGTGTGACCCCCCCAGGGGCCTAAAGGCCACTTGAGCCTGGCCTAGTTTATCTCATTGCATCCTACATCAATCTGTTTTTCAGTTTGAAAAACAATACAAATGTATATCATCAAAAATTATTTTACGGATATTTAAATTAACAGAACAGTATATCACAATCACATTCTTTAAAAGTAAAAGGGAAATATATTTTGATTTTACTTGCAAGCGATCATAATTTTTATGTTTTACTAAAATAATACATTGGCAAAAAATGGCAATGGCTTTTCATTGGCTTGCCATAATACCAAATATATAAATTATTTTATATAAAGCCTAAATTTTATATTTCCCCATTTCTTCTTTTCAAAAAATACGTTGCCTTAGAACTAAAAACTGTATACATTCTTTGGCATTTTATTATGTCACACTAAATTGATTACCAAATTTGCTTTATTCTGATTGCTTATATCTTATTATTCTTTTTTTCCTTGCAGCAAATTCAAAGATGAAATTCTCTTACAAAATCATTTTCTTCAAAGAGAAGCCATTAATCTTAACCAAGCATATTAATTGATATTTTCAATCAGCAATAGACTGTAGAAATTAAAAGTATAGGAAAAAGGTGGAAAATATAATAAGTTTTGAAAAGTCTTCATTGGATGCCTATTTTAAACTTAAAACAGTAAATGTAGTTTTAGAATTATACCGTCCACCTGCTTTATCTTCTGGTTCTTCCTATTCTTTCAGTTCTGAGGGATGGAAATTTGAAGAATTTGCTGACTAACCTCTCACAAGAACAACAGCATTTATACCCAGGAGAATTTTAATTTCTGTAGGCTTAATCCAAACTAGGCAGGAAGCCAAATAAATTCACAATTTCTATATAAGCAGAACAATATTTCTACAATTCAATTTAAGGTTTGCCTAATATAATATTCACACTTCTATCCTGAACTTGTTTCATCCAATTAGCCTGCAGTCAGTTTTTCCATCTGGGTAAAACTGAATTGTGTCTTCTTACTATTCATTTTTTATTGGGAAATATGGTTTCTGCCCAATTATTGGTTTTCTTAGCTTCTTAATAATTATTTTTTCAAGCTGACATGCATCTCATAAAAAAGTCATGCAAGATTCTTTTCCTGATACAATATCAGTTTTTGATCAGGGCACAATTTTGCTGATATAGTCAAATCTGGGAAGGACTTAGGCAACCATAGAAAACAAGTGTTCCTTTGGTGTCTTCTCTGTAGGAATATCTTAAAATGATAGTTTTTAGAGTGATTCTTAGGTTATATGTTTCAGTGTTCAGTGTTGCTGTAGCAGCAATATATGCATAGATGCTGAACAGGAAATATAAAAATCTTAAAGCAAATGACTCAGTATATTTTTCTCTGCAACCTTATTCAGGAAATATCCGGTACAAAGCACATAAAAAACTATAACTGATACTACTCAGTTATATTCCTGGTATCCTCATATGTGTATGATTTTTGTCTAGGTCATTGCAACAGAGACCCTTATAGATAAAGCTTTGGGGAGCTGACTAGCGAATAACAGAAAGCAAACCGTGTGTGTGTGTGTGTGTGTGTGTGTGTGTGTGTGTGTGTGTGTGTGTGTGTTTTTTTTCCAGCATTACTCTGGAACACCTCAAGCAATTTCAACCAAACTTGGTACAGAGATGACTTACTCTCTGGAAACAAATACTGTGAGGGTAAAACACATCTAACACCCCTCGGGGGTGTGTGTTCTGTTAAGATACAGCCTGTTGTGCCTTAAAATGGCTTCTACTGTACAGCACAGTGGAGTCGCCATGGTAACGGCTTCACAGTACTCCACAAGGGGGCTCCCTTTTGTAAGGGTGAAAATCAAAACCTGGCAGAGATAAGAATTTGTTTGCACAGGTCTAATAAGGCCATCCAACATCCTAATTCTGTAGGTTTCTCTTTGCTGTCCTCTGGAATCTGCCAGCTCTCATAACCCTTTCCACCCTGATCACCACATTTGATCCTTCATTACAGCTTTATGCTCAGCAGACTCTGTAAACACTCATACTCTGCAGCTGCAGTTTATTCAGAAGGAGGCCGGTGTTGAAAATCACCGATGGCAGTTTCAGTGTGCTTGCCAATTTGCAAAACTGCACAAAAATAGCTTCTTTTATTTTGAGGCGTTACCAAAAATGTTTTTAAAAAAGCTTTGCAAGAAACCATAGAAAAAAAATACATCAATCACTTGAATGATTTGCATGGGAACTTAATTCACTGTTGCCTTTATTTATCACACATTAATAAGCAAATGTATGAAATATAGTCCTTTCCTTTATTTTTTGCTTTCCTCTCAGGTGCTCCTCAGGAAAAGGATCAAACTGAGCACGAGGTGATTGAAAAGTCTAATTCTTGCTACAAAATAGAAATTCATTTTCAATTTTTTGATAGCATTGTTATGCTTCAATATTTGCAATGTTTGATTTGTTTGCATTGGTTGTAACCGCACTGATCTTCTATAAAAACAGGTCATAATACTTATTGGGATAGTCTTTCACATTCATCAACTTTTTCTTCACATTTCTTCTCATTAAAAAAAGGAGAACCTTCTGCAAAAGGATTCTTTTCAATACTTTGGATAATTGTAAGAATTTATGGTCAAAACAAAACATGCTTTCTACTGAATACAATATCCCACGTTTTAAATATGTATCTCTAATATTTGCACTTGTACAAATATGAGGTTTTGGGCAGTCTTCAAGGATTTCCTCCTACCTTTGAAATAATAGAAAATACCTGGGTTTTAGATTTTGGCAGTGATTTGCTCTCCAAGCTTGTTTCAATTTAGTTTCTAAATGTTTCGTTACCAAATTAGGTAACATCATCAGCAGGATCTTCTTGTCCTATTCTCAGCTTATAAATGTTCTTCGTTTAGAGCTATATTTAAATTCTTAGCAGCTGATTGGTTCTCTTATTGATTGGTCGTTCGAATAGTCTGGTTTCTTACATATTCATATGCTGGATCCAGATTGCTTCTTTGGTAGAATACCAGGCTTCAATAAATTCATGTGTGTGGCGAGTAATGATGTCACCTAGTCTGGTAACGAAACGTTCAGAAACTAAATTGAAACAAGCTTGGAGATCAAACCACTGCCCAAATACATACATGTGGCATTATTTCAATATTTTCTGAATACGATTTTACAGAACTCTCTTCACAAAAATAGATGTTCTGTTGATTTATTACTTTTGACATTGATTTTAAATCCAGGGAGTTCAGGACCAGAAACACACATTTGATGGAAATTCAGAGCCTTCCCCTAAGATTACTGTTATGCCTTCTGAGACTGGCAATGGAACAAATTGAATGCCTTTCAACAGCTTCTTCACAGCATCTCTTTGCTTTTTTTTTCTGCTGAGGCACTTGCTCATTTTGGAGTAGTAGTTATGTTGGCTCTTACTTAACCCGCTTTGAACTATTGGTTTCCTTCTCGGATGTATGATGTTCGTTGTTGTATGCTACTTATGGTAAAGACACAGAAATGAAAGTGTTCTTGAGAAACTTGCTTGTTCTCCTACTGTCCAAGTCAGCAGAGATAGTCGCTGGTCAATTTCATGGCAAGCTAGAAATGTAGCTGTTTTTCAGGAAGCACAGCATAAAGTCAATTTATTTTTATAATTGTTAAAACGATTGGAATAATTTTTATTAGGATGGGAAAGAAAGCAACTGTTGGACATTTTTGAGTTAAGGGGCTTACCATGACTGTCTCCTAGTGGCTATCAATCTTGAAAATTCACCACTTGAGCCCAGATACTTAGAATTGAAATACAGGACTATTGGTAATATGGTTGTTTAATACAACATTAACATAACACAGGAACATGAGATATTTCCTCTATGATTAAACATATATAGCTTATTGATTTTTTTAAATTCATGAGTAGTTTTTAAATGATAATATGAATTAGGGTAATAGTTGTTGGAATATAACTATATAGAATAGCAGAAGCTATATATTAGGCAAAGAAATATCTGACTGGAAAATAGCTATTTAGGCAATCTATAGAGAATACACAAAATGACTGATAAGTAACTATAGAAACTGTTATGTTTTGGAATAACATTAAGATCTCCCTTTTTTTTCAACAGTAGAAAACTATTTTTTGTTTTATAGTTGTTTTTACTCCTATTATTTTATTTTGTACTGTAGGGCAATACATATTTGATTTTATCTGGTTATAGATTTCAAATAAATGAACAATCTGGCTTTGACACATTGTCTTTTCTATTTTGGACAGATTATGCCAAAGCACTTAGAATCACAAAGAAAAAACAAAATTATCCTATACCCAGGTATTCTATCATATAGAAAAAAACATTACTGCCATTACTTACCTGGTAGAAAAGAAGAAAGTTAACATCATAAATCCCAGCTGAACTGAAAATACTGAAATGAAAATCAGTGTGATGTTAATATGCAATACATTGAAATGTGTGCTATAAAAATATCTCAATTTTCCCATATAAAAAGCTAATATTCTATAAAGTATTAATACTAATCTTCATTTTCCATATGGTTGCAAGTACACATATTAGATTCTGATATAATTCCACACCTCACTATATTATTTTTGTATTTGGAATTTAGTATTATCTATCTATCTATCTATCTATCTATCTATCTATCTATCTATCTATCTATCTATCTATCATTTATCTATCCATTTATCCATCCATCCATCCATCCATCCATCCATCCAGTTAAAAATACTAAATAGATGGCTATACTATTTCTAAACAGTTTTTTTAAATTGTTTTCTACAATATTGGTCTTTGACCAAAATAAACTTTGAATAGATTACTAAAGACATGCACATATATTGTTCAGTGTACAGTGATTCTGGCACCACTATAGAGAAACTCAGTACAGTATATATTTTCCAGATTACTTTGGTCCCCAATTCCTGGAATAAGAATAGACAACTCTTTGAAAAATGCCCAAAGCATAAACAGTACTTACTTATAAAAACTATTACGATCAGGCTAAATTTATCAAGATCAATATTTGGATTAGCGAAAGTATCACAGAATGTTGTATAGATGATCATCAAGAGTACACAACTGCTGATAGCACCAAATGGAGGCTTCTTTCTCTCAAGCCATTCCTTGATGTATCTTCGGACAATCTGAAATACAAGGAAAAGAACCAACAGGTTGCCTCTTTTCAATGCATACAGGGAGCTAAGTTGGATATCATAAAATGAATCTGACAGTGGAAAGTCATAAAGAGAACAGAATAAATTGGATGACAGCCACAGTGGATTTCAAAGCTTCCCTGCCACATAACACTTCTTCTGGGGAATTTAACATTTGTAGTGCAACTTCCATTGGGCATCCATAATGAGAATATATTTTCAAGTATGTTCAAATCTATCCTTAATCATGCCAAATGTTCTTTGCTAGCTGTCACTGAGACATACCCATTAAGTCTCCCCAAAGTTTATCTCCTATGCTAATACAAATGGATGTATATAATTATCATAATCCCTGTTGAATCCACAGACAATACCAAGTATAACTTTGGGAATCTTAAAAATCTGACATCCTCAGGAAATCCATGAGAGCAGATAATCAAAAGTGATCCATGGAACATTTAAATATTTAAATAGCTAGTAATGCACCAGAAGTTTTAATTAAATTATAACTCATGCTTGAAAAGCAAAAGTGCATGCATTTTGGGAGCTTAAATTATTCAGAGTATAAAGATCTAGATTTTCTGAATCAAAAAAACAAATTCCAATTGTAAACTTCTGCAGTATCAGATTCACACAAGGTAAATAAATTGACAGTGTTTAATGTAATTGTTCACATTCAAGACTGGGAAAATAAAATAAATTTAGTTTTTCAATCAGATTGAACACTTGTTATAATAGCTAGTACAGAAAGCTTCTGTAAGTAGATTGATCAGTGTGATGTATACCATATTTTAATATAATTAATCACAATGTCTGTCTCAAGTATTCGAATGGATAGTTACTTTTGAAATACAATTAAAAATAAATCCCAATTGGCAATGAAGAATGTTCACAAACAATATCACTCAGAATATCACCACCTAATTCCTGTGTGGAGGAAATCACAAGGTATAAGATTTATCTATAGGATTTACACAGAGATAATTAAAGCTCTATATTAGCTTATTCCAGATATTGATCTTGTATCATCTCATATGTTGCAAAGAACACAACAGATCTAAATGAATTGATGAAAGCTGTGGTCTAAATTTTTAGGTAATCAAATTGTAGGACATCTCAGGATATGTTTAAACAGAGTATACTTGAGAAATAACATAGTATTTTCATGCTAAATGGACAGATCATATAACCTCCCTTTATAATATAATATTAATGTTAATTAACGAGAAAAAAATCAAATTATTTAATCTAAAGGAGAAAATCCTAAAATAAAACCAAACAATCTATCAGATTTTCATAAAGAATATCATCTGACTAATTTAGCTCAAATATCAAAGTAGTTTTACAGTTTGTTTGGCCAAAGCACTAAATAATTTCATTACAAATTGTATTAATTTGGATGAAGATGAATGTACTAAATGTAGATAAATAGAGATCCTATTAGAAGAATAAATTGAAAATGTGGAAGTCTTGCCCATTTCTTTCCATTTCATTGTTTTTATTAGTTATATCTCATCATTTTAGTGAAAAAATGTATAGGGAATGAAAGGACAAAGTTATATATTGTAAGGAAAGTTTGAGGATGTTTGTTTTCTAGTGTTAAACCTGTCTGTTTTAATTTAATAGAAATCTGATCCTTTTCCTTCTCTCAATATAATCTGTTATTAAAAGGCATTTTAACAGATATGAAAAAATAATTTAAGATATCAGTGTTAACAAAAGAGTAAGCATAGAATCTCTAAACTTTTTTCTTGAATATAAGATTCTGACATGGGATGGGTTAAAATTACTGACAGTCACTGAAGATGGGGATTGGAATAAGACTTGGATTTCCAAGCAAACATTCTCATTTTTTGGCCAAATTAAATAAAATTACATCAAAACAATTTAGAGATGATACATGAGTCAATTTAAACTGACATATAGAACTAAAATATGTTATGGTCTGCTTAGAATAACTAAATCAGAAAGCCACAGTTTCTTCTATGGTGGATATGGCCAAGGAACAGAAAATTATGAGGTTTGGTATTTAGAGATATGGGTAAAATTATCAGTCAGTAATCAAACTAGGTCCAAAATAAAATTTGTTAGGAAAATTCATTGAAAAAAACATAAAATTTAAAGAGTTTATTATTTATATGTTGATAACATCAAGAATGGTAAAAAAAAGTGTAAGTAGAGAATTTTATCTTTGGATGAATTATATAATAGGTTCTAGAGTCTATTGCAGCTGAAAAAAACTCATTTGATATATTTCAACCAAGATAATCCATATCTTTTTAAAAATAGAATAAGGCTTTCTATTTTTCATCAACTCAGAAAATCTATTGACAAAGAATTCTATGTTCTATTCACACACAGGCAGAGGTGGGTTGCTATGCAACACTTCTGCGCATGTGCAGAAGCATCCAGGTGGGTGGGCGGCACTGTTCCCTCTAAGTTGCGCGTCTGCGCGGCCACGCACTTGTCAAGAAAATGCCGCGCAGCAGTTTCCAACTGCTGCGCAGTGTTTTCTAGCATGATAAATCCTCGGCTCTACCAGCCGCCTTCCCCCAAAATGAAATTGCCCAGCCGGGGTGAGCAATGAAGCCGAAATGATGCCATGCAATTCAGGACCAAGAGGAATTGACAAGCCTGGCAGGTAAAAATCCTCCCCCGCCGCCACCACTAGCAACCCCTGACCCAGTTCAAGCTTGTTAAGGAGTTGCTGTGCTGCCAAGCCAGTTCTGTCTTTCGGCAGGCCAAGCCAATCACCGCACGAGCAACTTAAAGGTGGTCATGAATAAAAGGCGGGAGCGTCTCGGGGGTAGATTCGGCCTCCGCAGAAGGAAATGTGTGATGGACGGGAGGGAGGCGGCGGTGGAGATGGAATTGCAGTGGTGGCGGCTCGTGCCTCAGTTCGGATGGGCGCATTGCATCCTTTTTGCTGTGTGGTCTGGCGAGTGCTGGGGCTCTTCCTGGTGGTTGCCTCCTCTTTCCCTGAGGGGACAGCGGAGCGCTTCAATCTCCCGGAACCTGCAGCCCTGTCGCTTATTGGCGTCTATCTGGGACTTGTTTTTTAAACTCTGAGTGCGTAAGGCAGGCGGCGAGTCCGCGAATTGTTTTCCTGAAAGTAATCTCCACTTAACAGAGTGGAGCTTCCTTGTGATAACTGTGAACAGGACCACCGGCCCCAAAGGGCTGCTGGAAGCACATTAGAGCACATTGGATTTCAGAATTCCGAACGGTCTGTTGCACTTATCTATTGCAAAGTATAGGAGCGAAACACACACACACACACATTTAGTCTGGGATTGGATATCTTTCTCGTTGATTCTGAAAGTGTAGGGTCATACACCTCTTTCCCTTATCTGTCAGGGGGAGGCTTTTGCTGACACTTGCATGCTGTCATTATGTATTTTCTTTTTAAATGCTTTGAATTAGTCTTCTGTTTTTTTACCAATGGCACAAGAGAAGAAAGGGATAATTTTCAGGAAATAGAAAACTAACCTACGGTATTGGTTCACATCCTTTATAAATCTTTGTATTTTCCTGATGTTTAACTTTGACTATTCATTGAAAATAATAACAATCAATCATTTCCCCACCACAAATATTTAACATTTTTCTTCTAGTTCATGGTGCTACATTTTATGAACTACTTACAACTATTTTTTCTTTATTCCCCCATTATGCACCCATCAACATTCAATTGGACTTTTGTAATAGGATACTACCAGTGGTGGGTTGCTAACCGGTTTATTACCGGTTTGCCTGTACTTGTGCATGCACCCAATGCTTCTGCACATGCGCAGAAGCATCCGGAGGGTGAGCAGAGCCTCCTGCTGCTGCCACTACCGGTTCGGCTGAACTAGGCTGAACCGGGAGCAACCCATATCTGTATACTACCAATCTTGCATTGATTTGGAAAAGTTCTGGTCTGCAATTTTATAGTTATCATTTTAAGATTCATGTTCAAAAGATCTCCACCTCAAAATGTACTTTCACCTGGAAGACAATTTTGGAGCACTGAGTATTGTAAAAGAATTCTTTGTCTTCTCACTTATTTCAATTCCTTCAAGCCTCACAGAGCAGGAATAGAAAAAGATTAGGTTTATATAAAGACCAAATATGTGTGTGCATTTGTACACAGAGGAAAGAGGTAATGAAAGCAGAGAAACATGGAGAAAATTCTGATCCTGGTCTACTTGCCTCTAGACCACGGGTGTCAAACTCACGGCATCAAGTTGCTGCCACGTGACGTATTGTGACTTTTTTCCCTTTGCGGAGCTGGGGTGGGAGTGGTCTACCCATTACACATCCGGCCCACAGGGCACGCCTGTTTGACTGCTCTAGACTGTATCTAAAAGTAGTTGCTCAAAGAGAATTTAGTCCTTGACAATCCAAAAACTTCATATTTATCTACAAGGTCGTAATAGAAAATTATTTTTAAAAATAGACAGCCTTAGAAGCAATGAAAAAAACAGAAATTTTACTTTGCATTAAGAGAAAATAGAAATATTAATTCCACATTTCCAGTCCCAAACTCTCTTGTTGAAACCTTAATGCATGACACTGTTGGATGCCTGACACTCTTTGTATAAGCATACATTCACCATGCGATACCCATTGCTTAAAATGGTTCTTGTATAGCAAAATATCATGCTATAAAGATAGTTAACAAATTTAATAGACATAGTTAGACATAAATAGATAGATAGATCTCACAGATACTCATAGAAATAATTCTAGATGCTGCCTCCAAATGTTTGAAGTAATGGAATAGATGCTTAATTGCTATGTGGAAATCGGACTGAGAAGAGGTCACCACAATCTGGATGTAGATAATTCTATATAAGCAATATACTTTTTGATTCAACACATTATGACTCTTGAGCATCTGCTTCTTACACCACTAGTTTCTAAGAGAGATAAAATCTCTAGAGATTTCCTTTCCCTGGATCTAGAAGTTGGAACCAGGTCTGTGGTAAGAGCTAAGGGGAAAAGGCTAAAACCAAAAACAACGAACTAAACAGAGCTACTTTTTAAAAAAAAAAAAAAATCTGGGAGGGAACTCAAAGAGTGGATGACTGGATCATATTAAACAAGAATTATTTATATTGAAAACAAATTGTGACAAAAGTTTGGAAAGTAAATGAAGGTATTAAAGATTCGGTGCCCTACCTATGGTGTTTTCACTACAGAAATAATTAACATTATCTAACACACCACAGCATGATTATCCTATAGAAGCTTTCATGGAAAATATAAAAATGAAAGATTTTATTATTGTAGCAAGAGGATAATTTTGAAATTACAGATAAAGGTGGCGCAGTGGTTAAATGCAGCACTGCAGGCTACTGCTAGATCAGCAGGTCAGCGGTTCAAATCTCACCGGCTCAGGGTTGACTCAGCCTTCCATCCTTCCGAGGTGGGTAAAATGAGGACCCAGATTGTTGGGGGCAATATGCTGACTCTCTGTAAACCGCTTAGAGAGGCCTGAAAGGCCTATGAAGCGGTATATAAGTCTACTGCTATTGCTATTGCTATTATGTGTGCAAGTTTCCGTTTCCATTCAGCTTTAATATCTAAGCATTGTTGTGAATTTCCCTGGTGAGGGACCATATTATGCATATAGCACAGCACTTGGAAAACTTAAACATAAAGTAAAGAAGATAATGATTTTTACAGATGTTGCTCCATAGAGAGTTCAGGCATGGAAGCTCCAAAAGAAAATTTAGATCCAGATGCAAAAAAAAAAGTGTTATGAGTCAAATGCTGCTAATAAGTTTGCTATTTCAGGATCTAGTGAAGTAAACAAATTGAAGTCTTTTAAAAATCTTTTTAATTTTTTTCATGTTTTAGAGGAGGTTAGGCTGACCAGACTAGGGGTGAAGAATTTTCTGTAAGGGGATTTATTTGAGTAAGATTTATTTAGAAATATTAGCAAGTATTTGTTTCCATTTTATGTTTCTTCTTTGGTTTCTTTAGTTCTTTTGTCTTTGGCTTTTTAAAACTTTCATTTTAAATTTTTGTTTCCATTTTATATATATTTTTTCTTGGTTTGGCTGGCTGTTTTAATTTTTTTGTTCTTTCTTGAAAAGTTATGTCAGCAATGTTTTTATTTTCCTTTATTATTGGTGTCATGTAAGCCTAAGAACTTGGTGGAATGTAGAAGACCTTAGATAGCCCTCTCAGATAGAATTACCTAATTTGACAATTTAAAACAAAGCCAGAATTGAGAAGACAACAAGCAGTAAATGCTGCTTCTGCAAAGAAGTTGAAAAAAACAGTGGATCATCTGGTTAGCTGCTGCAAGAATAATGACAAAGTAGAACAATGGTGTTGGGATACTACTTGCAAATAAGCAAGATGCACACAATAATAAAAAATGAAGAAGCTAAAGTGGTCTATGACTTTAAAATTCAAACAGACAAGCATCTGCTAACATTTCAGACTTAACACCTGTCAAAAAAGATGACAAAAGGTCTGGATAGTGGATGTTGCAATACCAGGACAAAGACGAAGAGAAGAGAAATAACAAAATATGAAGACCTGCAAATGGAATTATAATGACTATGGCAAAATAAAGCAAAGGTAGTAATAGGTGCTTTGGTGCAATCCCCAGAGACCAGGAACAACACTCTAATACTATTGGCATTGACAAAATCATCATCAATCAATTTCAAAAGGCAGTTTAAATAACATCTCCCTAGGTTAAATCCTTATAAGGTCTGGATAAGTGAACAAAAATGCCAAATGCAGTCTAAATACACCTGGGTGACTGCAATCAGCTATAGTAATACAGTAATAATGCTGTTTCATTTTCATATGGTTTATGCATGGGAGTCCAGCACTTTAGTTTGCAATGCAGAAAAGCTTTTACTCATATGATATGGGCTTGCCCTGGTATAAATGGAATACAAATACTTGCAGTTTGAAGTAAAATACTTATTAACAATGGTTATTTTTACTTTTTCTTAAATATTTTATGATAGTTCCCCAAATCTTGCCAGCATAAAAAGCATGTTGTTTGGGCAAAGGTCTGTGAAATGTGAATCCTTCCCAATCAGGTTCTAAATCTAAACCATGTAGCGCAGGCATGTCAAACTCACGGCATCATGTTGTCATGTGATGTCTCGTGACTTTTCCCCTTTGCTAAAATCGGGGTGGGGGTAGCCAGCGCATGACGCATCCAGCCCGAGAACCACAAGTTTGACATCACTGATGTAGTGGGTTTACATAAGCACAAGAAGCTCATTGCTTCGGATTATTCATCCAAAAATGGTGGGGGAAGAGGATCAGGTGAAAGAGACACAGATGAGAGATACACCCAATCTGTGAGGAATCAATCTATTCCTCATAAGATTACAATTGTGTTAAGATGAGATAAGATGCCAAGATGTAACTTGTTTTAACATGGTATTCATGTTAACACAGAGATACAGTTCACTACATTAAATGGGCCTCCATGGTAATTCCATAAAGAATAGGAAACTTTTTGGGTTTGGGGTAATTTGAAATTTAAAGAGTGGGGGATGAATGGGTTCACTTACAAAATGACTATCACAGAAACTTACCCACTGAGAAAATATAGTGCTTGAGTCATAAAACATATTTCTTTGAAGTCAAAGTAGTCCCCCTACATACTTCTCTTAAATAAATAATATTTAAAAGTTGGAGGATGGGGAAGGAATATAAGCACCAATAGAAATGTAATACTTTACTCTTTTACTAATAAATTATCATCAGTATTTCCCCCATTTTAAAGTAAACTTTGAGGAACTGTTCTAACAAAGAAAAATTACTAGTTCTTATTTCTTTTCTATATATTCTTTCTCAATGTTCTTTCTCACTTGTATCCCACATTAGCTCTTAACTAAAGAGGACAGTCCATTTTGTTCTGATCATCTGTTCTGAGTCCCTTCGGGGGAAAAGGGCAGCATATAAATATAATAAATGAAATCTTTTACAAATACATTCTCATTGCCATTCTCTAATGCTTTTTTTTTTTACCAGGGGCCCAATCCAAGAGATTAACAGCATTGGATGCAGAAATGGCTATAAATGTACCTAGGTTTTTTTGCATTAAATTCAAGTCTAATCCCATCAGATCAAACCCATTAAGCTCTTTGAATTGGGATGTTTGGGGTGTGTACCTTTCAAATCAGCAGCACCCAAGGAATTGTTCCTTGTCACACAGAAGCCCTTTGCATCTCAAATGTAATCTGTTCATACAGGTGGAAAATATCTGATATGGCCTTCACTCAAGAAAGGAGTTACAGCTCAGAGAAATGACCTGGTTACAGGGCAGCCCTAGATTTCTCTGGAGCTTTCTTGGTGCTCACTGTAACTTTCCTTTTTGCTTCATAATGCTTCATCTGCTCTATTTGTTTGCCATAGTTAAGAGAAGAAACAGAACATACAGTGCACAGAAAAGAATATGATAGTTGCTGTGCTCAAAGTAGAGTTTTTGGTTAAACCTTATAGCTTCCGTGGGTATTTTAAGAAATAATTGCATCAATATAAGACATGAGGATGTGCAAAATGGTTAATGTACAAAACATGATGTGCATAAAAACATCTTTGGAGAGGTTGCCTCTGAACTGAAACATGCTGTTTGTTTTGGAAATAAAATAAAATGGGTCTGCTTTGTTCTCAATATAACCCAAAACATGACTGATCTGTACCAAAGTGTCTTGCTGACAGGAAAAGCTATGGACATTGACAGAAGCAATTTTGGAGGAGAGACACTGGATGGGAAGCAGGTGAGGTGCTGCAAAGATAGAAATGGTTTTATAGAATATGCTATGGAAATGGAAAGCAAGGCTTTGGAAGGTTTGTCCATAGCAGGATTGAACTAGGCATACAAACTAGAGTTGCTGAAGGGACGATGGATTATTATGTAACTGTCTTGCTCTACTCACTGAGTAAAATCACTCCAAGATCCAGACAGGTTTTGTTTCAGCGAAAACCCAGAACAAAAGCATTCCACAATTCACTCTACCGACTGTGACTCATCCAGAATGGCTCTGCAGAGCATCTACAATGCAATGTATCCTCTTGGGGTTCAGAAAAAAGTATTATTTTTTTGTTTTGTGCACACCCAACCAAGAAGCTTTAGAATATGAGATTAAACTTCAAATTTCTTCAACAAACATAAAACAACACACCATCACTTCAAAATGTACTTACTGAGCATTATGGAGAATGTTTATATTACCTGTAGTTCAGAAATTGCACTAAGACGTAATCCGATTTATTTGTTTATAGTTTAGTATGAGGTATGAACACACGTCTTGTGGCTTATTTAGCAAGCCCCAAATGATGGTTCAGTATATAAAGCTAGTGATTGTGTTCTTCTTGCTTCATACATAAGTCTTTTAGACAATTTTGTACTGAAATAAAACCATCTAACAAACTTATGAAGTACGCCTCAATTACACAAAACCATATGTTCATATTTTAAATTAGTGCAATTGTAATAACTAATTTGTGTTTTAGTTAAAGATAATTTAATATAAAGTGCTCATTCCTGACTGGCAAATAGATTACCAATGGGCAACTAGAGAATGCGTGAATGATAATGTACAGACATGGCTTTTATTATTTATTCATAGAGAACAGTGGGTTTCAATGTGCGCCTTTGAAAAATGTTCAAACTGGTGGAATATAATAAAAGCACTGTGGAAAATTCTATTTCATTAACTTTTAATCATAAATCACTCTTTAAAATAAAACATAAAATAAAAGTCTGTCAGAAGCACTTAGGTCTAGAAAAGAGAGAAGGACAGCGGAAAAAAGAAAGGAAATATTACCAGGACATTCATTTTTTTCCTGCTGCCTGTCACTTTCCTCCTAAAATGAGACAACCCAAACAAAAAGACCACATTTTTTGCCTAGATATATGGGTTTAGGCCAATATGGTTGAGAGATAAACACAAATTACTGCACCATGTTGAGGTAGATATACTTTGCTATATGTGGCACAAAATGTGTGAAACTGTGGCACATCATGTACAACAGCCTTCAACAATAGTCCCCAGGGATACAAAACACAGATCTAGCCTGCTCTGCAATAATATAAAAATCAAGTCAGGTCTGTAGCAAATCACTTTTTATATGAAGATTTCTATTAAGTTTTTATTATGTAACCTGTCCAATTCTTAGTCAAACATTTTTCACCCTTTATTTTTAAAAAGGCCACTTTGCACAAGAAATGAGATTTTTGGCCAAGGGCAAATGACAGAATTTGTATGGAAAAGTTCCCAGATTCAATTTTGGCATCTTCCAGATTAGTTTGAAAATCTCCCAATCCTAATCCCCCCCCCCCAAAACTGTTACCACTTGCAGTTGATACTACTGAGCTAAAAGGTCTCAAATTTTTGCTGGTCCTTCCATATATGTTCATCGGACAGGGAATTGGACTATATCCCAGTCATGAGATTATTATTCATCTTCCATGTGTTTTTCAACTTTATTGTTTTTTCCAAACAGAAATTGTAATGAAACCATTGAGTGTATGCACATTTTCATATACAAATAACTTCAATGTAGATTGTGTGCATTTTTAACTGCCAACCCCATTAAACAATTAATGGGGAACAAAACTGAGGAACTCCGGGAGATGAAGCGCCGAAAGAGACGCCTAGAGCAACGATGGAGATGCAGTAAGTCTGAGTCAGACCGAGCGCTTTTAACATCCAGCATCAAAGCCTACCTTCGGGCAATTAGGACGACCAAAAGAACACACATTGCCTCTCTGATTGCTTCTGCTGAGTCGCGCCCAGCCGCCTTGTTCAGGATAACCCGTTCCCTCCTAAATAGGAGGGATACGAGCGATCCTTTGCAAGGCAGAGCTGAGGATTACGTCCAATTCCTCGCGGATAAAGTTGCTTGGCTCTGGACGGACCTGGACTCAAATTGTGCAGAGCCAGCCGAGGCACCAGGGGAGAATCTGGCAGGACATCACTGGATTGATTTTCAAGCTGTTACCCCTAAGGACGTGGACAAGGCCATGGGAGCTGTAAGTGCCTTCACATGTGTACTGGACCCGTGCCACTCCTGGCTGGTCGCTAACAGCAGGGAGGTGACACGGGGCTGGATCAAGGCGGTTGTTACCGCCTCCCTTCGGGAGGGGTTCTTTCCCCCCGCTCTAAAGGCGGCGGTGGTGAGACCCCTTCTGAAGAAGCCATCTTAAACAACTATCGTCCCCCTTTGTGGGGAAGGTTGTTGAGAAGGTGGTAGCCTTTCAGCTCCGGCGGTCCTTGGAGGAAACCGATTATCTAGATCCCTTTCAGTCGGGATTTAGGCCTGGCTACAGCACGGAAACCGCTTTGGTCGCATTGATTGATGATCTCTGGAGAGCCAGGGATGGAGATTATGCCTCCGTCCTAGTGCTCCTTGACCTCTCAGCGGCTTTCGATACCATCGACCATGGTATCCTTCTGCGACGACTGCGGGAGGTGGGGGTGGGAAGCACTGTCCTACGGTGGTTCTCCTCTTACCTCTCGGACAGGTTGCAGTCGGTGTTGGTCAGAGGGCAGAGATTGACCCCTAGGCCCCTGAATTATGGGGTGCCGCAGGGTTCGGTCCTGTCCCCCCTCCTGTTTAATATCTACATGAAGCCGCTGGGTGAGATCATTCGACGGCACGGGATAAAATACCATCAGTATGCGGACGATACGCAGCTGTATCTGTCCGCCCCGTGCCAACTCAGTGAAGCGGTTGACGTGATGTGTCAGTGCCTGGAGGCTGTCAGGGTCTGGATGGGGGTAAACAAACTTGTACTCAATCCAGATAAGACCAAGTGGCTGGTGTGTTTCCCTCCTACTAATTGGCCAAGTGTTCCATCTCTCAGGCCTGGGGGTCAAACAGTACGCCCCTCAGACAGGGTTCGCAATTTGGGAGTCCTCCTGGACCCACAGCTGACTTTTGAACACCACTTGTCGGCTGTGACCAGGGGGGCATTTGCCCAGGTTCGCTTGGTGCACCAGTTGCGTCCCTACCTGAACCAGGAGGCCCTCACAACAGTCACTCGCGCCCTTGTGACCTCCAGACTGGACTACTGCAACGTGCTCTACATGGGGCAGCCCTTGAAGAGCATTCGGAGACTCCAGCTTGTCCAGAATGCAGCCGCGCGAGCGATCGTGGGTGCACCTCGGTTCACCCACGTAACACCTATCCTCCGCGAGCTGCACTGGCTGCCTATTGGTCTCCGGATACGCTTCAAGGCGCTAGTCGCTACTTATAAAGCCCTTCATGGTATTGGACCTGGGTACTTGAGAGACCGCCTGCTGCCAATTACCTCCACTAGACCGATTAGATCCCACAGATTAGGCCTCCTCCAAATTCCATCCGCCGGCCAGTGTCGACTGGCGACTACCCGGAGGAGAGCCTTCTCTGTGGCTGCTCCGACCCTCTGGAACGAACTCCCCGTGGAGATTCGAACCCTCACCACCCTCCAGGCCTTCCGCAAAGCCCTTAAAACCTGGCTGTTCCGACAGGCCTGGGGATAAAGAGCTGTTGCCCCCGTCTCAAATGGTATGACTGTCGTGTGTTTTAAATTATGCATTGTTATGTGTCATTTTTTAATTTTTGTCTGTATCCCCTTTCCCTGGTTTGAGTTGTGAGCCGCCCTGAGTCCCCTTCGGGGGAAAAGGGCAGCATATAAATATAATAAACAAACAAACAAACAAACAATTGAATATTGAACATTTAACATTTTATACACTGATCAAATGGCAAGAGTTAAATAACATCAGTGGTTATTTCATACAGATATCAATCTTGCGCATATACAGTATCTATAGAATTACTGCATTCCAAGTGTGATCATATGGTATAAGCCACCCAATGACTTATTTACTCTGTTCATTAGAAAATGCTTACTATGTAGAAGATTGAAGGCTCTCCTACCCTGTGAATTGCTGCCCATTTCAGAGTTAGACCAGCCTGTGGTTATGCATTTGTCAATTCAAAATTCTCAAAGAATCCCAGCTGAGAGATGACTTGAGAGCAAAAAAAAAAACATAAGCTGCCTTGTATGCATGGAGCAGTATGTTGTGCCCAGCAGGGCATCAAGATTACACAGTTAGGTTTTTTTTAAATTTAGCCTTGCTAATCAAAAGACTTCATATCATTTGCCAAAAATAGAGAATCACACCCCACTCTTTGATGTGACTCAGTTAGAGATCTACAAAGCACTAGCAAGGTCCTAGTCACAAATAATGAAGTTCTTTGCCCAACTGCTAGATTTCCTATCACCAGACTTTCGGAAACTGAGATAGCGAATAGAATCAAGTTCAAATAATGAAAAAAATGATCCCATGCAATTCAGCATCAAAAAACATCCTTTGCTAATATTCTTTTTCTGTCTGAATGATATTTACTATATACAGATGAAACTCAAAAAAATAAAATACCATGCAAAAGTTCATTTATTTCAGTAATGCAACTTAAAAGGTGAAACTAATATATGAGATAGACTCATTACATGCAAAGCAAGATAGTTCAAGTCATGATTTGTCATAATTATGATGATTATAGCTTACAGCTCATGAAAAGGCCGTCTTTGGATCCAGCCATTTTAAATAACTATCGTCCAATCTCCAACCTCCCCTTTGTTGGGAAGGTTGTTGAGAAAGTGGTGGCCTCTCAGCTCCGGTGGTCCTTGGATGAAACCGATTATCTAGACTCCTTTCAGTCTGGATTCAGGCCTGGCTACAGCACGGAAACTGCTTTGGTCGCACTGACCGATGATCTCTGGAGAGCCAGAGATGGGGGCCACGCCTCCGTCCTAGTGCTTCTTGACTTCTCAGCGGCCTTCGATACCATCGACTATGGTATCCTTCTGCAATGGTTGCGAGAGGTGGGGGTGGGAGGCACCGTTCTTTGGTGGTTCTCCTCCTACCTCTCGGACAGGTCGCAGTCGGTGTTGGTTGGAGGGCAGAGGTCGACCCCTAGGCCCCTTAAGTGTGGGGTGCCACAGGGTTCGGTCCTGTCCCCCCTCCTGTTTAACATCTACATGAAGCCGCTGGGTGAGATCATTCGGCGGCACGGGATAAAATATCATCAGTACGCGGACGATACACAGTTGTATCTATCCGCCCTGTGCTAACTCAGTGAAGCGGTTGACATGATGTGTCAGTGCCTGGAGGCTGTCAGGGTCTGGATGGGGGTAAACAAACTTGCTCTCAATCCTGACAAGACCGAGTGGCTTGTGTTTTTCCCTCCCAATAATTGGCCATGTATTCCAACTCTCAGGCTGGGGGGTGAAATTATACGCCCCTCAGACAGGGTTCGCAATTTGGGAGTCCTACTGGATCCACAGCTGACTTTAGATCACCATTTCTCGGCTGTGACCAGGGGGGCATTTGCCCAGGTTCGCCTGGTGCACCAATTGCGTCCCTACCTGAACCGGGAGGCTCTCACAACAGTCACCCACGCCCTTGTGACCTCAAGACTGGACTACTGCAATGCGCTCTACATGGGGCAGCCCTTGAAGAGTGTTCGGAGACTTCAGCTTGTCCAGAATGCAGCCGCGCGAGCGATCGTGGGTGCGCCTCGTTACACCCACGTTACACCTATCCTCCGCGAGCTGCACTGGCTGCCTTTTGGTCTCCGGATACGCTTCAAGGTGCTAGTTGTCACTTATAAAGCCCTACATGGTATTGGACCTGGGTACTTGAGAGACCGCCTCCTGCCGATTACCTCCCGAAGACCCATTAGATCCCACAGACTAGGCCTCCTCCGAATTCCATCTGCTGGCCAATGCCGGCTGTCAACTACCCGGAGGAGGGCCTTCTCTGTGGCTGCTCCGGCCCTCTGGAACGATCTCCCCCTCACCACCCTTCAGGCTTTCCGTAAAGCCGTTAAGACCTGGCTGTTCCAGCAGGCCTGGGGCTGCTGAGTTCCATCCCCACTCGAACTGGTGTGCTTGTTGAGACCTTTTAAATTGCTTCTGTATTGTTGTTTGTTTTTGTTTTCTTTCCTTTTGTATTGTTCCCCTTCCCTTTCGGTTTTGTTAGCCGCCCTGAGTCCCTCAGGAATAGGGCGGCATACAAGTTGAATAAAACCTCTAAACCTCATGTCCTTCAACTATTTCAGTTTTATATTAGGAAGATGAGTGCACAAAGCTTTTATTTTATAAATTAAATTTATTTTATAAATAAATTTATAAAACACATAAACATAACTAGCCACAATTTGAAAATGGGTGGGTAGCCAAAAATGCTTAATTTTTGAAATAAACAGAACTAATTTTGGGGCACAGTCTTACACTTCTGCACATAAGGTTTGCAGGACTATTTTTACTCGTTCTCTTTGCAGCTCTAGCAAGTGAAGCGTCTTAAGAGATGCTGTCCTCGTTTTCACTAGCATGCCTGTTTCTGAATCAGATGACAATTTTGTCCCTCCTTCAGGTACATAATATTTATTTTTACGCTAAAACGGTACGTTTTGAGCAAATACTCAAGAGCAGATGCTAATTCTCAACACAACTCTGTTATTAAAATTTATTTTTAGAGGGCTCTTAAGTGAAAAACAGTTTTCTTTTACAACCCCAGAAATGAACCTACCTGTCCAATTATGAGTGGAACTACAACAGTCATGAACAACTGTGAGAATATAGATGAAAAAGGCACAGAAGAAGAGGATCCAAGCTACAAGACAAAATGAAATACAACATTAATATAGGATTTTAATTACAATTGACTTAACTATGAGTTTGTTTAACTCAACAGGGCAGTATTTCTGTATAGCCCCTGCAGCATTCCAAAATTTATGTGGGCTTTGTGTGTCTCTGCATTTAAATAGCTGAAATCTTGTAAGAACAGAGAAATCACACAAGATGTTGACATTCTCAGGAGAGGAAGATCTGGAATGAAAATGCTAAAGTCTCACAAATGTTTCTCAAGATTTTGAAATTTTGTTTCTGTTTTATTTTGGCTCTGCCCTCTGAAAAAGCTGCCAACCAATTGGAGTTAAAAAATTGAAATCTGTTTAGATTAGTAGGTAGGTATGTATACTCCCGTGGCATCACATAAAAACATGGGAGAATTCCAGGAATTTATTACATACATTGAATCTGTTACTGTACACATAAACATATCCTTCAAGGTAATTCAAGCAATATCCATTATCCTCAGGAAGGTCTTAAAGTTCAATACTGACTTAATCCTCCACCAAAGAATTAATTATTAGTCAGTCATTCTGACATAACTATATAAATCAATTGGTGACAACTACTTTAGCTCAATATCCAGAACCAATAACTCTTAAAACCTTACAGATGTACTAGACTGTACAGTTTTGCATCATGTTCATACAGTATCATCACTAACCTGCCGGTGAAACTGGGAGTCATAACTAAACACAACTGGAGAGCAAAGTTCAAAAAAGGCTGCCTTACATTATGTTTCCTCAGGATGTGGTAGAAACAAATCTTAGAATTAAAACCAACAGTAAAGTGCTGTTAAAGCACATTGATGCTTAGAGGAAAAATCAAGATATTCTACCAGAGTTTATATCTCCAGAGATCTTCCATATAGCAGAGTTTTCATTCCATTTCTATCCCACAATCCCTCACAAGCCAGTTTGTAGTCAATCCTCAATCACCTCCCTTCCACTTGCCTTGAAATACTGAAACCAGTCATTGAGAACAAATATAAGCCAAGCCATTTATAAGACTATGCCTTTCTAGCCAAGAGGGCAGCACAGATTAGATAATAACCACAAGGATTTACTGGTACCCTACTTAAACTGAGAAAAACAAGTGAAAAATCCATAGATTTGATTTGTTTCACACTTGTGCCTTTATGATACAGCATTTCCAAGATCATGTGACTGCAATTTTGGGTCTTGGTGCCTGACTTGCAATCACAATGTCGCAGTGAGCCAAGTAACATGATTGTGACTTCTGACGTTTCCTACTGGCTTCTTACAAGCAAAGTAAATGGGGAAGTCGGCAGAAAACTAAAGTTACAGTCACATCATCTATGCATGCATATGACACTGAAGAGAGGAATAAATGGTTAACTTGGACTTAGGGGCTGGGAGATGGGATCAAGAATTCAATGCCCATGGATACAGAATAGTCAGTGATAATTAAACTGGCTGGAAATGGATTTAAAAAAAAATTAAGATTGGTTTCATTAATGAGATTACCCATATTGATGAGATTACCCATATCACTTAGGGGTGTACTCACGTTTGTTGCCAGCAGTTTAGACATTGATGGCTGTGTTACGTTATTTTGAGGGGACAGCACATTTACACTAGTATACAAGTTGTATACTGACTACTTTACATTGTAGCTAGTTTCATTTCTTCAGTGTTGACACATGAAAAGATATACTTAAATATTTACAAAATGTGAGGGGGTGTACTCACTTCTGTGATATACTGAATGAAGCAATGTTTTTCAGATAAATCAGTTAATTAATCAGTTAATCTGTATCCAGAAACTCACCTTTCTAGTTTATATTCCTTTCTAAGATAGTATCATTAGATTTAAGGACAGCTAAAATAATTAGCGAATTTATTTACTAATTATTTTGTAATTATAAATGAATTACACATTATAGACAGAATGAAAACATACGATAGAAATCAATTTCCATTCCATATTTCCATGCTTCTCAGACCAACTGTTCAACTTATCTCATTTTTGACAGACTAACAAATATCTGAGCGATGGTATTCTCCAAGGAGAATTTTTTTTAGTTTTGGCAAGAGTGCTGGCCAGGTGTTTTGGCCAGATGGTGGTTACCAATGTCCCAATTTGTGGATTCTCTTGCTTCTTTATATGTTCCATCTGAGCTGCGAAAGTAAACACCAAATGTTTTCCTTTCCATAGATGAGTTTTTGAAGACAAGGTTTCCATTTATAGACCTTCCAATTTCATAATATTCTTATTTGAATCAAATGATATTTAAGTAATTTAGAATAATATTTTTTTAATTGGCCTTTATTTTTATAAATAAGTCAAGTTGGCAAACATACCTAATACTCCTTCTTCTTCCTACTTTCTTCACAACAACAAACCTATGACATGAGTTAGCTGAACAGTGAATGCTTGGCCCAAAATCACTCACATACTTTTCATGTCTAAGGTGAAATTAGGACTCACAGCTCCTGGTTTCTTGCCTGTTTCCTTAACCACTAGATAAAGAAAGTGCTACTGGTTTGAAGAAGAGGTAACACTGTGCAAATATGTCCATTTTTCAAAATCAATGGCTTCTTTCTATGTTTTATCATATGTAAAGTTGTAAAACTAAAAACAATAGCTGGGAAGACTGCAGTGATTCTGGACATTTCAGAAATTTAGCACCACAGTCAATACTAGCAATGTTAAAAAATTGTTGCCTTTATTTCAAAGATTTGTATGGCAGACCATCTTAAAACACTTCTCTAGGCACCTCATAACAACAATAAAGCATCTAACCATAAAAACATAAAACTGTAAAAATGCATTTTTTCTCTCCACTCAAAAAAAAAATCACATGCTTTTTAGAAATGCAATGAACTCTTCATTCTAAGAATAGGGTACAATGCTATATTATTTGCCTTAACACCGTCCAAATTAAGTATATCAAGAAATGAAGCAGCAGCTTTAATTTACCAGGTTTGGGTTACATTACAAAGAATAGCAAACAACAACATGGTTCATAATAGCAGCTTTTTTGAGCTTTATGTTCTGATTACTTGATATTTTTTGTTCAAAGAGCACTAACACTGAAATGCTCCTCAACACAACAATTTTAATTGATTTTTTTTAAGTACTGCTATCTTGCATATTGTTTTATCTCTGTGCAGACATATTTTTGTCTATGTACATGTATGTGTACTTGAAGTTCCAGTATATTGTAGTGTAGCTACAAACCAAAAAGCTTGATGGAATTAAATAAGATTTCAAAAACTGTTCTCTTGGATTTGGAACACAACAGTATATAATTATTTATGTTGTTAAAAAAAAACCTATGCCACTGCACATAGGTATGACTGTCATTTAATTTCTCACTGGTGCCTCATATGTCCTGCCATTCTAGAACATTCAAAGAAAATTGACACAAGCATCAGTAACCATTAGACTATTTCTCCACCACATCAATATCCTGAAGCAATCCTTTCTCAAAGGCATGATAAAGAAACGTAATAGTGGCACGTTAACGGAAGGAAAGTGCATATTTTGCTATTGTTTGCTACTACAAAATAAAAATAAAAAAGGAAAAGCAGCAAGAGACATGCTATATAACTGATTATACTCTTATGTACTAAATATTTTAGATTTGATATGAAAATATTCTTTCTATATTTCTTGCAGTTTCAAAATGTTGGGGGCTCAGGCCCAGGTATTCTCTTGTGTCATTATAGTAAGGATTCTAATTTCTCATTAAAATGACCACACTCAGAAACCATTTTAAAAATGTTTTATGATTCTGTTTAACTAGAAACCATACAGTGTTTGGTGCTCTCCCCTTTCTTATTCAATACATACCCAATTATACATCTCTGGCCCTGGTGAATTAAGCAATTCCATGACTGTCTTATCCCAGTGCCTAGAGACTGTGGGTTTTTTTTGATGGGGAACTAGTTTTAGCTTAACCTGGCAGTATTACCTATAATTTTTAGGCATCATTATAAGCTTTTTAGTTTTAAAAAAACTAAATAGGAAATTAGCAAGTTACTCTGGCAGAGTTTAAACACTTCTTCCAGGAAAATTAAATATATTATTAAACATTCCTGTAAAATCTCTTTTTCAGATTTACAATTAACAACTTTCGAAGAACATAAGATGAAACTTTTAGTCTCACAGTCTCAGAACCAAACAGAACCAAACCAATCTTGCTTTGAAAGCTTATAATCCAACATTTTAGACAATAAGCCTGAATGGGGATGGATTCTTTCATTTAATTTACAAGATTGGGTTGACATGGATAAAGCCATTCTTCTCTTCAGAATTGATAGAGAAACTCAGATTCTCTTCTATTCTTATATTTGGAGCCAACATCCATTTGCACTTGCAAAGCTCCATATTGTCTTTCCCTCCCTTTCCTCTTTCCTTATGTTCAAGCAGTGACAACAGCAAAGGTAGAGATTATCACTCTTCACCAGTCTTACTCTTCCCAACCAGAAGTGTGGTTTTAGCCCAAAGCTAAGAGTTGACAGACAAGACTACTCATTGAGGGCATTTTCCCCAAGAGCTAACTTTTTTGTGTAGGAGTTGTTAGTTCTTAACTGGAATTTCATGCTACAGAACTGCAATAATTTTCTCGACCAGCTTTATGATCCAGGGATGAGCTCCAATGTGCCCGTGGCAACCACCATTTTATTAAGGAAAAAGAAGATTAGCAAGCTGAAATATTATGCCTTTTACATTATATTTATTTTCAAGAACACTACCCCAAAGGCATTTCTAAAAAACAAAAATGGTAGATAGCTATAGGATAATTGTTTTATTTGGAAGCATGCACAATCCCTTAGCAAAAATGCAGGTAAGTTAAAGCACGGGTGTCAAACTTGTGGTGTCACATTGCTATCACGTGACATATCACAACTTTTTCCCCCTTCATGGAGCTGGGGTGGGTGTGGCCTGTAACACATCTGGCCCACGGGCCACCAGTTTGACACCCCTGAGCTAAAGTGATTGAGATTGGGTGGATGGACAGGAAAGCTAGAAAGTATAGAAGGAAGCAAACACAACCATCTGCTTTCTGTAATCAGCAATGCCTATCACAGAAGTTCTTTTCTGAATTATGAATTTCTCCCTTCCCTTAATCACCATTCTATGAAAAAACCCATGGTATTCCCTTAGACTGTAAGGAGTCTATTAGCCAAAACTAAATTGATATGCTCCTATGCTATCTATAAATCAGTCATACAGACTATTCCCTCAGATGAGGTAGTCATGAGCAATGTGTGAGACATTTTTATTTTTGCTGGCTTAAAAACATGTTGTTAGTACACCTTACCTAGCAAACAGTGTAAGATGAAATACATATAAAGTCCATTGGCAATATTTTGGTGAAATTACAATGCATCTTTAGGAAGAAAGTGGAAAGTAAAATCCTTCCATCATTTAAAATAATCTGCAACAGCTCATTTACAGTACAGAACAGTACAGAGCAATAGTAACAGCAATACAATATCTCAAGTAGAATCAAAATTAAGATACTTACAAAAAGCAGTAGGAGCAAAGGAGTTATAACAATGCCCTGGAAGAAAACAAGAAACATATTTGGTTATAAATAGATGTTGTTCTTTGCCACATCAAATATCAATGCAGAAAACATCAGGAAGCCTCCTCCTAAGTAGCTAGATATTTACTTATGAACTCACTATAAGGATCATTTGAGATACAGCAGAGGTCCCCCCAATGTTAAACCCTACAAGAATGTTGGGACTACAACCCCAAGAATTTTTAACCAGTTATGACCTGTAATGTAGGATACTGTACTTCCAGTATTTTTGAAGACATTAATTTTGGACAAGTTATACCAGTTTTTACCAAATTTATATAGTGATTTCTTTAACATCTTTGTGAGCAAGGACATTTCAGACTCCTACACAGATAAAGAAATTGTGAATGATCTATATTAACTGCAAGTTAGTTATGTCTTCGAGATTAATTTTTCAACTTCTAACATAGACATATCTTTGCTTCTTAGATGCACTCCATAAATATGCAAGTTGTAGAACCTTCCATGCTTAATAAACAGGCCCTACCATAAAGGGGACAGGTGGTTTACTATCTTATTGTCTGAGCTATGGCCCTCTCCTGAGTAAAGTCTGCATCAACTGTGATGAATTAGGTGTCGTGTGATTTTGTAATGTAAACTGATATCCCCTAGGAAGTGAGCTGGTATCTCAGAACTCATTTCACTTGATTAGACTCTGTGTCTCCATGGTGGGAAGGCAAGTCTTTCATCTAATTTAGTCACACAGGACCACTTCAGCTCTCTGCATCCCTGAGGCAAAGGAAGGGAAAAGATTTGTTTTCTTCAGTGACAGCAAAGAGGTTTAAGGCTGATCACTGGGCATAAGACAAGATTTTAAGCCTCAAGATTTTAGGACTGGGAGATAACATGCCAAACATCATCTTTACATTAGCAAATGTCAATTCTCTCTTTGCCTACTCAGTACTTAATAATGAATTAACAAAAGCAGTTTGTTACTCAATAAATATTAATTCAGTACCATAAGCAGCTCTTCCCTTCAAGGCTATTTTCCCTAAACAGTTATCAAATATAGTTTTCTAAATATAAATATGTTAATGTGCTATCACTTTAAACTATAATTTAAAAATATTTTTTTATTTTATTTTAGAGAAATTCTAAAGTGATCCATAGCCTTTGATTTAAGTTTGAATTCCACCTCCGACATAACTCTTTCCTGGTTTACCTTGTTTGCTATTTTCAGTCCATCCTTTCATAAAGAGAACTTTTATACCTTTCCATTCAGAGGGTTCTTGTTAGAAATGTGAGATAAAATTTTACAAAAAAATATCTAGACATAATGGAGTTTTGAGGCAGGATGAACTATACACTTAAGCAAACAAAACCTCTGTATATATTTTTTACACAACTCCAAGACTCGATTGTAAATGAAAACAAAATGTCTTAAGTTGAGGATCTATAAAAACCTTAATTCCTCAAAAATGGAGACTGTGATTCCTTTGTATTTAAATTCTTATTTATGAATAGTTTAAAGTACAGTATTTTCCCCAATTTCTCAATAAAAAATGCAATTTCTAGTGTCCTGGCTGATTAATGGCGAGTAACTGACCAGCACTAGGTACTTATCATGGTGAATTTTGTATAATTTTAAAATGAGTAATTACAGCTATATAATGTACGTCTGAAATCATTAAACTCCCACATTCTTGCTTTTCAACACAACTTCTATATGTAAGCATCCTTATTTGTTTGAATACTACTTTTTTGGGGTCTTTCGCTTTCTCCAAGGATCTCAAAGCAATTGGGGGGGGGGAAGGTTTTCTTTCTTCCTCTTTTATCCTTACAGTCATTAAGGTATGATTATATAAAGTGATAATGAATTTAACGCCATTCCATTTCAATCTGCATTTCCGATCTCTAGATCATATTGATTCTTATTTTTAGTTTCCCTCATTGTAACATCTTACAATGAACGGGAAACTGTAATCACTCCCTTCCTCTGAAGGCAAAGTCTTTCTCAAAGAGTAGAATGGAACCCAAACTTGAGCTAACACACTTCCACTAGTGAATAGGGCTTCCTTTTCCATTGCCCAACTTCAAGCTCTTGTGGTCTACACCAGGGGTCTGCCACCTTGGGAACTTTAAGACTTGAAGTCCACAAGTCTTAAAGTTCCCAAGGTGGCAGACCCCTGGTCTACACAACAGTGTCCACTTTTTCACATTTAAAACAAAGAAAAATGAAATTTAACTGTAGTTAAAACTATAATTTAACAAGTGCATGGGATAAAATATGAAAATTTTGGAAAAATCATTTGTTGCACACATTTTGTTGAAAGTGTAAATAAATATATTCTAAAATATGTACTGTTTGAGTAAATACTATTTTATTTTTTCTTTGGAACCCATTTTTATTGTGTAGTATCATATGAAAAGACAGAGAGATGTAGGAGAGGCTAAATGAATGTGTATATTTTGTTGGGGGGGATGTCAGATAATACCAATAGAAAATAAAAATAGAGTAGAGTAGAGTAGAGTAGAGTAGAATAGAACAGAACAGCATGGAACTGAATAGAATAGAATCTGGAAGGGACTTAGGAGGTCCTCTAGTCCAGCCTCCTACTCAAGCAGGAGAACCTATACCATCTTAGGCAAGTGACTGCCCGCTCTCTTTTTAAAAACCTTCAGTGATGGAGTGCCCAGGATTTCTGGAATAAGGGTGATTAAAAAAATTCTCCATGTATACTCTATAGTCTTCTACATTTCCAGTTTAGTAAATTGAAATAGATTTCCCAGTAAATATAGAAATATCTATGTAGCTTCTGCAATAAAACCATACACTAGCAATGTTTTAAATAAAGGGATGATTTCATTTCCATCCCAGGGCACAAGAAAAATAAATAAATAAATCTGTTCTATAAAACTTCAACTTGACTGCTTTGGTGCAAATGCTGTCAAACATGCAGCACACAGAATTGCTGTGGCAGAGCATTTCTTTGCACAAATTGAACATCTGCCCTTGCAGAGGCAAGGTCATTGAACAGCAGAGCATTCTCAAAGTTGGGGTGGTATGTTAAGCTCTGTGATGCAGCCCATAATGGAGTGGAAGTTGTGAAGTGATTGCCTTTTACCATTCAAAAAAAAAAAAAACCCTTTCAAGAAATCCATTTACACCTCTGATGTGAAAGACTGACGGAATATATTTCAATGGTTTTAGTGGGAAAGAGGAAAAGGAAAAAAATTCAAGGCCTGACCCAAAATACTCATGCAAAGAATGGCTCTGCATAGCGGCAGTCACATTGGAACCTGCAAATGCACTTTTCTTTACAACGAGGATCATTTAACATGTCATATTTTAGAAAACCAGTTAGGCATTTCTAAAAGGAAAACTTGTATCAAGGGATAACTTTTTACTACATCTTCTCTAGAAGATCAAACCAATTTATCTAGGTTTCAAATATTAACTTAGACACAGGAAAGAAAGATAGTTAGTTTTGAAAATATAATACACTACTAATTTGCCAAACAAGTCAGTAGTGAAAACATAAATAAAGCCACAAGAGTTAGTTATTTAGCAATGAATCATTCCACCTTATTTTGTATTACTGCCTCCATGATAATGATGTCTAAAGCATGTAAGTGGTTAAACAGGGCACAAATGAAATGTGTCGTTGTTTTTTCTAATACACACACATGTAAACATAATAAAAACATTGCAAGTTATTTCAAAAAATTAAGAATTAAAAATCTACTGTTATACATGGAGATAAAGGATCAATATTATTTTCACTATTTACAGTGAATTGTAAACATTTCACATAGAGTGACACGTAGCCCACCAGAGTCACTATTATCAGTGAAATGGGCGGCACAAAATTGAATAAACAAATAATAATAGTGTGATCATCTATTGGATATAGTCTTTCACTTCTGGTGGTAAAGAATAAGATGGTTAGTAATGATCTTCCACATTTAATGTTTACTATTTATTTAGATGGTGTGTTAAACCTATTTAAAGTCTTTCACATGCTTTTGTTCACCCCCCCCCCCTCAAAAAAAAATCAGTGGGAAACTGTGATGCCAATAATTATGTTTTCCTCACTGAATTTTATTATTCTTAATCTGAGGAGTTCTGGGGAATTTGAAGGGGATTTGGGGATTTTGTGTACATTACCACTGCCAAATTTGTGTCCCTAGATATATTGTGGCTGTAATCATCAAATTCTGGAAATGATACTTAGAACAGTGTTTTTCAACCTTTTTTGTGCAAAGGCACACTTTTTTCATGAAAAAAATCACGAGGCACACCACCATTAGAAAATGTTAAAAAAATTTAACTCTGTGCCTATATTGACTATATATAAAGTAATTCTCTTGAATCCTCTGCGATTGTTGCTATGGGCACACGCATGGGACGTCAGTGATGTCCCTGCTTGCGCTACCTCCCGGCGGTCCCCGCGTTTTTAAAGTAAACGCGGGGCCGCAGGGACTTAATAGAGGCATCCCTGTGTCCCGAAAGCAACTTTCGGGACACAGACAATGTTCCCTCTAATTTTTTTTCAGTGTGAGCAGAAAAGTAGTGTTTGAGCGGCATATTTTCATGCCTGAGCACCTGAATTTTTTTCACAGATGTCACCTAAGACAACAACGAAATCAGTATTATTTGAAACTCAAAGTTATGTTTATTCAAGGTACCCGCTTAATTAAAAGTGTTATATAATATCAGTATCACTTAACAACGGTCCTGCTTAGCAACCAAAATGTTGGCTCAGAAACTCTGGCATTGAAGCATGCAAGTCTTAAAGCTGTCAAGTTACAAGACCTTTTCACCCCTAACCCTTTAGAAAAAAATATCCCAAGGGTCTTCAAACCTGACAGCTTTAAGCCTTGTGGACTTCAACTCCCAGAATTCCTCCTCCAGTCATGTTGGCTCAGGAACTCTGGCACTGAAGCATGCAAGTCTTAAAGCTGTCAAGTTACAAGACCTTTGCACACCCTTTAGGGAAAAAAACCCCAGGGGTCTTCAAACCTGACAGCTTTAAGCCTTGTGGACTTCAACTCCCAGAATTCCTCCTCCAGTCATGTTGCAGCAATGTCATCTGCGTGGATCTGCTCTATCTTCGGTTTTTTTCACAGGGGGCAGGGCTGCCGCTGAAGATGCCAACGAGCCCCTGCCGCCACTAGAATAGCTGCTGCCTCCTCCTCCTCCTCCTCCTCCTCCTCCTCCTCCTCCTCCTCCTCCTCCTCCTCCTCCTCCTCCAACAGCACCAACATATTTGCTACCCAGCGCTGCAGCCGAGGTGAAGCCTCCAAAGCTCCCGCAGGCGCCCCCGCCCATGGCAGCGGCGGCGGTGCCTCCCCCTCCGCTCGGAGCACCTCAGCTGGGCTCTGGGTTACCCCTGCCGCCGCCTCCACCTCTGCGGTTTTTCAGAAGCCATGAGGCCTTTTTCCCTGCTCCCCCCCTCCGCCGCCTTCCTACTAGCTCCCGCGGCCAAATGGCTCCTCAAAAGCACGGCGGAGGAGGAAGGGGGAGGGATAACACGAGGGCCAGCTCAGGTGCTCTGCGTGGACCCTCCACACACAACCGGTGTGGTCCACAAACGTTCCTGCTTACTAGCTCTAAAGGGCCCTCGCTGTTTCTCCAGGCAGCCCTCGCCCCTCTGTCCAGCCGAAGGTCGCTCCTGGCCAAGCAGGCTCCCCGCAGCTGCTCAGAGGCTCACTCTCCTCCTCGTAGCGCCGTGAAATCCTTGGATGGCTCCCAGCTCCTCTGCAATACAGCCAGTCCTTGACTTAGCCTCCAGGCAGAGCACCTGAGCTGGCCACGGTGTTATCCCTCCCCCTTCGTCCTCCGTCGTGCTTTTGAAGAGCCATTTGGCCGCGGGAGCTAGTAGGAAGGCGGTGGAGGGGGGGAGCAGGGAAAAAGGCCTCATGGCTTCTGAAAAACCGCGGAGGTGGAGGCGGCGGCAGGGGTAACCCAGAGCCCAGCTGAGGTGCTCCGAGCGGAGGGGGAGGCACCGCCGCCGCTGCCATGGGCGGGGGCGCCTGCGGGAGCTTTGGAGGCTTCACCTCGGCTGCAGCGTTGGCGGCAAATCCGGCAGTGCTGTTGGAGGAGGAGGAGGCAGCAGCAGCTATTCCCCTCAGCTTCGGGAGCCTGTGGCAGAAATCACTGCGTGCAGTTTGAAACGGCTGCGCGGTGTTTTCTTGCCACGTGCGCGGCCGCACAGCCGCGCACCTTAGAGGGAACAGTGGACACAGAGATGTCCCGAGGCAAAAACACCCGGCGGCTGTTTTTCCCACGGCACACCTTACACTATGTCACGACACACTAGTGTGCCGCGGCACAGTGGTTGAAAAACACTGACTTAGAAGATACCACATTGAGGAAGACAGGACGTATATGTCTGATGGCAATAGCAATAAGGCTTATGTACCGCTCCCCAGTCCTTTACATCCCTTTCTAAGCGGTTTACAGAGTCAGCATATTACCCCCAGCAATCTTGATTCTCCTTTTACCGGCCTCAAAAAGATGAAAGGCCCAGTCAAATTCAAATTGCCAAATTGCAGGCAGCCTGCAGTCAGCAGAAATAGCCTGCAGTGCTGCATTCTAACCACTGTGTCACCACGGCTCTGATATTGTATCTGTATAATGCCCAGCGACATTCATGATGAGATGAGCATCTATATGAATTTAAATAAATGCATACATACAAGTCAGAGGTGGTATTCAGCAGGTTCTGACCAGTTCTGAAGAACCAGTAGCGGAAATTTTGAGTAGTTCAGAGAACCGGTAAATGCCACCTCTGACTTGCCCCGTCCCCATCTATTCTCTGCCTCCCAAGTCCCAACTGATCTGGAGGAAATGGGGATTTTGCAGTAACTGTCCCCTGCCACGCCCACCAAGCCACACCATGCCCACAGAACTAGTAGTAAATTTTTTTGAATCCCACCACTGATACAAGTGCACATACATACATGTCTGCTTCACAAATTGCACTATTTGCCAGTTTCCTTCTGGGTATGATTCAAGATTTATAGGACATAAAACATGCTTACTTGAGGGACGATGTGTCTCCCATAAAATCTGCCTGGCCAATTTGATCTTGTAGGATTGGCATGCTCCAGATTCTTTCAATTAAACAATGCCGTCTCTCAGAGACCTGCAAAACTCCCTTTCTGTAGCCATTACCTGCCTTCTGGAAGGTTCCCCACAAGATCCAGATTTCCTCCATTCTACTATTGTTTAGAACAGCCCTAATGACCAGGGTCTTCACCCAGACTTTCACTGAGAGAGGGGGAAATCCCTGACCTCATTGTGCTTCACATTTCAAAAAAAGTTTTGTTTTATTGCAATTTTTGTTTTGTTGTTATCTGCTGCCTAGAGTCGTCAACAGCTGGTCCGCATGCAAGTTAGGTAATTTATTACTAATGCTTGTTGTTTAAGAAAAAAACTAAACTAGAAAATTCTCAAAACCTGTTTTTTTGAAAAATGAATTTTAACCAAACAAGCAAGTTTATATTATATATACAAACACACACGCACACACATTTCTATGTATAGATAGATGTATAGATATAATAGATGTATAGATATATAATAGATATAAAAACCAAATAATGGATATTGTTACAAATATTTCAGATTACAGAGGATCCTCAATTTAATGATGGCAGTTTGGACTGGAATTATCATTGCTAAGGATGGGTTAATAAAACATGATGTCACATGACCATGATGCTTAGCAATGCTAATCCTGACATTTCCAGTTCCATTATTAAGCAAGGACATCATTGTGGATCTCTTGATAGTTTCCCCATTGACTTTCCTTGTTGGTAGCCAGAAAGTCCGCATGACTGTGGACACTGCAATAATCCGAACTCTGAGGATCCATTGAAGTACCACTTGTTCAGTTGAAAGTTCAAATGATTGTAATGGGAACCATAGGAGTGCTACCCAATCAACTTACTGTCTTGAAATCTCGTGTTCAATTTAAAGCAATGTGATCCTGCTGATAGCAGGAAAGAATCAGACAAAGGATAGATTACCTACAAAAAATATGTGTCTTTTTTCTTTCCCTCTTTCCCCAACACTGACTGGAGAGAATGTAGAGGAAGAGATTTCAAGAGAGTACTGGCCTACTAGCACAATCAAATTGCTTTCATAGTGTAGAAGAGCAAACAGCGTACTCTCTTACAATCCCTTACTACACAATATATCTGCTCTGCAAAAAGAGAAAAAATACAAGACAACATGTATTAATTATAATGGGAATCAGGTGACTTAGGACAATGGGTTAATTACTTAATTACTCTGGGTACATCCCTCTTCCACTGGCATTCACTTTAATATCACCAAGATAATCTTCCACCCCATATAGCCCTATCTCCGTTCATTGTTTACTTTATTGTGATTTTGCCTCACAGGTTCTATTTGCCCAGAGGGGCTAAATCTATCCTTTTTACTGGTGCAAACTGAGAATTTAACCTGGCTTTGGAGGTTATTGTCTTCTTCATTGCTTATTTATGCTGTATCCCTGATGTGGAAAACATTGCTACAAACTGTTAAGTAATTGGAAGCTGTAAAATCAGTATACTTGTTCTTCATATTCCCAAGTCAAGATGTAACACTCTATACTTATGCTCTGCACATACACGTTTTTCCTTCTCAGCAGGTTGATGGGGAGAAATGGAGAGTATCTTTCATTGTGTTCCATCAATCCCCCAAGAAATCTAGAAGGCATCACCACACCACTACCACCTAGTGTAAGATTCTCTTTAGTTTCCCTATCTTAAAGACATCTTTCTTCTTGTAGATCCAGTTACAATAACAATGAGCTGAGTTTACACCGAGTATTTGTGCCAGGGAGGGCTAAGGTAAGCAAGCCAGCAAGGCTTCTGAATACAGTAGCATTATTCTTCCAATATGGTCCAAACTATTTGCTGTTAATATTTTCAATATGATACCGCTACATGGTATCTTCTTAAATAAGATCTGTAAATAATATTTTGCTGGTGTGTTTCATACTTTCAGTGATGCACTATGATTTAAAATAATTATACTTAACTTAAAAAAAATATTTATTATCTACAAGCATTTCTGAAAATTAAATTGTTAGAGATAGACAATTTCCAGAATGGAAGTAGTTATACTATTGATAGAGAGTTGCTGATTCAAGGGTATCTCTTAAGCTGTTATTTTATTTCTCAGTATTTTGGTTCTGTCACTTGACCTACACAAATCTCTTACAAGTATTTATTAAATTCAAGTCCTGTTGTGTGTTCAGCAGGACCCATTTTTATCTAATGGTATGTTTAAGTATTGCGCTCATTGCAAATCTATGCTATCAACAACATAATTGAGGGTGGGCTTTGTGTATGTATTAATTATATACAGGGATGTACAATATTAAAAGGTTTTATACAACTGGAGGATATGTTAGAGTCAGATTTGGCACTATTCAGTTGTAGTCCTGGTAACACAGGAATAATGACTTCATTATTTTACAACCAAATAAATATGTGTAAGGGCCACTTCAACACAGGCATTCTTTTATAAATGCCAAAACCTTACAATCACATATCCTGTAGACAAATACACATCACAATATTTGAATTGGAGCCATTTGGGAGATTTGTGGATAATAGAACGGGAGGCTTAAAAAAACAGAGGGGGGGGGGAGAGCACAGAAAACTACTTTTTGTATGCCAAGAAAACTTAACGAAAAAGTTTGTGTAATTTTCCTGGAATCAAGTTCAAATCAAAGGCTTTACTTTTTTCAGTAAAAACGACTAAGAAGTGAAAAACTTTATCTGCCAGCAGATGGCATATTCAACACACTTGATAATATTTTTCTAAGCTAGTACTGCAACCCTAGAAATGAGAAACACTGAAATTTAACTATGTAAATTTTTATGGAACGATTACCAGCTCTGACAGTGTTATTTAACTTTTTCCATTGCAGTTAGGAATTAATTTTCAAAAACGTCTCCTATGCCTGGAGTTATATAAGTGCTCCAATTGCATTTAGCTAAGTGTTGCTTTCCACCCAGCTATAGGCATCTTAGCTATTTAACAGTCTCCAAAGAGGATGTTTGATCAGATTTAACCCCACCCCCATGACCACTGCTGCACTGAGGGGGGAGATTATTGCAACATTCAATCTGAGTGGACATTGTTTCCCTGGTGGAAGAGTAATGGAAATGCTGGATCATGTTGAATTGTACTGCTCACTTTATGCTGACGCTCAGCAGGAGTTGCCTCCATTTTTAATCAAGCTCCCTGGTCATTTTAAGTATATTTACCTCCAGCTGTTACTATCAGAACAATCTGACTATATTTCGCTGAATATTGCTAATGATTGCTCCACCATCCGTATGATATGTCTATGCTGCAATCTTTAAGTTCTTAGATAGATCTTATATGGTCCCATCTATTTTACCTGTAGCTGTTTATCTATTGATTGTCTATATTTATGCTTTAAGTGTATATGCATTTTACTGATTTCTATTAACCTGTTTATATTCAAGAATTTGCATTTATATTTATTTAGTTATGCTGATCAAGGATCATAATAAAACATTCATTTATTCTGGCATCGCTTCTAGGGAGTTATACATTTGTAAAAACTGTATTTTCAGCTTACAGAACAATCATCAAAATATAGGTATGAAGTTTAAGTTGATACACTATTACAATACTAATTTAAATGTATTCTATCTTTCAAGTAGAAGTATCTTTTGTGTCTCTTTTCATTTATGTTCTTTTGTCATAAACACAGCCATTTTAGAATTAAGCAGCATTAATAATCATTCTACTTATTTCCTTTGTATAATTTTTATGAGCAATCCCCAAAATTTTATATAACTTTTTGGTTTCAGTTGACTCAAATATCATAAAGTTCTAATTAATGGAGATTAGATTTTTTTTTAGAAACAGTTAAGTGGTAGATCCTTGATAAATAAAACAGATCATACAGCGTGTGTGTGTGTGTGTGTGTGTGTGTGTGTGTGTGTGTGTGTGTGTGTAAGGGACAAAATGGCTCAGTGGCTAAGACGTTGAGCTTGTCGATCTGAAAGGTCGGCAGTTTGGTGGTTTGAATCCCTAGCGCCGCATAACGGAGTGAGCTCCTGTTACTTGTTCCAGTTTCTGCCAACCTAGCAATTCGAAAGCACATAAAAATGCAAGTAGAAAAATAGGAACCATCTTTGGTGGGAGGGTAACAGTGCTCCATGCGCCTTCGGCATTTAGTCATGCTGTCCACATGACCATGGAGACGTCTTTGGACAGTGCTGGCTCTTGGGCTTTGAAACTGAAATGAATACTGCCCCCTAGAGTCGGGAACAACTAGCACATATGTTCAAGGGGAACCTTTACCTGTGAGTGTGTGTGTGTGTGTTTGTGTGTGTGTGCGTGTGTGTAAATTATCTCTCTCCATGCCAAAAATATAGATGCTCTCAGCTCCATATACATTTTAGGCAGGATGTTTTTTAAATCTTCTAGGCCAGTTAATAACCATGGAATTCACAAACAATTTCCCCATCCAAGCAGATTATTTATGCTTAGCTTCTAAATTTAGCCAAGGCTGACTATATGCTGCCACCTACTGAAGCATCTAGATTATCATAATGTTCCAAGAAACTATTTGGATTTTTTTTAATGCAGATTTTTTTCTTAAAACAGCATTATCTCAAAATTCATGTCATGGAGGGTTAGTTTTACCTTCCCAAATTTCTATGTGCATTTAGTTCAGGCTTGTTCTTTCAGTCTTGGCCAACATAACTGTGTGCTACCAAAGGCTGGACATCTAATTTTAATACTTTTATATTCAGGTTAGTATGTTAAGCTTTGAATGTATATACACAATTGATACCAGGTTATGAAACTAGAATAAAGAATGAGGGTTGTTCTTCCAGACACATAGCATTTATTCTCCATCAATACTAGGTTCTCTATTCACATAAAAATGTTTTGTCTTTGTACTGATAGGTAAAACCTTTGACTAACAACTCAAGCAACATTTTTTTCTTTCTATTTCTTTTTAAAAAGGTATGTCAGTAATTATTTTCCAGGCAAGTTTACTTGATAAGATAGACATGTAAGATTAAATCAATCCCTATATAGTATGTACTTTCTGTTTTTAAATTTTCTTTTTGCTAGTGTTTAAAACAATCCTTTTAATCCAAATAAATAGAAATAATTATATAACCCTTTAAAATATAAGTTCAACACTTTGTCTGAAATGGTACAGTGTTTTCTGCTTGAGCGGGGATTGGACTAGAAGACCTCCAAGATCCCTTCCATTATTCTATTATATTCTATCTTATCCCCAATTTGGATAAATTTTGTTCCTTCAATATTAGTTCTTCTCTTGCTTGAGAATATTTAGAATAATTTGAAGGAAGGTAAGCAGATCAGGCATGGAGTGTCAATCATATGAGATAATAGTTGTTTGCATACATTCACAGCAGCTATACAGACATTTACTACATTATGGGTGATAAAACTTTTATTATAAGAAGAAATTAGTATGAAATTCCTTAGAATATCTTGGGGCATGTAGCTAGATTTATACTAAGGATGTACAATAGCATTTCTAAGAAAGCAGCTACTAGTATACAATATTACACTACTGAAAGCAAAATTATATTAACTTAGTTTGTGGCTTTTATGTTAGCTCTTTCTCTACTTCTAGAAAATAATGACTTTTATAACAGAAAAAATAAACTGATATATCAGTTTTGCTAACTGATACCTGGCAGAAACACATAGGATTTGATTGGTATTTGTGTTAATACCGCTGTTTTTCTTGTAATAGTCAGATTATCACTAATTAACTTTTGAGGTTACAAAAATATAAAAATAAAATTATCTTCTACACTAGATGGTGCTATATTACTTTCAAGAAAATAATCTCAAGCTAAGAAGAAATTGTATAATGTTGATTTCATATTTGAACATTTACATTGCGATGTTAACCCATTATAAATGGTGACAAAGGCAATACAATAAATAAAAACAATGTACTATAAAAAGATAATTAATGTTGGCAGAAATTTCTTTTGTAGAAAGTGAAATATATGCCATTTCCAATATGACTTCTCATCATTATTTCCAAACCGTAGCGTACAGCCTTTCTAAGCAAACAGTTATTATTGACAATCATTTGTTCTTTCTAATTTATAGCTAAGAAAAAAAATCTTTTAGTATCTGCCTAATAAAATGAAGGTTACTCTAAGGTTCCAATAGTATATTTTTAGAAACTAAACATATGCAAATTTTTCACATTTCAAGGTATCTGTCATTGCCAAGCCAATTTTTTTTATTTTGCCACCATTAATACATTTATTTACAATTAGAACAATGTAGCCTAAGTAGAATTGATTCTCATTAATACAAGGCAGTTATACAGTTAAAGTTATGCTAGTGGTGGGGCTGTGATAGGACTCAGAAGAGGCAGAAGGATATCAAATATACAACCACCAAAAGGATATTGACAGAACATCACAAATCAGTCTGTGCAGCTCTTCTAGCTATCCAGATGTGCAGAGGAAAATATGCCAAATAAGGATAGGGGCATTAACCACCTTAATTTCAGTCACACTGTGCTTGAAAACACTTTAGTGCATTTATACCCTCTCTTCTTTCTAGGAACTGATGGCAAAAATAGGCATGATTGCATACCCTGAAGATCAGCAATGTTGACACAGAAACCAGCCAAAATTAGGTGATGAGCATCAGTCTTTCACCGGGGCTTGAATTCTCCTACCTCCCCATTTCAGCCTAACATACCAAACTCAATATGATACTGGTACTGCATTTATCATATTTTCAATAAAGAACAGCTGCCAAAATGCCTAATATCTCTCTCCCCTTCCCAATGAGCATCTGAAGCAGCAAATTTTCTATCTTTTTTATTATTGTGGATGGGGGTACATTAATGTCCATCATTTCTTTTTTTCTTTGATATCTTTCCCTCTATTACAGGATGAGGGTGTGGTAAACATTTTGCTCATGGAGAATTCATGCCAGATGCTTCTGTGCATGAATTTTACTCTTTCAAAAGACAATGCCACAAAAGTCTCTTAGCTATCCCTAGGCTGTTCCGGCTTTTAATATTATCTCCCCCATTAGTACTACTATGGTTTACATGGTCTGGTTCCTTCTCTGTACAAACTGCAACTTACTATCATTTGTCAGGGTGGCTCTTAGTTGATGAATTTATCACCCTGTTTTCAGGAATATGGAAGGTACTTCTATTTCCATTATTTTCTACTTGTGCGTCTTGCATGAGCTGAGCTAAGCAAATACTGAATACGTCAGCAATTCCATTAATCAATGATCTTCAGTCCTGGAACAATTCAAATAGTCTACTGATCAGTAAAGTACTTCCTTAACTGTTATGTTAAAATAAAAAGACTTAAGTTTAGCTGTACTGCTCCCATTCATAAATGAACTGCAGTTAACATATAGTCACGGTCACAAAAATGTATATCCAAAAGATTAAATGCATTTATACCCTATCTAAAATTAAGTTCTGTTTCAATCAATTTTTCTATTCCCCCAAATAAAGGATAAACCAGATTAGTTGATTAATTCATCAGTATTTCTGTTTTTTTGTTAGTCTCTTAAGAAGCAAAACTACCAAAGAATATGTATTTCGGCATCCTCTAGTCTAGAGCCTAGACACAAGTGTACTAAACCAAAGTCACATCATCTAATAATTGAATGTGAATATTTAGTCATGGAAAGAGAAGACCAAGAAAAAAAGGTCTCTTGAAACATCTGAAAGGAAGTTACACCAAAGAAGTTCCAGACTTAATCTCTCTTATTCCAGTGGGCAAGCCTCAAAAGTAAAGGATTTAAGTTACAGAAGAGAAAATTCTGCTTGAACATAACAACAAATTCTTAACAATCAAAGTAGTTCATCAATTGATGGTAGACTCTTCTTTGCTGAATGTATTCATAGATTGGACTATAATGTTTGGGATGCTTTAACCTGGGTTTCTGTTGTGAGCGCTGAAATTAATGGCCTAAAAAAAGTCTCTTTCAACTGCAATATCACCCAATCAGTGAAGATATCCATATGAGAAACAGCATAATAAACACACTAAGTTCAACTGGAAAAAAGAGCTTCAGAGTATTGTTACACTGAGCTTATCTGCTGCTAAAAGCATATACAAAATTGAGCTATTTTGACTTCTGGTGATAAATGTTACCTTTTCTAGCACAGAGAAAAATATAACACAGTTAAAAGCCTATTGGCTTCTAAAAGCAAGCATTACATCTGAGTCTTATGTGTGATTTACTAAGAAATCAACACTATTTATCATTAACATGTGAGTAATCAGTTTTCTCTTACATTTCACTACAAATAGTAAAACTGATTTATTCATTTTTTAAAAGCAAAGTTAAACACTGTTTCCCCCATTGATATCAGTTAAGAACTGTTCAAGCACTCCAGCCACAAATAATGCAGGGCAGCAGCACAGGGTGATTTGAAACCTTCTTTTTGGAATTAAGTGACTCTGATTTCAAAAAAGGGAAAACAAACCTCACACTATGGTAATCTATATTTGTGTTGCTTGGGCTCTTTCCCTGGCTGTCTGGCCCCACATCATCAATTATGAATAGCTCTGTACAGCTGTAGCAGTACCAAGTGTCATGGGCTTGTCAGGGATTTTTGAAAAAAATAACAAAAAACACAGCTTGCCATTTGATTGTGTCTTCTTAGGTTTTTTTTTATTTTTAAATAATCCGGACATTAAAAAAAAAACCTTAGCAGCAATAGATTATTTTTTTAAAATGTATAAGGTTCTAAAGATTTTAATAGTTCTTTTAATAGAAGACATGAGAAAAACAAAAATGAACATCTTAAAATATCGTGACTCTGCAAAAAAATACACAGTTATCTTTTGCATTCTGATATTTTTTAATTTTTTAAAAAAAAATTTGGTTGAAGGGAATCAGATGTAAACATAACCAGACCTTTCTGAGGAAAGAAAGGAAATATTTCCATACATTATATATAATTTATAGAGAGACATAAAACATCATGAGAAGAGGAAGATGAAACCCAGTCTGAAATCAGGTGGTGCTAAAGTCCACTTATATAAATAAATATCCAAAAAGCTACTTTTAAATAGTCTTTTAAATAAAATGTTTATTTTAAAAACTGCTTAACAAATGCTAAATAATTAAACTACAAAAATATTAAGACATCATCAAGATTCTGCCAATATGCAACACTTCAATAATTGCATCTTTTCCCCAATTTCCTACTCATTATTCTAAATACATTTCCACAGCTATCACAACTGTAACGTTACAAGAAATATAATCTCATGTTTTATACACAGAATGCACCAGCTGGTACCTTACAAATTTATATCCTGTATCTCTTGAGAATACACAGATTTGCGGAAACTACATTTCCACAGCACTCACTCACTTCAAATTTATTGAAATCTGGTATAAACTAAAACTTTAGTTGCTTTTTTTTCTTCAGATAAACTTCCAAGAGATGTTTCACACTACATTTGCATAGTATTACAGAACTACTTTAGAATATACTATTTTTGAGTGAGAATTTGTATGAGAAATTTTCAAAAAGCCTGTTATTTCAGCATTTATAAATTACACTTGAAAAACTGAATGTAATTCAGTACTTTGGGCAATTATATTTGCTATGATTTTTCACTGATGGCATTGAGTAAATGTGTGAACAGAGACATATTGTAGATAAAACATATTTTAAAAGATTCGTTGTAGATGTTTCCATGATGAGTTCAGGAGAATGAAGACAATTAAATACATGTATTCCTATCAGAAACTCTTATAAAAAGAAACATTACCACTTTTAGTGGTTAATAGGAATTCAACCTGAGAAGTCACCAAAGGAACATAGTTTAGAAATCCTAATTCACTGGCAAACCTGGGAATAAAAAACCAGGAAGAAAAACTGATTTATTGTTTAACATTAATGAGAGCAGTGCCCAATAAAACAAAATAGTCATTCATGCATTCTTATCTCCCAGGAAAGGCTCTGTATGGAAGGGGCTCTGTATGGAAGGGGCTCTGTATGGAAGGAGACCATAATAGAAAGAAAAGCTTGCAGCACAAGTAGGTTTCTACATATGTTACTGCCTACAAATGACCTAGGTCCATGAAGCTCTTCCCAATATGTTACTTACATATATGTTTGATTACAACCAACATCATTTTCAGACAGCATGAAGTATATCCATAATGGGAGCCTAACACAATGGTACCAAGTAGAATGGTAGGAGACACCAGATAGGAGAATAAAACGAGCTTATTTTAACTTAGAAATTGGGTGTCTGAAATTTATTTCACATTTTCTTTCTTTTAAGGGCAAATTATTTTTACAATCTCATATTCATTTACCATTCCCCCAATACAAGAAATTTAATATTTATGAGAAATTGAAGATTGTCCATAAACTATTCCAAGTGACTATCTGTAAATCAATACACTTCCTTTTAATTTATTGCTGAAAAATTGGTGCTGGTATATTTCATAATGTTTCTCTGAGAAAGCAGAAGCTACATCACTTCTAATCATTATCTAAGACCTAAAATTCACTGCTGTGACAGCATTTACGTTGATCTCTGTATCTTGTATAAAACTTATATTTGGAGTCTAAGGATTCTTTTTATGCTATATTAAATTAGGCAGTATGCAAGTAAGGACTTCTGTTTATTTTTTACTTTAAATATGTAAAGTTGTTGGCTGAATTGGAACCACCTGAACACAGAAAGATAATGTTTAAAATTTCACTCTAGTCATTTTTGAGATTCATCTGTCTGTCAAAATGAATTCCCCTTCCCCTGTCTTCTGTACCACAACAAGGATTTCAGCAGGAATTTCAGAAAAAGTTTAAATCTCTTTCCAATGTGCAGTGGCACAGATCA